>NC_138749.1:18860533-19460533 GCF_965113315.1 Podarcis vaucheri
CTTTTTCCTCCATAGCTGGTCCCCTATGGACCCTCCCCTCTCTGTCCCCTATATACGGTGACAGCAACGACCTGTGGAACACTGGGTGCAACTTCATGTGGTTCGGTAACCGGAGTCTGAAAGCCACTGGGTTGACCTGTTGCGTGACTTCAAATGGGCCCAGTCTTTTGGGTCTTAACTTCTTACAACCTCCTTTAAATGGTAACCCTTGGGTGGACAGCCACACCTGGTCCCCCACCCTAATGCTTTCCCCTTCCCTTCTGGTTTTGTCTGCCTGCCTCTTATATTCCTCCTTCGCCCTGTTTAAATTAAGTTGGAGCTGGCGATGGATCGCTTCCATTTCTTCAACGAACTGTTCTGCGGCTGGAACGCTCCAGTTCTCCCCTTCCCCCCCTGGGAAGGCTCGGGGATGACACCCGTGATTAGCCAAAAAAGGGCTCATCCCCGTGGACACGTTCTCTGCATTGTTGTAGGCAAATTCTGCCAACGCCAGCTTCTCCACCCAATCATTCTCTCTGTCATTCACATAACACCTCAAATATTGCTGGAGGACACCATTAGCTCTTTCCGCCTGCCCGTTGGTTTCTGGATGACGGGCAGTAGAGAAATTCACCTCTACATGCAATAAGCTCATGAGCTTCCTCCAGAACCTGGAAGTAAATTGTTTCCCTCGGTCAGAAACCACCCTCAAGGGGGCGCCATGCAGCCTAAACACATTTTCCACAAACAATTTAGCGGTTTCTTCCGCTGTGACCGCATGTGAGCAGGCTATAAAGTGGGCCATCTTGGTTAACAGGTCTACCACAACCATGATGGCTGTTTTCCCTTTGGACCTGGGCAGATCAGTCATGAAATCTATTGCCACTGCCTCCCATGGCCTTTCCGGCGTGGGTAGTGGTTCTAATAAACCTGCCGGTGCCCGCCTCTCCCCCTTGGCTCGTTGGCATCGGTCACACCCTCTCACATATTCCCGCACATCTTCCCTTACCTTGGGCCACCAGAATTCCCTGGTAACCAGCCACATGGTTTTGTGTTGCCCAAAATGCCCTGCTGTGGGGCTATCGTGCAGTTGCTTGAGTACCTTTTCCCTCAATTCCCCTTCAGGTATGTATAACGCTCCCTTGTAGTACAACGCCCCATCTCTCTCCTCAAAACCCCCGGGTTTGTCTCCCTCCCTCCTGAGACCCCTGAGTTTGTCCTGGGCGTATTCATCCTGCACCGTTCCCTCTACCAGTTCCCTTTGCCCCACCAATGCCGCCCCACACACCCAGCGGTCCTCGGGAATGACATGGGTCTCTTCGGGTGCACCCTCTCCCTCCAAATATTCAGGTTTGCGTGAGAGAGCGTCCGCCCTAACGTTCTCCGGGCCTGGTACGTAACAAATCTCAAAGTTAAATTTGGAGAACTCCTGGGCCCATCTCCACTGCCGTTGGTTGAGCACTCGCGCAGTTCTCCAATACTCTAGATTCTTATGGTCCGTGCACACTTGCACCTTCTGTTGTGCACCAATTAGCAGGTGCCTCCATCTCCGGAAGGCCTCATGAATCGCAAGAAGTTCCCGGTCGTACACCGTGTAGTTCCTCTCAGATTTGTTCAGCTTTCGCGAAAAGAAGGCACACGGTCGCCACTCTGACCCCTCCTTCCCTGGCTGCAGAAGAAGCACCGCCCCTATGGCTCTGTCAGAAGCGTCTGTTTCGACCCTCAGCTTTTTTTGTAAATCCACATGTAGAAGTTGTTCATCCGAGGCGAAGGCCCTTTTCAGTTCCTCAAACGCTCGCTCCGCCTCCCCCGTCCAAACAAACTTCTTTTTACTGCTGAGACAGTCCGTGATGGGCGCCGTCAGGTGGGCGAAGTTTCGGATGAACTTACGATAAAAGTTTCCAAACCCTAGGAACCTCTGCACATCCTTCTTGGTCTTGGGTGTTTTCCATTCCAGCACCGCTTGAACCTTGCCGGGGTCCATGGCCAACCCCTTGTCTGACAAGCGGTACCCCAGGAATTCCACCTCCTTGGTATGAAACTGACACTTCTCCAGTTTCACCCACAGTCTGTTGGCTTGCAGCCTGCTCAACACTTCTCTGACGTCTCTCACATGTTGCTCCTCATTCTCCGAATACACCAACACGTCATCTAAGAAGGCCACGCAATTCTTGTAGAGCAAAGGCCCCAGTACGTGGTTCATGAAGGCTTGAAAACACGCGGAGCTTGTTTGTAATCCAAAAGGCATAACGAGGTATTCAAATGCCCCCAAAGGGGTGAACATGGTGGTCTTCCATTCATCCCCTTTCCTTATACGTATCAGGTTGTACGCCCCCCTTAGGTCCAGCTTTGTAAAAATCTTTCCTTTTCGCACCCTGGTCAAAATATCATCAATCCTGGGCATAGGAAAAGCCGCCGGCTCTGTCACTGCATTTAGGCGCCGAAAGTCACATACCAGCCTCGGCTTGTCCGTGTTTTTTTTATCCACAAAAAACACTGGGCTACCCCCCGCTGCCTTGGACTCTCTGATGAAGCCTCTCTTCAGGTTCTTGTCAATGAACGCTCGCAACTCCTGCATTTCCCTGTCTGACATGGCATACAACTTGCCTACAGGAAGCTGTGCTCCAGGGAGTAAATTGATCTGGCAATCAAAGGGCCTATGCGGGGGTAGTTGGTCAGCTTCCTTCTCGCTGAACACGTCGCTGAGATCAGCATACTGCGGTGGCACCTTCCCCTTCTCCATTACTTCAGTCCCTGCTAGGGTGGCTTGGGCCCCTGCTGACCCCTTTTCCCCCCTGCAGTGTTCTAAGCAATGTGCTGAACCGAAGGAAACCACTCTTTGATGCCAGCCCACCAGCGGATCATGTAAGGCTAGCCAGCTCATTCCCAAAATAATGGGAGCGCCTCCCAAGGTGGCCACATTAAACGCTATCAGTTCTGTGTGCCTTGCCACCCTCATTATCATTGGGACGGTCTGCAAGCTGACTCCTCCTCCCAACAGTTCCCTGCCATCGATCGTGGTCACCTGCAGGGGGTTGCTTAAAGGGATAGTCTGTATCTGATGTTCAGCAGCAAACTCCTTGCTCATAAAATTGCAGGAGCTGCCTGAGTCCAACAGCGCCTTTATTTTTAGGGGGTGTCCATTTTGCAGCTCTAGCGACACTTCAATCACTAGAGCAGGTCGAGGAGCTTCTGGCACGGGCACTTTCACTGCTCTTTGGCCTGGCTGCAGTGCCCTGACTCTGGCAACCAGGCGTTGGCTTTTACCTGCTCCGTTTCTCCCTGCTCTTCCCCCTCAACTGCTCCCACCATCCCTTGCCATTCCTTCCTCTGGGGGCAGACTCTGGCAAAGTGGCCTGGCTGTTGGCAGAGATAGCATTTCCGGGCTCCCTTTCCCTCCTTCTTCGCCCCCTCACTGGGCTTTGAAACTGCGCGCGCGCGGGCTGTTCCGATTTCCATCGGCTCTGCCGGCGGGAAAGCTGGCTCAGGAATGTCTGGAATGCGTAACTCCTTCCAACGTTCCCCTCTCCCTTCCCGCCTCTCCAAGGCTCTTGCCTCCTGGCGCGCTCCAATGGTCAGCGCAGATTTGGTCAGCTGATCCATAGACACCGCCCTGGGGCTCCTGGCCAGCTCGTCCTTCACAGCTGAAGAAAGACCTTCTTCAAATAGCATCTGAATTGGTGCTGCCGCTAAATCCCACCCCAATCTGTGAATCAGCATGGTAAATTCAGTCCAGTACTCACGGACAGATCTGCTTCCCTGCTTGCAAGCCATTAGCTGTCTGCGCACCACCCCTTCCTCAATATCGCTGGAAAACATGATATCCATTGCACGAAAGAATTTCATAGTGTCCTTTAGGATATCGTTGTGCGTTGCCATCAGGGGTCGAACCCAGTCCCGCGCCCCCTTCTCAAGATGCCCAATTACGAAAGCAACTCGCGATTCCTCATCAGGGAACTCATCAAACTGCACATTCAGGGCATATTGCATCTCAGTCCTAAAGGCATGGTAATCCTTGGGGTCCCCCCCAAACTTCTGCACCAATCCTGGTACCTTTCTGGGGAACTGAGTGGTTCTCCCCTTTTTGTCAGCATCCTGAGCCCTTCTCTCCTCGAGCCTCGCCGTCTGCAGCGCAAGTTGGACCTCCAACGCTCGGTATCTTTCTTCCAAGCTTGGACCAGCTCCACCCCCTGCTCCTCCGGCTCCGTCTCCGGCTGGGTCGCTCATGATGCTTTCTCCTGCACAGGCAGCGTACAGAGACTGTCAGACTGCTGTCAGGGGATGATTAGCTGCTTGTGCTTAAAATAGTGCCCCTTCAGAGTTTGTGCGGCCCCACAAACCTCTGCGTGTGACAGAGCTCCTCAGACATGTCTGCTCTAGTCACTAGTAGAGTCTGACAGTGGCTGCCTGCGGAAGCGCTTCCAGCAAAGAAGTTCCTTAACGGAAACGCGTCTCCTGGACTCACGACGTGGCAGCTTCCGGCGAAGCAAGGGTCTCCCTGCAGTTGCTTCTGACACCTCCCCGCTATTTTCGCTGGAAGTGTCTCTCACCCCTTTCTCTCCCCTGCTGTTTCCTGCCTGGGCTGCTGCGTCTCTCTCAGCATTACTGAGATCCTCCTCCAGAGACCCCTCGCTCCCCCTCCTTGTCCCTGCTTTAACTGCTGACTCTCTCCCAGTCTTTGGGAGCCCTACCACCTCCCTTTCCTCTGATGTCAGTTCCCTGACAGCTATATATATATATAGTATAGTATAGTATAGTATAGTATAGTATAGTATAGTATAGTATAGTATATAGAATATATAGGGTATTCAGTCAATGGGTATAAATACTTTTATAATGCTAGACTATTTTTATAATCCAAATAAAGTAAAAAATCACTGGCACTGAACAGGCATTTGCTAATCCTTGTACTTTCTTTTTCCAGATAGAACTAAACTCCTTTCTTCTATGCAATTGTTATCTTTGTCTGCCTTCTGCCAAAAGTTTGTCATAAACTTTTGCCATCCAAGAGTCTATGGTTAACATCCAAGATGATGTTAAAGAGCTTTTCCATTATATATTTTTTTACATATCAACACAGCAGGAAAGGCCCATTCTCGTGTTGCCACCCTCCAGACCTCTCGCGGGGGAATCGCATGAAGAAGAGCCTCTGGCTGGTTCATATGGGGAGAGGTGGTCCTTGAGGTATTGCGGTCCTGAGCTGGCTTAATCACTCATAACCAGCACTTTGAATTGAGACCAGAAGCTGTCATCTAGAGATCTCTGATGCCAGTGGTATAAAATGGATTGTGTTGCATATTTCTGCAGCTGTTGCTATCCTTGGTTATGAAGATGCGAAAAAGAAATAGGATGAGAACAACGTGATATTGATAGCATTGATCACTGCCTCAAGAATGGGGAAACCCAGCCAGATGGGCGGGGTATAAATAATAATATTATTATTATTATTACTATTATTCCTTCCCAAATATACAGTATGGTTTAAAAAAAAAAAGTCTCATTGTTGGCTAGCTTAGGCTTTTTTTTTCTAACTTTATGTATCACGTCCCACAAGAAGTCTCAAAGTAATTTACAACATGATTAAAATACAATAACAAAAATACATAAACATGTTTTTAAAATGCTTTCTCTCTCTTTCTGTTTACAATGTACAATGCATATTCATTATGGCTGTTTCAAGTGCAGCAACACAGTACTAATACTGTGTATTAATCTTCAATGAGGCATGGAAGATGTTGGCTTGTGGGAGTGTGAAGTTGGTGGGGAGGCAACAAAATTTTGCAGGAGGAATTTGGTGTTGGTGTTTGGCTTGGGCATGTACACAAACACTGCTGAAGGCCTCTGAGGGCTGGACTCAGTCCACACCTTGCAGGTTACCCACAAGCGATTTAGGATATAGCTATTCCACAGGCATTTAATCTGTTTTCCTTCTTGGGAGACACTGTGAATTGCTTGTCCTGGAAGGAAGCTAGTGATTACTCATTAAAAATTCTCATTAGTTTTCCCAAACTACAGTCCCCAGGTCAGATTCTTTCAGAGAAGCCACGGCTATTAAATTGGTATAAAGCCAAATACAGTGGTACCTCGGGCTAAGAACTTAATTTGCTCCAGAGGTCCATTCTTAACCTGAAACTGTTCTTAACCTGAAGTACCACTTTAGCTAATGGGGCCGCCACCGTGTGATTTTTGTTCTCATCCTGAAGCAAAGTTCTTAACCCGAGGTATTATTTCTGGGTTAGCAGAGTCTGTAACCTGAAGCATCTGTAATCTGAAGAGTCTGTAACCCGAGGTACCACTGTATATGTTTATAGAATGGCTCCCCCCTTATTCTCTCTCTCTCTCTCTCTCTCTCTCTCTCTCTGCCCCCCCCCACATACACACTTCCACCTATATTTCTCTTACAGTGGTACCTTGGGTTATTACCTTAATTCATTCCAGAGGTCTGTTCTTAACCCGAAGCCGTTCTTAACTTGAGGTGTGCCTTCGCTAATGGGGCCTCTTTCTGCTGCTGCGCCGCAGACTTTCCTTGGAAAGGGAAAACCTGGATAGATGGGGCAAAATGTGGGCTGGCATTGTGCGGATGTGGCAAAACACACACACACACAAAACGCCATACCTGCGCATGCGTGAGGAGCATCCATGCTAAAACTGACATTCTTCAGGAAGCACCCTTAGTAGCAGATCCTGCAGGTGATATTTTTTCATTTCTGTCCACTAGATGTCAGACAAAGGCAGCAGATCTCTGCCATTCCCTTGCTTAGACTCTCATTTCATTCATTAGGTCTGTAGAGGAATCTTTTTTTAGAAAAATATTTTTTATTAAGTTTTGCAATTTTATATTCATCACAATAACATTAGATCAAGAAAAAAGAAAACTACAATTCCCAATCTTCCCCACCCCCCTCATGACTTCCCTCAACTTCCTCTTCTGGTTCTTTGCACAATAACTTCTACTGCCTGATGTTTATGTGTGTGTGTGTGTGTGTATAAAAATATCGTAATTATTTTCACGCTGTCTCTTACACTTTACTTAAATTCATATTATTCCATCTTAATCTCTAAATTTGTTTTGTTAATTCTAAGTGTTTACTCAAACACTGCTAGTGAGTCCACTTCTTTACAATGCTTTTGAAAGTACAACATAAATGGTTCCCAGTCTTTTAAAAAATCTCTATTGTCCTTATCTCTAAGTTTTCCAGTTAACTTTGCCATTTCAGCATACTCCATCAGTTTTTCTTGCCATTCTTCTTTAGTTGGTATCTTGTGATTTTTCCATTTTTGTGCTATTAATATGCTAGCCACTGTTGTAGCATACATGAATAGCTTCTTCTGCTCTTTTGGCAAGTCTTAACCTGTAATGCCTAACAAAAACACACAAAAGTTATCTTAAGCATTCTTTTAATTTCATTATAAATAATTTCCCTTATTTTATTATATTTTACCATTCCACCACATATGAAAAACGTGGCTTCTTTTTCTTTTTCTTTACATTTCCAACACTTATTGGAGCCTGTTTTGTACATTTTTTGCCATTTTTACAGGCGTCATATACCATCGATACATCATTTTCATATAATTCTCTTTCAACAATATACAGTCAGTAAATTTTAGATTCACTTACCATAATTTTCCCCAGTCTTCCATTAGTATGTTATGTCCTAAGTCTTGTGCCAGGTCTGTTGATACACCTTGCCCAGTGCGATGAGCACGAGTTTCCATCCATCCATATGTAGGCACAACAAACCTGGCATGAAAAAGATGGCAACACGTTTGAATCTGCTTTTTGCAACCGATGTGGTAGAGTTTGTGAACAACTTTGACAAAGGAAAAGAAGCCCCTCCCAATTCTGCAATGGCAGAAAGTAGTGTCTATAATAATCAATTCACATGTCCAGCAAACAAGTTACTGGTCTTTTTTTGTAGGAACTTGCTAGATAAAGTTTTGCACCAAATCACTCTTGCCCTTGCGACTGAAATAAAACATTGCATTTTTTACTGAAATGATGGAGAGTGGGGGGAAGCTCTGTCAATAGCAATTAACACCTGTGTTCAAAATCGCTTCTTCCTGGTGTGGATTTCAGTTCGTGCTTTTAGCATTTCCATTGACAGAGCTTTCTTCCATTGATAGACTAAACCATTTTATTAAAAAGCCATCTTGCAGTACAATCTTAACCAGCTGTATTCAGAAGTAAGCCCTATTGAATTTAATAGTGCTTACTCCTAGGTAATCAGGATCAGGATTCCAGCCCCTGTTACCTGCTTCTGAGCAGTAGTGCAGTAGGGTGAGTATGGATTCTACGCATTACATGGTTTTATGGTAATGTGCTTGGCTTTGCTTATTCCAAAATGTAGTAAGCCAGTCTTGTTCATACTTCTGAGAGGGGAACCTGCACTTCTGTCCTGAAGTCCTGCCTCGATGGCACCACTGTCTCTGAATATCAGATGCCAAGGAGACCTAGCAGGGGTTGGCAGTATCTCATATTCTGCTCATGAGCTTGAATAGGAACCTAGTTGAATGCTGCGCTGATCCATCAAGTTATTTTGTTTGCTTGCCGTAAGTTAGAATAGGTGCTGTTAGAAAGCCGTTTTTTGAGAGATGCAACTGCAGCAAGTAACCTTTGACAAATAAACTTCGATATAACCCCGTTGGCATTTTCTAGCCAAAGATGAGGATTTCGGTCTTCCATTGCAGCTATAGGTGTTTCATCAGGCATATGGATAATTATATAATTACATGTTTTTCTCTGTACTCGCTGAGCTGCAAATTGTGACAAAATGTCAGCTTGCTCTATGCCGCATAGCTGGCACTTACAGTAATTGGAACTATCTTGGCTGTGGTGTTGTGGTATGGCCATTTTATCTGTTGGTATTTTTCAGTAATAGGGATGCGGGTGGCGCTGTGGGTAAAACCTCAGTGCCTAGGACTTGTCGATCGCATGGTCGGCGGTTCGAATCCCCGCGGCGGGGTGAGCTCCCGTCGTTCAGTCCCAGCTCCTGCCCACCTAGCAGTTCGAAAGCACTCTTAAGTGCAAGTAGATAAATAGGGACCGCTTTATAGCGGGAAGGTAAACGGCGTTTCTGTGTGCTGCGCTGGTGCTGGCTCGCCAGAGCAGCTTCGTCATGCTGGCCACGTGACCCGGAAGTGTCTTCGTCACACTGGCTCCCGGCCTCTTGAGCGAGATGAGCGCGCAACCCTAGAGTCGGTCATGACTGGCCCGTATGGGCAGGGGTACCTTTACCTTTTTATTTTTCAGTATTTTCATTTTTTTAGTTCATAGATTTAGTTTAATAAATTTCATTGTCTCTTCTCCCACACACAGAGAGGATGGACTGTAGGTAGTTTAGTGCTTTGCAAAAGATTCCGGATTCAAACTGAACATCTATATGGAAGGTTTGAAAATGTTCTGGTCTGAAATGTTGAAGAATTGCTGGCCAACAACACAGACCTGGGTTTTCCCCAACTTGAGTGCTGACAAACATTATTGCCCCTGAGGTAGGGATTTCTGGTTCATAAAATCTGTCAGACAACGGTAACATATTATAGGCACTTTGAAAAATTATCTCTCTCTTGTTTTATTCTTGTATTCTGTGCCTCTCTCCATTTTTATTTCCTTTTCCTTTTGAACTGCAGCTCCCATCCTCTCTAACCATTGGCCATGCTGGCTGGTGCTGATGGGAAATTGAGTCCAAGAACATCTGGGTGACCACAGATTCCCCACCCCTTTTGGATCAATTGCCATTTTTCTAGGTTCAAAGTCATGTTGTTGTTGTATAGTCGTTTAGTCATGTCCGACTCTTCATGACCCCGTGGACCAGAGCACGCCAGGCAATCCTACTGCCTCCCGCAGTTTGGTCAAACTCATGCTTCGAGAACACTGTCCAACCATCTCGTCCTCTGTCATCCCCTTCTCCTTGTGCCCTCCATCTTTCCCAACATCAGGGTCTTTTCCAGGGAGTCTTCTCTTCTCATGAGGTGGCCAAAGTATTGGAGCCTCAGCTTCACGATCTGTCCTTCCAATGAGCACTCAGGGCTGATTTCCTTCAGAATGGATAGGTTTGATCTTCTTGCAGTCCATGGGACTCTCAAGAGTCTCCTCCAGCACCATAATTCAAAAGCAGCAATTCTTCGGCGATCAGCCTTCTTTATTCAAAAGTCATTGCACCTCTAAATACCAGCTGCTGGAGAACATCTGAGCGAAAGCTGTTGCCCTTGTGTCCTGCTTGTGGTCTTTCCAAATGCATCCATTTCACCTTTATCAGAAGTAGGAGCTGTGGGCTAGATGTGCAGGAATCTGAACAGGCAGGGATCATCTTATCACTTTTCCAAAAGAAAAGTATAATCTTTACTGGTTTTCAACAAAATAAAACGTAACAACTTTAATAACAACCCCACAGAGTATTTGAACATTTCCTATACAGCTTTATTAACTTTTCTCCCTCCTCCCCAGAACTGTAGCACCAAAGATTTGCCAGAAGCAGCGTCCAATGATGAGATATCAAATAAATAATAATGTTTCCAAAAGGATTTCTGTATGCTCAGAGGCCATCCAGAAATCTGGATCCCCTTTATTATTAAATTCAGAGAATGGAAACCATGTCTTTATAAAGTCATCTTTTTGTTTCTGTTTTTGCAGCCCCTCTGATTGTGGTGCATATTAACCTCTCAAATAGAACTAATTTCCAAACCCACACAACCCCTTCATTGATCGTAGGGCCCAGCTGAGACGCCCAGTGTTGTGAAATTGTAATTCTTGCTGTCAGCACAAGGAACCGCATTACCTCCCTAGTTCTTGTGGTTTCATTAAGTTGCTCCCTGGTAGCTATTTGCATGAACTTTGGCGTCCTTGAGCTCAGTCACAAGTTTTCTCACTCAATAGTTAACGCTGGCCATCTGCCTTTGTCATTTTATCTTTTTTACTTCCATCACAGAACACATCCTTGCTTATTTGCACTTGACTTGTTTATTTGCAATAAAGCCTGCTGGTTTCCTAATTTTAACACGACTTGCTTTACATGTTGGTGGGCCTAGCTTCTTCTGCTGTTGATGAGATCTATGCATGATTAATACTGAATGTGTTGCTACGTTTGTCCTCAATTCTTGGAGCAGATTTGAATTTTGCTGAGGTTTACTTCAAATGGGAAAGCGCCAAGTTTGCGGAACTCCAATATGTATTGGGAAATATATTCATAACTGGCACCCTCAGTCGGATCACTCTGTTTTTTGATCTCGCTGGGCTTTGAAGTTTTTCATTCCTTTTACACTGGCAAATCTCACTCTCTGTCCACAAAAATGAAATGCTATTATCACTGCATGGTTGATCTGCTGTAAGACAAACGAGCCTTATTTTCTTTGCTGCAGATGTCACGTTGATTTGAGAACATTACCTGCTCATTAAAACTACTGGTTTAATTGCAAACTTGATATTGTTCAGAAATTAACAGAATTAATCAACACACGCTTGGAAACCAAGTTCTTAAGCATCACTAGTGCATAACCCATGATTAGCATGCAGTTCGAAAATAGAATTGGCTCCATTTTAATAGGTTAGCTGCAGGCAAAATACTATGTTTGAGCAATCATCTCCTGACGGACCGTTTTGGAAAATGGCAGCTGTTGCCAAATGAAGTCCACTGCAATTTGGTCCTATTTTGACCAGCGTAACAAACATGACATTTCACCCAAAAGGAGCATTTTCCCATAAGCTTAGCTATATGGCACGTTTGTTTTGCAGCCACTAGAGTTTAAAGCATATTTCGACAGTAAGGATCCTTCCATAATGTCACAATTTTTGGTTGGGATTCAATTACATACCGGCAATTTCTGATTGCACAATTTGGAGCTTTTGTGCAGCAAATATGCTTCCCCTACCCCCAGGATTTATTTATTTTTTGTATTAAGGAAATCCCCTGGAAAGTATGGGAAGCCACTTGCTTGATGCAACATAGCTTCCCTGCACATGAATCAGAATGAATGCACAATAAATATCCAGCATTGTCTAACGTCCCATTAATCTTTGTGCAAACAAATCAGGGTGAATACTCAATAAGCAGGTTATGTTGAAGCACCCCAATCTAACTTGATTATCTGTGACCCCTAAAAACTCAGCCTGCTCAGACTGTAGGCTTTCTGCATAGGTCCTATTAGCAGGTGCAAATATTTTAATATCAAAAAGCTTTCTCTGGCTATCAGTTGTACTTGCTGACCTGCAGAAATGCTGCTTTTAGTTGGCTTTGGGATTCTGTCTCCCTTTTTACTGTGCCAATTCTGTTGTGTTTAGTCAATGAACATATTTTAATATTTTTATTTTCTGCGTGTCCATGAGCGTACTACATGTAGTGTGTGTTTTTGCCATCTTTGTGTATATCCAAAAATTGCTACCTGTCTGGATCTCATTCAGCCCAGGTACAGAAGTTTATTTTGGAGGGCTGGGTTTCAAAACCTTTGCAGCTGGTGATCTGCTGCCTGTACACATAATCTTTTCCATTTCATGACTAGTAAGCTGATGAAGGATATTCTTATCTTCTTCTCATGGGTGGTTATAAATTACTTTTTGTCAGGATTTTTTTCCTTTGTTTTGAAAGTTTACACATCTTCCAATCAAGCGATTCTCAAGCCTGCTTGCAAGTGATAGGTCATAAAACAGAATCTGCAAAACTCATTCATATGCACACAACACTCAGCAAACATTAGTCTCTTGATTGATGGATGGTTTGGGTGTCCTTCCCACCTCTCTCTGGTCCTTGAATTCTCTGGTCATTGAGCAACTGGAGGTTGTAGTGAGCATCTTTCTGGCAAGCCTGAGGGAACCAATTTCCTTGGAGCTACTCCTTCTCTGGCCAACGAATTCCCCTTGCCATGGCGTTCATTCTGGGAGAAGCAGAGGCCACGTTTCTAGTGGTGGTGGGGCGCCAGACTCCAGAGGCAAAATGGGCAGAGCAATAAATACAAATGTTAACTTTGTACAGTAGGCTAGTTTCCATCATCCATTCCCTCTCCTCCTCCTCCATCTCCTTCTCCTGCTTTGGAGCCCCTGTTGAGAACTAGTGTGGTATATGTCAGGAGTTCAGCCTACACTCGAGTAGGACTCTGGCAGACTGGCATGTTCCCTCCCTCCTGGTCGATTGTTCGGGAGCTTCATAAGCTTTCTTCAGCCCAAACATCACAGTGACCGATGCCAACCGACACAGGCACACTTAGGGATCTGCAGAGTCTTCACAGCTTTGCGTAACAGACCTCAGCAACTCAGCATTTTGGCTAATCTATTTTATTTACATATAAACACACACGGAGCACTGCAACATGGCTCCCTCTCTCTCTAGCATCAGACAGCAAAGAGAAAGAACGAAGGACAATAGTTCCACTTCATGGAACACAGTAACACAAACATCCTGTCTCCGCCACTTCCCACTTTGTCAAGTCAAAACATACACCATCATGTGATACACAACGGTCCTATGACTGTAATCACGGAGCAGGAATTCTAACAGTTTCTTCACATGCTCAAATGTCCGTTTCTTTTCTCCATTCAAGACGAGCAGGAGACACCAGCGTTCAAGAATTCATTTGAGCCAGGCAAAAACACCCAGTGAGGGCGTGAAGCTGCATCAATTAGGGGTGTGTCTTGGGGAAAGTCCTCAAGGGTGGACAGAGAGACATTCAGCCCCCAGGCTTATTGTACCCTGGAGGCTGCATAGCTGAGTGATTGGGAGGAACTCCTCAAAATCCTGTCTCCTAGGAGGGGGGGATCTGTTGCAGGATTTTGTAGCCCTGCTACTTAAGAAAGGCACATTTTGAAGCTAGTTTACATATTCTGCACTTCAGGGGTAGCAAAATAATGTTGGGGGCATGAAGTACAAATATGTGTGCAGTCGCTCTGCATTGTTACAATGTGAGGTGCTCAATACTACATAGAAAGTTAGCTGAATGTTATTGTCTAGCCAGATGGAACCCTTTGGAATAAAGAAAATAATAAAACGAGGAAAACTGTGGCAGGGGGACAATTACACCACAATATCTTGTATCTCTGGTGAAGAGAAGCTTTGCAATGTATAATGTACATCAATTGCTGCAGGATTCTACCAACCTGTAATCACTACAGATGATTATCTTGGCTGCAATATTGCATATTAGAGGGATGGTTGGCAGTATATATGTTGCTTTCCTCCGACTGCTGCATCCTTTTAATTTCCCTTTCCTTTTATTTATCTATGCTTAAATCGTTGTCCCTCTTTGTGCGCTGAAAAGCCCATTGAGATTTGGTTCGCAGGGAAAACGCTAGAAGAAATAAACGTTTTTATCAAATAAAAAAAAGTGTTGTTTTTAAATGTTAGTCATATTGCCCATTGATTTGATTTTTATTGCTCTCCAAACTCACAAGCCACTTTAATAGCAAATTCTTATATCCTTAACACCAAATAAACAAGAAAGGAATGAATAATATATTTTATTTATGTTGCTTTCCACAAGTTCAGTCTGAGCCCACCGGGCACTGATTTAATTTTCATTGCGCTGTGTTGCTAGCAGTTATACATCTATAATCTCCCACGCAGTGAGATGTTTGTACTGATGCTGGTTCCTTGTCTGCCCCACAGTTCCGTTCTCCCATCATATTCACAGATGTTGATCTGAGTTCACCCTGACAATAAACTTCTGAAACAATGCCATATTATACACCCATCGCTGTATTTTCACCCGCAGCTCTTGAAATACCTATACATAAATGTGGGAATGGGGTGGAGAGGCTATCCACAGGCCCCCTCAGCTCGTGTGTATATGAGAGGGAATAAATGCCCTGTTGTTCGGCTCCAGCACCTGATCACCAGAAGCAAGACTCAGCAGTCTAGCCACTCAATTCTACAGCCACTGAGCATTCTCGGTTCTTATTGGGCTGCTTTTGTTTGGGGTTCCTCTCTCTGGTTGAGGAAGGGTCTTGGCTTTTTAGCAGAACATCTTCTTTGAATGAGGAGCATGTCAGGAGTTCAGCCTACACTCGAGTAGGACCCTGGCAGAGACACATACCCAACTGGTATGTTGCCTCCCTTCTGGTCGATCGTTCGGGAGCTTCAAAAGCTTTCTTCTGCCCAAACATCACAGCGACCGATGCCAACTGACACCGGCACACTTAGGGATCCACAGAGTTTGCGCAACTTGCGTGACAGACCTCAGCAACTTAGCATTTTGGCTAATCTACTTTATTTACATATAAACAGACACAGAGCTCTGCAACATGGCTCCCTCTCTCTCTAGCATCAGACAGCAAAGAGAAAAAGAACAAAGGACAATAGTCCCACTTCACAGAACACAGTAACACAAACATCCTGTCTCCGTCACTTCCCACTCTGTGGAGTCAAAACATATACCATCATGTGATAGACAACAATCCCATGACTGCAATCATGGAGCAGGAATTCTAACAGAACATTCCTGGTTCAACCACTGGCATCTCCAGGTAAGGCGGTGAGGAACCCTGGGCTGAAATCCCAGGGAGCCACTGTCAGCGAGTGTAGACCGTGCTGAGACTAATGGATCAAGAGCTTTGTTATAAGGCAGCTTCCTATGCTCCTGTGTGATTTTTGTTTCTAAAGCCTTGTACTTCAGCAATCCCAGACAGCTGACAGTGTTGAGGGGTGGATGGAATAGAATTGGCTGTATCTTTGAACAGGAGCTCTCTGTAACACAATGCATGGTTCAGATCCCACTTCTGACTTCCACCCCACCAACACGACAGCTATGGTTGTTTTAGCTGGCTTTTCTACACGGCATCCCATTCGGAGGGGAAGTTGAGTGACAATTTTGTACTTAAGGCAATGGCTCAGTTACTCCCCACCTCCCTCGCTCCCCGTAGCCTTTTATCATATTTTCGGACAAGTTTCAGAGAAGCTGCTGCTGTAAAAGGTTTCATTTCAAATGCCTGCCGCTGATCAGCATAGCTGAGGGGGCTACAATTTATGAGGAGAGCTAATTGCCTTTCACACTGTGCGGGGACGATGTTAATTTAGGAGATGCTGCTGAGACAAAAAGCTGGCTGATCAAGGAGTGAAACTGATCAAGATACTTTAGATTCATACGGTTGGGATTTTAGTTTATCGCTGGGAAGTTTAAAGTTCATCTTTGATAACATTCCGTCTCAGTCACAAGCTGTAGAATATTTTTTTTTTAAAAAAGAAAATTAAACTAAACCCACCATATGATTGCATTATTTAAGCAGGTTAGTTTCTACATAGAAGTCTGTTCAGATATTGCTTGCATATTTTGCCCCCGTGTGAAACTCCCTTTTGGAGAACGAATGATGGTTAGGCCTGAAGCTGAATTTTGCAGTGTGTGGTTCTAGAATGCTACTCCTCTCAGCCTATTGATGGGGTGTCATCCTGCTGGTTCCAGCATCCCACATTTCCTCCTCCATTAATTCCCTGCCCCTGTTTGAGACAAAAACATCAGCCTCTTATATTTCAGTGCAGTCCTAGCCCAAATGAAGCCAATGAATCCCATTAATTTTAATGGACCAGAATGGTATCCTGGCTGCACTAGTATCTCCTTTTTCCAGTTTCTGCCATGTTGTTTTGGGAGTTGCCAAGGTGGTGTTTGTGGGTGCCAAAATGACCGCCATGGCCTCCAATGACACCTGTGAAACGGTCTCAGTAAAAAATCCACTCAAAAGTCTACAGTACATAAGATAATGTTTGCTTTTCCTGCTCAGTTTTTGTTTGCACTGGCTCAGCCTATCCTACATTCAACACACAGAGATAATAATAATAATAATAATAATAATAATAATAATTTATACCCTGCCCATCTGGCTGGGTTACCCCAGCCACTCTGGGCGGCTTCCAACAAAGTATTAAAATACAGTAGTCTGTTAAACATTAAAAGCTTCCCTAAAGAGGGCTGCCTTCAGATGTCTTCTAAAAGTCTGGTAGTTGTTTTTCTCTTTGACATCTGGTGGGAGGGCGTTCCACAGAGCGGGTGCCACTACCAAGAAGGCCCTCTGCCTGGTTCCCTGTAACTTGGCTTCTCGCAATGAGGGAACTGCCAGAAGGCCCTCGGCGCTAGACCTCAGTGTCTGGGCAGAATGATGGGAGTGGAGACTCTCCTTCAGGTATACTGGACCAAGGCCGTTTAGGGCTTTGAACACAGAGAGACTTAAACATGCCAAATTTCATTCGATGTCAGGATTAGACACCCACCTTCCCCTCTATTTTGAACTGAGGAGAGATGCAAAGAACTTCTGTGAGCAAGTGTGGCATGGGAGCGGGTGTCATTCATTTGGGGATCCTTTTGTGTTCTGCATGTCGCCATGGTGGGCCATTTTGTGACTGATGCCCACGGCACAATCTTAAAATTCCAGATGTTCCCAACTTGCTCCAAAAGCTCAGCAACCCTCTATCTTGATATTATCTCTGTTCTTGACGGGTTGCTATCATTGTTGCCTGTCATTGTGGGCACCAAGATCAGGGCTTTTTCTGTGGTGGCACCCCAGTAGTAGAACACCCTTCATTTGGAGGCACAGCTATCCCAGGCTGGGATAGCTGGGATAGCAGGCTTGTTGGTTTTTGAATGTCTGATGTAGATTTTTTCAATTTTGTTCTTTTGTATGGGACAATGACAATAAAGATTATCGTATCATATTGTATCATAGATGACCATGTCACCGATGGTCATCCATCACATGACTCACTTATTTCCTCAATTCTTTGGAGGTATATTATTATTATTATTATTATTATTATTATTATTATTATTATTATTATTATTATTATTTGCTGATTGTTAGCATACCTTAACAAATGTGTTATTCCCATCTGTATTTTATTAGATATTAGGAATATGGAAGCTGTTTTAGACAACCAATGAGTATACCAATCAACAGTTCTACTATACATTATATTCTCCAGTGAAACGGTTTTTTGCAAAACAATGACTCCTCTCACCACACCAAGCATGTACAGATGCAGAATACAATGTGGGATTGTGTTGAAGGGATGCTTAATAGTGCTGTTCTATGGTATTTCATCAGCTATATGCGGAAAAGGAGGAGGGGAATGAACTATGAAATTTATACCAAGAACAAGACACGTTTCTCAAATTCAGAAGCTGTTATTAAATAGGGATCAGGGTGCAAAATCCTATTTTATTCAAGGAAATGAGCTCTTGTTGGAGGGAAATAATACAGAAAATACAGCACTATTGTGCAAAATAAGAGTTACTAAGATGAACATATGGGAATAGCTAGCCAGCTCCTTAACTCTTTAATGGGTAGGCCTTCCGTAAGCCATGCAATGTGATATTGTGGTGTGTTCAGACCTGCCTTTCTGTAATCTGCTAAAATAAAGCATATGAGATCTCTCATTTGCTGCTACTCCTCACTGCTGCACTTCTCAGCTTTAATTTAACGAAATACCTTTTTATTCTCTCAAGAACCCTGTGCATTTTTTCCTTGCTTTTACATTGAGCCGTAGACTTTTACTCTGTTTTTATTGAGATATGATTAGATTCCCAAGCCCAGTCAAGCCCTGTTCAGGAGGATAGGAGGCTGTTCCTATAATGTTCATCTGTCTAGGGTACCGATGGAGAACCTGTGACCTTCCAGCATCCTGACTGGGACTGAGGAAAGTTGAGAGACCAACAACATCTGGAAGGCTGTGGGTTCTTCATCCCTGGTGTAGTGGCATGTTTCCTACTTTGGGTGCAAGAGGGCCTGGATTCAAATCCTGAGCGTGTTCATGTGCACTGTGGAAAAGAGAGTCAAATCAGAGTATACAACACTGTTCTTGATGTGCTTCAGAATCCATGATATGGAGAAATTGGGGAAAGCTGTGGGTGAAGTCAAGTATTGCTGCACATCCAGTGTAATGCTGCTACTTCATGGTTAATTTTTTAAAAAAATATATTTTTATTTAATTTCCCCAAAACAGATACATATATGTATTTGTAACAATAAATAAATAAAAATTTCAAAATAATAGAAAGAAAAAGGGCAATCAATGGCTACCCTTCTCCGAGAAACAATATGCTGTTGCCATGAACTTTTATTCTATTCATCATCAATCATAGAATCACAGAATTGTAGAGTTGGAAGGGACCCTGTGGGTCATCTAGTCCAACCCCCTGCAATATAGGAGTCTCAGCGAAAGCATCCATAATAGATGGCCATCCAACCTCTGCTTAAAAATCTGTCACCATTTGACCTGAACTGGCAGGATGACAGGGAGGAGGAAGAGGAACCCAGCGAGAGGTGTAGCCATGACTGGGACACACTGGGGTAAGCAGAGGATGTGGAAGGAAATACAGGATGACAGAGGATGGCGAAGGGATCAGTGCCCAGGAACTAGAGCAGCAGGACCCAGAGCCAGGGGATCCCTAACCCCACAACAGGCTCTGAGGCATAGGGGAGGAGTGCTCTAGGAGGCTGAGGCAGGTAAGGGCCCACAGCCAAGCTCATTAGCTGGCCAGGTGAGACTCGCTAGCTCTGTGAAATATACTCACAGAGTCGAGAGTGGATTTCATGCTCTTTATTGAGCTCATAGTGGTGAGGAGGAATGGAAGTTCCCCCAGGATGTAGAATCATAGAATAGAATCATAGAATCATAGAGTTGGAAGAGACCACAAGGGCCATCGAGTCCAACCCCCTGCCAAGCAGGAAACACCACCAGAGCACTCCTGACATATGGTTGTCAAGCCTCTGCTTAAAGACCTCCAAAGAAGGAGACTCCACCACACTCCTTGGCAGCAAATTCCACTGTCGAACAGCTCTTACTGTCAGGAAGTTCTTCCTAATGTTTAGGTGGAATCTTCTTTCTTCTTCTTGTCTGCTTTATATACATTATTTACACAATGGGCCCGACGTGACTGGCTAATTCCGGGATTCTCCTGTAGGCCAATCAGGTTGCGGATTCACTTCCACCTGGAGCTGGATTGGGTGGCTTGTGTGGACCAATCAGACTGCTGCATTCTGAATCCTACTGTTCTAGGACCAGTCAGACTGCTGCATTCTGAATCCTATTGTTCTAGGACCAATCAGACTGCTGCATTTTGGATCCTATTCAACCCAGTACATAACACTCTGGGAAGTGGGTTGTGATTCCTCAGCTAGAGGAGGCTTGGAACAGGTGACGGTCACATACCTCATCAAGCCCAGATGCTGCAATCAGCATGCAAAGTATAAAGGAAAGCAGAGCTGAGGTGAGGTGAGGAGCCTGCTCAACTGTTGATGGACCTTGGCTTGGGTGTTCCTGGACCTTTCTGGGACTGTGTTTGGGGTTTGACTCTCGACTGTATCCTGACTGCGAGACTTCAGACTTGGCTACTTGGATTGACCCTGGTCTGTGTTTCCTGTACCTTGGACTGGCCTTTGCTCGGGCGGATTGGCCCCTGGTTTTTGAACTTTGGACTTGGCCTACAGACTTGCCACCAGGTAGGCTGGGGTTTCAGGACATTGCTACTCATTGGTAGATATCAAGTGTTCTAAATACTGGCAGATCTTGCTGGGAGAGTTTCTTGTGCTGTCCTTGGAGATGCGGTGGGTTGACCTTGGGTCCTTCTACATGCAAAGGAAGTTGCCACCGAGCTGCAGCCCTTTCCTGACACAACATGCCAAGCTCTAGTTTCTCCCATCTCTGGTGTGGCAGCAACAGGAGAAGGGGAGCAGTGGGAACTTTTAAGCACAGCTCTTGCCGCTTCAAGCTGCATCGAACCACGGTTAGTTCTAAACAATGGTTTCATTTACTGGAGTGAGACATCACCTAAAAACTGTAGCTGCTTGTAGTCAGGCAGAGATTGAGTGTAATGAGGCACTGGGTTAAGCTTCATTTGCAAATCATCTTCCCATGGCAACTGCAAAGCAGTCCAATTGCCAGTGTCCAGCACCATTAAGACTGTATACATCTGTGACACTTGACCTCTGCTATTTTGGCCGTATGTTCAGAAGCCGTTGGACTTCAAGCAGCTTGCTTCTTAATAACTTACTTGGCTATAAAGGAGCCCGCTTGCTGAAGCTGTAGCCAGCTGCCCTCTGTCCCTCCAGGATTTATTATTTCATCATTTGTGTTGCATTGTTGAGTTTCTGCTGGAGAGGAAACATTATAAAGGGTAGGCTATTACCATCCATGATACGAGGCAAGCAGCTACTACAGCACCTTGCTGGTACCATAGCATCAGACTGATCGTGTTTCTAACTGCAGTGTCTTTCAGAGCTTACTTCCATGGGCGTGCCCCAAAATATTCTTTTCAGACCATTCACCAGGGACACAAGTGGAAGTATGACTTCCTTCATGCTTTTTCAGTGATGGCTCCGACCTGGTGGAATTCTCTGTCCCATGAGACTAGGGCCCTTCAGGATTTAACCTCCTTCTGTCGGGCCTGTAAGACAGAGCTATTCTGCCTGGCCTTTAATTTGAATTCAGCCTGATCTTTTATTTCCCTTCTCTTCCCTCCCCCTCCCCTTTTATGAAGATCACCCACTCTGAGACCCCACAGCTAATTCTCCCCTGGCCTCCTCGCTGGCCCAAGTAGGACCAATTCAGGCAGCTAGCCCTGGGGATTATCTAATTGATTTTTGATTTTTATTGTTATTCATGTTTTTATACTGTATTTTATGCTGCTTTTATAATTAAGTGTTTTAAAGTGTTTTAAATTTGTTGTTAGCAGCCCTGAGCCCAGTTTTTGAACTGGGAAGGGCGGGGTATAAATAAAAAATTAATAGTAATAATGTTATTAGTGCCAACATGAATGTGTAAACCCCACTTAAATCAGCTCGTTCACTGAGAGCAGCAGTATTAGCTTCAAACAAACACAATTAATGGATGGTTCTGTGTCAGAATGTATTCATGAAACAGGAGGATCCTGTTCATAATCTGCTCACGTTGCTCAAGTTGTGTTGTACCTGAAGCAGGGGCAATGCTGATTAAGGGGTGGGGGAAGGGATTGTCATCAATGGGATTCTTTGAAGCCACGGGGGGGGGGGGCGGGGGCGGGATACCTCCATCCTGATGTTTCTGACGCTCATGGTGTGAGTGACGTTGCATATGCAGCTAAAACTGCACCAACGATGCAGCTATACCAATTTCAGTTTCTCATTTTTCCAATCGAAATTGGTTCTTCAGATTTTTTCATCATTTTGCGTTATTTCTTAAGCTTTCATGAAAATTCATCAGCCATTGAGCATGAATTTGTATTGTTTTGGAAAGTCTGAATTGGGCAAGTCCACATTTCAGTGCAAACTGAATTGAATATCATCCCTCTCACTTAACTGAGGCACAAGGAGTTATCAACTGGCTTGGGGAAACCCAAAGGTTTGCAGAAGTTCCAAAAATCCTTGGGGGGGGGAGCTGAAGGACTCTCCCAAACATCCCAGTGAGGACTTACGTGTGCTCATTGGCCGTGAAATGCTGACAGTTTTGGGGGGGCAGGGTGCTGGCTTAGGGAACAAGCTTGAATTATTCAGGGTCTTCTACTCCCAAGGCACTTTGGTAAGTTCTACTTAACTAGCTTTCTGGATTTAGCAATAGA
This sequence comes from Podarcis vaucheri, assembly GCF_965113315.1. Taxonomy (NCBI): domain Eukaryota; kingdom Metazoa; phylum Chordata; class Lepidosauria; order Squamata; family Lacertidae; genus Podarcis; species Podarcis vaucheri. The sequence goes on from NC_138749.1 coordinate 18,883,016, forward strand.
TTGGATAAACTGTGGGAACATCCTTTAGGAAAGAGATGCCGTTGGCTTCCATCGCTGTAATCCATTTATTCTTCACACAAATACACAGCTCTATTCTTCTCTCTACATACATGTTACATTTGGGAGCCGAATTCCATATGTCTAAGTTCCAGTGAGAGCTGGACCATAAAGAAGGCTGATCACTGAAGAATTGATGCTTTTGAATTATGGTGCTGGAGGAGACTCTTGAGAGTCCCATGGACTGCAAGAAGATCAAACCTATCCATTCTGAAGGAAATCAGCCCTGAGTGCTCACTGGAAGGACAGATCGTGAAGTTGAGGCTCCAATATTTTGGCCACCTCATGAGAAGAGAAGACTCCCTGGAAAAGACCCTGATGTTGGGAAAGATGGAGGGCACAAGGAGAAGGGGACGACGAGGATGAGATGGTTGGACAGTGTTTTCGAAGCTACCAGCATGAGTTTGACCAAACTGTGGGAGGCAGTGGAAGACAGGAGTGCCTGGTGTGCTCTGGTCCACGGGGTCATGAAGAGTAGGACACAACTAAACAACAACAAGTTCCTACCTAAAAATTACTGATATGGCTGCACCACTTAGCCACTCAGAGCTCTCTGGCCTTTCGCAGTCCATAAGTCTATTCAGTGCAGATCCTATCTTTTCTTCCTCATTCCATATTTCAGATTCGCTGTGGAATCTGGTATATCAGATGCATCTCAGTAACTATAAAGTAAATACAGGGGAAATAATGTGGCTCAGTGGGAGAGCATCTGCTTTGCATGCAGAAGGTCTCAGGTTCAATCCCCGGTAATGACCCCTGCTTGAAACCCTGGAGAGCTGCTGCCAGTCAGTGTCGACAAAATTCTGACCTAGATTGATCAATGGCTTGTCTCAGTACAAAGCAGCTTTGAGAGAGGGAGAGGAGATGATTGTTGTATGTGCATCCTCCCTAAAGCAGAAAAAAGGGGTTTCTTACACAGAGAAGCAAAGGAGTGGGGTTGGGAGACAGTAAACAATTACTATTATAACTTGATTTGGCAGTATGTACCACTGAGAAGTTATGACCCTCAGTGACCCCCTTATGGGAAAATGAGAGTGATTTGTTTGTTTGCTTGCTTGCTTACGTTCCTTACAAGGGCTCCCGCAGTGGAGCGCAACATTGGTAACATTAAAAGAATAGAAAACAATTTAAAACCATAGATTAAATGCCTATAGCATAATCAACCGAACCAGCATGTTTTAAATCAAACAGCAACAACAAACCGCCAGGAAACTCTGTAGCTCCCTAACAAGGTCTGACTCTAAATCTAGGATCTGGGAGGCAAGAGGGTTCAAATCCCCACTCAGCCATAAAGCACACTGGCAGACCTTGAGCCAATCACAGCCTTCCCCAAAGGTGTTACAATGCTACAATAAAAACAAAAACAACTGACTGAAATTTGTAAGACATTCAGCCATGATTACTTCTCTGGGACTGAGTTTCAAAGGGAGGCTTCTTGGTGTACCACATAGGTTTCTAGTTTAAAGTTCAGATCTCTACTATTCCATAACAGTTGGCAGTTTGTCTGTTGTTGTTTTTTTAAAGTTGTTATGAAAATTCACCTGCATTTTAGTGAACATCTCTCCGGGTATACATCTTTTAAAAAGCAATTTTTCCTAATATTTTTTTTCCTATTATATTTTCACTAAAATGCCCATTGTGAAGCTGGGACAAGGGATAAGATCTACGTTTGATAGATGGCTTTGTTTTTTTTTAATTCCCTTCCACTTTCTCTCTTCGTTTATTTCCTATTTTCTTTCTTTTTATTTAGATTAGTTTGGTTTTTATTGTATGTCGAAAAGTTTCAATGCAAACATTATTTTTTTTAAAAAAGAGCCCAAATGCTTGTGCACATGCCTGGAAAAAATAAGGCCTCAGTCGTAAACAGATTTTTAAAGGAATGATTCCCATTGAACTGGCTGCGAATGACCTCTCAGTTTTAAGATGCATCAGAATATTGTGTACTTCTCCAGGTTAAAAGCCAATGAAGATTTAGGCTGCTGACACGAAAGGGAAAGAATGCCCCACCCTAATAATGACCCTCTGGAAAAGGTAAGCAAACAAGACACTCTTTTATGTTGCATTTTCGGCTGTAAATGGTGTGTTGGCCATTTCCAGTCTCCAGCAGGGAAGTGTGTTAGAACTCCCTCTGGCTTAACCTCCAGATGATCATATATCTGCACTGACTCTGACCTTCCACAAATCCCCTTGGGATGAAAGGGGATTAATTCTCCCTGCTAACTTCAGGCTCTGAGGCAGTTGCTAGAACGCTAGCGAGCTGTACGAGATGAGGGGCTCCACTCTGACACCAGATATCACTTCTCATCTGTTCTGACACCAGATCACTCTGTATATTTGAAATAGCTTTGGGGGATATGACCCCAGCTTATGTGGCTTAGCAATCTGTCTCTGTGAATAATGGATTTCTTTGAAATTATAGTCCTTTAAAAGAAATTAATTGAATGTGCTTTAAGGAAGTTTGGGTGCTTGTGCGGTATGCATGTGTGTTCGAAATCCTGCTGTGCAAGGTTGGGAAAAGTCACTGTGCGAAGACTACATCGCCCAGTTAATTTCCCCCTACCTGCCTGGGAGCACCCTTATTTATCTTTGAATGTAGGAATACTGGTTTACCTGGTCCAATGAGAAATGGGTTACACAAGAGCACATCAGTTCTGTTCCAAAATGTAAATATCAGCCCACAATAGCCTAACAGGAGACCAGAATGATTGGTGACAGTATTCGCCAGGGGTACTTTTCTCTTGGGAATCCAACTAGATTTCAGTGTGTGTGTGTGGGGGGTGACAAGAAATTTCCCGTACTGGGTACCACCTGACCTTGCTACGCCACTGCTTCAATCCCACCTCACTTGAGTGGCAATGGAAGGGATGTTTCTTATTCCACTTTATGAATCCCATTTCCCCCACCACAAACACACTTTTGTTCCTGTTTTGGCTGCTCTTTTTCTCCCCCTGTGCCCTCATTTGCCTGCAGGTTGTTTTGGGAAATGAATTTTTTTTTGGAAAGAGTTTTATCACAGTTTATCATTTGCAGCATCACTTTTATTAGTTATTATGCTAAAATGTACCGTGCGCATATTGAGCTCTCTATAAAACCTCAAGGTCCTAAAATTGTTGTTGTTAACAAACCAACACACACAGTGTATAAGACCTTGAAAGTGAGAAGGAGTTTATATACGTTATATGACAACAATACTTACGGCGTAGTCCTGCAGCACAGCCTGCAAATCTATTCCTTAGAGGGCACGAGGGAGGTTTATAATATGTGTGCTCATTTATGTTTTAGTGTTTTCAACAACAGGACGGCCAAATCGAATTCCAAAATGTTTGTTATTGAGTGGGCCCCTGCAAGAGAACAAGACCATTTTAAGCATTTCTTCCTGTCCCTCTAAGGTTTATTGCCCAAACAAGAAGTTTCAACTCTGTCCATATGTTAGGTTTGTGAAGGGGTAAAGGTAAAGGGTAAAGGGACCCCTAACCATTAGGTCCAGTCGCGGACGACTCTGGGGTTGCAGCGCTCATCTTGCTTTACTGGCCGAGGGAGCTGGTGTACAGATTCCAGGTCATGTGGCCAGCATGACTAAGCCGTTTCTGGCGAACCAGAGCAGCGCACAGAAACACCGTTTACCTTCCCACCGGAGCGGTACCTATTTATCTACTTGCACTTTGACGTGCTTTCGAACTGCTAGGTTGGCAGGAGCAGGGACCGAGCAACGGGAGCTCACCCCGTTGCGGGGTTTCGAACTGCCAACTTTCTGATTGGCAAGTCCTAGGCTCTGTGGTTTAACCCACAGCGCCACCCCTTGGCCCATCCAAACACGAAGTTGCAACTCTGTCCATGTGTTAGGTCTGTGAAGGGGTAACATCCAAGTAAATGGGCTTCAGGTCTCCACTTTCATGATGCCTGGCTTCCCACGGCCCATTCCCTGCAAACCCACATTTTAGCAAGGACTTCTGGGTTGAGAAACCCTATGGTGGCCTAGCCTTCCAGGATCTGGGGATGCCTATGTGCATAGGCTTGTTCTACCTCCACTTTCCACCTGTTAAGTATAATTAACTGACACTGAAATGGAAAATGCCTGTATGTTGCTTTGGTGGGTGCACAGTTCATTAATGCACAAGCAGCATCACTGCAATGGTACCTTTAATAGTTTAAGCATGGGAAGGGGCTACAGCTCAATGGCAGAGCACCTCCTTTGCATTCAGAAGGTCCCAGGTTCAGTCCTTGGCATCGCCTCTTAAAATACAGGTGTTGGGAATGACATCTTCCTCAAACTCTGGAGAGCCACTGCTAATCAGAGTAGATAATGCTGGTCTAGATGGATTAATAGTCTGATTCAGCATTACAGGGCAATTTCCTATGTTCCATCTCCCTGTACAGTATTTTACAATCCGCAGAGCTTTTCCCATGTCCTTCAGAAATCAATAGTTTCACTAGTTAGTTCACTCTGCAAAACAGCACTTCTTGCATCTCAACAGCATCTAAATGTGTTGCCCTGAGTGCTTGATTATTAGAAACGTGGCTGCATTTGTCAATGCAAAATTCTGCCAGTGTAAACTTGCACCTTGCAAGAGGTAGTACGGCGCACACTTCACTTTCTCCCTCTGAGAATGGACAATCGGTTTCAAAAATACACCAGGACATTTTTAACATATGCCCAGCCCCACCATGAACTGTACAAAGACAAAAAAAATCGAGATCATGTCATCTTCTTTATGTTTAATTATAGGTGCCTTCAAGTAACCGTTGTACATCTGTGACATACCACTGTGGTCCTCTCCACCTTAGCACTGGGAGCTTCTCCTGTCCAAGATTAATTTGCCCTCTCTGAAACATAAAATGAATACTGTAGAGTTAATTCTGCCTGTCCCTGGAACTCGATAAAGCCTCCAAGAAGCTTTTGAAATATCATAAAACTGAAAAAGGACCTTTTTTTATTTATAAAAAAGTAGTTTTTCATGTTTGCCTCAAAAGAGTAATAATGCCTTTTTAAAAAGAAATAGTTGGTTGCAAGATCTAATCAATACACCATTAAGTTACTGACAGAACTGAGATAAGATTACATGGTGAAGAAATTGTGAAACCTTTTACTTTTCCCATTTTCAGAAAGGAGAACCTAGGAAAGCATTTACTTTTTTTGCAAAAACTTCATATCAGCAACCCAAGGTAATCTCGCTTCTTTACTCGCATCAGAAGAGTCCATCTGGGGTTCAGGTGGTACAAAAGGACAAGGATTGTAATAGTTTCAGTATATCTGATTTCCCCAACCTGGTGCCCCCCCAGATAATTTGGACCACAACTCCCATCAACCCCACTGGCCACTGCTATTTGGGATAGGTAAAATCATTTTTTGAGTTTCCCAACTGGCTATGAATTGGTACTTTCAATAAATAAAAGCCAGTCTCAGCCAGTTTACAATTAATTCAAATATTTTAGCAGAGTATTTTGTTTGTTTTCATTTATATCCAACCTCTCCCCCCACCCTGAAACCAAAGGCTGGTTCCCTGGTGGTCACCCATCTTGACACTGACCAGATGCAGACCTGCTTAGCTTTAACTTAGTGATGTTTGCATGTGCCTTCACACCCAATTGTGGGATGTTTTATGCGTTAGTTCCTTGGCATAACAGAATGAGATGAAGATTTCATTGGGTAATCTAATACTCAAAATGCTAGAAAGAAAACCTTCTGCTTTCACATGCATACACCTTCAGTTGTGGGCATGGAAAATAGGAAAGAAGAGATTTAATTGGCCACTATGGGTGTTGGCAGAATGTGGCTCTATTTTCAGAAGAAGAGAAAGGCAAACCCACCTTACTCCCCCCCCCCAAACTCTGCTGTGGCTTTTTGCAATCTCACCCACAAAGAGGAGCAGAAAGATTACTCAGGAGCATCTCAATTTAGGTTGCTTACTTAGGGACAGATCTGCTGGGAGAACATGCATATGCAGTGTTCACATGGTGTAGGGACAGGGGAGAAATTTGAATGTGTCCACATTTTAAGTCAAATCTACCCAATGCTTTTTTTCTGGGGGTACACATACCCCTAAACATTTTGTGAATCTTTGTACTTTTCTCCATTTACTATACAGTGGTACCTCTGGTTACGTACTTAATTCATTCCGGAGGTCCGTTCTTAACCTGAAACTGTTCTTAACCTGAAGAACCACTTTAGCTAATGGGGCCTCCTGCTGCTGCTGCTGCTGCCGCGCCGCCGCAGTGCGATTTCTGTTCTCCTCCTGAAGCAAAGTTCTTAACCCGAGGTAATATTTCTGGGTTAGGGGAGTCTGTAACCTGAAGCATATGTAACCTGAAGCATATGTAACCCGACGTACCACTGTATTATTGTTTCCCAATTTGAAGTATAAAATGGTGATTTTCTTGAGTCAAAATGAGAGTACCCCTAAACACATTTTTTTTTATAGAAAAAAGCACTGGACCTATCTAAATCAGTTTCTGAAGCAATATAAGAACCAAAACACAACCGTCTTTCAAAATTTGCATTTCTCTGAATTTTGTAATGCATTCTCACCTCCCGCCAAGTAATATGTTTAAAAAATGCATATGCTAGGGTAAAGTGCGCATAAAAATGCATATGGTATTGAATATGACATACAAAAATTCATTATACTAGGGGAAATTGCTTTGCAAAAAGTTGTATATTAGGCTAAAGTGCATACAAAAAATGTGCATGTTAGAAATTGGCACTAAAATGATGATGAATGTTCAAGAGGACCTTTGGGGGGACAGGGAAGAGGACATATCTCAGGAAAATACCTGCAGCATTTGCATGGGCTATGATTATGAATGTCAGCAGACAGTGATTTATGTTCTGGCTGATATTTGTCACCAACGTTTCCATTCTGCTGCAATTTGGCTTCCTCCCAAAGCCCCATTATTTGCCTTGCTGCCTTCTGTGATGTCATTAATTACATAATTCCACGCCATTCATTTCATTGCAAAGGAGATTTCAGAAAAGATGGGGGAGGGGAGTCAATACTTACGTATAATTCACAGATTATTATTATTATTAAAAAACCAACAGCTAATACAGATCGTGTTTGCTTGACTGACTTCTGTTATTGACTGCCAATCAACAAGCAAACTACAGCTTGTTTCTGCTCCTAAGTCCATTTAGAATGGAGTTTTCTGTCATCCCGAGCTGTGATATTTGTCTTACAAATTGCCTGGCCTTTTTAGAGGAATTGGGTTTCGGGACCCTCCAACTTTTTTTTACAACCTGCAACCATCACATATAAACTCCAGCACTACTGTGTCTACAGACTGTCATACTGCTATAGTTTTAAGAGTTTTAAGCTACTTTGAGGGTGGAACTGCATTATACCCTAGTAAAAATGTATTTCCAAATTTCATAGCTGCAAAAGTAACATGAATACAGTGCATTTGGTAATTTACAGGGGAGGATTGGCTCTAAGAAACTGTGCCTAACTCTCTTCCATCCACTAGCAATGGTAGGCGATTAGCAGCCATGATGGGTGATGAACAGATGACTGACAGAGGCTATCAGACATGTTAAGCGTTGTGGCAGAAATAGAATACAACTGGTATAAAACCTTCAGGTCATGCTGTGATGTAGGCTGTACAATGCTGGGAACAATCTTCTGAACTGAATTTGCTGTCAACTCTTAGAGCAACGGAGCCAGGAACACTTGCTGGTACACTAGGCTATTTCTTCAGTTTGAGGAGGGCCAGGAAGAGAATGGAGAGAGAGGAAAGAGCGCTGACCCTTGTTGTCTGTTCAGAATGGGGCAACAGAGCTCTTTCACCAAGCATTCTGGACATAAGGGACTCCTTACACAGAGACATTTATTTCAGCTTTGCTTAGTGTGAACTCTGGGAAATGGAAATTGGTTTCCAAAGCAAGAAAAGTAAATAACAAAGTTAAAGGTAAAGGGACCCCTGACCATCAGGTCCAGTTGTGGACGACTCTGGGGTTGCGGCACTCATCTTGCTTTATTGGCCGAGGGGGTCGGCGTACAGCTTCCGGGTCATGTGGCCAGCATGACTAAGCCGCTTCTGGCGAACCAGAGCAGCACACGGAAACGCCGTTCACCTTCCCGCTGGAGTGGTACCTATTTATCTACTTGCACTCTGATGTGCTTTTGAACTGCTAGGTTGGCAGGAGCAGGGACCGAGCAACGGGAGCGAACCCTGTCATGGGGATTCAAACCGCCGACCTTCTGATCGGCAAGCCCTAGGCTCTGTGGTTTAGACCACAGCGCCACCCGCATCCCTAAGTTAAGCTCATCTAAAAAAACAAAAACAAAAACCCAAACCCTCAACAACAACAACAAACACTTTGTCAGTTCTTTACAGGTTTCCAAATGCAGCTCGAGAAGAAGAAATAACCGAGAGAAGCTTGCTTTTTGAGTCACATATCTGAGATACCATGCTGTGCTTTGGATGAAACTAATTTGAAGCTTATTGAACCTTCCTTTTTTCATTGCTGTTGGCATATCCAAGTTCAGGTCCTACAGACACAATATTCTGCATCTACCTAGGAATTGTCATTCTTTGATTTTATTTCTCGCCTTGCCTGGTCCCAGAGGTAAATAGTGGACTTGTACCAGCAGATTTTTTTTAAAATAAATAAAGACAACCTTTTAATGTATGACAGTAGAACTTTAAAGCTTCTCAAGAGACTTACTATTATTAGGGACCTTAAGTTCTGCAAAGACCTCAATTGCATCTTTTGCTTTCTGCTGAGAGCATTCTCCTACCCCCACCCCCTTCTCACATTACACTGGTGATGTAGGAAATGCTGCATTGCTGATCCTTCATCACTTGGGTAACATTAGGTGTCCTAGGACACAGGGGAGGGCCTATTTTGCTGCATCTCCCTACACCAACATCTCCAGGTTAATGTTGGCATGGGATGGATCTGCAGCTTAGGTTCTACCTACAGAGCCTGGGACTTCTGGCAGAGCAGGTATCAGCCCTGCCATTGTAACTTGAGACCAGTTTGTCTTGTCCTGTCTGTATACCAAGCAACAGCACCAAGGGAATGCAGGAAGGCCTTCTCTGTGATAGCTCCCGAGATTGTCTAAGGAAACCTGAGCGTTCTCCAGAAACACTAAAAGGTTGCTCAGTTTGGCCAAGCATTTAGTTGCAGGAGATTGGCAAGTGATTCCTTTTGATGCAGTGTATTAGAATCTTTAGAAATTTATGAAGCTGCTTTCTGCTGAATCGGACCACAGGTGGACATCTAGCTGGACTACATCTAGCTGGACCTGGCTGGCAGTAGTTCTCCAGGGTTTCAGGCAACCCTACCTGGAAAAGCCAGGGATTGAACCTCAGATCTTGTGTGTGCAAGGCTATGCTCTTAACACTAAGCTGCAGTCCTTCCACTGAAACATCTTGTAATGTTTTCTCGCTATATACAATGTTCTGGTCTTCTATTATATTTAAGTTGTTACATGCTCTGAACCTTTGAGTTGATTTTTTTAAAAAATAAAACCAAACTAAATTGTGTGCAGGGGAAATATTATTGCAGAGAGAGAGGTGGAGCAACTTGGTATTACTGCAGATCTCTGGAATCAAGTAATTTGTAGGACTCTCTTGTTCTGTCTGTCTCTTTGCCCGAGCCCTCTGCAGTGGTGATGGAGGCTGGCTCACATTGCAGGTTTCCCTGTATTAGTCACATTGACGTAATCTTCACCATCATGAGTCCAAGGTTTGTGACAACCCAATGAAAGATGTTCATGCAATGTGCAAGTACACACATATATTGTATTAACACAGACCATAACAGAAGAATAGGGAATAGGAATACGGAATAGGGAGAAGCAGTTAATGAGCCTTCAACCAAACCTCTCAGTTGTGCGTGTCCACCTTCCTCAGTAAGTAACGTTATAGTGACTTCTCTGAAAGACAGCTTGCATTGATGTGTAGAACACATGGTGGGGTTTCTTTTTTGCACTTCAGGTTGACAGAGGCTCTGTCAGGGCAGGGCTCAGGCTGATGTCCAGAGCCCCACTGAGCAGGAGAGCTTTCTGGCTCACATCATTATGAGGAAGTGAAGAAATACATGACCATCTGCCCTGCCTCCTCACACAGCTAGTAAGACCATTATCAGCAGACCCTAAAATCACTTAGCTCCAACACTGCACGTGATAGGCAACAGTGGAAGCCAAGCCTAGCCAGGGCAAACCTAAGGCATTTTGGCACCTGAGGCGAACCACTAAATGGCAACTGCTGGGGAAGAAGATGTACATCAGGAGCAAGGAGACTAGCAGCACCTCCCATTTGCCAAGAGGCCACTGTAGAGACTGCATTGGGGCAGCTACCAAAGAACAGCAGGCAGTGTATTTGTGGGATGCCGGATCTGCTGCCCCTGTGGATCTTGCCACCTGAGGCAGTTGCCTCACCTTGCCTCATGGGTGGACTGGCCCTGGGCCTAGCCTACAGTCTGCATAAACTTTGTGGGATGTGAAACACAAGAGCAGTCAAGTACAACATTCCTAGAGTGAACAAGTTTACACATGGGGAGGAATGTTTGTCCAGCCAGCAGGTAAACTTCCTGATTCCTTCTGGGCTGGGACAGACTTCCTCTGCATGTGACTAGAGGTGGGCATGGTCTCACCTGTGCAGGTAACGACAAAAGCACAGGGCAGGGCAGCCATCTCTCTCTCTTTGACTACATGAATAGAAGAAGCAACATCTGCTTAACCAAAGATGCTCTCTTGGTTTCCAGCCAAGAGAGGACAAAGGGACTGTCTTCTTATGAGATAGTTTCAAGGTTTATGTTACTTTTCTAAGCTAAGTCTGCCTTCTGGGGTCTGATTATGAACAGAATGTGAGTAAACTCTTTTTATACTTTTATAGAAGACTGTGTTGTGTCTTATCTTTTATGAGGGAATAAAGGGGAAATACCAGAACAGTTATTATAGAGGCTTTAGCGAGCCTGAGCAAACACTTAAAATAAAGGGGAATGTTTTACTCTGCTGAAATTGGGAATCTTGTTAACACAAGTTGGAAAGGCTATAATCAAACAATATATCCTCTCCTGCATCCCTGAACATTCCCACAAACTTTGTGTGTGATCTCAGGCCTTTTTTGTGGGAATGTTCAGGGATGCAGGAGAGGATATATTGTCTGATTATATCCTTATCCAACTTGTGTTAACAAGATTCCCAATTTCAGCAGAGTAAAACATTCCCCTTTATTTTAAGTTTGCAACGGCAGTGTTTGCTCAGGCTCGCTAAAGCCTCTATAATAACTATTCTGGTAATTCCCCCTTATTCCCTCATAAAATAGAAGAGACGACACAGTCTTTTACAAAAGTATAAAAAGAGTTTACTCACATTCTGTTCACAATCAGATCCCAGAAGGCAGACTTAAGCTTAATGAAGTAACATACATTTGGAATCTATCTTATAAGAAGACAGTCCCTTTGTCTTCTCTTGGCTGGGAGCCAAGAGGGCATCTTTCACTCAGTAGATGTTGCTTCTTCGATGCATGTGGTGAAAGAGAGAAGGAAGAGAGATGGAAGAGAGAGATGGCTGCCCTACCCCGTGCTTTTATCATTACCTGCACAGGTGAGGCCACACCCACCTCTAGTCACATGTAGAGGAAGTCTGTCCCAGCCCAGAGGGAAACAGGAAGTTTACCTGCTGGCTGGACAAACATCCCTCCCCATGTCTAAACATGTACACTCTAGGAATGTTGTACTTGACTGCTCTTGTGTTTCACATCCCACATATTTATCTGGCTCCTGGGGCTCTCTCCAGGAGTCTCAACTCAAGCATCCATGACAGGTGGCTATCCAACCTCTGCTTAAAAACCTTCAAGGAAGGAGAGCCCACCACCTCCCAATGAAATCCTTTCCACTGTCAAACGGCTCTTACCACCAGAAAGCTCTTCCTGAAGTTTAGCTTTCCTGATGTTTACATGAATCAAATGTGCCTTTGAACCCTGATAATGCCTCTTATCTGCATGGATGGAGGATAGAGATGTGTCGGTACAAACTACCATATAAAGGGGGGGGACTACATTTGGTGCTCCACCCCCTTTTTTCTGTGGGCCCATCCATCACTGGGTGACACACCCAGCTCTGAAGATTGCCCAGAAGTAAATGCAACCCATGAGCTGAAAAGTGCTCTCCACTCCTTCTCTAGAGCATTCCCCAGAATCCTTTGCAAAATATAGGATATCCATGACAGATACGCAGAGGTTGACAAGTTGGATGTGGAAAGGATTCCCTGAAGCTAGGAAGTTCGAAAACCACTTCCCCATTTTTGTGCCTGAGCACAAGAGTGACTAATTCATTTCATCTAATAGTTTTCTTTACTCTCAGTGCTTTAGTGCAATGAATAGCGTAAGATAAAACTCCACCTGTGTTTATAGCACTGACTCAGACGGTTCTTTCACGGAGCTCTTTCCCAAGACAGAGATGTGCCTGTTTTTCCATCCATCACAAAATGAAATTTCTTGTAAGCCTGCTGGACACACTGCTATTCCTTTTAAGCCACAGGCTGCCCACTTAGCCACCCACAGGATAAGACTTCCTGATTTTGCCGGACTGTTTTCAACTAAATATCCTGTTGTGTGGGATTAAAAGCAAGCCCTTCCAGAGCAAACAGTTTCCAAAACGTTGAAGGATAAAACCAGGTGTACAGCGCTGAAATAAAGCAATTAATATGTAGCCAGATAACAGCTCGAGCATTTTTGTTTTTTAAAAAATTGCTTTATGAGAAAAACATTATTGAACTCTGCAGAATGAAATGGAAATTTAAAGCTTATTTACAGAAATATTCTAAAATTAATGAATGTTAGAAAGATGCTGGAAAGAAGTTATATGACTTTAGTAGAAATATTATAAAGAATTAAGTATGAATAGCTGACATTGGGTAAAGATGTAAATTTAAGTTTAAAACTCTGTTAAATTAAACTATGGAACTAAATTTGTGAAAGAGGGAAAGGACTTGCTAGAACATTTAATTGAACTAGAATACAAAAAAGGAGGTGTGAGGAAGTCGAGGAAATAAGCTAATGAAAGATAAGGATATGAAAATATGGGACTCTTTTGTATGTTTGTCTGTTCTCTTTTGGTTTTTTCCCCCCTAATGTTTTTGTTTCTTTTCTTTTCTTTTTTCTTGGTATTGTTGATGTCTTGTATATTTTTCCTCTTGTTTCTCTTTTCTTTCTTGTAATATTTAAACTTTAATAAATATTTTATTGGGAAAAAAATGAAATGGAAATTAGGGGGTTTGGTAATTGGTATCACTCCTCCTCAAACATACAGCTCTGGCTTCTTTCTTTCTTTTTCTTTTTAAATATATTTTTGCTGTTTGCTTCTACAAATGCTGGTATTTTAATTGGCACTGTGGAAACGCACTGACTTTTGGAATGGCACTAGCATTTCCTGTGCAATGATTATTGCAGGCCTAATGTAGCCAGACAGAAGGTCGTGCATGCATCAACTTCAGAGGCTATGAGGCAGGTCTGTGAGGCAGGGAGCCTATACCAGTAAGGCTTGGAGAAGCCTATTAACATACATTTTGAGCTGCTGTTTTGCTGTGACTCGGTGGCAGAACACATGCTCTGAATGCAGAAGGTTCCAGGTTCAATCCCTAGCATTTTCAGGGAGCACCGGGAAAGATTTCTGCCTGAAACCCTGCCAGTCAGTGTTGACTAATGCTGTGATTTTTTTTCTCTCTGCATTCCCCGCTGCTCCTTCTCCCATCAATTAATAAGGAAATAAATCACATTCAAAAATTATCAAAGGGGGGCAGTCCTCACAGGTGGGGAACAGGGGTTTTGTCATATTTCTGCTGCTTTTGGGGGTGGTTGTGGCTGTCCTTTCTCTCATTCTACAGACATCTCACCAGGCCTGTGGCTCAGTGATAGAGCGTCCATTTTGCAGGCCTAAGGTGCCAGATTCAGTCCCAGGCTAGAAATATGTCACCTGAAACTGCCCCTTGCCCGCTACAGCCTGCAAGAAGGGACTAGCTTTTTAACCATAAATTGATTTACCTGCTTTTGTATTTCCTTTTAGCCTGAATCAGTTTTGTGTACCGAAATGTCTGTCCTACAGTTTAACCTGCTTTTGGAGGTTCCACTCTATGATGTGTAGGGTAGCTTAATGTTTCCCCCATAAATTGTTTATGCAGTAATTTTCTTTATGACGACAACAAAAAGGGGAAACTTTTTAAAAGTTGTGATTAAGGAGCTGTGGTGGAGATGGGTTAGTGACATCACAGGTAGCAGCCAACGGGTACCCGCTTTAACAGTTTCCCCCCAAGCTGTTGGCTGGGGGGGGGGCTGTTAAAGGTGATTGAAGGTGATTGACTACATGGAATTGGCAGAAATGACTGGCAGAATCTGAGACCAGGGAGAAGAGATGGTGAAAGAAGACTGGAAGAAATTTAAAGACTATTTACAGAAATATTGTAAAATTAATGAATGCTAGAAGGATGTTGGATAGAAACTAAGGGGTTTCCAGCTGTAATGCTTTAGGAGATACGAAAAGAAAGGTTTACAAATGGGTAAAAGCCTAATGGTAAGGATTTGTGGTTCGAGGACCCGAACCCCGCGCAGTGGAATGAAACACAAGGACTCGCGACGGGACGACAAAAGTGAGGGCTGGAGGCTGGCGCCGCAGCAATTCAGGCTGCTGTACACGCCCCCTTGAAGGCACCTGGTTGGGTGCCTGACCGAGGGCGTGGGGGCCAGCCAGGTGAGTGGGAGGCAGGGGGCAAACGCCCTCTGCTTGAGGCGGAGTCCGTCTCCCGGCTACAACCACTCCCCTCTCTTGCAGGGAGGAGAGTCTTTGCTGAACTAACAAATTGAAGTGGAATACAAAGAAGGGAGGTATGAGGAGGTCTGGGGAAATAAGTGTAAGGATGATATGTTATGGAAAATTATTTGTTTTTTAACTGTTTTTATGTTGTATTTTGTTTCTTTTTATTTTTCATTTTCATTGTTATATTTTAAAAAACTTTAATAAATATCTTTTTTTATTAAAAAAAAGCTGTTGGAAACAGGCCAAATCAGGTTTGTTTCTTTGTTTTTGCATTCAACTTGGAGCAGGAAAATATATATCCATTTGCAGAGCAGTAAAATGATCACCCCGTTTACAGCTATACATCTTAAAAGTGAGAGGGGAAGACGGTTAGCTGTTTACTTTGTGGAAAGGGAGTAGCAGGAGACTTCCGCTCCGACACAGCTTTCTGTGCAGTGCAATCACTTCTGCTCTTGCATCTGGCTGCCAGCTGGATTCCCTGCTGGAGCAATGCTGTGAAGATTCCCTAGGAGCCTTGCAAAGTGGCTCTGTGTGCAGCCACCTAGGGAATTGGTGCTTTTCAAACACTGGGAGTGTATTACCACAGGAACCTCAGCAGTAAAATATTTCACCTCTTGTACCATTTGAAAATTGCCACTACGGTAGCGATCAGATGGCTGCTGTCCGTTTCAGCATTTTGCCTACATGCTGAGATGAAAGGCAGCTTTTGTCCTATTGTCAGTGTTGACTGGTGCTAGACTGCTAGACTGTAATGGTGTGTTTTTGGCCAATGAGGTCATGGACTATGCTCAGGTTGTTCAGTCCTGTCCCCCCCAACATCCTTCCTTGCAAAGATGCTGTGGGCACTCAATTTTTACTGGCTTGCAGGCGTGTTTTTAAGAAATGGTTTGGAGGCCCAGACCCTAGCTCTTTCGTACCAGACCCCAGATCTCTTGCTCCTCATTCCCTCTTCAAACTTATTTTTACAACTGGGCTTAGAACAATGAACTTGACTATTCCCCATCTCCCTTCCTTTCTGCTACATACATCTGAAATTTGAGCAGGATTATGATGGCATAATTCCACTGGTAGCTTACATTAATTAGCAGAAGGTTAGGGACTGACGATCCAAAGGTCTTGTCTACTTGATCATCACTTCTGAGGGATGTCAATTTACCGGCATGAAATGTAAAGGTATTATATAAGGATAATGCATCCTCTTAAGGCATTGGATTGAGGTAAGCTTTCTCCTTAAAGGGACATCCCCCTACTGGGACCAGCTGCATATTTCTGCATTGCAAGGGGTTGGACTAGATGATCCCCAGGGTCCCTTCCAACTCTACAGTTCTATGATTCTACTCATGTTTTAGTCAGCACAAACAGCAGATGAGGTGGTTCTTGAGCTGACTGACCACTTCAGAAGGCCCTTGGGAGATCATATTATTGAATTCTGCTCTCATTGTGCTGTCTAAGGGGGATTAACAAATGGCACCTGCTACCTCAAATCAAGGTCAATTTATCTTGGCACCTGAGACACAAAATCCTACAAGCACCTCCCTCTCTCGGCAATAGAAATATAGCAATAATACATTAAAAACAACAACAATTTGTTCCCTTTTCCTGACACTCCAAATCTGCAACCACTTCACTTTACCTAATAGCAGGGCTGGTCTAAGGGACACGGGTGGTGCTGTGGTCTAAACCACTGAGCCTAGGGCTTGCCGATCGGAAGGTCAGCGGTTCAAATCCCTGTGATGGGGTGAGCTCCCGTTGTTTGGTCCCAGCTCCTGCCAACCTAGCAGTTGGAAAGCAAGTGCAAGTAGATAACTAGGTACCACTCTGGCGGGAAGGTAAACAGTGTTTCTGTGTGCTGCTCTGGTTTCGCCAGAAGTGGCTTAGTCATGCTGGCCACATGACCCAGAAAAACTGTCTGCGGACAAACGTCGGCTCCCTCGGCCAGTAAACCAAGATGAGCGACGCAACCCCAAAGTCGTCTACAACTGGACTTAATGGTCAGGGGTCCCTTTCCCTTTACTTTTAGGGCTGGTCTAGTCTCCTTTTGATACAAACACTCCCCGTATAGAAAATTAAATGTCAGGAATGAGTATGCTAATTTTGTATAAACAAAATAAACTTGCAGTTTGAAATCATCCCACTCATGTACAGCTCTACCACATCTCCAGTTGCACATGTGAGCTTGGTTTGTCTTGCCAACTTTCATTTCCCCCTCTCGCCTTCCCCATCTTGTTCATGCAGCATTGGGGGTCTATTCCTGAACGGCATTCAATTAGGTTTTAGTCGTAGTAAAGGTAAAGGGACCCCTGACCCTGAGGTCCAGTCAACGACTATGGGGTTGCGGCGCTCATCTTGCTTTACTGGCCAAGGGAGCCGGCGTACAGCTTCCGGGTCATGTGGCCAGCATGACTAAGCCACTTCTGGCGAACCAGAGCAGTGCACGGAAACGCCGTTTACCCTCCCACCAGAGTGGTACCTATTTATCTACTTGCACTTTGACGTGCTTTCGAACTGCTAGTTTGGCAGGAGCAGGGACCAAGCAATGGGAGCTCACCCCGTCGCAGGGATTCGAACCGCCGACCTTCTGATCAGCAAGTCCTAGGCTCTGTGGTTTAACCCACAGCGCCACCTGCATCCCCTTTAGTCGTAGTAGACCTACTGAAATTAATGGACATAACTTAAGCTGTGTACACACTCCTGCTTATTCTGCATCCAGTGTGCTCTTACCACTGGATTGCGAAGTGGTGTATGCATATGGCTAGCCACAATCCATATCTATTCTGTATCTATCCTGTTGTTTCCCATACTGTATTTTGATGTCTCTCCCCACCCTGCCCCAGGAAACCAGCTTCAAACTGAACTGAAGAACAATCCACCTGTGTTTTAAGCTGGTAATGTGTATGCAACCATAGTCAATGGGTCCGCTCTGAGTTAAAGCTTAACTGAATACCACTCCTGGTTCCCTATGGATTCAGGTTACCTTCCCCCATTCCTGTTCTCCAGCTTGTCGTCTTCGTCCTCCTTGCTACTAATCTGTATGGAAGTTACTATATTAGTCTGAGTGGCCAAAGTGGATTCAGCTTCCATCTGGAAAGATTAAACCTCGTTTATCTGCTTAACTCAGTATCCGCTAGGACACTTAACAACTCAATTCCCTAACCATATTTACTTGGACATCAGACCCATTCATTTCAATGGGACTTATTTGCAAGTATTTGAGCTTACGGTTGCAACCCTAGCCTTCTGTCGCTCATATCCCTGTGCCAAAAGTTAGCAGAATCTCAAATCCAAGATAAACTCAAGTGGTCAAAATTTGCTATTAAAAATCCCAGTGGGTTCAGGTCTGGAGCAGAGTTAAGGAACTTCTGCATCATGAGCTGGATGCAACCCTTGGGGAATTCGCACCTGACCCACAGGACCACTCCTGCTTTACCCTGTTCCTCATCCTCAGCATCCATTTCTTCTCATTCAGCCGGAAAACAACAAATTACAGGTTCCTGGAAAGGATCGGAGAAACAGAAGAACGCTTGAGACAACTTAAAAAATGTAATCCCTTCCTCTCCCATGTGAAGTGATGTAGCCCACTCTACCACCACAAGACTCTACCACGTTCTTCAGCTGCAAGCTCAGAACAGGCTTCAAATTAAGCCCAGGAGAGATGGGAGCTGATTGTGCATTCTCTGTTTTGCAGGAAGTATTTTATAGCAGATCTTCTGCAGAGAAGGTGGGGGAGGGCGGTGGAACCCAGAGTATGTTACGGATTGAGTGGCAGGTTCACAATTCTAATAATGCCCTTTGGGAAGTGATCTGAGCTTTTCTGAAGGAGTGGCATTGCAGAGCTTCTGGGCAGGAAAAAAAATAGGTAATTTCATTTCAAACAGTGACGGGCTGATACTTCCACAACTAGTAAGTGTCCCTTATGGTGTGGGGCAGTTTCTAATGTGCAATATGGCTCATTGTCCACAAGATTTAGAGTATAAACCTATACATGTCTACTTACAAGTAGGTCCCACTGAGTTCAACTGGGCATATTCCCATATAAATGGGTAATGGACTGCAACCTTGAAAGTGCTATAATTTCAGCTTGTTTAATTCAGCACAATATTTTTCACTTAGGAAGTTTATTTTGTGTTGCCTGCAGCATGAATACTTTATTTTTTTAATTTTAGGCTCGCTTCTGCTTTCTGTCCCATGCTTGCAGTTATGCAGAAATAGTGCAAGAGAAACTCAAAAACATGTTTCAATATCATGTGTGATGTAGAAAATGCCTACAATTTCCCCTAGGGGGTAGACTATTATGAAAGCCTCTCTGAGAAGTTTGGTTTGGCTCTGGGAGACTGTGGTTTTAAAAAGCCAGGCGCATAAATCCACTTCTGCCACTGGATTCCACAAGTAGCCTTGGGCAAGTCTCATTACCTTTCCGAGTTGCGAGCTGGAAAGAGAGACTAAAAAAATATATATATATATATTCTGAAGGTAAATGTCATATGGTCCTGAAAATCATTAGCCACCTTGGATTTATTTGTTTATTTTCCTAAGGGGGGATACATATTTAAATAAAAATAATGAATTAAAATAACCCCATGGGCGTAGCCAAGGGGGGGCAGCTCTCCCCCAATCAATAAAAACACGTATCAAACTGAGGTTCTGTCCCCCAGCAAAAAGCCTGCCCCCCAAAAAAGCCTGGCTACGCCCATGAACAACCCTTTGAACCTGGAACGTTTCAAATGAAGAGTAGGGAGGGGGTATTAATTTGGCAATTGTTCTAGGGAGCCGACTCCCCAGTTGGAGGAGTGGAGGAGAAATCTAAGGGAACGTTTGAGGAGAGGCAGCGTGTTTTTGGAGAAGGGACCCTGCCACGGAAAGGTTGTGGGGGGCTCGGGGAAAGAGCCGGGTGTGGTGGTGGGAAGGGCAGCCAACGGCTCTGGGGTCTGCTCTTACTGCGAGAGGGAACCGGCCGTTTTGCGCGGTGAGCGTTTGGAAATGCGCGCTGCCCTGCGGCGCGCAGTGAGCGACGGATCATCTTCCGCAGGGGGGCGTCGCTGGATCGCTCCTCAGAGGAAGGTGGGCGTCTTGTTGGATCCATCCTCTCAGAGACGATCCCGGAGGCGTAGTGGGACGCAAGTGTGTGTGGAGAGGCAGTTAAGAGGCGCCTCATCCATTCGTTATAGTCGCTGTGCGCCCTCGCATTACTGGGGATTCTTCTAATCCCATCAAAGGGCAGGTCCCCGCCCTGTTGCGTGCGTAAAAACCTTGCTGCTTGCTCCGTGCCAGACCCACTTAAACCCGTCTGGCTTCTACAGACGCCGGACTCGCGACTGGTCGTCCTCGCCCCCGCTTGCAACCCAGCACAAAGCTCCTCCCCGATTACCATAATCTCTAGGATCTTTTGGAGCGTCGTTACCACGGATTGCGAAGCCAGCCCTTCAACGCGCTCTGCTCAACTTGCTCAAACTTTGCTTAAAATCATAATCACCCCCCCCCCCACATCGCAGCCGGTGTGTTTTGTTGGAAACAGGCCAATCCGATTTGAGCCAAAATGGATTTACACTGCCGGTCTCGCTGCAGCTCACGCCGCCTGCTTTGGGTCCTGCTGGCTTGTTGCATCGGACCCTTAACCGCAAACAGAAGAAACATCCCAAGGAGGCAAGGTAAGAAAGAAAGAAAGAAAAGGAAGAAAGAAAGAGGGGCGCGCCAAACTCTCGCCGACTCCAGTGCCCTCTCTCGTTGCTGAGTCCCTGGGCATCTTTTGGGAAGATCAAAAAAGTGCGAAGGAACCGCAGGCACGCGCCCGCTTGCCCTGCTGCGTGGTGCGCATAGGTGGTGGGTGGACGGGGAAAAGTTAAAAATAAAAACAAATTAAAAATAAAGGGCTCCCCCGCCCTCCCAAGTAACGCGCGTGCTCTTAAGAGACGCACTTAAGCTCCTTCTATCCCGTATCCTCGCACACCTACTCGCCACAACCAGCTCCCGCTGCGTAAATCTTAGCGGTCTGGGGAAGCCACTGTTTTGGGTTTCGTTTTCATTTTAGCCCCCGAAGAACGGCTGAGAGTTCAGACAGAGTCCATGTGATCTCAATTACTAGGCAAAGGGTGGGGTGGGGGGTTCCATGCCTTTAAAAGAACCATTATTTAATCCATATTGTCAAAACAGCTTCTCCATTTCCTGTTGGGAAAAGAACAATCGGACGAGTCATCTCTTTCTCCCCACCCACCCCACAAATTCCACCCCTCCCCCCGGTTTATTACGCGTAAAACAAATGAAAAAGGAGCCGAGGCAAATTGCAGGAAAGAACATCCATTTGTTTTAGGTCATCCCCCCCCCCCAAAAAAAAAAAAAAATTCCTGAGTTCATCAGCGAAACCCGGGGGAAGAGTATGTTTATTGTTTTAACTAAAATTCATTAAAAAGAAAAGGCATTAGCAGATGTGTCTTATGGTATTAATGATCTATGCGAACACTGGGAAAATATGTTGTTAGTTCAGAGTTTACATCAAGCTTTGAGAGACAGACAGACAGACTAGTCAGGCTTACTCCAATGTGATGCTTTACTAGAAAGAAAAGTTGAAGGGATTTGTAATCTTCCGGCGGTCTGTCTCCCAGTGGTGCTCCTTTGCCTTTTAAAAACAACAACAGCTGAGTCTTTGTAAGGCAGAAATTCAGCCAGGTAAGTTTCTCTCCATCAACACCCCTCTTGTGGAAAAAGTTGAACCTGTTGGATTTCTGCCTGACATCAGTTGCTAAAGGAGCAGAAACCCCACTCTGTGGTCTGGTCCGTTTTACTCCAGCTAATTTATTTCTAGCTAACAAGTTCTGCTTTAAAAGTAAGTGGCTTTTTTTGTCAAAAGTTATTTGTCATTTTCTCCTTCATTGGAAGTGAGGATGCTCTGGGTGTTAGAAGCATTAGTACCTGGCTGATTAATATTTTAGTGGTTCATGATACTCCATTTAAAAATTAACTTTTCCTCCTGCCCTCTCATTAAAGACAGGCTCATTATACCACCTGCTTTTCCTCTTACTTGTTTCCCTGCTAAACGGAGTCTGTGTAACACAAGCTCTTGGGAGAGATGCCCCTTATTCTGTTTCATTCATTTCAAAAGTGATAGCTGATGTGAATGCCTGCCTGCCTAGTATTAGGTTCTCTGTCATCTTATTGTACAAAATGTCAGTGTGTTAATTGGATAGGGCTTCTGTACTCGCCTTCCGTACAATCAGTGTTTCCTTTTGCAGATAGCAACAGAAAGTCTGGGACGATTAGGCAAATAGAAATATTAACAGAAATAGTAGGACTTCGGAAATGTAGACTGTTCCGCTTGAAAGTAAGGTATCTCATGGACGTTGCCTAGCCCAACTCTTTGGAGTTATGCCTCAGTGGTAGAGCAATGCTCTACATAGAAGTTTCAGGTTCAGCCCCTGAAATCTGCAGGTAGGTCTAGGAACCCAGCATGGAGAGCTACTGCCAGTCACTGAAAACCCTTTTGGACTTGGCATTGCCAAACCACCCCCATGGTTCAACTTCGACAGGTGTGTGGGGCAACCTTCCTGCCAATCACCAGGTGCCATTCTTGTTCTGTCAGCTGGGTTTTCCCATCCACCTGCCTGTGTGACTTGTGCAACACATCCCAAGCACCCTATAGCCAGCTAGTTGCCAGGTGCTTGGGAACCACAGCACAAGGAGCTATGCCAGCCCTATGGAAGCCACGAATATAGGGTCACACAACTAATCCAGCAGGGTTAACTGTCTGGCACTTGATGGGTGGTTACTTCAGTGCTGCTTTTTTGCAGGGATGGGCAGTGCAGTCAAATTTCCCATGGCAAAATCAGTTGCTCAGCTTGTCAGATGTAATTTCAGATGTAGGGCAGATGGGCATTGTTTGGAGTAAACAGCTTTGTGGGCCAAATCGTGCAGTCCCAAATTTGGTCCATGGGCCAGATATTCCGCACCCTAGGTGTACACCATGGCTAGCCAACCTAGTGCCTTCTAGATGTTGTTGGCCAACTCTCCCTTCATCCCTCACCATTGGCATGGGAGCTGTAGATTTGTTGAACAACATCTGGAGCCCAGCCATATTGTGCTGAATGGACCAGTGGTCTGACTTAAACTATACCTGGGAAATGTTGAGCTCAGATGAGCTCACAAAGCAGTCTTGCAGATGGCACCAGTATATGCTTATTCTGAAGTGCAGTATTGTTGATGCACCTGTTACTTATTCAGACAGCATCTCCACTTTGGACTCAAATGTGGAGAATTAGGACATCCGTGCTTATAGCCCTCCCCCATATGAGGGAGAACCCATACTGGGTCAGGAGCTCAATGCATTCGTGTTGGCATGCAGATAGACACCCTTCTCACATGTGCAAAATGGATGGGGTGTTTATTTGGCCATTAGGTACATTGTTGGGTGATTGGGACACGGGTGGCGCTGTGGGTTAAACCACAGAGCCTAGGACTTGCTGATCTGAAGGTCAGCGGTTTGAATCCCCACGTCGGGGTGAGCTCCCATTCCTCGGTCCCAGCTCCTGCCAACCTAGCAGTTCGAAACCATGTCAAAGTGCAAGTAGATAAATAGGTACCTTCTCTGGCGGGAAGGTAAACGGCATTTCCGTGTGCTGCTCTGGTCCACCAGAAGCGACTTGGTCATGCTGGCCACATGACCCGGAAGCTGTACGCCTGCTCCCTTGGCCAATAAAGCAAGATGAGCACCGCAATCCCAGTCAGCCACGACTGGACCTAATGGTCAGGGTTCCTTTTACCTTTACCTTACATTGTTGGGTACAAAGTTAAGCTGCATGACCTTCATGCATCCTTTAAACACCTGAGGGATAGTCTGAAATCCCTTCACTATGGACAGGAATTCTACCACTTGGTCCATTGCTTACCTGTTACTCTTTCCTGTTATGCAACTTAAAAGCATGCTATGTTGCAACTTGAGATTTACACATTCTTGCTTTTCCATCAGCTTCTTTCAGTAAATATAATGCAAGTTCTCCGTTTTCTTTATGGAGACATTTGAAAACTACTTGTTTGGATACTTTGTAAGCAGCTGCGAAGGGAGGGACACA
Organism: Podarcis vaucheri; assembly: GCF_965113315.1. Lineage (NCBI taxonomy): Eukaryota > Metazoa > Chordata > Lepidosauria > Squamata > Lacertidae > Podarcis > Podarcis vaucheri. Next base: position 18,906,887 of record NC_138749.1, read on the forward strand.
TAATATCTTCTCCACATTTGTTAAGTGATTCAGTACCCCGCTTTCAAAAAATGGTAGTTGATTCCTGCTGCATTCATGGAGTTGGACTTATCAATGACCTTTGGGGTCCCTTCCAGCACTACAGTTCTGTGATTCTATGGAGCCAAATTCTTGTTTGGGGAGGTGGGTCATACTTAACCAAGGATAGCTCAGTTGGTAGAGCACGAGGCTCTGGACCTCAGGGTCGTAGGTTCAAGGCCCACGTTGGGCAGAAGATTCCTGTGTTGCAGACGGTAGGACTATAGATAACTCTTGTGGTCCCTTTCAACACTACAATTCTATGATTCAGTAGTAGAGCACATGTTTTGCATGCAGAAGGTCCTATGCTCAATCTTGAGCATTTCCTGTTAAAAGGATCAAGTAGCCAATGATGGGAAAGTCTTCTTCCTGAGACCCTGGAAGGCTGTTTAACTAATGGTCTGACTCAGTACAGTGGTACCTCCGGTTGCACACGGGATCCGTTTCGGAGCTCTGGTCGGATCCCAAGGAATTTGCAACCGGAGGTGCTTGTTCTGCGCATGCGCGCGTGGTGAAACTCGGAAAAATACTTCCGGGTTTGCTGAGTATGTAACCCAAAGGATACGCAATCAGAGGTGTGCATATCCAGAGGTACCACTGTATAATTCTTTCCTTACTGTATGGGCTCACATTACAGCCTACGAGGCTTCTAGGCTTTTGCGTCTAGTCCAAACTTTACTGTAATTTCCCTAGAGACCATCAGTTAGCACATCCCGTCATGCAGCTGCAATATTAGTATTATTGCTGGTGAAACGCCCACCAGATAACATAAGGCAAGTTTATGTTTTAAAGCTGGAGAATGTCTCTTGACTAACAAGTAGACTTTGCTGTTTGTGCAAAACCTTTGACAATTAATAAGCCTACACACTTAACCCCTTCCCAGGGAATCAGTACTGTACTTATCTACCCTGATTGTTGCCCATTTCCGAAGGACTATGTTCAATCTTAGCCATTTGATTACAGGCCTGTTCAGCGGGGCAGTCATTTCCCCCCACTTTTTTAAAGAATGAACTGTTTTGACATGCAAATAGGTACAGTGGTACCTTGGTTTACAACCACAATCTGTTCTGGAGGTCCGTTTGTAAACCAAAACAGGTTGTAACCCAAGGCGCGCTTTCGCCAATGGGGCCTCCCAAAATTTTTTGTTCGTAATCCAAAAGACAGCAACAATGGTTGTAGTAAAAAAAAAAAAAAAAGGTTGCCAACTGGGACACGCACTTCTGGGCTTGACGTGTTTGTAATCCAAGACGTATGCAAACCAAGGTACCACTGTCCTGAGAAGAGGACAACCTTGATGGTTGCCCTAAATCAGCTACGTGCTGTAATGCTTTCATATGAAGTTCCTAAAAAGTGCGTAGGGTTTCAAATGAATCATGTGTTGACAAATAGGGAGAGGATTCATGCTTGTTGACCATGCTCCTGCAGGCTGCTTGTTTGACAGAAGTGTGAAGGCGCCATATGCGCTTCTCCACCTGAGGAGAACCTTGGACCACTTAAGTTCTTTCCCTTTCTTACTGTTTCACAGCTGGTCTTCAGTAGCATGCTGGATTTACACTCCATTTAGGAAAACTGAGGGGGACCACTTGCATGGGCTTATTCAGATGTGCTTAATTTCTTTTCTTTTTAAGTGCTTGGCTTGGAAGTCAGGTCGTACCCCCTGATCCCAGACGTGTGCAGTCTAGCAACAGCCACCTATTGGGATGGAAGAAAGTGTACATTTGTATATATTTAGAAACACTTTATTTTGCCTTGCTGCTTCACACAAATAACGTCTTTTTGAACCCAAGTCCCACAAGACTGAGCTGTGTTGATCCCTGGCACAAATCAAGCCCTGCATTTAAGCGTCAATACTTGCACATAACACACACACAATCGTATTGATCATCTGAGGGTCCAGACTGGATGACATGATGCGTACACTCTGGTTTAAGTGGCCTGTGCTTTGGTGACTGCAGGATTGAACCCTGGAGCATCTGGGATGCTAAACAATGAGGATTTTCATGTCCATGTACAGCAGCTCCTTTAAAGCATAAAGATGGGGCTTTCATGGACAGGCAGTTTTTGTAAACTTCATTGGGGCTCTTGAAAGAGACTCTTAAGGATACATAAAAGGCCTTCAGAATCTAATGCTACTTTTGATCTGTAGCAGAATCCCTACTGACGTCAGTGAGTCTTTTGCATAGGGATCAAGGGCACGGGGTTTGGTCCTTGATGTTGAAATAGTAGAGAGCCAGATTGAAATGATCTTTGCACTCGGAATGAATAGATTTGGAGGCAAAATGCAGGCTCTGATCTGAGGAGGATGCTCACTGCATTAGGTCACTGCCAAATTGGGGCCCCACTGCACTGGGCACATCTTTGCAAGCTCAATTTAAATGCATGAGAGCTGCACAAGAGCACGGTGGTTTAAAGAAATATATACATTAGTTAGTTAGGAAGTATAGGGAAGTTTAAAAAAATGTTTTATTGTGTTTTTATATATGTTGGAAGCCGCCCAGAGTGTCTGGGGAAACCATCCAGTCAGATGGGTCTCTATTTTTACAAATAATAAAATGATGATGATGATGATGAACATTTAAAGCTTTGCTTCATGCAGGGATGTCACAGGCTCAGTACAGTGGTACCTTGGGTTACATACGCTTCAGGTTACAGACTCCGCTAACCCAGAAATAGTACCTTGGGTTAAGAACTTTGCTTCAGGATGAGAACAGAAATTGCACGGCGGTGGCGTGGTGGCAGCGGGAGGCCCCATTAGCTAAAGTGGTGTCTCAGGTTAAGAACAGTTTCAGAGTAAGAACGGACCTCTGGAATGAATTAAGTTCTGTACACACAAACTGTGGCTTAGTGTGACTGCACAAGCTCTTATATAAAAGATTGAGGCTGCTTCACTCATCCAGTTCTTCTGCTGTGCTGCTGTGAGATAAGCCATGGCTTAGCATGTTGTCTGAACCCGGTCTCCTGTTTCCTCTAGACAGACCATGAATCCAGGTTTGGATGACATGCTAACCCAAACCGTGGTTTAGTTTATAGCAGCAGCAGGACTAGAAGGGGAGTATAGTGGCTTCTATCTCCTTTTCCGTGAGCCCACATATTCACATGTTCATGCTAATCCTTGGGTTTCCCCCCTTTATACATACATGCTTCCTTCCAGCTGAGGTTACATTTCACACAGAGGGCTTTAGTCCACAAAGGCAGATGCTGCAATAAATTGGTTTGTCTTTAAGGTGCTGCAAGATGATTATTTTTCTGTTACACCATCCCTCTGAAATTTAAAAATTATGGCATTCCGATGTGCTGTTTGCTTATGACTTCTGGTAGTTTCAAATCCTAGGCTCTGTGAATGAGCCAAAAGTCTTAATGGATCAGTCAGTGAAATTAACTGGGTCATTTGTTAATTTGCAGGATAAAATATGCATTTCAGTCGGATTCTATTTGGGGATTCCTCTGTTGTGAAGGGGTGCTGAGATAACCTATATTCATCTTCCTGAATCGAGTGAAGGGATAGAGTGGGCCATGTTCCAATCAACGATACTATGAATTGAAAGATTGTATCTTAATGTCTTTAGGATGATTTTCTACATACTAAGTATTTTGTTTGGGATATTAAGAGAAACTTTGCGGATTTAAAAAAAAATTATACTTGACTTTCCTTGAAATAGTTTAATTTTTACTTGGAATAACTAAGTGGTTGATTAAAAAGAAGACAGTTAATCAGTCAGTCATCAGTAGCTGTGATAGCATTGCAATGAGAAAGGAAAGGCTCACCTGTTGCATGAAAACAGCATTTTTTTAATAGGCTGATGTAACCCAGTGATTAGTTTGTGCAAATTCTACACAAGAACTCTGCAGAAAAGACAGCAATCTCCTGTAATATAGTACTATCACACATTATGCTTTTATACATAAGCCTGAAACTTTAATATGAAAAAGTGTGAATTAAACAAACACATATTTGCAAACAGGCGTATTAAACAGGATTTCTCGGCAGAGAGCCAGGATTGATGGCAGCTCATTGTTGATACACAGCCTTGTACTTTCCCCCTTATCTTCAATGCACCAGAGGATTAATCAAAACTTCTACTTCCACTTTTAAATAAGCCACAGTTCCTTGTGATGTGTGAACTCAGAGAACTGTGTTTTGCTTAAATTATGAGTGCCAAAAAGCCAAGGGTTTAAGCCGCAGCAAACCATAGCTCTCTAAGTTGTGAAACCACAGTTTAGTTTAAAACCAGAGGTGGATTCTTCCAGTGCTCTCGTTTGGTGCATCAGAGGTGAAGGAAGGAGGGTTTGCTGTGGAAACCATGGAATCTCATAAACATCTAAACTGTGGCAACATGTAAAATGGCCCCAAGTTAACATGAAATGCTGGTGCAAGGAGTTAAGGGCTCGGGTGCAGGGAAGTTTTATTGGTAAAGGTAAAAAGGTAAAGGACCCCTGGATGGTTAAGTCCAGTCATAGGCAACTATGGGGTTGTGGTGCTCATCTCGCTTTCAGGCCGAGGGAGCTGGCGTTTGTCCACAGACTTCTTTCCGGTTTATGTGGCCAGCATGACTAAACTGCTTCTGGGGCAGCGGAACACTGTGACAGAAACCAGAGCATATGGAAACGCTGTTTACCTCCCCGCCACAGCAGTACCTATTTATGCCCTAGCATGCTTTCGAACTGCTAAGTTGGCAGGAGCTGGGACAGAGCAATGGGAGCTCATTCTGTCACGGGGATTCAAACTGCCGACCTTCTGATCGGTAAGCCCAAGAGGCTCGTGGTTTAGACGACCACAGCGCCTCCCACACCACGAACTGTATTACCAGGCAAGGATCCATGCAAGGAGATTGGAGTTAGGGTATTAATGATGCAGAGGAACAACACACTCCTAATTGCTGGACAGCAAAGTTGCTCCATTATGCATTGTCTGTGAGTTTCTCATAGTTGAGTTTCTATAGTTCTCATAGTGAGTTTCTCATAGTTGGCGATTGCTGAATGCCCCAGAGGGGTCCTTGGTCTGATGTTGAAATGCATGGTTTCTGAATTAGAGGTTTCTTCTTCAACCCAGCCACAATGCTTTGCAAAATGTGTACACCTTTTTCAGAGGTCTCAGAATGGGATTAGCTCCATAATGACAGGTCCTTCTCAGTTGTTTTCCCAACAACCTCCTCTCCTCCCGACTGCCACACACCTTGCCCAATGTGAGGTTGTAAAGAGTTGCTACTTACAGTAGTACCTCGGGTTACAGACACTTCAGGTTACAGACTCCGCTAACCCAGAAATAGTACCTTGGGTTAAGAACTTTGCTTCAGGATGAGAACAGAAATTGTGCTGCAGTGGCAGTGGGAGGCCCCATTAGCTAAAGTGGTACCTCTGGTTAAGAACAGTTTCAGGTTAAGAATGGACCTCCAGAACAAATTAAGTTCTTAACCCGAGGTACCACTGTATTCTTTTTTTCTGACACCTCACAGACTGCACCAAGGAAAATAATGGCAGTTAAAATTGCTTATCGCAAGCTTGAGTAGTCACTCTGAATTCCAGTTCTGTGAGATTACTCCAGAGTAAGAGGTTTACAGATTGACAGTTGTATTTCAGTGGAAGTTTGTATTAGTTGAGCTCATCATAATTTGTCTTATCCAGAGTACCAAGCCTTATTCCCAGTCTGGTAAATTTGGCCTATTTTGCTCATTAGGGCATAACTTGCTTGCAAAGTTCAGGCCCTTTAAAAAAATGTTTTGGTCAAACAACAGTGTAAAGGAAGAAACAAAATTATAAGCTGAGTCATATTGTTGGTCATTTGCTGTTGTGCAAACAGCACAGTTGGAGGCATAATACTTAAGAGCAGGCTGAGCTTAAAGCTTTTATTGGACAGATGGCTAATTTTACTGGCCTGACCTCAAGGATCTAGCTCTGTGATCCCTGGTTAGCTCAATAGATGCCAGTAAATACTAGGATAATTGAGATGGACAGTGTTTGTGAATTAAATGGCCATCAGCTGCAGAGACAGGCAGGAAAATAAAAGGACAAATGAGAAACTGCTTTTAACGTTTCTCTAGCTTCTGATATATTAAAAATATACTTCTTTGGGGAGGAGGGGAAAGGCCCATATTTGAGCATTATCCATTAAAAAAAGATAGGTTAGTTGGTTGATGCCAAAGTGTTGCTGTAGTCAGGGGGATGGTTTGGGGCTGTAATGCAGGCTTGCCTATGGCCACCTGTCAGTTTAAGATGCCCCTGTATCTCTTTTTTCCTCCATCCTATCTTAGCAGTGAAGTCATTTTGCTGTCAATCACAAGAATGGGTCCCATCTGGCAGGGAGGTGTTGGAATCCAATGGTAGTTAGCACTATGATAGCCCATCTCCCAACTTCCCAAAGGTGTCAGACCATCAAAACTGCTGTATTACACATGAGGAGACCAATACCCTGTTTGTAGGTCACTGAAATTCATAGAATCATATAGTTGGAAGGGAAGGGACAACTAGCCCAGGCATTTTGCAATGCAGGAATTCTGCCCATAGCTGTTTGTGTATGGGCTTGAACCACTAACCTTCTGGTTAGATGCACTGACCCACTGCACCACAGTAGGATTAAACTGAATGTGTGTGTCTTAAAGTACCATTCTGGTTTTGCATTTCTCCTGCCTTTTGTATTCTAAATAATATTCACACCAAGGGATACTGCCAGACTCATGTGCCTAGATAGTCACGATTCCTGCTATTTCATGGGCATATGAGTGGGATTGGGCAAAGAAAATTCAGCCACCTTGGGCTCTGGAGAAAGGTAAGCTGGATGCTTTCTCAGTTTCCCCTTTTAAGATTCCTGGAAAGTTCTCCTGTCCAGGGACAGAGGGAACGTAAAAGGGAGTGGCAACCTAATTGAAAGCACACAACTGGCCTACGCAGACTGGCTGCCATGGAAAGAAGTGAGGAGAAAAGGTCTTCTCCGCTCTGCCACCACTAGAAGGTGGACATCCAGCGTGACCTGACCTAGGGCAGCATCCTTTGTTCGTGGGGTGGTCTGATATTTAAGAGAAGGGGCTTGTGTTGATGTGGACTTATCTGTCTATCTGCTTTATCTGTTCATCATGAATGGGCCACAAAAAGAATGTCTGGAAACGCCTTTCCAGACGTCCTTTTTGTGGCATATTCATGATGATTTGTGCCCGCAGTGCTGTCAGGGCTGTCAGACGCAATCCCACTGTCAACACTGTGGGTTATATTCAACTAAGTCATAAGAACATAAGAAGATCCTACTGGGTCAGGCCAGTGACCCACTTAGTCCAACGTTCTGTTCTCACAGCGGCCATCCAGATGTCTGTGGAAATGCCTGCAAGCTGCCATGAGTGCGACAACACTTTGCTCACCTCCGATTCCTAGCAACATTGGCTCTGACAGTGGATGCAGAACATAGCTGTCATGGTTAGTAGCCATTGACAGTCTTGTCCACCATGAATTTGTCCAATCCTCTTTTAAAATCATCCAGGTTGGTGGCCATCCTTAGTTTAACTGTGTTTCAGCCCTACTCAGAGTAGACCCATTGGAGGAGTTTGGATTTGATATCCCGCCTTTCACTCCCTTTAAGGAGTCTCAAAGCGGCTAACATTCTCCTTTCACTTCCTCCCCCACAACAAACACTCTGTGAGGTGAGTGGGGCTGAGAGACTTCAGAGAAGTGTGACTAGCCCAAGGTCACCCAGCAGCTGCATGTGGAGGAGCGGAGATGCGAACCCGGTTCCCCAGATTACATGACTACCGCTCTTAACCACTACACCACACTGGCTACAGTGCAACTACAATCATACCTCGGGTTAAATACGCTTCAGGTTGAGCGTTTTCAGGTTACGCTCCGTGGCGACCCGGAAGTAACAGAACGCGTTACTTCCGGGTTTCGTCGCTTGCGCAGATGCTCAAAATGACATCACGTGCATGTGCAGAGGTGGCAAATCGTGGCCTGCGCAGACGTGGGTTGCGTTCGGTTCAGGATGCGAACGGGGCTCCGGAATGGATCCCGTTCGCATCCAGAGGTACCGCTGTAATGGACTAAAGTTAGGCTCTACCCTGAGAAGTGTTCACATCGGATGCAACCCTGTTTGTGCCTACAGATGTTTGGGGAGCAGTCTAACTGCTTCATTTCCAATTAGTGTGTGTCCCATAAGATCCTGCTGGAATCCCATAACTTTTCCTACTAGAAATGTTCTGCTTTCATTGCACTGTAGTCCCTCTGGACAACCATAACATGACAGCCCTGGGGAAGCATTGCAGCACAAACTAAAGTGGAATAAATCCACCACTATGGCACTATTCTTGTGTCAAAAACACGTAGCAGAAAACACCTGCAATAAAACACTTTTCTGGAGGAGCCCATAAAACAGCTTCTTATAAAAGATTCTTTCCTTGGAGGGGGTTGACTAGATAACCCTCATGGTCTCTTCCAACTGTACAATTGTATGGTTCTGCTATCCATTTCTCCTCATGCCAGCTTCAATCCAAATTTAGGAAAAGCTGAAGTTTAAACTGGTAATGTGTGCAGAGCCAAAGCGTGTGTGTGTTCCTTCTTTGCAGAGGTTTGCTTCATTGCATACTCTGTATATAATACCACAGCACTTATCTACTGGAGCCATTATCCCTTAAGACACCTGTTTTCTCCTATTTGTCTTTAATTTTGTTTCTGCTTTGTTTACCTTCTTGGCTCCGCTTCCAGCGAAGTCCTTATGAGTGGCAGAAAAACATTTAGAAGACTCTTTGCAGATGGGGGCTGCAACCTGCCCTCATCTCCCCCACTTGCAGCTCAATTTAGGGAAGGCTAAACCCCAGGAGAGAAACTTCAGCCGTGTGCAATTTAAATCCCACCTACACTATTCCAAAGGCTATTGGAATTGTGGGGTTTTCTGAGAAGGCTTCGATTGAGTCCCTGCTGTGAAATATCGTTTTCAATAAGCTGAGTACAGAGATCGTTCAGGTAGCTACGCAGCTCTGTTTCAGTCCTGCTGTTTATCATATGTTGAATGGTTAAAAAAAAATGAAAGGCACCTATCATTTACCTGGCAGCCCCAGAAAACAGGGGAAAGCAGCAATAAGTAAAGAGGTAGTACCTAATTCTGAAAAATAATAATTGTTGAATGTAAATTGCCCAATGCATTTTGTTTCTTCCTCACAAATAACAAATAGGAAGGCGAAATAGATGTTGAAATGAGTGCAGGTAATTGCTTTTGGGTTTTTTTTCTTTTTGCATTAGTTTTAAAATCTGCATGTTATTTGTGAGCCTCGGTTTGAGATTCTGCTTCTACTTTCTTTTAAACAACAACAACAAAAATCTCATGTACAGAGACATCAAAAGGAAGTGGGCGGACGACAGACAAGACAGCAAGGACTGCTTCTTCCATGGTTTGCTCTTTTAATACTGATAGACAAAGTGAGTTAATGCAGGAATTGCATCTGGAAAAGGTCAAATTGAGAGTGGCAATAAAACTAGTCCCTTTTCAGTAATGAGATTTGACCTTGAAAGGGCTTGATGGAGTAAAAGGAGTAGCCAAGCTCACCTTGTAGTTTTTCTCTCGCTCACCCCCCCCCCAAATAAGTTCTTCTGCTCAGAATCTTGCTGGCGTACACAGATCAATTTTGTAACCCCCAAGAAACAAGCGACTGAGAGAGAAATCTATTTCTGAAGGTGGGGGGAGGGGGGAAATCAGCTGTAAAAATAAATGCCACAAATGCAGCTTGCTAAAATTAAACTCCAAGATCAAAAACCCTTGTGGGTCCGATTCGAAACCTCTTGATGACTGCTGGACTCATTCTGAACATTTATTTATAGTCATATTTGAAATGCATTATGGATGAGGAAAAAGGAAGTCAAGCACAATTTTTAAAAGGGCAAAATGAAACTGTAGCTGTCAGGAATCTGGCTATATCAATAAGTGAAATAGACTTAAGTTCCCCAAAGACTTGAATATTTCTATCCTTATTTCCACCGTGTTTCTATATAATTGCCAGTGGTGTTCATTGCTTAATATTCATGCTGTTCCTTCACTTTAGCTTTGCGCTCGGCTGCCGTTTTGCGCATTCTTTCCAAATCTCATTGGATGGTGTGTTGAAGTAGTTGAAAAACACAGCATTCACCATGTGTAATAATAATCACAATAATCATAATAATGAGGCTTAATAGTGCTGTAATTGTGTGCAGGCAGTAAAAGAACAGTTCCCTTAGGATAACTTAAACTGTACACTGTTCACTTTCTAGCTCATTGCAGTTTTCCCCATAACAAAATATTCTAATGTTAAAACCACAACAGGGCAAGGTAAAGAAAATGCAAACCATATTAAGGCACTCAAGAGCAACTTCGTATTAGAGATAATGGACACACAGCAAAGCCTCAAAATTAACTTCCAAGCTTCTCAGGAATGAATCTCAGTAGCTAAGAAGGAATTGCAACACACCAGGGGAGGATGCTCGCAATCCAGATATGCCCTGATTGTATGTTCACCCCTTTATTTGGGGTGATTGGTACCCAAATCAACAACTAGGTTTGTCTGTGCAGGTACAGTGTGATTCCATGGGGCTATTTTAGCCCCTGTGCAACTTAACTGTTGCTCCTATCAACATACAGTAGTTGCTTCTTTTCCAGTGATGCTTGAGGAATTCAAGTTCTGTGAATTTCATTGTGAATTGACCTGATATGCACTTCCCAGACTGGTAGGCAGATTGTAAGATACCAACCCTTCAGTTCTCACTTTTTTCTGAATTCTTGTGGTGGAAAAGAAAAAAGTACCAAAATGTCTTTTAAAAACGTGCAATTCAGGACAAACCATGTTTAGAAACGTGTGCATTGGTATTTAAATGTGCATTTTCTAATATTTAAGTATGACTTTTTAATGCAGATTTCTTTGGGGTTTTTTTTATAATCACGGTTAAACAGGACAGAACAGGCTTAGGAATGAACACTTGTGAAATTGACAGGGCCAGGAAATAGATGGATGAGTCAGTCCCTACTCCTTACTGCAGTTCCATAGGCTAGTTCTCCCCTCTTGTGGGAGTGCGGGTGGTGCTGTAGTCTAAACCACCGAGCCCCTTGGACTTGCCAGTCGGAAGGTCGGCAGTTCAAATCCCCGTAATGGAGTGAGCTCCCGTTTCTCTGTCCCAGCTCCTACCAACCTAGCTGTTCGAAAGCACACCAGTGCAAGTAGATAAATAGGTACCGCTGTGGCAGGAAGGTAAATGGTGTTTCTGTGCATTCTGGTTGCTGTCACGGTGTCCCATTGTGCCAGAAGCAGTTTAGTCATGTTGGCCACATAATAATAATAATAATAATAATAATAATAATAATAATAATAATAATTTATTATTTATACCCCGCCCATCTGGCTGGGCCTCCCCAGCCACTCTGGGCGGCTTCCATAAAAACCAAAAATACAATAAAATATCACACGTTAAAAACTTCCCTGAACAGGGCTGCCTTAAGATGTCTCCTGAATGTCAGGTAGTTGTTTATCGCTTTGACATCTGCTGGAAGGGTGTTCCACAGGGCGGGCGCCACTACCGAGAAGGCCCTCTGCCTGGTTCCCTGTAGCTTTGCTTCTCGCAGTGAGGGAACCGGAAAGCTGTCTGTGGACAAAACACCGGCTCCGTCTACCTGAAAGCAAGATGAACGCCGCAACCCCAGTCGCCTTTGACTGGACTTAACCGTCTAGGGGTCCTTTACCTTTACCTTACCTCTCCCCTCTTGTGGTTTCCAGCAACTGGTATTCAGAAGCAGCGTTGCCTCTGCCATGGGTACCAACTTGAATAAAATAGCACGGGCAGGTAAGCCCCGCCCCACAAACTCGATCAGAAGAATGCATACCATTTGAATGGCAATGCCCATCAACGTTGGAGGCCCCTGTCCCCTCAGTTGGGGGGGGGCGGGTTGCAGGGACCTCAACCCCTAGGAATTATCTCCTGTGCCTCTGACTGTGGAGGCAGAGCCCGACCATCATGGTTAGTAGCCACTGATAGTCTCACCCTCTGCTGCTTTGCTGTGTCAGGTGGGTTATTAGGTGCTGTAATCCAAGATTCCCGGAGGATAACCCAGTTGGGGAAGGATCCTGTAAGCCCTATTTCAAACTGTTCCTGTACTGCAGGGATGTCCAACCAGTCATCCCTGGTCAATCTCGTGATCCTGATTGATATCCCAAAAACAACAACAACAAAACAACTTTGACCAATGCTCCGCAAAAAAGCTCAACAACTTTGGTTCATACATCACTACTGGGAAAACCATAGCATCACCTTTGTCAGTAAGGTGATGTCTCTGCTTTTTAAGATGCTATCTAGGTTTGTCAGGTTTTTTCCCCCCAGTGGGAGTAGTTTTCCCAATAGTGATGTATGGAAGTGAGAGCTGGACCATAAAGAAGGCTGATCACAGAAGAATTGATGCTTTTGATTTATGGTGCTGGAGGAGACTCTTGAGGGTCCCATGGACAGAAAGATCAAACCTATCCACTCTGAAGGAAATCAGCCCTGAGTGCTCACTGGAAGGACAGATCCTGAAGCTGAGGCTCCAATACTTTGGCCACCTCATGAGAAGAGAAGACTCCCTGGAAAAGACCCTGATGTTGGGAAAGATGGAGGGCACAAGGAGAAGGGGACAACAGAGGACGAGATGGTTGGACAGTGTTCTTGAAGCTACCAGCATGAGTTTGACCAAACTGAGGGAGACAGCGGAAGACAGGAGTGCCTGGCGTGCTCTGGTCCATGGGGTCACGAAGAGTCGGACACAACTAAACGACTATACAACAACAACAACAGATTGCAGTCTCTTAGAAGTTGGACATCCCTGCTTTACTGTATCACTTCATACTACAGGTGAAGGGAGGATGATATGATTTCATGCTCCTCCACATAAAAATACCTTGCACACCCACAAAAAGCAGCTAGGACAAGGGTTATAGCCCTTTTGTCCACCTGGCACACCAGTATTCTATGGCCAATGATTTGCTTTAATGGGGAAGTCTTCCAGTTTAATGGGAGAATGGCTCCACCACCTGCAATTCAAAGCTGTGCTACCAAGGAGCAGTTCACGTAGATCAGGCCACAAGCGGGGAGGAGACTTTTAGCAAACTTTGCCGACACACTCAAGTCACAGCTTCTTCTCTTAAAAATTACATTCGCTTTCTATTCCTTAGGTTTGTAAGTTTCCACCAGCTGTCCTAGTTGACATCTTGAGAGATCTTGAGTAGCAGAGCTGGGAAAGGCCTCTATGCCTGATTCCCCAGAGAGAGAATAAGTTTCTCGATGTGCTGCCAATTAGGGCTGACAGTCGTGTCCTAGCTGGAGTCTTGGTCTAACTTTGCTTATGTCACAAATGGCCTTTGTTCCAAAGGGAGTGGGTGACGGGTGGAAGCCACAGGCTTTGGACTGTAAAGCAGCACCTAGTAATACTAGGAGAATGGTTAGAACCGTTCTCTGTTCTCAGACGAGTGGCAGGAAATGTGCGCTCATTACGTGGTGAGTGTGAAAAAATGCCACATCAGAGGTGGGCGAGAAAATGGCCTCTGCTGCAGAAATGCTGAAGAACAGCTTGTAGTGGCTGATGTTTGCTTGGGAGTGTCACTCCTTTGTGTCAGCTCAGACTTTGGGTCTGAGGCGAACGCCTGTTAAAAAACAAACAAGACAGACAACTGTCATTCCAGCATTGACTTGGGCATTCAGGTCCGATCCTTTTGGAGTTCTACAACTTATTCTAGTGAGGTTGCAGATTGGTTCTTGTTGCTATGTTTGTGTATTTTGCATGCTGACTTTGCTTCCTATCATGTCGATGTTAGAATTCCTGCTCCATGATTGCAGTCATGGGATTTTTGTCTATCACATGACGGTGTATGCTTTGATTCCACAGAGTGGGAAGTGACTATTGTCCTTTGTTCATTCTCTTTGCTGTCTGATGCTAGAGAGAGAGGGAGCCATGTTGCAGTGCTCCGTGTCTGTTTATATGTAAACAGATTAGCCAAAATGCTGAGTTGCTGAGGTCTGTTACCTCAAGCTGCAAAGACTCTGCAGATCCCTAAGTGTGCTGGTGTCTGTTGGCATCGGTTGCTGTGATGTTTGGGCTGAAGAAAGCTTTTGAAGCTCCTGAACGATCGACCAGGAGGGAGGCAACATGCCAGTCGGGCATGTGTCTCTGCCAGGGTCTTACTCGAGAGTAGGACGAGCTCCTGATAGTCACATGCATGCTACTTATCTGTATACAGTTTGTGGAAAAATAATTTCTTCGTTTTTTATATATAATTTTCACTGTTACAAATTTTTCATGTTTACACTCACCTGAGGCGAAACAGGAATGTGTGCCCCCACCGGGGGCCCCCTGCAGCCTGAAATTGGTGAGAGGAGGGTGTTTCAGTGGAAGCAGCGGAGCAGGTGGGGCTCCGCCTAAGGGAGCCACTTAACCCCACCTCATGGGTGGGCCGGTGCTGTTCTACACACACACACACACACACACACACACACACACACACCTACACACCCCTCTGCCTCTAGGCAAGCAAGAAGAATGTCCAGAGTTTATGGAAATGGCCCATCCAGATGAAAACACTCAAGGAGGATGCTAACCAGGTGTGTGACTTGGGGAGAGTCCTGAGGTTCATGTAGAGAAGCCAGTGTGGTGTAGTGGTTAAGAGCGGTAGTCTCGTAATCTGGTGAACCGGGTTCGCTTCCCCGCTCCTCCACATGCAGCTGCTGGGTGACCTTGGGCCAGTCACATTTCTCTGAAGTCTCTCAGCCTCACTCACCTCACAGAGTGTTTGTTGTGGGGGAGGAAGGGAAAGGAGAATGTTAGCCGCTTTGAGACTCCTTAAAGGGAGTGAAAGGCGGGATATCAAATCCAAACTCCTCCTCCTCTTCTTCTGGGTGAGCTGTGCTTGGTTCCTGAGCCTGAGCTTTCCCATCTCAGATTGAGAGGAAGATGAAGAGGAAAGCCCATAAACTTGATAGCCAATATCAACGTGTGAGGAACTTAATAAGAACGTTTATGAAATGACTTACAGGTTCATCCTTAACCCAAGATAGCTGATTTCTGTATTTACTCATGGGTAGTTCTGAACTTCAGTCAGTGTTCAGGAAGTCCTAATTATGTTTCGCAGCGCAACCTCCCTCCCTCGTAGGAAGTCGGGCTTTGTAATAAAATCAGCACCTCTAGCAGTGAGGGCTTGGGGGCTGTGGAGTTTTGGCACAGCAGGCAGCATTTTCCAAAAAGAGATGTAACATTTTTAAAGCGTGGACTTTCTATATCTCTCATCTTTTTTTAAAAAAAGTAATTTTCTTTTCATATAGTGAAACCGTGGGCAATATATTTTATGACAACTTAATTAGAGTTTGGCTGAGCCTCTGAGACTAGATGAAATTGCTTTGTAGGCCAGATTTGGCCTTTGGACTGCAAATTAACCATCCCTAGTGTAAAGATTTATTATTATTATTATATAGGAAATTACTGAAATCTATTATTTCTTATGTATTGTAGCGGATTAATTATTTAGCACTTCAGTATATAATATGGCATGCTTTACATCCCTTTTCTCAGTCAGGCTGCAATATTATGTCCACCTATCCAGGAATAGGCACCATTGAACTCAATAGGGCTTACTTTTGAGTATATACACATATGACTGGAAAGGGCTGTTGCTCAGTGGTAGAAATTTGCAGAAGGTTGCAGGTTCAATCCCTGGCAGCTCCCAGGTAGGGCTGAGAATGTTCCCTGAACTAGGCAGATCTGTTTCAGACAGCTTTCTAGGTTGCCTATGACTGCACTACAAGTATCTTTCTTTGTTTGAGGTTAGGAGTCTAATTCACCAACAGTTAAATCATATCAGTTGTTTGCTGATTGGCTATTTGGAAATATTTGACCATGGTCAAATATTCCATGGAACTAAGACAGGGCTTGCAAGTGATGCAAGTCTGTTTTGTTACTATTAGAAACACATGGATTACACTTGTTGGCTACTTTTCTGCTTTAGAAATGTACGATGCTGAAGGAAATGGCAGCAAGAAAGCCTGGGATTTGTAAACTACTCTGCCTCCTTATTCAGGTTGGGAAACAGTTTTCATTTTACAGTGGTACCTCGGGTTAAGTACTTAATTCGTTCCGGAGGTCCGTTCTTAACCTGAAACGGTTCTTAACCTGAAGCACCACTTTAGCTAATGGGGCCTCCTGCTGCCACCGCACTGCCGGAGCACGATTTCTGTTCTCATCCTGAAGCAAAGTTCTTAACCCAAGGTACTATTTCTGGATTAGCGGAGTCTGTAACCTGAAGCGTATGTAACCTGAAGTGTATGTAACCCGAGGTACCACTGTATTTTCATTTGGCTTTTAGTTTGCATACCACCTTTCTATATTACTAGACACGAGGCGATTTACAAGCTGAAGAAACAACGAAGATCACACACCTTATAACAATCTGATGCAATACAAAAAAGGTCATAGTAAAAACATTACTTTGAAATAAACAACTTACATCAAATAAATTATTATTGAATAATTCATTAGAATAAAACAGTACACAATAAAATTAAATATCAGGAAATAATTAAACAACTTCACTCTCAGCAGTTACAATAAATAATTACGAAACTATAATCAACAAAGACAGCAGCAAGCCGCAATGCATAAAATACCACAATGCATACAAAACCATGTAGAAGGCAGCAAGAATTCTTATTGCTAAACATTGGAAGACACAAGATTTACCCACGCTGGAAGACTGGCATACACAACTGATGGAATATATGGAACTGGCGGAGATGACTGGCAGAATCCGAGATCGGGGAGAGGAAGCAACAGAAGAGGACTGGAGGAAATTTAAGGACTATTTACAAAAAAACTATAAGTTATATGAATGTTGAGAACTTGCTAAGTTTTGGATAAATTAGCTTCAGTAAAAGCATTTGAAAGGAATTAAGGCAAAACTAGGAGAGTATCAAAGTTTAGAGTAAATTTTGGATGGTATTAAAAGGATTTAACATTAGGTTCATCTAAACTGAAAATATGGTTATGGGAGGATACAAAAAACGCAGGAAACAAGGTAACAATTTGCTGTTATTTTATTGTAAAGAAAGCAGGGTTCGGAGGATGTGGGGAAGTCTGAGGGGCTTTTTCTTGAAATTGGAATTGGAGAGTTGGAAAATTTCTTCTTTTTAATCTTTTTCTTCCTTCTGTAAAATCGCTTTTGACATATATCTGAATATATATCTGTACCTGGAAAAAAAGCAATAAAAAATATTAAAAAAAAAAAACCATGTAGAAGGATCAGATTGAGAAACAAAGACACACACATTTATCAAAACAGGAAATTACAGGGGGCTCATTAACAAATGACTCTGGGCAGAGCTTTCCAAACTTTTCCTGCTGGTGGTACACTTCTTAGACATGTATCATTTCACAACACAGTAATTCAGTTTTACTAGCAAACCAGAGGTTAAACTAACCCCTTTCCAGCACTGGGAGGAGCGCAGGGAGTGGTCGCACAACACACCTACACACTGCAGCCGACACACTAACGTGTTGCGATACACAGTTTGGAAAGCTCTGCTCTAGTGAGTAAAGGAGTAAGAAGACACCAATTTCCTTTCTGCCAGGCATTTGTTGAATGCAATGCTGTTTCCATTTTGCTGCAGTTTGGCTTCTTCTGACAAGAACTGCGTTATTCATCCTGCTTTCCGCAATGGCGAAATTTTACGTAATTGATTGCACAGTTAATTTTGTTGTCATTACATTATTCCACACTATTCATTTTAATGTGAAGGAAATGCAGTGCAAATTGGTAATAATAATAACAACAATAATCAGTCACATATTGTTATGTATTGCTTGCAGACTGAAAACAGCAGCAGCGATTACTGATCCTATTTGCTAGATTAGTTTCCATTCTGAACATGAGAGGAACAAGCAAATGCTAGCAATTTGCACAGCTGTTTTCATCAGAATTCCCCAGCATCGCTATTAGTGACCATCCCTTATTATTATTATTATTATTATTATTATTATTATTATTATTATTATTTGCAAAGGGGTTGAGACTAGAAGGAAGGCCAATGTAGCACCAGAGCCTTTTAAACCTAGAACTGATTCTAGGGTGGTTTGGTTCCAGTTTGCAATGGGTATGTTCAAATTTTAATTGCAAAGCATTGCATTTGAGGTGAGAGACTGCATCTTCCATTAGGACCGCTTCGTATGCGCAATTAACCACTTGATATTGCAGTAGCCAAGGGAAGAACAGTCATGTGTGAACCAGTCCTAAGAAGCCAGGTCCCTCTTTTACCACCAAAGCAGCTCCTTAGCTGCTGCTTCCTCTGTTGAGCTCCCTGTAGCTGCACTCATGTGGAAAAGGGTTTACAGAACTGGAGGCACTGAATGAAGAAATACGTTTTCTGTGATGAATTCATTTCAGTAAAATACTGCTCTGTGGAGCACTGCATCGCTTCTTGCCATGCCTGTGAAGAACTGTTTCTGTCAGCTGGTAATCTTATCTGAGCCCTTTCAGAAACGGGGAGCTTAAAAGATGCATGCCCACCGCAGACTCCAATGTTATTATTGCCAGAGGCAACTCTTTCTAGATTTGAAAATCCAGTACCAACTAAGTCAGATATGTACCTCAGAAACATGGTTTACCATGGTCTCCCCAACACTTCCCATAAAACAGTTTAAGAGATTAGCCTTTCTGAGGAGCAATGGGCAGTTAAAGGGACAGACATTGGTGGTGTTCCTCTCCTCAATTTTTTTTAAAGCAGTGGCCTGTAGTGGCTAGAGGGTTAAATTTGGCTTTGGGACTGAATTCAAATCCCTCTTCAACCACAAAGCTTGTTTGTTGACCTTGGACAGAGAGGATTGCCAATGCAACACCTACGGGTGCCCGGGTCCCCACCGCTACTTCCTATGGCATGCGCAAAGGAGCTTAGCAAATACCCCCTCAGAAATTCACAATGCATGACAGACGGTTGGCTCTTCCTGTTCCTTTCCTGTTTGCACTGGTTTGGCATCTCTTACACTGAAATCAGCACCTGCTTCCATATGCTCACATTCAATCTAGCAGAGGGTGGCCGAGTAGTTGAGTTCAGTGCATTGATATATATATATATTAAATCAAGCCCATTACAACTGGGGGGGGGGAGTTTACTTGTGAGAGCACCTTACCCCATATATGCCCACTTGACCACTTTGATCCACAAAACTGGCACTGTTACAGGTGCCACATAATATCCCATCCATGCTTGTAAGAAATCACTTGTTTAGTGGGGTAGGAACTCCCTTGCCTACAGACATCCTGCTAAAAACCTGTTTCCATCTACCCAGTCTAAGTCTACTCAGACATGTGGAGAGTGTTTTTTGTTTATTGCTGATCTTAATCTTTTGTATGTTCTAAATAGTTGTTTTGAACTGTTTTTACCCGCAATTTTATTGCTTCACTCATTTGTAAACTGCTTGGAGGCTTGCTGCTTTTTTGTTTGTTTTTACAGTCAAGCAGTGTATAAATTTCGTGAAATGAATACATAAATAATTTCGCTGGATGCCGGGATTGGATGCCAACCCTCCCATCTTTGTTCTAAACAGAGAAGGGACACAAAGAGCTTCACTCTGCCTTCCCAACCCATCCAAGTGATGGCGTGGCTAGTGGAGAGGTGCATGCCCTCACCATTTTTCAGTCCTCTCTCTCTCTCTCTGCTTCTTTAGGTGCAGTTGTTGTAGTAATAATAATGATGATAGTATAATTTATTTATACCCCACTCATCTGGCTGGGTTTCCCCAGCCACTCTGGGTGGCTTCCAACAAAATATTAACAATACAATAAAACATCAGACATTAAAAACTCCCCTAAACCGGGCTGCCTTCAGGTGTCTTCTAAAAGTCAGATAGTTGTATATTTCCTTGACATCTGATGGGAGGGCATTCCACAGGGCAGGCACCACTACCGAAAAGGTCCTGTGCCTGGTTCCCTGCAACCTCACTTCTTGCAGGGAGGGAACCGCCAGAAGGCCCTCAGCACTGGACCTCAGTGTCTGGGCTGAACAATGGGGGTGAAGATGCTCCTTCAGGTATACTGGTAGGCATCTTGTGTTACGCCACACACCCAAAGCAGCCATTTTGTATCATGGACCATCTGCCTGACTTGGCATAAGGCACCTTCCTATATTCCTGCTGGTACTACAAAGAGTAGGCATTCTTCCAAGGAAAAAAAAAGCTCAGCTTATCATAGAATCATAGAGTTGGAAAGGACCGTGAGGGTCATTTAGTCCAACCCCCTGAATTCAGGAATCTTTTGCCCAACATGGGACTTGAACCCCAACCTTGAGATCCAGAGCTCTACCAATTGAGCTAGCCAAAAAACAACAGCAACAAAACACCTAGACAAACTTGTGGAAACTGCAAACTTTACATATCTCATGAAGATACACAACTTCTGAAATGAGTTTCAAGTTTTAATTATACCCTATGCTGTTTGAACAAGAAAAATAGGCACTTAAAATTGCTAGCACCTGTTTGTGTGAAATCTCCTGCTACCTAATGTGCATTAGGAACATTAGGGAATTCTGTAGATTGGTGAATATTTTCTCAAAATAGAAGAGGCACTGCGAGTGTACGCAGTGTGTTGTTTTCAAATTCACGAGACGATGGCATGCCAAAAACATTAGTCTAAGTATCTTTTGGTAAAAAAACAGAGCTAGCTTCAACCTCCCAAAACACATTGGAGATGTTCTTAGAACTTACACAGCTAAATATGATCATTAACTGGAAAAGGTTTCAAGTATAGCAGAACTCTGAACTTTACTAGTGCAACAGAGATCATTTCAAGCCATGGAGTTTAGATATTTGAAGAGATTCTCTGTTGCTGGTTGACTGACCAAACCCAAAGAGACCCACTAACCCAAACTCACTCATGGTTCCTCATCATCCTAGGAAATGTGAAATGTGAGGTGCCACAGGGTTCTGTCCGGTTCTTGTTGTTGGTCAACATCTTTATAAACGACTTGGATATTAAGGTATTAAGGAGATGCTCATCCAATTTGCAGGTGACACCAAACCAGGAGGGGTAGCTAATGTCACTGTAGACAGAGTCAGGATTCAAGATGACTTTAACAGATTGGAGAACTGGACCACAGCTAACGAAATAAATTTCAATAGGGGGGAAATGTCACATTCTGCTCTTAGGCAGGAAGAACCAGCTGCACAAATAGAAGATGGGGGACACCTGACTTGGCAGTAGTACATGTGAAAAGGATCTGGGGGCTTAGTAGACCACAAGCTTTGCATGAGTCAACAGTGTAATGCAGCAGCAAAAAAAAGCTAATGCTGTTCTAGGCTGCATCATCGGAAGTATAGTATTCAGATCAAGGAAAGTCATAATGCTGCTCTATTCTGTCTCGGTCAGACCACACTTGAAGTACACTGTGTCCAGGTTCTGGGTGCCACAATTTAAGAAGGACACCAACAAGCTGGAAAGTGTGTAGAGGAAGGCTACCAAGATGATGAAGGATCTGGAAGCCAGGCGTTATGAGGAACGGTTGAGGGAGTTGGGTATGTTTAGCCTGGACAAGAAGATACCAAGAAGTGATATGATAGCCATCTTCAAATACCTAAAGGGCTGTCACATGGAAGATGGAGCAAGCTTGTTAGATCCTGCTCCAAACCAATGGATTCAAGTTACAAGAAAGGAGAGTCCAACTGAACATCAGGTAGAACTTTATGACAGTAACTGCTGTTCGACAGCGGAATGGTCTCCCTTGGGAGGTTGTGGACTCTACTTCATTGAAGGTTTTCAAGCAGAGGTTGGATGACCATCTGTCATGGATGCTTGAGTTGATATTCCTGCTTTGCAGGGGGTTGGACTAGATGCTCCTTGGGGTTCCTTCCAACTCTGTGATTCTAATAATTTGAAGGTTTGACGCGGCTTCATTCGTTAAGCACTCAACCTCCCTACTGCAACCATTAAAACTAGTCACTGTCTGGATTTAACATGGAGGTTGCCCAGCCTTGCGACATTTCAAGTCTTCCATTAAACAGGCTTTCAAATTATAACAATATGATTAAAGGGGATGGCAGTCATGTAAAAGGTTAAAGCATGTGCTGCCTGTTTTCAAATTGCTCATTTCCTAGCTAAGAATGGAATTATGGAATCATGTTTTTTAAGCTGGTCTATTACAGCTGTCTGGCTGCCATCAACTTACTTTACAGCAGCAGTGTCTGAGAAATCTTTGAGATTTTATTCTTACTCATTACGGCTGAGCTGTGGTCATTCAAAGACAGGCAGGAGAAGAGAACATTTCACATCCCCTGCTCCATATTGGATTTCTTGACCTTAATTTCTGTCCCACCCCTCTATTTTGCCTTGAGATCTCCATCTTTGTTTCTTTGACCCAGCCCAATGTGTTTTTACTTTTACATTTTATTGAAATGCTTTCGCCTCCTCTCCATCTCCCTTCCCTCTTTACTTCTGTTTTCTACTGTTATTGTTGAAAACTGCTGTGCTGCAGCAGAAGGGCGAGGTGGAAGTTTAACAAGCACAGTAAAGAAATAAATAAACTGCTGTAGCTGTTCATAGTTTTAGGAAGCCACTTTCTATACAGATCAAGCAGATTCCACGGGGACACGTTGTACCAAACTTACCCACTGCCAGAAGTGTTGTAATACTGGTATGTGGACCAGTGTGGATATTGTTGTTGTTGTTGTTGTTGTTGTTGTTTAGTCGTTTAGTCGTGTCCGACTCTTCGTGACCCCATGGACCAGAGCACGCCAGGCACTCCTGTCTTCCACTGCCTCCCGCAGTTTGGTCAAACTCATGCTGGTAGCTTCGAGAACACTATCCAACCATCTCGTCCTCTGTCGTCCCCTTCTCCTTGTGCCCTCCATCTTTCCCAACATCAGGGTCTTTTCCAAGGAGTCTTCTCTTCTCATGAGGTGGCCAAAGTATTAGAGTCTCAGTTTCAGGATCTGTCCTTCCAGTGAGCTCTCAGGGCTGATTTCCTTAAGAATGGATAGGTTTGATCTTCTTGCAGTCCATGGGACTCTCAAGAGTCTCCTCCAGCACCATAATTCAAAAGCATCAATTCTTCGGCGATCAGCCTTCTTTATGGTCCAACTCTCACTTCCATACATCACTACAATACAGTGTGGATATCTTTATTTAAAAATTCCTTCCACAGAACTCTAAATGAGGGTTGGATAACCTTTTCCAACCCAAATTCTCCATTTTCTTGGGCGCAACCTTTGAGGAGGGGGTGATATGCCAGTGATGGGCAGGGCCAGGGCCAAAAAATGGATGTAACTGTTAACTTTACCTGTGCAATAGGCTAGTTTTTTTCCTTTATACAGTCACTCACCTCTCCCTCTCCTTAGGATTGCCAGGTCAGGAGCATCCCAGACCTTGACTTTTCAGAGCCCACACCTGAGATCTAGGGACGGCCCCTGGTGATGTCAAAGGAGCATGCCCCCGTGATGTCATTAAGCATGGCACTTAAGAAATGGACCATGGTCTCTGAGAGCATGTCAGTCAACTGTAAAATGCAGAGGCTAACAAATGAACAAATGTGTCACAGGTTGGAAATTGAAATAGAAGCTTTACCTAAAGGTACTCTTCCCAGGTCCAGCAGAAGTGAGGGGATCATTCCATCATTATTATTATTATTATTATTATTATTATTATTATTATTATTATTATTAAACTTGCATACTTCCCTATAGCCACATGCCCCAGGGTGGTTCTCTACATAAAATCACCAATACACATAATAAAAACAATTACAACCCAATAATCCCCTCCCCAACACATTTTAAAAGGCCATTGGATGTCAATCAGCCAAAGGCCTGGTTAAAGAGTAAAGTTTTTGCCTGGCACATAAAAAGTGTGTAATGAAGGTGCCAGTCAAACCTCTCTGGGTAGGGAAGGCATTCTTGCCTGCTTGGCAATTCAAGCCCTCCTCTTGGCACCTGGAGGGGAGCAGGCAAAGCTGTAGACTTCCGGCCAGCCATTGCCTGGATCCAGGGACACCTTCCAGCCAGGCAAAAACCATCAAAGAGGGTGCAAAGCAGGGCTGGCGAGGGAGATGGCCTGGGGAGATGAAGTGTGGCTGGGGAGGGAGTGCTACCCATGGGGAGTCTCACTCGTGGGTAGAGATGTGAGGTGAGAATACACAGTGTGGTGTAGTGGTTAAGAGCGGTAGTCTCGTAATCTGGTGAACCGGGTTCGCTTCCCTACTCCTCCACATGCAGCTGCTGGGTGACCTTGGGCTAGTCACACTTCTTTGAAGTCTCTCAGCCCCACTCACCTCACAGAGTGTTTGTTGTGGGGGAGGAAGGGGAAGGAGAATGTTAGCTGCTTTGAGACTCCTGAAGGGGAGTGAAAGGCGGGATATCAAATCCAAACTACTACTACTACTACTACTACTACTACTACTACTACTCTTCTTCTTCTTCTTCTTCTTCTTCTTCTTCTTCTTCTTCTTCATCTTCTTCTTCTTTCTCCTCCTCCTCCTCCTCCTCCTCCTCAGAATATTCTCTGCTAGAAAATTCTCCGGAGAATATTTTTCACAAACTGTGAATTCTGTGTCGTCTACACAGCTGCTTTAAATGTGCACACCTCAATAATCGAGAATATTCTCGAGAATATTCTCCAAAAGATTATTCTCAGGAATTTAACATCACTACCCATGGGGGAGTCTCAAGGGCCAGACAGAGAGGTATGGGGGATCACATTTGTGTTTGGGCTGTGAGGTTTCCAGCCTCTAAATTGAAGACACCCCCCCCCCGGCCCCATTGGCCTGTGAACAAATTTGGGAAAGTTTGATAAAGCTCATACTACATTGGTAGCTCAGATTAAGAACTTAATTCATTCCGGAGGTCTGTTCTTAACCTGAAACTGTCCTTAACCTGAAGCACCACTTTAGCTAATGGGGCCTCCCGCTGCCACCGCGCCGCCGGAGCACGATTTCTGTTCTCATCCTGAAGCAAAGTTCTTAACGTGAGGTAATATTTCTGGGTTAGCAGAGTCTGTAACCTGAAGTGTATGTAACCCGAGGTACCACTGTATGTTTGAGACAGGCACAGCAATCATGTTTTTCCTTGATCCCCTGCTGGAGATCACTTCCATCCCTCTAAGCTCCCTTCCCACAAATTCTCCCATAGCAGTAAACAATCAGATAAATTATTTAAAAGTCCCAAATGTCATCTCTCTGCTTGCTTTCCCTCCCCGTCTCCGAACATCTTGTTGCTGATCAATACCGGTGAGTATTTGTATGGTGTTAAGTTTTGTGTTTAGCTGAAGATCAAATGTTTGTGGAAATGACAAGAGCAAACCTGATGGAAGCCTCATCTCACGTTTTCCAAAGTGACCTTTAAGATAACTTCATTTCACCTGGCATTTTTGTTAGAATTGGTTGAAAAGCCCTCTCTTCGCAGCTTTCCACCTCTGTCACAACAGATAAGGTCGGCAATATCATTAGCTTGCAGAAAATAAAAGTGGTGCTTGTGTACTTATAAAGACCTTTTGCCAAGAAAATTGTTATCTAAGAGGTCTCTATAGAATGTGCTTTTGGTTCTGAGACCATATTCTTTGATCACTTTAAGTCCTTTTAAAGAAATTTTGGTTTCAGTTCCTATTAAATCAAAACCTCCAATTCTAAGGATAAATATTGAAATATTTAAGGAACAGAGAAGACTAGCCTTGACTCTTTAGTTACTTGGTATCCATATCAAGATGCTCATAATAATAATAATAATAATAATAATTTTTTATTTACACCGCGCCCTCCCCAGCCAAGGCCGGGCTCAGAGCGGCTTACAAGCAATAATAAAAACAAGATGAATGATTACAACTTAAAAACAAAAATAAAATTCAACATTAAAATAATGGAACATTAAAATATTAAAATGTAGCCTCATTGCAGGAGAAGGAAAAGAAAAAAGAAAATGGGGGGGAGGGAATCAAATTGGCTCCAAGCCAAAGGCCAGGCGGAACAACTCTGTTTTACAGGCCCTGCGGAAAGAAATCAGATCCTGCAGGGCCCTGGTCTCATGAGACAGAGCGTTCCACCAAGTTGGGGCCAGTGCTGAAAAGGCCCTGGCTCTGGTTGAAGCCAATCTAACTTCCTTAGGGCCTGGGACCACTAGGGTGTTGTTATTTATGGACCTTGAGGCTCTCCATGGGGCGTACCAGGCGAGGCGGTCCCGTAGGTACGAGGGTCCTAGGATCAGCATATGAGGTGGTGGTCAATATGAGGAAGGTCGGGTAGTAGGGCCTTTTCAGTGGTGGCTCCTTGCATGGCAGGCATTTGAAGGCAAAGAGACCTGACTGCCACTGCTGTTCTCAATAATTGTTCTTTACTGACGTATTATACGTTTTTAAGGATTGTGAATTTTCTATAATCTGTATTCCTGCTGTAAACTGCCCTTATGCAAATGGCAGAATATATATTATGTAATTACATAAAAATCGTATATGAGGGGTGGGAAATCTCAGGGCTTGGGGCCAAAGGTGGCCCTCCAAACTTCTTTATCTGGCCCTCGGGACTCACCCCAGGGACCTCCTCTCACAGCCCTTGGAATGATAAAGTTTTTGGCCCAGTATACCTGAAGGAGTGTCTCCACCCCCATCGTTCAGCCGGGACACTGAGGTCCAGCTCCGATGGCCTTCTGGTGGATCCCTCCCTGCAAGAAGTGGAGCTACAGGAAACCAGGCAGAAGGCCTTCTCGGTGTTGGCGCCCGCCCTGTGGAATGCCCTCCCATCAGATGTCAAGGAAATAAACAACTATCGGACTTTTAGAAGACATCTGAAAGCAGCCCTGTTTAGGGAAGTTTTTAATGTTTGATCTTTTATTGTGTTTTTAATATCCTGTTGGAAGCCACCCAGAGTGGCTGGGGAGGCCTGGCTCGATGGGTGGGGTATAAGTAATAAATTATTATTATTATTCCCACCTCAGTAGTAAACAGCAACATGTTGGCCTGAGACCAATTTTGCTGCTCCAGACATTCTGCTTGCACATTCTAGATCACTTGCAAACTTGCAGAGGCCACACTTGACAATGTGCTGCACCCCTTTTCCTCCCAGGAAAAAGAGTGGTTTTTCTTCTTTAGTCTCATGCTGTATGTTTGGCTTTCTGAAAATGTTGCCATCCAAGCTTCTTCCATTGCTTTTGCCAGTCTATGCTTGTCCCATGGAAAAAATTAAAAATAAAATCCCCACCCTCTACTACAGCCACCATTCCCACTGCGTATGAGTGACTTCCGTGATCCGTGTGCTCCTGTGCTGATTTTCATAAAAGGAACAATAATGGTTTTTTGTTTTTGTTTTAAAAAGACACTCATAAAACATACAGGAGGAAACGATAACGTAACCAAAAAAGTGTGCAAGTTCCGTAACAGAAATAATAATGAGCTGGGAAGTAGGGAAAATAGTTCAGGTTATACTGAAGTACTGGAATAGCTGTATGAGTGGCTAGGGCAAGCCAGCCAGATGGGCAGGGAATAAATAATAAAAATACTATTATCATTTATAGGAGGTTAGAACATCCAGCCAGAGCCACACATGAAGTCTTGCAATATGACAACAGGTTAAGTGTTTGTTTGCATATGCTATATAAGGATACGGTGAAATTGTCACTATGCAATTACCAGGTGAAGACTTTGAATTTGCGTTTCATAAACAAAGCTAACATCTGCCAGCCCTGCCCAATATTTGCAGTTGACATCCATTCATTGTTCCTAATGAACTGGTGCAATAGAAGATTTTCCACCCAAAAAATTACGCACTGGAATTTTTCCCACTTTACATCACTGGGGAGGGCTACTGATGATTGCTGTACTATTAAGCTTGATGGGACAATGGTCTT
This sequence comes from Podarcis vaucheri, assembly GCF_965113315.1. Classification (NCBI taxonomy): domain Eukaryota; kingdom Metazoa; phylum Chordata; class Lepidosauria; order Squamata; family Lacertidae; genus Podarcis; species Podarcis vaucheri. The sequence continues at coordinate 18,934,761 of NC_138749.1, forward strand.
AATTGGTATAAGGCAGCTTCCTCTGTCTTGGAACATTAGCTTCCAGTATTTTAACTTGGTATGAAAGGTAAAGGCAAAGGGACCCCTGACCATTAGGTCCAGTTGTGGCCAACTCTGGGGTTGCGGCACTCATCTCGCTTTATTGGCCGAGGGAGCCAGCATACAGCTTCCGGGTCATGTGGCCAGCATGGCGAACCAGAGCAGCGCACGGAAACACCGTTTACCTTCCTGCCGCAACGGTACCTATTGATCTACTTGCACTTTGATGTGCTTTCGATTTTCACCCAACAAATTCACAAGGACATTTCTCCTAACCCTGCCATGTTGTTCCTATGTTGAAAGAAGAGGCTGTTGATAGCACTGTTGTAAATAGCACCATTTGTATTCTCAGATTGGTCCAAGATAAATACATTTTAAAATAAAGTATGTAAAACTTGCCTGCACCTGTCACAGGTGGGAAGTAAGAATTGTGCCCTGGCAATCAGGCAGGGAACCATTTGTGTATTGGAAAAAAGCTATCAAATAATGGGGATTAGTTTGAGGTCTGATCAATTTACTTCATTGCTGAAGTTATTTTGATGAGAACTGTCCATGTGCTGGATAGATTCTCTACCTTAAACTTAAAAAAAAAAAATATTAGCTGCTAAAATCGGACTAATCCGGCACAGCAGTAATTCCGGCAATCATGGAGGGGGCAAAATGGTCAAATTGATAGATGAGGTTTACCACAGAAGCAGATCTAATCTCTTGCTAAAGCAAGAGAACATTGGACTCATTCATTTTATACCAGAAGCACACATTGGATTGGATACCTGCCCCCTGATCCTGCTTGTTCTGTGAAGGGAAGTAGGCGTACACACACTTCTGTGCAGGGGTGTTGTTGTTGTTTAGTTGTTTAGTTGTGTCCGACTCTTCGTGACCCCATGGACCAGAGCACGCCAGGCACTCCTGTCTTCCACTGCCTCCCGCAGTTTGGTCAAACTCATGCTGGTAGCTTCGAGAACACTATCCAACCATCTCATCCTCTGTCGTCCCCTTCTCCTTGTGCCCTCCATCTTTCCCAACATCAGGGTCTTTTCCAGGGAGTCTTCTCTTCTCATGAGGTGGCCAAAGTATTGGAGCCTCACCTTCAGGATCTGTCTTTCCAGTGAGCACTCAGGGCTGATTTCCTTCAGAATGGATAGGTTTGATGATCTTGCTGTCCATGGGACCCTCAAGAGTCTCCTCCAGCACCATAATTCAAAAGCATCAATTCTTCGGTGATCAGCCTTCTTTATGGTCCAGCTCTCACTTCCATACATCACTAATGGGAAAACCATAGCTTTTACTATACAGACCTTTTACTATAGGGCAGGGTTGGAAAGTCTGAATAGAGCCTACACAGGTAGACTAAGCTCCTGCAATCGACCTGAAAAGTGAGGGTGGAACACCCATTCAAAAGCCACCCAGTTTTGCTCCATGCATTTCGGATGCTATATGCACGCTATATACCATGCATTGGTATATCAAATGGGTGAGCAGGACAGGCATATTATAATAATAATACTAATATATAGTGCTCTCTCTCTATATGTATACACAAAAAATAATATTTTCTTAATAATAATTGATATACAGCTTAATACCATGTCTTAGTTCCTAAGCAGTGTACAATATTGATAGAGCACACATCATAAAAGTAGTTCAAATGAACCGTAACATCACAAAAAGATTCCAGTGTGATCGGCAGGATCATCCAATCCAACCTATGATTATATAAAGATCGGAATCTCTCTTGATAATATAAATCTTTTTGATTGATTATTTTTTTAAAGAATTGGTATATTTTCTCCTTTTACTCACCTAATATAAACATGTGTGTTGACTAGCAATGCTTTTGATGGGCTACTAATGTTTGAGCGTTTTATTTCCAAGACAGGAAAATAAATAAATATGCAAGTGGATGGAACTTGTGATATGAACAGCTTTAAGCTTTCTTCTAGCCGGAAAATAACTGGACAAGCTCTGCTGATTCTTTAATAGCTGAGGATGTGTGTGTGTGTGTGTTGCATAATCTCTCCCTCACCCCTAATATTCATTATTTCTTTGATGGTCTTGCCAAGGATAACCAGCAATTAACCAGGAAGGTCTGTTAGCTTCAGCAACAAAGGGGTCCTATGATAAAAATCATAAAAGATCCATGGCAATGATGAAATGAACACCCATGGCAAACCTTTCAGACTGAAAAAAAGCTGAAGAGTAACTTGAAACACTGGGCAAGCTGCTCCTATAATTGCAGTTGATGTGCATCAGGGATAGCTAACCTGGTGCCCTCCGGATGTTAAAATTACAGCTCCCAAGGCTGCTGACCATTGGTTAAGTTGGCAGTGGCCCCCACCTCCGTGCAGTTGAACTTTATTTATTTTGTTGTTTTTTTAAAAATAATATTTATTAAACAATCAAAAGCTTCAAAATTTAAACATAAAATACAAAAACCAGAAAAAAGCTACAAAAATGGGAAAATACAAAACAAAACACATAGAAGTACACAATAAAAAATAGTTAACAGAATAGAAAAAAGAAGAAAAAAACACCAAAAAAGGAAACAGAAAAAAGATTAATATTTTCATATCTTATACCTCATTCACTAGTTTCTTGACCTCCTCACACCTCCCTTTTTGCATTCCAGTTCAGATATTTAGTTCAGCAAGTCCTTACCCTCTATCATTCATCCCTACTCAACATCTTAACCTATAATAAATATATATTTTCCACCATTGTCATCCATATTTACATATTCTTATTAATCTTTTAACTAACACCACTTATTTTCAATCCAACATCCCTTTAACATTCATTAATTTTACAGTATTTCTGTAGGTAGTCTTTAAATTTTTTCCATTCTTCTTCCACCGCCTCTTCTCCCTGGTCTCGGATTCTGCCAGTCATTTCTGCCAATTCCATGTACTCTATCACCTTCATCTGCCATTCTTCCAGAGTGGGTAAATCTTGTGTCTTCCTGAACTTTATTTATTTTGGGAATGGGTGGAGCCTGCCCCCTCTCCTTACAAATAATAAGTTTTAAATTATTATTTATTTTGTTTTATTGCTTCTCCATGGATCTCTGTGCACAGGGCAAGAAGTAATGTTTTCTGCTTTCCTGGCCAATCTCTGCATCTTGAGAAGGGGAAGGAGGAAGGTCTGTCAGCCCAAGACAGTCCAAGACAGTCCATATGAGTCCACAGAATTCTTACACTGCATGTGTCCCAGCACCAGGTTTGTGTGCCTGGTGTCCTTGGACAGTTTGAATCCAGTACTCCCTATTTATCTGGATAAGACACTTTCACACTGCTCCCTACCCCCTTTCCCATTCTCTCTCTCTCTCTCACACACACAAATCTGCTACCAAGACAGGCATTCCTCTCTCCCTGTGACACACAGCAAAAAGAACAAACTTTCTAATGCCTCTTTAAAGGAACACTCTACATTACAAATTGGCAAACCGGTTGCACACACACCGGTTGCAGGTTCTCCCCCCACGTTTCAGGGTTCATAGTTGTGGCAGGAAACGAAGTGCTTCAGTAGTAAATGGTTGCACCCTGCCAAGGACCTTCAGTTCCAGAGAATGTTGACCCAAGAAATATATTTTTTTTAAAAAAAGTTGACAGCGGCTTATGGGATCTGGAGTTCAACAAAATTTGAAGGGCACCATGTTGGGTAAGCCTGATGTACAGGGTAGAGTGGCTACATTCTGGAAACATGATGGGCTTTGTGGATGTCTGAGTATGAACAATCTATCTCTCTTCCCAGGGATTTGTAGCGCTGTTAGAGTTGTAGCTCTGTGAAAGGAATAGGAGCCTCCTAACATCTCTCAGTATCCTTGACAAAACTGCAGCTTGGAGGAAGCTGTGGCTGTTTAAAGTGGTATCATAGGGCTTTAAATGTATGGTGTGAACATGGTCTTCGGCTGTGTACAGATTATTGGCTTGAAACGCAGTGAGGTCACTCTTCCACACAGCATTTCAAGTTGAATTTGCTTGTCACCGTGTGCATCGGAGTGGTATTCAGTGCAGCCTGAACGAGGCTATCATGCTCAAGTTGGATTGGACTGCATCGAAACACAGCATTTCTCCAGAGACTACAGGATAGCTCTGTGTCCCTGGGTAACGCCATGTGTTCACAGATTCAAAAACAAACAGTGGGATCTAAGTACAGTTAGCAGAATAACTCAAATATGGCTCGGGGATATTGGATGGATTCGGTTCATATGATCACTTTGCATCCACTGTGAGATAATTATTACTCAATCAAATCTCAAAACTTCATGTAAGCTAAATAGATATCACAGCAAGTGTGTTATGTCTTCAGGCTTCTGTGTGTAAGAAAAGGTAATGTGTACCTACCCACTGAGTGAGTCCAATATGGTCCTTGGGCAAGGATGATTATTAAATGTAGGGGCCAGATTGAGACTACCAGCCCAGCTGTCCAAGACGCATGGTTCTGTTCTGCTTGTCTTTTTCCATTGACATGCCTCACATGGTGGTTTGGGGTGTGCACGAAAATAAAGCTCAGTTCAGGGTTTTGTCTACTGCACCTCTTGGGTAAGCTGTTAAAATCTGAAACTTCCAGTGTAAAGAAGCAGCACCACTTTACAAGTCTAGGAACACAGGAAGCAGCCTTATGCTAAGTCTCAGACTATTGGTCCATCTAATTCAGTATTGTCTACATGGAGTGGCAGGGTCTCTCTGGAGTTTAAGACAGGACATTCCCAGCCCTTTCCTGGAGATGCTTTGGGTTGAACCTGGGACTTTCTACATGCAAAGCAGATGATCTACCACCAAGCTTTGACCTAGTTTGAAAGCTGCTGCTCTACCCCTGAGCTACAGTCTAGTCTATCCCATTGATTTTAGTGGTCCTCCAAGGTAGGTTTAAGGATGCAGTCTGCTGCATCTGCAGCTCCACAGCTTGCAACACGAAGGATGGAGTGGGGTGGTTCTTCTTGGGTTGTTGTTGTTGTTTTGCTACAGTAGCTCTCAGACTGGTGCAACAACAGGCCTAGATCAGGCTGCTTGCTGACACTTGCCAGAACCCAACAACTTTAACCAACCCCCCAAATGCCCCCTTTGGGTGGTTTACACTAGCTTTCACCCATCCACAGTTTGGGCAGGTGCACCAAGGAGTTCTAGGGTGGCAAAGGCCTTACACTGCCACAGCAGGGCAAGGCTGGATGAAGCAGTATTGCCACCTTGTCGACATGCCCCCCAGTCCAGCAGTTCTGGGGTCTGGGTTGCTCTGCCTGCATCTTTAAAAAAAAGTTTCAGGAGGGCTTTCCTAAAAATAGAGGAGATTCAGCTGTTTCCCCCCAACATGCACATTTTGTCCTCAGTATACAAACAATATTTTTATACCCTACAGCTTCTTGTGCTTTGCCATTTCTTTGCCACAGATAGGCTGGGGCCGCCTCTGGATATAACCCTGGATTCGCTCAACTGCACGGCATTTAGTATACAATGGAGAATGCCTCGGCAGCATGCAAGTTCCATCACCGGGTATACTGTGAGTACCTTTCTGTTTTGGCTATGCAAGGAGGTATTCCTGTGTCCAGTGTCTCCAGGGCCGGGTTTAGGTTTGATGAGGCCCTAAGCTACTGAAGGCAATGGGGCCCTTTACACGTCCAGCTGTCCTTTGTCAACAACAAATTGTCACTGTTTTTAGTGTTGAATATATGCTATATGGTAATTTATGGACCTAATAGGTATCTAAAGCCATTTGCACATAACAAAATATGTACATCATCGGAGCCTACACAACACAAAACACTGTTGCTGCATGTAGGTTTTATTTTATTTGTTCTTTATCTTATATTTTGGAAATGTACATTCAGTTTTTCTGCCCTTTAAATTTTTTTGGGGCCCCCAAGAGAGTGGGGCCCTAAGCTATAGCTTGTTTAGCTTATACATAAATGCGGCACTGAGTGTCTCAATAGCTCGTGGTGTCATGTTTATGTGACTACAAAATTCTAAGTACCAGTGATACACATTCAGGGAGGAATTCAGCGTCATGTTCTTGTAATCATTCTTTTGGCACAAGTTCTTTTGGCACAGAAGAGGTATTCTGATTGGTCACAGGGTCCAGCCAATCAGAATTCGGCACAGCCAGCTTTTACTGGAAAGAGAAGATGGGGTTGCTCCTGGGCTCATTCAGCTAAAAAAAGCTGGCTGCACATCCACAACAAGCTCAGGGTTCAGGGTATTAGGCTTGAAAGGAGCCTTTTATTGGCTCTGACAGGAGGAGCCAATCAGAATACCTCTTCTGTGCAGACTGCAGATTGGCTGACACTCAGAGGAATCACAAAACTGCTTTCCTCACCAGAGCAATGTTTCCAGTTTGGCCAGTGATCAAGGACAGTAGGAACTGTATTCCAACAACATCTGGAAGGCTGCAGGCTCTCCACCCCTAATTTAAACTATTAAATGAAAAAGAGTCCTGTTCCTTGCAGAATTTGGTACTTCAACTGAAGAACTGTGCTTACTTTTAAATAATTATGATATCATGGGCACAATGTTACTCCTAAAGTGCTCTCCAATAAATAAGAAACAAGACAAACCCTGCCCTCCAGGCTTGCAATAAATATAGGGAAAGGACACACAGGCAAGGTCATGCGAGATTTTGTGTAGGGCTGCCACCTCCAGTCCTGCCTAAAGATCCTGTCACTTTAAAATCTGTAGGGCGAAGAAAAAGCCCAGCAGGTCTGAGTTTCTTTGCTGCTGTATATGCAGCCGAAGTCTTTGGTGGTCCAGCTGTCCAAACTCTCCTGTGCCTGTTTAAGCTGGGTTGGATTTCAAGCAGATGGGATGTAGCACACAGCAGGCAGCATTAATCTGAAAATCTAAGGGCAGGGGAATCCAAAACTACCATACATTTTGCCTTTCAAAGGATTATGGTGCAGTAGTCTAGTAAAGGGTGTGAGAACCCTGATCTTGTTTTGTTAAGTATGGTTTGGTTTCCTGTTCGCTTTCATATTTTATCTGTCTAATAGTTCTTACAGAGCCAGGCAACCACACTCCTCAGTATCTTTAGGCTTAGGTATCCCCCTTTCCCCCCTGGCCCTTTCAAAACTAGCACCTCCCCTATATTTTGATGAAATGAGAGAGTTAACCCTTCCCTCTCCCAACTGCAAGTTTTCCTCCGGAAAGGGCCCTCCAGGATCACAATTTGGCTTGAAAAAATGTTGCTGTGATATAAACCCAAATCAGTGTTATTTTTTTAGAAAAACGGTGTTGGAGCTCACCATGAACGTCTCGCCTCCTCTCTTAGAATCTGGCAACCTAAAAGCAACACACTCCTCCACTCCTTTTGCGCCAAGAAGAGTATCCCACCACAATTGGACGTGTGTGTGTGTGTGTGTGTGTGTGTGTGTGTGTGTGTGGAGGGGTACTCCTCCTGTCAGAGCCAATAAAAGGCTCCTTTCAAGCCTAATTGCCTTGGGGGTAAAAGCTGAGTTGAACGTCAATATTGCTTATACTCACAATGCTTCATTTCACTGTCATTCTTACTAGTTTACCTAACCTAACCAATTTATTTTAAAGGTCTATTACACCGAGTTCAAGGCAGATAAACCAATTAAACAGCAGTCCCATGATGTGCCTCTTAGCCTGGACATGCTTAGTATGGTGAGTATTTGATATTAAGCATATGCGGTTCTTGTAGGTCAGTTTATCTGATCAATGGAATTTTATCAACACAGGGGCTCTGCTTAGATCCATAAAGTCTGGAGCAGTGTTTCTCAAACTTGGGTCCCCAGCAGTTTTTGGACTACAACACCCATCATCCCTAGCCAGCAGGAGCAGTAATGAGGGATGATGGGAGTTGTAGTCCAAAACATATGGAACAACACCATTTTGTTCCCGTAGACTTGAGTATCATGGCTAAATGACAGCTTTCCATTTGCTCTGGAAGGTCGGCCCATGGCCTGGCTCACCCATCAAATTAAACCATAGTTTAAAATAAACTGTGCAGCATGCTAGTGCATTCTTTTGAAAAGTTCCTGCTCCTCCACTCCTGCTGCTTACCGCTCCACAAGGAAACAAGCCAATGTTTGGCCCTGCTGCGATATCAAAAACTTCTGGAGGAAGAGAGGGGAACCTGCCCCGTTGCATATCGGGGGGGGGGGGCTGTGTGGAGAGAATCTCCTTCTTTAAATTCCTGGAGGTTAACCTTAGTGAGGACCTCACTTTGAAAATCAACATAACTCAGGTGGTCAGAAAGGCCCAACAGAGATTCCATTTCCTCAGGGTCTTGCGAAAGAATAATGATGAACTCCTTTTACCGGTCCACAATAGAAAGTGTGCTTTCATATTGTATTGTATCACAGTGTGGTATGCTGGCATGACAGCCACGGACAGTGGGTGGTGAATACAGCACATAATATCATGGGCTGTCCCTTGAGTCCGCTAGATGACATCGCATGGGATCGTTGCCTTAGGAGAGCGAGAAAAATTCTCAGGGATGACTCACACCCCGGCCATCACCTCTAATCTTCTGCCCTCAGGAAGGAGATATAGAAGTATAATCAGCTGTACCAACAGGCTAAAAAATAGCTTCTATCCATGGGCTGTTAGGCTGTTGAACGAAAAATAACAGCGAAATTGACTTGCGAGGTGGTGTGTTGTTTGATAAGAGATTGAGGGTTGGGGGAGGAGTGAGGCTCGTTTAATTTCATTGTACACAGGTTGTACAATGACAATAAAGGTATTATTAATTATTATTATCATTAGGTCCTGGTTTGTTTCTCTCCAAACAAACCAAGAGTGGTGTCAGGGAACTGACATCGGAGCCTGAGGCGGAGGGAAGGCTCTCAAATGATGCTGGAGAAGGGCCAAGCAGGGAGAGAGGCAGCTCCGCAGATGGGGAAGCAAATCAACGTTACACCAGGGATAAAGGGGGGCAGATGGGGGAATCGGCGAGAGGGCTCCAGGACTCTTCACTGGACACCAGCGGGGAGAGCACGGGTCCTCCGCTACCCGTGCCCTCCCTGCGCAGAAGACTTCCACGCAGAGAGAGTAGGAGGAGACTGGGAGTCAAACAACTTTTATGTTGGAAGAGGTTTAAGAAACGCCCACTGACGGATTCTGCTAGCGACTGAGGCAGCCACGAATTGAAGGGCTGTCCAGACAGAAAGGTTTAACAAGGCAACATAGCCAGGAGAGGCGGCAACTTACGCACGAGCAACCCCATACCCATTACAAGTAGTGACCAAGTTTTCTTCTTGGCTTGCATAGAGAACTTTTAAACAGCATACACAAACACTCCACTTGTTCACTTAAACCATGGTTTAGTGTGCCAGGTAAAGTGGGTTTGTTTGCCACTCTAGCCTGTTTCTGTCTCTGTGACAGTGCCTGCAAAGTTAGGGTGACCAAGTGCAAAACAGGATGCCTGCATCTTTTAATAGATGTGCAAAACAGCATACAGTGGTACCTCGGGTTACATACGCTTCAGGTTAAATACGCTTCAGGTTACAGACTCCGCTAACCCAGAAATAGTGCTTCAGGTTAAAAACTTTGTTTCAGGATGAGAACAGAAATCGTGCTCTGGCTGCGCAGCGGCAGCAGGAGGCCCCATTAGCTAAAGTGGTGCTTCAGGGTAAGAACAGTTTCAGGTTAAGTACAGACCTCCGGAACGAATTAAGTACTTAACCTGAGGTACCACTGTATTCTAGCTTGCATGACAAGCAATACTTGCTGAATTTCCCTTCCGTGCACAACTCTCAAAGGTACTGGTGTCTTGTCCTGTTTTGCAGCTGTCCACCCTGTTCAAGGAAGATTTGCCATCTGCATCTACTCCACTCTTATGACATTCGTTGTTGCATAATATGCAGAAATCCAACAGGTTTCTCTCTCTCTGTATCCCTCTCTGTTTTGGGAGGAGCTGTGCCTATTGCATCTCTCGGTGCCATGCAACTGTAAAAAAGTCCCAACAGCCTCTCAGAAAACAGACTTGACGTTACTAGGCCTAATTGTGTGTTCTATAAGAAAACCAATGTCTGGCTTTACCATTATCTTCCACCCCCCCTATTTTCTAAAAAAAAAATATAGTTTCAGAAATTGTAATCTGGGGAACATGGCTGTCTAAATTAAAAACATGTGGTAGCCTTGTTACAATTTGACTTTAAGTATGGCATTTTAATTAAGGAGACATCTGCATGTGTGTGGAAAAATATACGAGTAAGTGAACAGCTCTGTTGGTCATTCCCAGTGAAATGTGCCATGTGGGACTGATCAGAGCTCTTCCATGCCCAAAAGTCTTTCTAGGGTGTGCTCAGGCCCGTTTTTATGCAGCAGGAATGGAAAAGTAAGTGGGTGAACAAAAGCAAGCTATGAACTGCAATCCTGCTTGCTTTGTGTGCTAACAGGGCTTTGATCCTTGTGGGTGGAATTTTAAAATAGCAGTCACCGATGCTCCCGTTTGCTAGTGTATAATTCCTGGTTTATAAGTTTATTATTTGAAGAGGAATTCTCACAACCCTAAAAGTAGTGAGGCCTTTAAAAGAGGATTAGACAAATTCATTCAGGGTAAGTTTGCACTCTGCCTCAGCTGTCAGAGGCAGTATATATCCCTGAATAACAGTTGCTGAGAACCACAAGTGAGAAGAAGAAGAAGAAGAGTTTGGATTTGATATCCCGCCTTATCACTACCCAAAGGAGTCTCAAAGTGGCTAACAATCTCCTTTCCCTTCTTCCTCCCTCACAACAATCACTCTGTGAGGTGAGTGGGGCTGAGAGACTTCAGAGAAGTGTGACTAGCCCAAGGCCACCCAGCAGCTGCATGTGGAGGAGCGGGGAAGCGAACCCGGTTCACCAGATTATGAGTCTACCGCTCTTAACCACTACACCAGTTGTGTTGTTGCAGTTAGGTATTGTTTTGAGGCTTCCCATAGGCATCTGGTTGGCCACACTGAGAACAGGATTCTGGGCTAGATGCCTTATTCTTAGAGACGCCAAGCCTTGCATGAGCATATGTTGCAAAATGGCAAGTGATGGAAATACCCCAGGGAAGACCAGGGCCCAAATTTCTGCATTTCCACCTCTTGGCACCTTCTTTTCTTTCCACTGTATTTGCTTGTGTCTTCTTTGGCATCCTGCTCCCTTCTCAGGGTCCCACTTCAGAAGGAAAGGGGGTTTGCTTCACTCTTTTCAGCTGCCTCCTCTTGTTCTGACCTAGTGTTACCAGCTGGTTGGCTCCTGTACATTTGCTATGCAGAAATCAGTGGCTGACACTTCAATGGCATGGAGTTAAATATTGCCACTTGCCTGGGAGTTTGGTTCAGCTCACATTTAAAAGTGAGCATATCTAATATTCACTTTCAGGAACCATTCGTGAGCCATCCTTCAATCTTCATTCTTTTCCAACTTTTGCGATACAGTTCTCCAGCCAAGTAATGTGTACAAAAACGCAATTTCTAGGGTAAATATAAATGCACATGTTTTTGAAAATAGCATATAACATGTATTAAATATGGGAATATTGCTTTGCAAAAATGTGCATATAGCACCCAATATGTTTCATCCGATATGTTTATTTAATTATGGTGCTTCATTAAGAAGTTCTTCTTCTTTTCCTTCTACCAGGGTCAAATGGATGGGCAAGCCATTTTTGTAAGTATTATATTTCTGGATATTGTTTTTTTGCATTTCTGGGCAAAGTGGCCAATTTCCACTTACCTTTTCCAAACACAGGCACAGCATTTATGGCCAGTATTCTCCAGCTGTGGTAAATGACTAGCAGGCAAGATAAAACACCTCTGTTATTCTTCCTTCTTCCTCCCTCAAGAGAGATGGATCGTTGTTGCTGGTGGAAAAAAACAAGTGATCTTTCAGTAGCCAGAACATGTGTGCCTGAGAGCTTGGACTCTGGTGTCCAAATCCCAACATTCGTAGAGAAAGCCATTTTCTTTTCTCCCTACCCTTCATTGACCTGGTGGTGAAAATGAAGAAGCCATGGCAAGGTCTTCATGTGAATCTTTCTGACAAATGCAAAGAGAGAGAGAGAGTTAAAAGAAGGGGGTGTGGAGAGAAGAACACAATGAGATTTGGCAGACAAATCATTAGTTTTCTGCACCTGGAAATAGAATTTCAAGCTGTTCTGAAGTTTTCTGTAATTTTCCATGTACTGTGAGTAAGATTTTAGGTATCTGCAAACAAGAGGGGCAGGGAAGGAAGAGCACTGACAAAGTTTGCAGAAATGATTCTGATGTGTCATAACTGAATTTTCCAAGTGCTCTTACTTCAAGTCATTTTGGCCATCAGTATGCATCCGTTAGACTAGTCCTAGACTGTGATTTACCACTGACAGAGACTGGGACACTGGGACTCTCCCTGGCAAGTAGGGCAGTCGGAGCGTATGACATTCACCTCAGACTTAGCAGTGCTGAGCTCTGTTATCCAAAGGACAGACTAAAATGTACAACTTAGGTTCTGTTTGGTAAAAATGTCAGCACATCTGTTTCCATTGTGTCCTTGTGGGCGTCAGTGAGGTTAGAATTTCTCTTCGCACTGCTGTGGGTTTAAAATTAAACTAGATCGTGCACTTAGTTGCCTTTGATGCTGGAGGAGGATGTGGCGTAACTTTGCTTTGGACAGCAAACCTCTGTCAGCGGCAAATTTACTTCCAGCACAGACGTCTGAACTGTGCTGAGAGATGGGTGTAGGTCAAACAGATACGACTCCCCCAGGAGAGCTTTTCAGGGGGAAATCCTTGACCTTACTTGTAGTTGTTTACATGTTCAAAAAGAAAAGAAAAGGCGTACTCTAATTGGAACCCGGAACTGGATGAAGTGCTGATCATGGGATTGCTACCAACAACACCAGTCCTGTGTTGAGTTTCTCTTTCCTTCCTTAACTGGTATCCTCCTGATGTTTTGGATTACAACTCTCATCATCCCTGACTGGGGCTTATGGGAGTTGTAGTTGAAAACAGCAAGAAGGTGCCATATTGGGGAAGGTTGCACTAGCCATCACATAGTGAAGGAAATAGTAATGATAACAACAGCAGCAGCAGCAGCAGCAGCAATTTATTATTTATACCCCGCCCATCTGGCTGGGTTTCCCCAGCTACTCTGGGCGGCTCCCAACAGAATATTAAAAACACGATAAAAGATCAGATATTAAAAACTTCCCTAAACAGGGCTGTCTTCAGGTGTCTTCTAAAAGTCTGGTAGTTGTTTATTTCCTTGATATCTGATGGGAGGGCATTCACAAGGTGGGAGCCACTACCAAGAAGGCCCTCTGCCTGAAATCTAGGATGTGACCTCATCATACACATTTTGGCACTCTGGTCCATATTATTGGCTGCTGCTTGCATTGGCAAGGGAACTGCAGAAACTCACAATGTGATGATATCATGTCTTGCATTTCCTCTGCTACCCATTATGGGGAGAAGGTGACTACCTAAAGGACTTGGGGCCTGGTGATCTCTAAAGGACTGCCCTCTTCCACATGAGCCTTCTTGAACTTTGCAATGGATATTTAAGTCCTACTTCCAGGCCCACTGCCATTTGAGAGAGGCCTTCTTGGTTGTGGCCCTTTACATTTTGGAATGCCCTTTCCTGAGAAGCTGAGATTTTTTAAAAAAGCTTTGCCAGACATTTCCTCAAGTCAGATAGTTACAATTTTTATTGCTGTTTTCGCCTGGGTTTATTCATGGTTGGTGCCACTCCTGTACTTTAATGTTGTTTTATAGTAGAAGACTTCTTATTGGGTAGTTTTATTCTTTTAAGTGTGGAAGTTTTAATTGCTTAGTGTTATTCTTTTAACTGTGTGCTGCCTTGGTTGCTGAGGGATGGCTTAAACATCCCCTTAATAAGAAAATGAACAAATTCAGCCTGAAGTTGCCTTTCTAGCAGAAAGAGGATTTGTCTAACTCTGCTGGACCACATTTTACTTATAATTAAACAGTTATTTGTATTTTTTAAAAAATATATACATACATATATATATACATATTTCCCCAATTTATATTTCAAACAGGAAGTTGTCATTGGAGATTTGAAGCCAGGCACTTTCCACCGTGTAAGTGTAGGAGCTTACGGCTGGGCAGGAAAAGGCAGACCCAGCATGCCCAGAAATGTAACGACTCTATCGCAAGGTAAAAGCTGTGCGAATAGCTTGCTATTGTGGATGCCGGTTGGGGCAGAGATAATCCCAGGCATTGTGTTTTGCTGGCAGGCGAATGCATGCTGACAGCGAGAGGGTACAGCGTGCAAATTGCAGCTGGGGATGGAGGGGGATGAAGATTTCAGAAGTACTGCTGGTGAGAGGGCAAGATGTAGATGTATTGGCAAAACAGCCAGGAGTGCTATTAAAGATTTAAAAGGAGAAATGCTGTCTGATGTGGTTTCTTGGCACCTTCGTAAACTTCCTTGAAATGTCTCCACAAGGGCATTGAAGCATTTGCTTTGCTTCATAAAGTTTCTGGTCTGCGAGGCTGCCTCCTTGTCACAGCCAGGCACTTCGTTGACCTGGAGATGCCAGGAGTTGGATCTGGGATCTTTGGAATGAAAAAAACATGCGGTCTCTCACTGTCCTGTGGCACTAACTACAGCCACTAGGTCTAGGGGAAAGAAAGTAGGTTGCAGGAGCTGGAGGTAACAGCGAACTAAGGAAGCCAACAAAATATTCTGATGAGATGTCCAGTTCCTTTCAAAATATAGTTGTATAGATGCATTTGCCACAGCAAGAAGTACTTTCTGGGATTCTCCAAAGTGACCGATGAGATGGTATGATTGGCAAACACATACTCTTCTTTTGTTTTAGATAAATGCATGCCTCCAGATCCACCATACCAGCCTCAAGTGCTGGTCGTTTCTGACTCGGAAGTTGCTCTGTCGTGGAAACCAGGACCCAGTGAAGGAAGTTCCCCAATTCAGTACTACACAGTGGAATTCATAAGGTGATTTTGCTTATAGGATTCACATTTGTGTACACTCTTGGCTCACACGGGTTGAAATCTATTTCAGACGGGTATCTTTATTCTAGGTGGAAGTTGGTTCTCATTTATTCATTCATTCAAATGGCTTGGTCCCAAAGAAAGCTCCTTCCCTTCTTATGTCCTATTGATGCTTTTCATGTGCTCCTCTTTGGACAGCAAGAACATACAGAGGACATAATCAGAGTCCTGCTGGATCACACCAAAGGCTCATCTAGTCCAGCCTTCTGGACTGACCAGCCAGGGGCCTATGGTAAGCCTGCAAGCAAGACCAGAGGCATATTGCCTCTGATAATGGAGGTAATTTATAGCCATCAGGACCAGCAGCCATTTCTGTTGCTCTCTACAACTCCTTTTCCTCTGGAGACTCCTGGAAAACTCAGCATCCTTCCATAGCTTTGCAAAAACCATGTTCTTCCAACTTTCAGTGGCTGTGAGTTTAGGGATATATAACACCATGTTCTAGTTGTTTGAAATAGGTGTTTCATATTATTGCATTCACCTGTGAGCATCAGCAAGCTCACCTGTTTAGATGTCATGCTGGAAATGAGCAGGAAGTGGAGTCACAGCCCCTTGGCTGCCAAATCTTCTGAGGTCTCAGTTGTCCTTGGCAGCCTTATGCCAGGCAGGTGAGTGGGAACTTAGAAAAGAGTGAATGGGTTCATTTTGTTAAGTTCAATATACAGATGATTGCCTTGACACCTTGTTTATGCAAGTCGGTTGAGCAGGTGTGGAGCCTTTTGGTGAACACAGATGGACAACAGCTGTGCTCTTCATGAATGTGATTTATTTTGTGTATTGTTAACCACCTTCAGGATAGCCATTTTATGTTTGTTTGCAAATCGTTGTCTGGGTCACGGTGATCTTGCATTTCCAGGAAAATGTGAAATGCTCAAAGCCATCATAATAACGTTTTGCTTAGAAATGCGACTTACGCATTTCATTACATGATTTACCTGAATGCATATGGTGCTAAATACTAGTCAAAGCAGCTTGCCTTCTGCAAGACATATATTTGTGGTCACTGCTGGAGATGTTTCTTCTCCCATTATGATGATTGTTAAAGGTGTCATGGCCATTGGCTATGAAAAGTAAAAATCTGTTAGACCGATTCTTGAAGGTGTTTGGTGGAAAGGCGCTCCTACGCACTTCCATTATATCTTAGGTGAGACTATCTTGTTTCCAACTCATGTTCCTGGCTGCCACTGCAGATCGCCTCCCAGTCTAAGCATCAATCAGCTGTGTGGAACAGGGAACTCCTCCACATATACACCTGTATTCCATTGTATATCTATATTGTCTTGTTCCCTACCAAAGTGCTGGCTGTTATTGTGCATTTGACTATTAGATGCAAAAATATCCAAGGTTCAGACTTACATAGTAATTAGGTAACCTTGGACAAATTTCAGCTTTCTATTCATTTTGGAAATGTCCTAAGCATTTTGCTATATCCATGAGCCATTCATGTTGAAGATAACTATCTCTCTCTCTCTCTATGTGTTTTATTCTTGGTTTATTTGTGTAAGACAGTTGTCATCTTAAAGCAAGTTAAATATTCTCCATTTGAATTAAGATATTTCGTTCTGACTTGTTTTTATTTTTTAAAAATTATGTTTATTATGTGTACCACCCAGAACGCTAGTAAATCACTTCTAAATGCTAGTCCCCGTTGTGTTCATAAGAGGAGTTTTGGTGCTTTTGCGCAGTTTTCTCTGCTATCAACTCAGATATATTCAAGTCAGCTTAATACATTTTAGTTCTGCAAATGACTTTATCTAAGTGGTTTCCAAATTCTCCCTGTGTGTATGTAACCCCATTCTGAAACTTGCGTTTTCCCATGACCCAAGATTGCATCCTGATTTGGAAGCCAAGAAACTGTAAATTAAACGTGTTTTACTGCACTAACATTATTCTTTTGTGCAACTCATGGCTCTTGGTGGTCTGTAGGGATTAGACTGGATTTCATGTGGATCCTGTATCTTTGACCCCCCAAATTGTTACCCTGCCATCCAGAAATTCATTGTGTGCTGTAACATTAAATCAGTTTTCCTGAAACCCCCCTTTTAAAAACACAAGGCACATAATGGCTGAGACAAAGAAACAGTTAAGTAGCCATAGAATGGGATATGGACAGGATGATGGGAGATGAAGGGTTGTGTGTGTGTGTGTGTGTGTGTGAGAGAGAGAGAGAGAGAGAGAGAGGTTCTGAAATTTTCTCTATTAGAATAAGGTCTGGAAACACTTGCATCTTCTGCAGTTTCATGTCCATTCTGAGGTACATATGAAACTCCTAAGCATGCAAGTGCTTCATGTCCATTGATAGGGAGCATATGCAAACAGATCCTTATGCAGAACTGCATGATTTGTAATTTATTTTTATTTCACAAGATTTATATACAGCTTGGTTGTAATGTAGACGCATGTTTGAGGATCGGGACATTCGCAGGGAAACCAAAATGCTTGTTTACAAAGCTATTGTACTACCAACCTTACTGTACGCTTGTGAAACATGGACCACTTCTAAATGCCATCTCCAACTCCTTGAAAGATTCCATCAACAGTGTCTCTGAAAATTTTTACACATCACTTGGGAGGACAGGCGAACTAATGCCAGTGTACTGGAAGAAGCAAAGATCACCAGTGTCGAAGCAATGATTCTTCAACCTCAACTTCGTTGGACTGGTCATGATGCGCGGATGCCTGATTATCGTCTTCCAAAGCAACTCCTCTATTCTGAACTTTAAAATGGAAAGCGTAATGTTGGTGGTCAACAAAAGAGGTTTAAGGACTCTCTCAATGCAAAAAAAAAGTAAAAAAAGAAGTAGCATAAACACCGACAACTGGGAAACACTGGCCTGCGAGCGCTCCAGTTGGAGAACAGCCTTTACCAAAGGTGTCATGGGCTTTGAAGACGCTTGAACTCAGGACGAAAAGGAGAAACATGCTAAGAGGAAGGCATGCTTGGCAAACCTTCACCGTGATGAACTCCCGCCCAGAAACCTATGTCCCCACTGTGGAAGGACGTGTGGATCCAGAATTGGCCTCCACAGTTACTTACGGACTCACTTTCAAAACCGTGTTTATGGAAGACAATTTTACCCAGCTACTAGTGATCGCCAAAGAAGAAGACGTAGTAGACATATGTGTATTCATGACCATGATAGTATATGTGCTTTTTTGCTACATATGAATTTTAGATTTCTTTTATGTGTAGTGCAACCTTATACATGTCTATTGAAGCAAGTCCTGCTGAACTTAATTGGACTTGTAGGTTTAGAACTGTACCCTAGTAAAGCAGCAGAGACAGGATATCATAATTAGGCTTTGGAAGTTTGGGATCACACCCTGTAAAGCCATGATTTTTTCCACTTTTGGTCTTTGTTCAGAAAATACTATACCCTACTGACTGTCTGGGAAGACAAATAAGACGAGGGCTAAAGTGTACATATGTACTCTAAGCTATATGAAGATTGATGAAAACGAAAGGAAACTATAAGATGAGATGGATGTTGACATTGTTAGCATAATTTCCATCTTCTTTGCCCAGCTTTGGAGAAACAGGTCTAATAAAATATGGAAATGTGTAATTTGTAACATTCTGTGAATCACACCATAGGCAGAGTATTTTTCATAATTGTGAATTCACCGTTACTGGCATTCAACTAATTACTAGTATTCATAGAAGTGCAAGAACAGGGCTCTCCCCAAGCTGGGCTTGTTGGTTCAGCTAAGCGTAAGCCCTGCATTATGGGCTTGAGAATTATATATTTCAGATTGCTAGCAGATGTTTTTACAGGGAAATCATTCCCCCACATTTCCAAAAGGAAGAAGAAAGAAGTCTAAACATTGCACTTTTGCATCAGGGGAAAAAAAGAACCTCTTTCCAAATTCGGTTGGACATTAATCAGAAGGAATGGTTGTAAAGGGAAAAAGCAGATGGTACGTGTAAGATAAAATGGTACGAGATAAAATTCTCCTCCCAGATACACCTGCAGGTGCTTGGTAGGTAGTAGTTCATATATTTGTAGTTGGCGCTTCAACACTGTTACAGAATTTCTATCAAGACCATTTGAGAGCCGAAATTGTTCCTCAAAGCCTTCTGGAAGATTTGTTCACTGGGGCGTCTTAAGATGCTATATTATAGTATTTTGGCCTTAAAGCTTTATAGGCTGTATATATATGCAGGTTTTGGTGTCTTCGGGTGTCTTCCCGTGTAAGAGTCGGGGTGTCTGTGCGACGTTTCGACCCCGACTCTTACACGGGAAGACACCCGAAGACACCAAAACCTGCATTCCTGTACCCGTGAAAATCTACGAAAGCATATATATATGCTTTCCCATAGCAGCGGGGGACTCAATTTAAAAATGGAACACACTCAACAGGAAGAGGAACATGTTCGGCTTCCAAGGCAAAGTTTACAAACCAAAACACCTACTTCCAGGTTTGCAGCATTCTTAATCCAAGTTGTTCATAAACTAAGCTGTTCTTAAACCAAGGTACCACTGGACTTGTATTTTCCATGTAGTCCGCAGACAATCCAGATCAACTGCATAGTTTTTGCCCCCGAAAAGCACCTTATGAGAAACTGGCTTCATTCCGAAAGCAGAAGCTGATGGGAGATTGATTTGCATTACTTCACAGTGTGCCCATTTGAGAACAGATGAAAAATGATATAGGTGTTCCCGGCAATGGGAGTTGTATCCACAGCAGCCCAATGACATGGGTGGCCATATACCACCATCACTGCTTCCTCTTTCGTGCAGCTGGGGCATTTTCAAGGAGAAATAGGCATGGCTAACCTAATCAAGGGGAGAGTGTTCAAACATTTATCCAGGCCCACCCTTGTGGACAGCTGGATCTAGATTGTAATCAGAAGAAGAAGAAGAGTTTGGATTTGATATCCCGCTTTATCACTACCCGAAGGAGTCTCAAAGCGGCTAACACTCTCCTTTCCCTTCTCCCCCCACAACAAACACTCTGTGAGGTGAGTGGGGCTGAGAGACTTCAGAGAAGTGTGACTGGCCCAAGGTCACCCAGCAGCTGCATGTGAAGGAGCGGGGAAGCGAACCCGGTTCACCAGATTACAAGTCTGCCGCTCTTAACCACTACACCACACTGGCTCTCAGTACATTGAGGATAAATGTGAATGATTCTGGATTGAGAAAAACTACATTTTTGTGCCCCCAATAGTTTAGTGTGTAAATGACCACAGATTACCTTCAGTTATCTGTTTCCTTCCTGTCCCATGAGCAGTTGGCATTGTATGTAGAATGCCATTTTAAGAAGAATCTGTATTAAAGAGTAGGGGGAAACCATCCACCTATAAAAACGAAGACTACTGTTAAACAAAGAAAAGTGAACAGATGCTCTTAATTAGTAGAAATGGTGGAGGCCATCAGTTTGTATAAAAATTAAAACTTGAGTGTTCAGGTAGGTGCACATCATTAGGCCATCTTTTTCTTCTTAGCATGGGGGAAGCAACATGTCTGGAGAAAATTTATTTTCTTAGAACCGGCGCAGAAGTTTAAGACAAGACAATATTTTAGAGGTGAGTCATCCTTCCTTGGGCTGTTGTGTAGAGCTTTTTCCTTTGGTCTCCTGTGACCAGAGAATTTGGTTTCTCCAGTTCACAGAGTACTGACCAAGCTGAAACAGAACAGTTCCAAATTGTGTCCACCCTTCTTGCTCAACTGAAGTGACCCTCGAGTGATACTGGCCGATAAAAGAATTTTGGCAGCCCTTGCTAGGCTCCAAATAAATAAGGAATACACAGGCTGCCTGCCTTGGACTGTTGTTTTCATTAGAATATTGCCAGAGTTGTTTGCAACTAGTTCTGCATATAAACAATAGTAGATCTGAACCTTGGAGGTTATTTCCTGCCATAAATATTACAAGGATATGGGGTGGACAGCAACTTTATTTTTCCTTTAGATGTCATTTCAGTCCTTGTTATTTTCAAGCACTTCAACTGGAAAGACTTCAGTGGGATGATGTGGGGTGCTCTCCTGCTTGCCTCCCTGCCCATAAAAGTGTGGGAGATGCCCCATAGAAGACAGTATAGCCCCTCCAGCATTGCAGCTGGGTTCCTGACATGCCAGTCCTCCTTCATTTCTCCCATTAACATCTCCCAGCTGCTGCTGCTTCTTTTTTAAATAAAATTTTATTAAAGCTTTTTCACGATACAATAAAAGAAAAGGAACCGATCTAAATGAAAGCAAAAGCAAGGAGAGAAAGAGAAAATAAGCCACCAAAGGAAAATAAAAATACTCAAATCAAAATGGAAAGTGAAGATCAGAAGAAAAACAAAAAGGGACTTCCAGTTTTCCATCTGTTTGTCACATAAAAGAAATGATTCAAAATATTCACTCTAGAACAGGGGTTGGCAAGGTTTACCTCGCTTGGGCTGGTTCACTCTTGCGGAGATCGCTCAGTGGGCTGGATCGTGTCTGTGCAGATACGATTTCCGGTGTCCCGGAAGCGAGTCCCCACTCTGTGCTGCGCCGGTTTAGCACAGTGCGCGGGGACTCACCGAATGGGAGGCTTGGTTCAGGGACGGCTCGCAGGCCGTTTAAACAACCCCTGTTGGCCACTTGTGGCCCATGGGCCGCAGGTTGCTGACCCCTGCTCTAGAATGACACCTAGCTGATCTACTTTCTGTTAGGCAATATTTTCCCAGTCTTCAACCTAAATTGATTAATTCATTTTCCTTTTTAAACAAAAAGTCCAAGAGGGCTTCTCTACTTATTATTAATAAATGTCAGCAGTAATTTTCTCTAATCAATCAACTTTGTCTCCAATAACTTCAACAATCATTCCTCCAAGTCTTTCCATCTTTGTCTCTCTGCTGTGATCCTATATTAAAATAATGTTCCACCGTTCTTTACTTAGTATGTATTCATTAGTTCACACCCAGTTCTGTATGTTCCATTCCCATTTCTAATTACACAATTTCTCTGTGTGGTTTCGCTTCTGTTTCTTCCTGGGAATATCCCACATACTGTAGCCTGGTTGGTATTGACCTAGGGCAGGGCCTTCTTAGTGTTGGCTCCCCATTAGTGGCATGCCCTCCCTGGCAAGGTGTGTGCATTCCTCTTTTGCGCACTATTGACATTCAGGAGAAAGTTAAAAGCGTTCCTGTTCACCCAGGCATGTGATGGATGAAAGAGACTCTTCCTGGCACCTCAGCATTCTTAGTTCTAAGGTTATGTGACTGTGAGCTGCACAACTTTGCAACGGCATCCCTTGGAGGTTGTTCTTAATCTTTTTGCCTCCATGGTAGGAATGTGTTCATTTTTAGAGTTCTCTTATTTTGACACTTCTCGTTGGAATGAAGGGTCTGGGAGTTGAGAGAGGTCCCTCTCCTCTGTACACAGCAGCTGGAGGCTGTTTCCAAGTCCCAAGGACCCTAATCCCCAGGCTAGCTATCCTCCTTTCTTTGAGAAGAACAGACATTCACTGGCAAGTACAACATTTCTGTTCTGGTAGGCAGAATAGATCAAAGTATATTTCTGTAGATACAGTCATAGCTAAATCAATACTGTACATGCCTGTATCATACGTCACAGTGGATCATTTTTACATTTTGAACCTGGGTACAAAAAATATCCAATGTTTGATTTCAGTATTTCATATTTGGCATAGGTGGCATGCAATGGTATGCAGTATTTTACCATCATATTTGGTAGCTTATAGGAAATGTTCACTGCTGTCTGGGTTTTTTTCCTTTTTTGACATGAAATGGCAATGGAATTGCTTGTGGGATTTAATGTGTGATAGTTACTTAAAATCAGAACATCCAGGAGACACCAGCACATTTACAGCAGTCAAATTTCATAGCCGTAATTCCAGATAGAATGACAAGTTCGGTAAATCTCTTAACATTGGCAAATATTTGGCTTCAGCTGATTGACATGGCTGATTTGAATCATACCTTGTGTCTTCTTTGCTCATCCTAATCAGACCTGATCTCGACGCCAATTGGACAGTAATTAGAGAGCAGATCCAAATGGACTCCATGGTTCTGAAGGGTCTCACTCCGAACAACAAGTACCAGTTTGCAGTCCGAGCGGCAAATTCATATGGATCCAGCCTGCCTAGTGCTCCCAGTGATGCTATCAGAATGTTCAGTGAGTAGAATATCCTTCTTTGATGGTTGGCACTTAAAATATTCACGGTGGCCGAGAACTCTCTTTAGCCACTGATGGTATTTTTTAAGCACTCCCTTCTTCCCTGTTCCTTTGCTCCCTGAATCTGGCCTTGCTGACTACCTGGATGTTGGCAGCTTCCAGAATTCTGTAAAAGTCAAGCCATGGGTGCAATTAAAGGAAGCCCCAGGCTAAAAAACAGCCTAGTGCTGCTCCCTTGCAAGCTCAGAATTCTCATTTTTTTGTTTTATAGCAGCTACATACGGAATTGATAAGCAAGCATCTTAGGGAGAAGAAACACAGACAGCCCTGTTATTCACTTTCTCCTGCAGTTCTTTAAAACGGAATTGCATATATTGCATGCACAATTTAAAAACGACTACAGAAAAAGACCAAAGCAAATCTGTGATGCTGCGATAGAAGGTTGGAGGTGCTTGCACAACTTGGAGCACTGACTGAGGGGCGGGTAATGGGATAAGCCAGTTTGCATCCGTTTTTGGATCAGATGTTGTGGAGTGAACATTGGACTCTTTTATTATTGTTGTTGTTGTGTGTGCGTGTGCGAGGGTTGTTGTCTCTTCAGCCTTTGGCTATCCTGCCTGCGTGCCTTGAATTTTGAAAACCCCCGCACTCTTTGAGGATGCAAGAGCAGAAATAAAAGCTATGTGAAGTATAACTACCTGCTACCAAAATCAGCAGTCCATTCTTGTACAGCTTACCCCGGGTCCCCCTGATGACTCTATTCTGGTTGTTTCCCTACTCCACTTCACGTCACTGGCTGTCTTTGTTTGGTGTGAGGAAAGTCGACTGTAGTCAGTGGCGTAGCGTGGGGGGTGCAGGGGGGGCGGCCGCACCAGGTGCAACATCTGGGGGTTAGGGTTAGGGGGCGCAAATCCACGGGTTAGGGGGCGCAAATTACTTGCCTTGCCCCGGGTGCTGACAACCTACGCTACGCCACTGACTGTAGTGCATGGCCAGCCCTGCCATTAGACAGAGGGACCCAGGCTCTTCAAGTGGCAGATTCTGCAGGCAGGGAGAAGGGTTGGAGAACAGAACGGCGTGTGTCATGTGACTCACCCTGTGCACCGTTAGCTGGTATGCAGTGAAAGATGCTGTCCCATCACCTGTGTAGGAAGTGAGGTCACATCTGCTTCCCGTCCGGCTTCCGAAACGTTCAAAAACCGAGGCGTGGCTTCCCATTGGTTGTAAGAGCTTCTTGCACTCAGAGGAAGCCACGTTGCACGTTCGGGTTCTGAAAAACGTTTGAAAACGGAAGCATTTACTTCCAGGTTTTCGGCGTTCGAGAACTGAAATGTATGACAACAGAGGCGTTCACAAACCGAGATTCCACTGTACATTTAAAGCACTCTTATACCACTTTAACAGCCATGAAGAAACCTGGGAACTGCAATTTGTTGAGGGTGCCGAGAAGTACAGATCTGTGAGGTCATCACCCTTAGCTCCCAGGACTCTTGGGGGAAGCCATGGCTGTTAACGTGGTGTCAGAGTGCTTTAAATAGTTTACAAATATGGAACCAGGGGAGCCGCCATCTTGTCCTTCATTGCGGGCGGGAAATAGCTAGGGCCAGCCCTGACGTAATGGCATCAAAACACAGAGAAGTTCATGGAGGAGTGGGGAGTTTTGACGGGGGTGCCATTTCTTGTTGAGTTCCATCCTCTGTGTGGGCAAAAATGAAAACTGGTAGCAGGTTCAGGATGAAGCTGAGCAGAAGGATTCATTAAAAACCATGGTGGGTTTGGGAAGGGGAGCAGTATTCTGAATTATCAGTTAAACCTGAATTCTCTTGGGGTGGGTTTTGTTAGCAGTGCTATTTTTTAATCCAAGCTTCCTTTTCATGCCAGCCTCTTTCATCTCCTGTGGTCTTGGCCTTCATTCCTTGGTCCCAGTGGGACAACTTCATTGCAAGTTGTGCAGAATCTTTAGAATTATGATCCTCATTGAAGTTTCTTGGGTTTAAATTTAACTTCCGAACAGAATGTTTATGGAAACCTTTTCCAGGTACAATCTGCTCCATGGAATTTGTAGTCTGGAATTCCTCACGGAAGGTCATCTGTCTTTGTTGCTGGATACACACTCTTCCCACATCCTGTTTATCTTTAGACATAAATTTTCCAAATCCTTCTGTATCCAAAGATAGACGTCTTTTCCTCTGCTGCTCTGGGTATGATTGGCTCCTCTTAACACAGAAGCTCAATTACAGCTTATCACAATAACAATAATAATGCTGTATAACAGGAATAATATTGATATGTGTGATATATAAAAAGCCACTTTCTGTTAGGTGCTTGTATAGTGGTGGCCCATGAACTAGAGCAGGCATCCCAAAACTCAGCCCTCCAGATGTTTTGGGACTACAATTCTGACCATCCCAGACCACTGGTCCTGTTATCTAGGGATGATGGGAGTTGTAGTTCCCAAACATCTGGAGGGCCGAGTTTGGAGGTGCCTGAACTAGAGGGAACCTGCCAGATCTCTCCCATAAATCTGCAATCTGGGCCCAGAGCTATCTTGAACCATGCAATCCGACTATGCAAGAATATCTAGATTGCTTTGTTGTGTGTGTGGTGGGGGAGAGAATGGAGTGTTGTGGTGTTCTTCACAGGACCACAACCTCTGAGTATTCTCAGTTCCCTCCCACGGGTTTGTAGCCACTCTTGGTCTCTGCTTTTAGATCTAAGCCCCCTGATTCATCATGGAGGAAGATTGAGGACAACCTATTGTTCCCTGTCCTTTTCTAAAAGCCAACTAACAATTATTACAATCTTATTTTACACACATATATATATATATATATATATATATATATATATATATATATATGCGCACCCAGGCTGTTTCTCTTTGTTTGGCCCTTCCTCAGCTTCTTTTGTTGCTGATGAAGCAGAATCAGCCCGTCATTCCCCTGCTTCTCTAGACTCACATTCCTTCATCACACCTGAGCTTAATTTTAGGCAGCTGCTGTCGGTGGGGAGCCAAAATGCACTGGCATCTCTTGGACGTATCACAGGCATATTTATTCATATATTTATTTCTTCTGTTAGGTATTTATTATTTTCTTCCCAGTTGGGATTCAGGGTGGCTTCCAACATTTAAAAATAGCATTCGAAAACACAAAGTAAGGAAAGCAAACTAGCTTAGAACAATAGCTAAAATACACCAAAACCTGCAAGTAAAATACTTTTTTGCCCTGACAGCAGGCCAGTGATCAACATTGTCTGCTGCTTAGTTTTCAAACACCTGAACAGGATAGTGAAAGGATAGCAAAAAGGGAGCCAATCTTATTTCTCCTGGGAGAGAATTCCATAATATGAAAGCAGCCCCGTTCTCAACTGAGGATCCTAGCACCTGGGCAGGTTTGAACAGGGAGAGGCGATCTCTCAGGTAGCCTGGACCCAAGTGTTTGAGTGTGTCTTGTGTATATGTGTTTTGCTACTTTGTATATGCAACCTTCTGACCATTTTACCCTTGCTTGTGTAACTTAGAGATAAGCCACTTGGGGCTATGGAGAAACAGGTTTTGTTCTCAAAGGCTGGAATCACAAAGTCACGATGTGCAGGAGGGGCATTTAACTCATTCTGAGTCGTATCTCCATGTTCATCCATACATTTCCTTTTTAGAGAGAGGCATAGTTGCCATTCACTCCTATAGGGAATAGTAACAAGCAGCTCATGGAAACTTGATTATAAGGAAGGAAGAAGCTGCCTTCGGTCGCTGATTCTAGATAGCTTGGCCTTCAGGGACTACGTGTGTTTGTGCAACATATCTCTGTCCATTGCATTTGCCCAGAGGTCTTTGCAGTGTACAAGCCCCTAGCCTCTGCTTTTGTTTTGGTGGGGTAAGCAGTATTTGGCGGTGGTTGTTTGGTTTTTTGACATTTAAGTTAATCATTACCAGATAGCTCAGTTGCTTCGAGCATGGTGCTGATAATGCCATGGTTGCAGGATTGATCCCCATATGGGACAGCTGCATTGCAGTGAGTTGGACTAGCTGGTCCCTTCCAACAATTCTGTGATTCTATGTCCTCTGAGCAGTTCACATAGAAAGCAAAGCAGGACATCTGGCTTCTTCCCCCCGTCAAGGCCAGTAAATTACCCATCAACTGGAGTAGAAGAGGCTGGTCTTTCTGCTTAAAGGTAAAGGTAAAGGGACCCCTGACCATTAGGTCCAGTCGCGGACGACTCTGGGGTTGCTGTGCTCATCTCACTTTATTGGCCGAGGGAGGCGGCGTACAGCTTCCGGGTCATGTGGCCAGCATGACTAAGCCGCTTCTGGCGAACCAGAGCAGCGCACAGAAACACCGTTTACCTTCCCACCAGAGTGGTACCTATTTATCTACTTGCACTGCGTACTTTTGAACTGCCAGGTTGGCAGGAACAGGAACCAAGCAACGGGAGCTCACCCCATTGTGGGGATTGGAACCGCCGACCTTCTGATCAGCAAGCCCTAGGCTCAGTGGTTTAACCCACAGCGCCACCCGCGTCCTGGTCTTTCTGCTTAGTTTTAACCATTAAGCAAAGCTACCTTGTATAGACTTAAAACACAGTGATTTCCCAGTGGTGTAAGCTTGTGACATTGGCCTCTTCATGAAAAGGCATTGTAAGCTGTTGATCAATACTCAGTTGCCACCTAATTAGCATCAGCACGAGGTTTTTACAGCTCCCTATTTATTTTAACAGGGTTGATTTGCTATAACCTAATCCTTGATTATTTGGAGAGAGGCTTCCTTTCTCAATGTCTCCCCTGCAGGGCTTTCAATTAATTACGGGCTCAGGATTACAAGGTTGGTAGGACATCTTAAGTTGGTGTCGGGTTATTGCAGGATCAAGACTTTGTAAATGAAGTACTGCATGCCCTTAACAGCTGTCACCCACTTTTTTTGGATTTCTGGAATCGCCATTACTTTAACAGTTAACCGATCAGTTACCCATTATGATCTAGTGAGCTCTTCCATCAGTTGCATAAAACTTCATCTCATTCTCACTCCAGGAATAATAGTAGAGCCTTTTACAAGTATCCCTGCTTTCTTACAGAGACAGTGCTATTTTGTGGCACTGTTGCGTTGCATGACATGATCCGACAGAGGAAATGAGAGAACACAGAGAGCTGAAAACACTGCGGGGGGTTAGATAGCTTCATCTTCATGTGTGAAGACACCAAAATAGGAGGAGACTGTAAAAACACATGGCCATGACACTTACCAGCTTCATCATTGCTTGCCTTTAAAAAAATATCTCTTCAGCTAACAACATAAAGAGTTGATGTATTCTTTGCAGCTGAAACTTTTTCCGCAGGCTTGGAGAAGTAAGATGAAAACTATTTCTGACTGCGGGTCCATGTTTTCCAACTTACATTGGTCTAAAACAGTATTATTATCATCATTATAATAAAACTGAGTACAGTGGTACCTCTGGTTATGAACTTAATTCGTTCCAGAGGTCCGTTTCTGGTTGTTGTTTTTTAAATGTACCGCTTTTCTTAAATGTAATCGAAAGCCCACAAGTAAAAACACAACTGAAAATATAACAGTACGATAAAGGATCAAAAGGCGGCTAAAGAGATAAAAGTTGTAAAAAGCAGAATTAATGCAGCCATGTGTAAGAGAGAGAAATGTTAACATCTAGAAATGCTTTGTGCACAGGTACTTGGCTATCAAAAAAATGAATGAAACGAATAAATTTCCTGCTCCTGAAAAAAAATCATCAGGATTGTGACTTGTGGAAAGAAATGAGACATTTTAGGCTGTTCTAATGCTCTATCAATATCCAAAAGTGAAATATTCCCCTGTGAGCTAAGGCTGTCTTGCTGGGCTCTACCCTCACTTGATGCTCTCTTCAAGGAGCAAAGGCCTGATATTTAAGGACATATGAGTAGAAGTTAGGCAGCCTTCAGCAGAGCTGCAGCAACTGGGCAGGGGGGTTGTTTGCCCTGAGTGAAACCTCCAGAGAGGCACTATTGAGGCTCCCAGCCTGTGTTTGTGTGTATGCAAATGCAAGGGGTGTGTGTGTGCCAAACTGGGTCTTTGACCCGGATGAAATAAAGCCTAGTTTCGCCCTGTCTTCAGGACCCTTTAACCACACTGTTCTATTTTACGTATATCATGTGACTGACACAATATGTGTATGTGGCTATACCAACTTTATCTTCGCAGACCTTGAAGAGTTGGGGAGTGGAAGCTACGGTCATCGTTACATTACAGAATCTGGACTTGGAGACGACGAAGGAGCTGACCTTGATGATTCAGACTACGATATTTACATCGACGAGGTAAAGCTAAAAGTGCCACTCTGGTGTTTAGGTCCCTCAAAATATTTTTGGGGGAGGTTACAGTGTTTAGGTCTGAAAAATATAGGGTAAAAAAATGTATAAGCTCATGCACATTCCGATGACGTAATACGTCTTTCTCTGTATGTTGGGGGTGAGGAACCTTTTTCGTCCCGAGGTCCGCATTCTCCCAAGGGACAACCTTCTGTGGGCCGCATGCCACTGGTGGGCGTGGCCAGAGGCAAAAGTGGGTGGGCCAAAGATTCTTATCTTTGTTCGTCGGTTGCTGCATGCTGGCCATGCAAAAGCCAGAGGTTTTTAACACACACGTAACGGCCTCCATTCTCCATCCAGGCAACAAAATGCATTACAGTGGTACCCTGGGTTACATACGCTTCAGGTTACAGACTCTGCTAACCCAGAAATAGTACCTCGGGTTAAGAACTTTACTTCAGGATGAGAACAGAAATCATGCTCTGGCGGCGTGGCAGCAGCAGGAGGCCCCCATTAGCTAAAGTGGTGCTTCAGGTTAAGAACAGTTTCAGGTTAAGAATGGACCTCCGGAAAGAATTAAGTACTTAACCTGAGGTACCACTGTATTACAATGTAGAGGCACATTCCTTCCATGCAAAAGCACTCGAGAAGGGTGCTGTTCAGGGCTGTTAAGGGATGGGGCAGCAGTTCCAAGAGACAGATAAGAGAGACGTTTGTCTCCTGGCTTGAGTTTCCCCACCCCGCTGTATGTCTTCATTTGCTTTGGTCTCACTGACCTCCTTTTGCTTCCTCGTGTGATCACATGAAGCCATAACCTTTTTCAGACACAATGTGTGTTCACTGGGTGTGTGGAGGAGAGCCTGTTTGAGTGCAGCAGAAGGACTGTGAAGAGCCTACTCTGCAGTTGGGGAGCCTGCGTTTTGCAGGTCATATAGAGCTGCCTGGTCCATGGATCTTTGTCACAAAATGTAGAGAAAGGGGGAAGTCTGAGGAAGATGCATGGAGGATCCAGTATATAGGATCTGGAGTGGCCCAGTTAGTTCTGGTAAAAACATAGGGGAAACATTTTTAAAACTGGAATAGTGAAGTCTTAGCCTTGCAAGGGAATACGGAAAACAAAGAGGAAAGGATTTTTAAAGATAATAAAAGCCTGTATAACTGTATCTAGCCAAAACTGTTCATGGGACCAGTCTTCTGGCTCAAAACAGCAGGCTCAACATGAAAGAGAGAGAGAGAGAAAGGAAAGCCAGGAACAGCTTCAAAAACTAGAGGTGAAGCATGCTCAAAGCAAGACATCACTTCTTCTCACAAAGAGAAGGCAAACAGCCAAGCTGAGCTCTAGGAATCCCCAGCACAAACAGAAACCTGCCAGCAAAATCAGAGTGAAGCAATAATAAGTGGAAGAAGAAGAAGAGCTCAAATGCTGAAGGGTAGCCTCATTTTGATCCCCCCAACATATCCAAATGTTATACTCGTTTGCTTCTTCTTGCCCCTTCTTTTTCTCACAGTTCAGTTTTTCTCTGTTAGATTCGGGAGGAAGACACCTGCAGAAACAGTTTTCCATTATTTTGGGGTATCAGGGTATTCTTGAGGCTAATCAGGGTACATGGAGACTCATGAAACTGGCTGAGAGCCGCTAGCCATAATTCTTGTATCTTCTTCACATGGGTAAATGATCTCAGCTCAACCAAGGCTGGGCCAGACTTTCTGCTTCCCATGCTCTAGAACGGCCACCCCAGCGCAGCCAGCCATACAATTTAAATAATCTTCACACTGGCACATGATCTCAGTTTGAGATCCTGGCCAGCTTTTCTGCTTCTCATGTATCAATGGGGCAGCAGATGCAATTCTACTCTTAAAGGTAAAGGTAAAAGGACTCCCATCCATTAGGTCCAGTCGCGGACGACTCTGGGGTTGCGGCGCTCATCTCGCTTTATTGGCTGAGGGAGCCGGAATACAGCTTCCGGGTCATGTGGCCAGCATGACTGAGCCGCTTCTGGCGAACCAGAGCAGCGCAAAAAAATGCTGCTTACCTCCCTGCTGGAGTGGTACCTATTTATCTACTTGCACTTTGAAATGCTTTCGAACTGCTAGGTTTGCAGGAGCAGGGACCGAGCAACGGGAGCTCACCCCATCATGAGGATTCGAACCACCGACCTTCTTATCAGCAAGCTCTAGGCTCTGTGGTTTAGACCACAGTGCCACCCACATCCCAATTCTGCCCTTAAACTTGCTTAAACAAGGGTTTGTGAGCAAACACTGCTCCCATTCCACTCTATGGCTTCCTGGGGCTCTCAACTTCATCTTGCATGCAAACAACAACAACAAGGTTTTTCAAAGGGATCCTTCTATTCCGGATGACTGAGCATTAAAATGGTCAATGCGGTTCTGTGTCGGTCAGTGCAAAGTGATGTGCTCTGGGGCAAAATGTTTTAATTTCACATATAAACAAATGAGGTCTCAACTGGGCTTGACAAACCAGGAAGAAGATGGTGTTGTGGTGGATAGCTCAGTGAAATCATTGTCCATTTTCGATAGATCCCTTTGGCACTTCCCCTGATCCCTCTTTGTTTATATCAACTGGAATCATTTTGTGTTTTTTGCCTGCTGTACGGCAGCTGTGGTGGTGGGGAAACAACAGATTTCATGCCAGGTATCATTAGGCAAGAGATCAAAATAAAGATGCCAGTATCACAAGGCCTGTGCACAAGTGCAGAAAAGGGATACTAAAGTAATCAAGTCTCTGGAGCAACTTCCCCTCCAAGGAAAGGTTATGACATTTGGAGTTATTTATTTAGAAGAAGGTGAGTAAGGAAGGACATTATAATGCTGTATAAAATTATGCACGGTTTGTGGAAAGTGGATATAGAGGGGTAGGAGAACTGGGGGAGGGGGAATTACATTTGCCAGCCAATACACACTTTTGGTTTCAGATAGTACATGGGTAGACGAGTCTAAAAAGCCTAGGGCACAAATTTTCATGGCCCTCTGGTGGCTATGGTGGCTCATTTACCAGAAGTAATGTATTTAGTATACAGTACTCTGGAAGTGTTTACAGTGGTACCTTGGTTTTCGAGTGTCTTGGAAGCCAAATGTTTCAGCTTTCAAACACCAAAAATCTGGAAGTAAATGCTTCTGTTTTCGAACGCACCTAGGAAGTCGAAAGCTTTCTCTGCGTGTTTTTCAATTTTCTCAATTGAACTTGCCTCCAGTCCTTTGCGCCTGGGTTTTTGAACGTTTCGGAAGTCAAGAGGTCTTCCAGAACGGATTACGTTCAAGAACCGAGGTACCACTGCACTTGATTCTGACCAAACTAAACCAAAATCTGCAGTTAATTATGCTAAACTTACTTTTACCTTTCTGTCTTTCATCAGCTGAAACCACTTCCTGCTATCAAAGGTGGCAACAGGAAGTTTTTGGTTGAAACCAAGCTCACGCAGGAGTCTAACGCAAGGCTTCTTTCTAGACTGCTTTCATCGACTTCCTCTCCTATTAGTTCCCCTACAACAACTACTCTGCCGCCACATACCACCACAGCAACCAGTGTTACTGCCAAGGCCACCAGGTGGAACAATGGGGCTTTGGTGGTGCGGCAGTCTGACCTGTCCTGCGATGAAACCATCTGCTCTACTGACAGCTTCTGTGTCAATGATTATGAGCGGAGTGGTTCTCGTTGCCACTGCAACCTTGGCAAAGGAGGAGAGAGTTGCTCAGAAGGTTGGTTTACTTTGGTATTCATGGTGTATGCTCTGCAAGTTGTTTTTACCTGGGGAGATTTGCAAAAGAGCATCCTGTATGTTTGGTTTAGCACTAGTGGACATACAGGGAACAGTTGAAAAAGGGTTATGGGCAGGTGGTAAGCTACAGAAAAATCTATGGAGAGAGCACACATTTATTCTCTTGGGCGTTAGCTGGTGTGGGTTCTTCAAAACCTAAGGCTGTGAAAGACTAAAGGGAAGGCAGAGCCAGACTGTCAGATGTGGCTGAGAAAGAAAATTTCAATAGAAAATGCCTTTTCTAATTCTTAAATGTGTTTATTTTATTTGGAGGTGAATTGCTAAGCAATATGTTCTTATTGTTGTCTTCCAGATGTTAGTATTCAGTATCCTCAGTTCTTTGGCTACTCATACATGACCTTTGAACCTCTGAAAAATTCCTACCAGACATTCCAAATTACTCTTGAATTTCGGGTAAGTGTGTATGACCTTGAAACTGCAAAGCCCCTTTAAATAACAGGTTACATTTTGACTCCTGGGAAGAATAGGCAACTGGAAAGTTTAGCAAAGCACCCCTTCTCCTGAAGCAGCAAGGTTTTAAAGAATGAAATATAGGAGAGCTGTGGAACAGTGGCTTGGCACTCCTCGTGCTTCTTGAGAAATAAATAAATTCTGAAGCTTATTGGAGAAATTGTATCAAACTAGGACCGGTAGAATATTGTGCTGGAAGCCATTTGAGGCCAAGTTAGCATTCTCTCAAGGAGACTCAAAACGTGACTGGGCTGAGGTGTGATGATGCAATTGCTATGATATGATGATGATGATGATTTAATCAGCTTCTTACTTGCCCTTTACCATGGGGTCTCAGGACAGGTTACAACAATATTAAAATACTGTACTAAACTAAAAACAGTTAAAGCATATTGCCATAAAAATAACATGTGTGAGTTCTTGAATATTTATCACAAGCATCAAATGCCAGGGGTAAAGAGGTGAGTCCTCAGACTCTGACAAAAACTACTTAATGAAAGGGCCAGGGGTATCTCTGTGGAGAGGGAGTTCCTCTCCGAGGCCGCCATCCCTGAACATCTGAAGGCAGTGAAACAACCAAGATGGCCCCTTCTGCGGAATGTAACACCTGAGAAGGGTTTGTAGGGATAGAGATGCACTGCCAGAGATTTCGGTTTGTTTACGATTTTATTTTAATTTTTTATAATCTTTTTTATTGATTTTCAAAAATATAAACAACATAAAACAATTCAGAATCCAAATATCGACATTACTCTGAATCTCCTGACTTCCCCCCTAAATCCCTTCCATGGGTCCTTTTGATTCTATTTTCAGCTGCATATCAATACTTCTCAATGTTTTCATCTTCCTAGGTTATCTATACGTTCTGTTAGATTACAAGTGTATTTAAAATCCTGCTAATGTTTTGGCCTGCTTACAATGATTTTGTATATACATTACAGTGGTATCTCGGGTTACATATGCTTCTGGTTACATACGCTTCAGGATACATACGCTTCAGGTTACAGACTCTGCTAATCCAGAAATAGTACCTTGGGTTAAGACCTTTGCTTCAGGATGAGAACAGAAATCATCCTCCGGCGGCGCGGCGGCAGCAGCGGGAGGCCCCATTAGCTAAAGTGGTGCTTCAGGTTAAGAACAGGTTCAGGTTAAGAACGGACCTCCAGAATGAATTAAGCACTTAACCCGAGGTACCACTGTATAAGCATTTCCCATTCTTTTTAAAATTTCTTGCCTGGAGCTTCCCAGTTAATTTTGCCATTTTGCCATAGTCCATCAACTTGATTTGCCATTCTTCTCTGGTCGGGGCTGTCTCTTCCTTCCATCTAGTTGTTTAAGACTTTAAACACTTCAATGTGAGCATCTTGAATTGTGCCTGAACAACCTCCTCAGATCAGGGTGGTGCTGGCAATGCTGATTCCTCTTGTGCTGGGACTTCCGGTGGGGGGGGGCTGTTGCCTGAGGCTGTTTCTTTGGTCATATCTCGTCCTAATACATCCTCCAAATCTCCAGACTTCTTGTCTTGAAGATGGGGAATCAGACCCCCCCCCCACCTGTGTATAGATGTTGAAATCAGTCACGGGTCCCAAATATTAGAAACAGTGTTTTAACTTACATATCTGATGAGTCACACTGCTACTTTATTGCTATGGCCCTGGAAACACGTGTTTGTTTGTGTGTGTGTGTGTACTGATTGAATTATATTTTAAGGGTGTTGCTGTTTTTTCCCCTTTTGTTTTCAGCGTTTTTTTGAATCGTACCGGTCCATTACCACATTATTGAATTTTTCTCCAGCGCTTTGTCTAGACATCATTCAGAAAGGTGGCTTTTAAAAATTTAAATAAATAGAGTAACTTATAATAGGCTAGTAAGAAAAGCAGGGCCAAGGAAGCATAAAGGCACAAGCAATCCATGTTGAAGGTCTCTGGTTCAACAGCTTTTGAGGGGCAGTAACCGACTCTTTGAGCTTTAGCAGTTATAGGCAGGAGCACAGTTAACACAGAGACACTGCAACTGTTAAGATTAACCTTTTCACACGTCATTTTACTCCCAATTTTGTCAGATTATTATTATTATTTTTTGCCCAAAAGTCAGATCATTTATTTGAAACAGCTTTGGTATTGCTGGTTTTTCTTAAATAGAATATTGAACAGTTATGAATCTAACTTTGCATCTTGTTTGCATTTGAGGGGAGTTAATGGAAGCAAAACTGAGCTCCTGGTGCAAATCTGAGGTGCGCATCTCTGTACATCCCTTGTATAAAGCATGCGGTCCTTTGTTCGGAGAGCATTCCAAGAAGTCATAGCAACTATCAGTCCAGTTTTGCTTGGTTCACTACCCATGAGACTCAAACCGGAGTCACCTTAGCTTTGATTGTCTAGTGAGAAGCAGGAAATGGCAGACCCATTCCTTTCAAAACAAAATCACTCCCCATCTCTCATAGTTTTTGTATTTTAGGGCATGTATTTTAGGCTCCTGTGTCTTAGCGGTTTTTGTTTTTATCTGTAAGCCACCTTGAGTCCCATCAAGGAAAACAGTGGAGATATATATATATATAAATATGGAATATAATAATAACAATCAGTCTGAGCAGGGAGTTGCAATTGCTGCAGCATCGGAAGGGATCCTGGGACATGTTTCATAGCTCATGTGACCAAGCTGTCACTATGCTGTGGTGGCTAGAAGGACTGGGCTTGTGACCAAGCTCAAATCCTTTCTCAGCTGTGGAATTCCCTTTGATGTTGCCTAACCTACCCTTGCCAACAAAGGTCCATATAGTTAAAGCTGTGGTTTTCCCAGTAGTGATGTATGGAAGTGAGAGCTGGACCATAAAGAAGGCTGATCACTGAAGAATTGATGCTTTTAAATTATGGTGCTGGAGGAGACTCTTGAGAGTCCCATGGACTGCAAGAAGATCAGACCTATCCATTCTTAAGGATGGGCCCTGAGTGCTTACTGGAAGGACAGATCCTGAAGATGAGACTCCAATACTTTGGCCACCTCATGAGAAGAGAAGACTCCCTGGAAAAGTCCCTGATGTTGGGAAAGATGGAGGGCACAAGGAGAAGGGGACGACAGAGGACGAGATGGCTGGACAGTGTTCTCGAAGCTACCAGCATGAGTTTGACTGAACTGCGGGAGGCAGTGCAAGACAGGAGTGCCTGGCGTGCTCTGGTCCATGGGGTCACGAAGAGTCGTCATGACTAAATGACTAAACAACAACAAACCTACCTCAAGTGGCAGTTGCTAGGATCAAAATAGGGTGCTGTGTGCACTGTTTTAAGCAATTTAGAAGAGTTTTGGAATAAACAACAAATGAAAAGAAGGGCGCAGAAGGTGGACCCAGACTGAGGGAAGATTTAGAATTAGGTGAAGAGGAAGAACAAAGCAGAGGAGAACTAGAAGAAGAAGTAGAGGAGGAAGAAGGAGAGGAAATAGAAAGGTTACAGAGCAACATCTAACTCAGAGTAGCACCTAAAACAATATGTCTTTAAAACTATGGAACTGGAATGTCAATGGAATGAATGATAAGAAAAAACGCAATGGAATTGAACGCATTCTAAAAAAGAAAAATTTAGATATTATATGTCTTCAAGAAACCCACGTGGCCAATAAACATAAGAAAGTCCTTATTAATAAAAGGTTAGGAAACGAGTTTATCTCTTCCGATAAAAAGAAAAAAAGAGGAGTAGTACTATACATTAAAAATAACATTGAAACACACCAACTATTTAAGGATGAGGAAGGGAGAATGATTGCAGTCCGTATTAAATGGCAAGGGGAAACGATGATAATAGTGGGAGTTTATGCACCAAATGGCAATAAAACAGAATTTTTCAGATCATTGGAAGAGAGATTATTTGATTATATAGACCAAAAAATCATAATAATGGGAGATATGAACGGGGTGGTCTCAACAGAAATAGATAGATTAAGGAAAACTAAGACAGAAGGAGGGAAACTACCTAAGACATTTTTTGAAATGGTGAAGAACTATAATTTGGTAGATATATGGAGATTGAGACACCCCCTGGAGAAACAATTTACTTTTTATTCAGGATCGAATCAATCACTGTCAAGATTAGATCAAATTTGGATATCAAACGAACTAACAGTAAGAACTACAAAAATTGAAATACAGGCCAAAATTATCTCAGACCATAACCCTATCATAATGGAGATGAAGGGGGTTGAAAGACGAACTTTCAGATGGAGACTTAATGATAACCTATGGGATGATCAAAAATTTGTGGAAAAGAGTCGGACGAAACTATTGGAGTACTTCTCAGATAACTTAGACAAAGGGGTTAAAATAAACGTGGTATGGGACGCGAGCAAGGCAGTTATGAGGGGCCTGTTCATTCAACAAAATGTATGGAAAAGAAATAATAAAGAAAAAAGAACTAAGGAGATTTTGAGACAGATTATGGATTGTGAACAAAAACTAATTAAAAAACCAAATAATGAAAGGATACTGCAGGAAATAAAATCTCTCCAAACCCAATTTGCAATGTTGATAAATAAGGAGGTTGAGTGGAACATCAAAAGATTAAGACAGAGAAATTTCGAATTTGCTAATAAGCCAGGAAAATGGCTTGCATGGCAAGTCAAAAAAAGAAAGGAACAAAACACAATAAATAAAATACAAATAAACGGAGAAGAGATAACTGAACCAAAAGGGATTAGAAAAGGATTTGTGGAGTTTTACGAGCAACTATACAGAAATAAGGATAGAAACAACAATAGGAAAATAGAGAGATATTTAAAAGAGAAAATGGTAAGGAAGATTTCGACAGAGCAAAGAGAAATGTTAAATGCCCCCATTTCCAGAGACGAAGTAGAGGAAGTGATAAAGGAACTGAAAAGAGGTAAAGCACCGGGCCCAGATGGGTTTACTGCGAGCTACTATAAAGAAATGAAAGATATATTGACGGTTCCGCTAGCTGAGGTGATGAATAAGACCCTAAAGGAAAAAGAGATCCCAAGTACCTGGAAGGAGGCATTTATTACAATAATCCCAAAACAAGATACTGACCTAACCCAAGTAAAAAACTATAGACCCATTTCCTTATTAAATACAGATTATAAGATCTTTGCGGGAATTCTAGCAAAAAGGTTCAAAAAGATACTAGTGAAGATAATGCATGAAGACCAAGCGGGGTTTCTACCGGGAAGGCAAATAAAAAACAACACAAGAGGCATAATCAATATAATAGAATATCTATCGGACAGAATTGATAAGCCAGCTAGTCTGATTTTTATTGACGCGGAGAAAGCCTTCGATAATGTCACCTGGGATTTCATGCTGAAGAATTTAGAAATTATGGAAGTGGGTCAAGAATTTTGGAATGGGATAAAAGCAATATATACCGAACAGAAAGCAAAGCTGATAATAAATAATGCTATAACAGAAGACATAAAAATATCTAAAGGGACAAGACAGGGTTGCCCGCTTTCTCCGCTGCTCTTTATAGTAGTGCTGGAGGTTCTGCTAAACGCAATAAGGCAAAACAAACAAATTAAGGGAATATCATTAGGTTTAAACGAATACAAAGTTAAAGCATACGCTGATGACGTGGTATTAACGGTAGAAGACCCTATAAATAGCATAAAGGGAATTCTGGAGGAGATGGAGGAATTCGGGAAATTAGCTGGATTCAAACTAAATAAGAATAAGACAAAGATGATCGTTAAAAACTTAGACCAAGATAAGATAGAATCATTACAGGAACAAACGGGAATTGAAGCAGTTAAAAAAGTTAAATATTTAGGACTCTGGCTTACTGAAAAAAATATTGACCTATACCAAAATAATTACATCCCGGTGTGGAATGAAATTAAGAAAAATCTGGAGATTTGGGCAAGAATGAAATTATCACTCTGGGGAAGAGTGTCCATGGTCAAGATGATGGTACTCCCCAAAATGCTTTTTCTATTCCAAACGATTCCGATAATAAAGGGCATAAAAAACTTTAAAGAATGGCAAAGGGTGATTTCTAAATTTGTCTGGGAAGGAAAGAAGCCCAGAATTAAGTTTAAGACATTAACAGATATTACTGAAAGAGGGGGCTTCGCCCTACCAGACATGAGACTGTACTACGAAGCGGCATGCCTATGCTGGATTAAAGAATGGATAAAGTTGGAGGATACAGAGCTATTGGATTTAGAAGGGTATAAGAACAAATTCGGATGGCATGCCTACTTGTGGAAAGATAAGATAAAAGTACATAAGGGATTTTGCAGCCATATCTTTAAGGGACCTCTGATAGAAGTTTGGAACAGATATAAGAACATACTAGAACCAAAAACCCCACACTGGTTATCACCAGTGGAGTTAATAAGTGTAAAGAAAGTCAATATGGGGAAAAAATGGGGTAGGTACGAAGAATTGGTATTGAAGGAAGGAGGGAAGTGGAAAATTAAACCATACGACCAGGTAAAAAGATATACATACGATTGGCTGAGTTACTATCAAATAAATGAAATATTTAAAAAAGAAGTGAAGGAGAGGGGCTATGATGAAAAGACATCGAAATTTCAGAAAGAGATAATAAATTGTGATCGGAAAAATCTGTCAAGTATGTATAAAATATTGTTAGAATGGAATATGAAAGATGAGAAAGTTAAAAAAGTGATGACTCAGTGGACAAAGGACCTCGGATATGATATTCAATTGGAAAAGTGGGAGAAATTGTGGAGAGTGAATATAAAATTTACAGCATGTGTACTGCTAAGGGAGAATATGTTAAAAATGTTATATAGGTGGTATATAACACCCGTTAAACTAGCCAAGATGTATAAAACAGATAACAAATGTTGGAAATGTAGACAAAAAGAAGGGACGTTCTATCACCAATGGTGGGAATGTGGGAAGATTAAAAGCTTTTGGGACGAAGTCTATAATGAAATCAAAAAGATTTTAAGCTATACATTTGTAAAGAAACCCGAAGCTTTTCTACTAGGTATGGTTGGAAAAGATATCAAAAGAAAGGATTGTAAAATCTTCCAATATGCGGTAACAGCAGCTAGAATGGTGATAGCGCAGAAGTGGAAGCAGGAAGAAAGCCCAACGTTAACAGAGTGGAGATTAAAATTGACGGAATATGCGGAGTTAGATAAATTAACAGGGAAAATTAGATATATGAAGGATCAAAAATTTATAGATGACTGGGGAAAATTTGCGGACTATCTGGAGAACAAATGTTTAGTAAACACAACACTAGCAGGATTTAAAGAGGCACTGTAAAACACTAAGAAGTATTGCTTATGGAAAACAATGTTTGAAAGATGGTACTAATGGCAGTACGAAAGACTGGAATGCGTTATTAAGAGATAAATACGAATGAATGTCAAGGACGTTGAAGGAAGTCCAAAAGAATGAGATGTATGAAACAAGGATTTAATGTATATACATGGAAAGATTAATAAAAAATTTTTAAAATGCAAAAAAAAAAAAAAAAAAAAAGAACAACTTGGGCTGACCTCATTGATATTTTTGCGTGCTTCTGTATTCCCAGGCTGAAGCGGAAGATGGTTTGCTTCTGTACTGCGGAGAGAATGAACATGGGCGTGGGGACTTCATGTCTGTGGCAGTCATCAGACGAAGCATTCAGTTCAGGTAAGAACTACAGAACGATGCCAGTGGAACTTTGGTAGCTTGGCTCCATGTCTGTAATATAAACATTGTCATATCCTTAGTGAAGCTTTGGAGAGAGCTCCTCAGGTGATGCCTTGGCCAAGTTTCTATTTACCGTATTTTTCGCCCCATAGGACGCACTGGCCCATAGGACGCACCTAGGTTTTTTGGGGGGGAAAGAAAGGGGGAAAAATATTTTTCCCCCCCAGGTGCGCTGCGCTAATCCCGAAGCTTGGGGCGTGCGGAGCTCAGCGCACCCCAAGCTTCTGGGTGCAGGCAAGCTCTCCGCTAGCCCTGGGAGAGCTGGGTCTCCCACGGCTAGCGGACGGCTTCCTGAAGCCTGGAGAGGGAGAGGGGTCGGTTCTCACCGACCCCCCTCGCTCTCCAGGCTTCAGCAAATGCCTGCATTCGCCCCATAGGACGCACACACATTTCCCCTTAATTTTTGGAGGGGGAAAAGTGCGTCTTATAGGGCGAAAAATACGGTAGCTACTCTCCTGGCTGCCCCTGTTTGGGTACACATTGCCTGGAGGCAACCAAGCAGAGATGTTTTTAATAACTGAGAGGGAGGAAGAGAAAACAGGCTCCCGCTCCCTTTTCAGACTTCCAGAGTGCCACCAATGAGTTGCAATTGGCATGGGCGATGTTGCTGATGTTGCCTGTTTTGAGCATATACAGCTAGATTCTTTTCAGGAGGACGTCTCTGTGAATGAGATATGTTGCAAGAATAAGGGCGCAGGCAGTGATCTCTCAGAAACCTACTTCTTATTTTCTTTTAATTACACCCAAGTGATGGATGCCAAGCAAAGGGGGAAAGAGCACATTTCACACATGTGCATCTTTGTGTTGGCTGGCTGCTGAGGCTTCCTTGTCAGTCAGCTCCACCAGCATCTTGAGTTTCATATAAAGAAAGCCGGTATTATTAATACAGGCCTACCTCTCACCAGGGAGCCAGGAGAATTCCCAAGATAAATTATTGTGATAGCAGTAAGTCAGATTCTAATCCTGTGCATCTCCAAAACCATTTTTGAAATGTGTTGGTTTCTTGTTTATATATGTGATATATTTTCCTGTCTGTAGCCAGAGGATGTGAAAAGCTCAAACTCTTCTCTGTGGGGAAAGGAAAGAGATTAAAGAAAACTCTCTCCCTTTCTCCTTCTCCCTCTCCCTTTCTGTCCATAATAAAAGAAGGTTAGATATAAGCGTCCAGTGAACAGCCTTGGAGTACGAGAGAAGATTGCATCATCAAAGCTAAATAGGTGTGGACCTGTTTACTAATCTGGATGGGAGACCACTTAGTGTGTTGTTTTAAATTAAAATATATGCTTAGTTGTTATAAAGAGATAAATGTGAGCCATGTGTTTGGATCTCATACACTGCTTTTGAATGTTAAAAAGAAGCAGAAGCTGTCTTGAGGGAAGACCCTTTAAGGCAGTGGTTCTCAACCTTGGGTCCCCAGATGTTTTTGGCCTACAACTCCCATGATCCCTAGCTCACAGGACTATTGGTCAGGGATGATGGGAGTTGTAGGCCAAAAACATCTGGGGACCCAAGAAGGTTGAGAAAGGCTGCTTTCGGGTGAGTTAAGTTTGGTCATTTCCTGAGAGGTTGTCCTGTTGTCCTGTTGTCAGGTTCAACTGTGGTACTGGAATTGCAGTAATTACAAGCGAGAACAAAGTGAAGCTGGGTAATTGGCACAGTGTGACTGTGTTCAGAGATGGACTGGATGGATGGCTTAGGCTGGATAACAACCGTCCAGTTTCTGGTAAATCCCAGGTGAGTCATATACCGCTTATGAAAGGGAATGCTCTTTTTAAAGCGTTTTGGCAGTGGGAGGGTGCTGGAGTGCCAGGGAGTCCCCAGAGTCAGGAATGGCCAACTCACCCCATATTCTGGGAACCAGAGCAGCCCAATGTAGTTGTGTCTTGTGACTTTTCTGGGGACGTTTGGAGAGTCCATAGTGCTCTCCGTCCCCCATCTTCCCACATGTCACTACGTATACCTGTTGCTTCACATTTACCTCTAGAATTAAATCACTCAAAAATATCCCAATATCAACAGCTGCCCCCACCTACCAAGTTGAAGAGTCTGTCAAATATTATAAATGGTGAAATGTATGCAAGGTACCACCTTATAAGTCTGCTGGTTTCCAATGTCTAAATCCGCCGATGACCCTAGAGGGTTAAAAAGACTGTTTGCCGTAACTTTGCTGGATAATTGAGATGTTAATGCATGGGATGAGATAAGCCTGATTTGAATTTGTTTAACAAAAAATAATTAATGATTTATTAAGCAACGCAGAGAATTGCCATCAGGGAGCTAAATTGTGAAAACCTGTTTGGTTCAAGCTTCGAATGCCTTTCCTAGTTGATATTATAGTCAGCTTATTTTATTTAATTCTATTTTATTTTTCATTTCACTTCACTTTATTTTTACTTCACTTCACTTTACATGGCTATGAAGAATCCATAGCAAAAGGCTCAGGGGTTGGACGTGTGGCTCTCCAGCTGCTGTTGGACTTTAACTTCCATCCACGCCAGCCACCATGTGCAACGCTCAGAGCTAGTGGAAGTTGCGGTCCAGCAACACCTGCAGCCTACAGGTTCCCCACCTGTGCATTAGCTGAAGCAGGGATCAAAGCCCTTCTCTCCAGCTTCCTGGCAGAAGAGGCAGTGTGTCATCCGGAGAGCACACCTTCTCCTCACCCCAAATGAAAACATTTTAACACACTTCATTGTATACGTATAGGGTCTTGCTTCCAGAACTAATGCAGTGTATTGGACCTGCATGTTTCTTTTCCTTAGAAACAAAACTTCGAGCCATTAAAACTATATCTGGATTACAATTTGCTGGGGCATCTGAGAACCAGGTAAAACTGCTTGGAAGGTTTTCTGTGGTTTGCCATCTCTGCCCCAGGCGTGTGACTAGTAAATTGCCTCCCTTCCTCAAATCCTGGAGGTGGGCATGTTTTGAAGCTGTTTCTTATCGTAAGGCACTGAATTCTCTAGTTCTGAGTCTGGTCAGGCTAAGAACATAAGACAAGCTCTGCTGGATCAGACCAAAGGCCCATCTGGCCAGCATTCTGTACTCAGAGTGGCCAACGAGAGATACATGGGAAGCACACAACTGGGGTAGAGCACTATCCCACTCTTCTACTCATGATCTCCACCCAGGAAGTGGTATTCACCATCACAGATGGGGCCAGCCCTATCGTTGGACAGAGTGATGCAGCTGTGGCACATAGTGATGGAGGAAGAGCAGACAGGAGAGTGTGAGCCACGCAGCCTGCCCTGTGCCACCTATGTTTAGCCCCCTGCTCTCAGGTGTAACTCTTGTCTCCAGTGTTAAAATAAGAGCTATTCCGGCCAATTTCTGCACATGGAACGGGGAGTTTCCATCTTGGTTTCTACCTTAGGAAGCACAACGTCTGGGCCAGCCCTGGAAGAAAAGTGAGATCTCTAAAAGCTCTAAATAAATTAACAGGTGGTCTAATTATCCTCCTTCAGCCAAATTTCCTATCAGTGTTTCCACCCCACTTTCTAGGGTCAATACAGCAAAATTACTTTCCGGACTCCCTTCTATCTTGGAGGTGCTCCTACCGCCTACTGGCTAGTGAGGTCTGCAGGCATCAATCGTGGCTTTCAAGGCTGTGTCCAGGCACTCACGATC
Source organism: Podarcis vaucheri (assembly GCF_965113315.1). Classification (NCBI taxonomy): domain Eukaryota; kingdom Metazoa; phylum Chordata; class Lepidosauria; order Squamata; family Lacertidae; genus Podarcis; species Podarcis vaucheri. The sequence goes on from NC_138749.1 coordinate 18,979,695, forward strand.
AATGGGAAGATCATGGACATGCGGCCCTGGCCTCTGGGGAAAGCTCTTAGTGGGGCAGATGTCGGTAAGTGCGATCTTATTCTCATCCTTGTCCATGGGTTGCTTCCTTCCATATAGAAAGGCTAACCATCTCTGTCCAGTCATGGTTTAAGTTTAACCTTGCCCTGCCTTAGAGCTATGTTTTGTTTGCTTTCGTAAACTTTAAAATGGGCACAACAGGAACCCAACAAGAGCACTGACAAAATGGGAGCTTTCTTTAAAAAGGGGGGCTGGCTGTTGCAGGTAACTAATAATATGTTTATTTTATTTTTCTAAGTGCACAAGCTAAAATAAGACGTGAAAAAACCAAAAATCCTATAGACATTTCATGATTGTTATTGCAGCTTAAACGTAACCTAATACTGCGTTTGTAAAAATGAATTCTAAATACCATTCTGTTTGTCTATGGCGAGTCTACTTTTGTACGCAACTTGTTCGTGTGTTGCAAGGTTGTACATAACTTCAATCCGTTCGTTGAAGGGAGCTGCAATTTATTTTTCCAGTTCATCAATACCTGACTTTTTGCTGTAGTAAGGGCGCAGAGAGACCCTTTGTTAGGTTACATGTGTTGGATATTGTAATGGGAATTGGGGTTGCTTGTGCGTAAACTGCAAACTGCTCCAAGCTAGTCGTATAGCTAAAACTTTCCCTGGTTTGACAGCCCTTGCAACACGACTGTCTTAGTCACTGGCAGAATCCGTGAGTGGGCGTCTCCTAAATTTCTCCCAACATAGAAATTCTTTGACGCCCAGTCTCCTCCTAGATTCTCTGTGTGGAAGCCTTCTGCGCAGCGTGGGCATGCCAAGCGGAGGTCCAGTGCTCTCTCCGCTGATTTCACTGGAAGAGTCTCGGAGCCTCCTCTCCGCAGTACTCCTTCCTCCCTGGTGTCCCCTGGATTTCCTTCCCCAGCGGAAGCTCTCTCTCTCTCCTTGCTAGTTCCCTCCCCTGCATCATTGGAGCATCTTACCTCTCCTCTCGCCTCTGATGGCAGTTCCCTGACAGATATATAATTCAAATAACAAATAATCTTGACTGAGATAGGCCAGCATGCACACGACACTCCAAACTCACTTGCTCTCAGGTTCCTTGTGTCCAGTCTGACTTGTACCCCACTCCATGGTAAACCTCACTAGCCTAGACTCCTGCTGACATTTGCCAGCACCTTTTGTGGGCTCTAGCCTGGAATAGAATAGAGAGCCTGTTTCAAGTCCTTGGTGAGCCACAAGTTCCTGTACATGCTGCTTAGGTCTGGTCTGCCCATGAGGCAGACTGACGCATCTGCCTCAGGATGCAGAATCCCGTGGGCTGGTGCCCCCACAAGCACCCTGCCCTGACACCACTGGGATCACGTGATCCCATCTTCCCATTTCTCCTCAGCCTGCAGAATGGAATGGGGGCACACTTGGTGCTTCTAGTTAGGCCGAATGTCTTTCGCCTTAACCTCATGAAACCTGACCTGAGCCATTGGGTTGAGGCAACCAAGAAATATAAATTAACAAAAGCCTCACATTGCTCACCTGACTGAAAGGTTTGCTCAAGTGACTGCACCTTGTTAGTGGGAGAAGTGGCTGGAAATCCTGGTTTCAAGTCTAATGTTTCTTAGGTAACAAGCTCAACCTTCCCCACCTCCTTCTGTATTTTTACAGCTGGTATCATAAGAGGCCACTGGCCTGCTTCAGACATAATAGCGGTTGCTGCACTACCTTCTGGATAAAAACACCAGAGATCTATGAGATACAAAAATAAAGCTAATAGATTGGCCTGGAAAGGAGGCAGTGAAGAAAACAAGGTCTTGGAGAAGCACAAAGGGTTGACCCTTTTCATGATAGAGTGAGAATCTGTGGAATACATGCAGAGCTTGGAACATATCAAAAGTTCCCTCTGATCTGTATTGGTTCCTAGATTTCAGCTGTTGCAGCCCCCAATACCACAGTTGCTTCAGCAGCTGCTTTCACTTCAAACAAACAACTCTTTTGGGGTGTTTTTATGTGTGGTCATTGGTGACCTGATGCCGAATAACGAAAACGAAAAGTGTGAAGGATGCTACTTGCAGCAGCAATGTGGTGAGGGAGCACATTAGGGTATCTTGGTGCTTCCCAATGGATGGTGCTGAATGTCTCTTTAAAAAGATGCTGAGCACCAATGGTGGCCCTCACCTCCTTCACAGCCATGGCTGCCAAAGGCAATGGCATGCTCCTCAGTCATGTGGCCTTCACTGAGCTATCAATGATGGCTATCCTCTGCCTCCCTGGTTGGAATACAAGTTGCTGGAAGCCACAGGGGCTCTTGTGCTTGAGGGTTTCCCATGGGCATCTGGTTGGCCACTGTGAGAACAGGATTCTGGCCTAGATGGGCCATTCGCCCAATACAACCTCCAGCTCCCATCAGCCCCAGCCAGTGTGCTCAGTCCTTGGGGATTATGGGGATTGTAGTCCAGCAGCATCAAGAAGGTTGGCCAGCCCTGGGCTAGATGGGCCAAAAGTCTTGACTCATTCGGTGCATATCAGACCCTCACAGCCCAAAGATATTCACAAGATCTCTATTCACCAACACTGCTAATTAGAAATAACCTGGTGTATCTTCTAGGGCTGGATCTGATCCTCCCAGGGGAATGCACTTGCCGTCCATTTGCCAGGCTCAAAAGTTCTTGCAGAAGGAGTCAAGGGCTTTAGCTATGGGTCTTTGGAAGTGGGGCTGAAGTCAGTGACCCATTCACATCCTTCCCATTGGCCCTCCCTTGAAACTAGTTTTATTTAGTTACTTATTAAAAGGGTATATACAGTCCCATATTTTTTCCTCCAGTGTGCTTGGAGTTCAGGCTGGATACTTAAGGTAAAATGGTAAGACCTGAGAAACCTACCTCTTCAAAGTGACAGTTTTGTTAGATTTGGAAGAATTTCATTTTTTATAGAAAGCATGTAGGGCTGCAAAGGTTGTCTTTCAAAATTCAGACAGCCGTTCAGTTTAGCTTCTTGCAGCATTCATTAAATTAAGAATGAGATTGTATACAGCTCATGTTTTGCATTGTCCAAGAAGTCCTGAATGCCCCGGTTTGAAGATTAAAGTGATAATGTTGATTTGAGTGAACAGATGGGAAGAGAAGAGTGATCAATTGATGGCATGTCTCTCGAAAAGGTCTTTGATTGGATTAATGGGCTTTTATTCGTAAACCTTGATAACTCAATTCAGTCCCCTCAACGCTTCCTTTTCAGCAAGTTGTCAAGGCTGTCTTTCAGTCTTTAGAATTTCTTGCTAGTGGCATTTCTATCAACTCATTCATCAGTCTTTAGGGAAGAGATGAGTTGGGATTTTATTAGCATAGAAGTCAAGACAGGTTGGTTGACAGCCTCTGCACACTTACCTGGGATGAAGCCATACTGGAACTCAGTGGAGCTTACTTCTGCGGAGACAGGGCTGGGGTTTCACTGTCAAGTCATTCATTGTTGCCAGAAATGGGTGGGGATCCCGTGGATTATCACCACAAACAGTTTTTTAATAGAGCCCCAGACTGTATTTTGGAGATATTCAAATTCTCTGGTAATGTTAACAGCTGCAGATAGACCTTGAAGCCAAACTCATGGGCTTCTCAGCCCAAGGAGCCTCCAAATGACCACTCAGGGAGCAGCAGTGGATGGGGCCTGTGACAAAAAGCCCCACATGGGTGCCTGGGGTCCAAGACTACACCAGGGTCCACAAAGTGTTTTGTTAGTTGTAACAAAATTCTTCCTTCCTTCTTCTTTTAAATATAGTATTGTCAGAGTGGCCAGCTAAGTGTCTAGAGAGGCTTGTTTATTTTATTTTATTTTAAATAATATATTCTTAGGCTCTTCAATGGAATAGTGTTTATTCCCAAGTAAATGCATTCAGCACAAGGGAGGAGGAAGCAAACTCTGCACGATGGTGGAAATCCAGATTGACAAACTTTATTGATTGATTGTCTCTGATATAACAGGAATATAAGAGCAATTAAAAAGCATGGGATGTTGGAGCAGGTGGGAGAAGAGAAGTGTTAATTGTGTGCTGTCTTAAGACACAGCTCTCTGACATTAGGCAGTGAGGACCTTTCTATGCCACAGCAAAGAGAGAGAGAGAGAGAGAGCCTTCACTGCTGCCCATGCCAACCCTTGGATGCCCAGTGACTGTGTTGGTTCCTGGAAGGGCGGGCTGGGTGACCAGACCAGATGGAGAACCTGCTTCATTTTGCCTATAAAGCTCTCCAGGGACTGTGGTGCAGCTCATTCCGCTCACTGTCTGGATGTGTCACACTGTGGCATCCATCTAAGCTTAGCAGCCTGGTACTGCTGCATCCCATAGAGTTGCGATGATTTCCAATTCATGCCTGGACTTCATGTATGGGATGGGAGTCTCCTGAACCACATGGCAGGATTCATGTTGGCCCCAAAGGGCTCTGTTGCCCTGGTAAGGCCCCAAAGTCTAGGGTCTGTGTTTACCTAACTGCACCACTGTCCTATGGGAACCATCTGAGGAGACATTGCCAAGACTGCTTGTCCTTCCCGCATTTTGGGGAGAGAGGCACTGCAAAAATCCTGAGAGAAGCTCTTCTTCTTCTTCAAAGGTTAAATTGCAGACCCTGCCTCTTGAGAGTTTTGCAAAATCCGGGCAGTGGCTTAGCTTTAAAATTACTAGCAACTCCCATAGGTGACAAGCCCCAATCCACTTGCGATATAATTATGGAATATCCTTGGGGGGGGGGGGACATTTTCATTGCCAAGAACAGAGTTGCTTCTCTAAGGAATTCAGCCTTGCTTCAGTTTTGTGATCGATCCTGGAAATCAGTTAGGGGAGGGCATGAGCTCTATTGTTGCTGCCACATGTGTACAAAAGCAATTCAAAAGGGAATTCAAGTCTAGTCCTTATAGTTGCCAGAGCTGGGGCTTAACTCCTGCGGTGGAGAAACAAACTCTCTCTGTATTTTATTTTTCCCATTTTTTATGTTCCCATTCAAGCTATGTCCATGGGTTGTCTATAGCTGGACATAGGCTTCTAATAGATTTTGAGAACCAGTGTGGTGTGATGGTTAGAGTGTTGCAATAGGAGCTGGGGGAGCAGGGTTTGAATCCCCACTCAGCCATGAAGCTCACTGGGTGACCTTGGGCCAGTCACTATCTCTTAGCCTATCCTATCTCACAGAGTTGTTGTGAGGATGAAATGGGGAGCAGGAGAACATAGGAGATCCTAGGAAGATAAAGGTGACACAATACTACTACTAATAATAATGGCAAGGCAGGTTTGTATAGATGCAGGCAGTTCGCTGTGTGTTAAACCACAGAGCCTAGGGCTTGCTGATTAGAAGGTCGGCAGTTCAAATCCCCACGACGGGGTGAGCTCCCGTTGCTCGGTCCCTGCTCCTGCCAACCTAGCAGTTCGAAAGCACGTCAAAGTGCAAGTAGATAAATAGGTACTGCTCCGTCGGGAAGGTAAACGGCGTTTCTGTGCGCTGCTCTGGTTTGCCAGAAGCGGCTTAGTCATGCTGGCCACATGACCCAGAAGCTGTACGCCGGCTCCCTCGGCCAATAAAGGGAGATGAGCACCGCAACCCCAGAGTCGGTCACAACTGGACCTAATGGTCAGGGGTCCCTTTCCCTTTACCATTGGGATACTGGCAAGTCTTAAGATCCAAGCTGCACATGGCAAGGGTGGTTCATGATTAGATTGCCTGATAACTTCTACATTCTACATTCACTAAAAGCAGCCATGACTGCTCCACAAACTATTTGGTCTGGGGCTATGGTGCAAGGCAAATTGTTACATGGCTGACAGATTCCCATGACAAAAGTAACTTCCCCTGCGCAGAGAAAACTGTGGGTCAGGGAGAAGGATTCTAGCCTAGACCTGTGCCAAGTTAAGGCTAACTCAAGCTGTTATGGCACCAAGTCTGGTTGTTAAAGATGTAACATACTCCTCCTCCTAGTGTCTCCAGTACTAACTAATAGACATACTTTACTGCAGCTAAATACTTTGTGATGCTAATTATTCTTTTGGAATTGAAATAATGCTGATTCGCGGCAATGGGCTTGAACTATACCTATGTTTTTTTCAAGTAATACCAGGAGTTTGGGCCTCTTCCTTCAATTGGCTTCATATTCTATGTTAGATATTGTCTGAGCCCATGCATTCAGTCATTTTACACTGACACTTGGAAGATGTCACTTCCAAGCTATTCTGGTGGTGCCTTTCGAGATTTTCATTTAAGCAGCCTAAATATAGAGACTTAAAAATGAATGGGCTGTAGAAATGCTGCTGTTCTGTTTGTGCAGATTTCCACTTGCACAACAGATGCTCCCATTCCTGACCTCTCCCCTGCAGCCCCCAGCACGCCCTCAAAATCTGCTCCAGAGCATTGAGGGACTCTCTGGAGTAGATTTTCAGGGCAGACAGGGAGATGAGAGGAAGGAGAAGTCTTGTTGTGCAAGCAGAACTCCACCCATGACCCAGTGGTCAACTGGGTGAGCATAAATTGCAGCAGACTATTGTTGGACTAAGGGACGCAGGTGTCGCTGTGGGTTAAACCGCAGAGCCTAGGACTTGCCGATCAGAAGGTCGGTGGTTCGAATCCCTGCGACGGGGTGAGCGCCCGTTGCTCGGTCCCTGCTCCTGCCAACCCAGCAGTTCAAAAGCATGTCAAAGTGCAAGTAGATAAATAGGTACCGCTCCGGCGGGAAGGTAAACGGTGTTTCTGTGTGCTGCTCTGGTTCACCAAAAGCAGCTTAGACCCGCTGGCCACATGACCCGGAAGCTCCCTCGGCCACTAAAGCGAGATGAACGCCGTAATTCTAGAGTTGGTCACGACTGGACCTAATGGTCAGGGGTCCCTTTACCTTTACCTTTATTGTTGGACTTGTGTTTCTCCTTGTCTATAAAGCTCCCTGTGTGGCTTTGTGCCAGTCACTCTCTGCAGCTGTCATTCAACTTTTCACCACCTCAAGAGTTTTAGGGAAATTATTTGGTTATTACGTTTTAATTCCTCCCTTTTAAAACCCCTTTGAGGCATTATTTATCACAAGGAAACAAATTGCTTACTGTATTCATATTTCTTTTGCTAGGATGTTTATCTGTGGATCTGTGTCTTCTTTAACTCGGCTCTCTACTATGCTGTGGGGAAGAACAGTGTAAATTACTACCGCATATTTTTTTTTTAAAAAAAGAGAAACACCTTAACTGCACATTTCACAAGATGATGTGTGCTGAAATATTTAAATGCTCCTCAGAAGTTTCTTTGAGGCATTCTCATCTGTCAGTCTTCTGACAGTTTCTGTGCTGTTACCTCCAGCCATCTTCGTGTGAGATGGCAAGATGATAGAGATGTTGATTATAAAAGCCCGTATGTTGACAATATGGATTACCTGCCACACAGATGGAACTGTTAACAGTGTAGCAGCAGCTAATAAGCTTAGACCCTGCTGCTTAACACCTCCAGCTCTTACTACAGCTTCCCTCAAATGCAGAAGGAACAAAACAGCACTTAAGATAATTGAGGTTAAACAACAGCAAGAGAGAGAGAGAGAGAGATGGTACTTGCGATGTAAACAGTCTGGCAGTGTGTGGAGATTTGAGCAACCTGTCCAAGAAAAAAAACTATTGAAAAGTGGGAGACACCACCAGTCTGCTTGGCAAGTGATCACTTCTGGAAAGTCAATGCAATTAGTTCCTGTTGCTGCCATTTGGTAAAGCCTCTGGCCTGCAGCTCAGCCACTTAATCCGGAGCTTAGACTTAACGCGTTGCCTGGGAAAAGATGCATTTACATGGCAGATCTGGCGCAGATCTCTGTGTGTGTAAGTGATTGAAAACAAGTAGCTAAATTAACCCATCCTTTGGGTACCTTGAATGACAAATCAGTGCGTGTGTTGTTTTCTACTTTTAGGTGAATGCAGCAGTGGAATTTGCGATGAGGCTTCCTGCATAAATGGTGGCACTTGCACAGCGAGCAAGGCGGACAGGTACATCTGCCTGTGCCCGCTTGGATTTAAAGGGCGCCACTGCGAAGAAGGTGAGAGGAGGACTTGCTGTTGATCTCTGCAGTTAGATGCCAGCATTTGGTGTGTTTTATGGCAGGTGTCTTAAGCAATGCCTCCAGATGTTGTTGGACTACAAATCCCATCACCCACCTCCGTTGACCCTTTATGTTTTGGCTGATTAGAGAGTTCAACAATGTCTGGAGGTCTTTTCACTGGCTACCCCTGTTACTACAGGCTGTGTCTGCACCCAGTTTAATCAGGAACCGTTTGACTGACTTGCACAACTAACATCCCATAGTTGGTTGGCTACACACTGGTTTAATGCTGCTTTGTACCTCACCACTGTGGTTTGCTTGCAATTTAGAATCTCTTCCATTATTTCTGCTTTCTGAAGTCTTGCTTTCTTTCCTCTTCCTGCCTTGTCCTTCATTACTCAAGTGTGGAATGCTACACACACAAACTTCCCTACATTGACGGCATCCCTGTCCAAAACAACGTCATACGCGAGTGATCATACTGACCTGGTAGTTTTTTATTGTTTCCAGACCTAAGCAAGTGATTTCTCTGCTACATTTTCACATCATTCGGTTCTGTATCAATTGGGGGAATGTTCATAAATGCCCGTTTATATCCCTTTGCCTCCCGGTTACGATTGAAGTGGAGCTTGCTTCACTTGTGGTTAAGAAATAAAATATATGGAAACCACATTGACCATAAATGGAGTACCTGATGTCAGTGTGGACAAACCCTGGTTTCCTACATAATGGGTATCAAAGTGCTATAAGTGACATGGCCTTCTCTAGCCTGCTGCCTTTGAGATATTTTGGACTACAACTCCCATCATCCCCGACATGCTGTCTGATACTGATTGGAATTATAAACTTCTGGAGGACCCTAGGTTGTGGAAAGCTAGACTACACAGATGTGTGCTATTAAAAATTATTATTAGTTGTATAATAAACCATCTCATTTGTAGGTTTCTCAAACAGCTTTGGGCTGTTTTCTAAGTTACTCATCACTATTTGTGATAGTGTTTCAACTTGATATGTGGTATGGTTTCTAGTATTGCTTTCTACAATGAAGTTTGAAGTTGAAGCAGACTTTGTTTTCTTGAGGGATTTTAAGTAATGTGTTTGCTTGCCCTCGTCTTTCAGCTTTCATTCTCATCATACCTCAGTTCAACGAGACTTTGAAATCCTTTGCCACCATCCCCTGGCCTTTGGAACCCCAGAACTACCTTTCCTTCATGGAGTTTGAGGTCACCTTTCGTCCCGATTCGGCCGATGGTGCCCTTTTGTACAGCTTTGACACAGGCAGCAAAGACTTCCTGTCCATTAGCATGGTAGAGGGCTATGTGGAGTTCAGGTTTGACTGTGGTTCAGGAACTGCTGTAATCAGGTAAATGCAATTTACTAATTATTTCTAGAATTAATTAGTCATAATTTTTTTTGCTGTGAAAAGTATCTGTAATTCTATACTAAAAAATAAAAATATGATGGGTGGAATCCAAAGTAGCGCATGCCCCCGAAATTTTTTCTTTGGCTTACCACAACCCTTTGTAGCAAATTTGGGGAGGAGAGGGACACAGGGCCCATTGCACAAATGGAAAAACCTGTGCTGATGGGATGGGCTAGACGAATACCTCCCCTGGAATGCAAGTTGTCCACCAATGTCATAAACTGTGGTTATTTTCATGGAAAGAAGCTTCTCCTGGTCTCATGTGCTCCTTCCTCTTCCAGCACAGCAATGATAAGTACCGTATTTTTCGCTCTATAAGGTGCACTTTCCTCCTCCTAAAAAGTAAGGGGAAATGTGTGTGTGTCTTATGGAGCGAATGCAGGCGGGAGGCTCTGCTCAGCGCTCCCTTTAAAGAGTTGCGTGTATCGTGTGTGTGGCTCTTGGGGGCTTTTCCCAAGGGGGGAGAAGGGCTGCCTTGGGGGAGCCTTAGCCGTGCACAGCCTCTCGCGGGCAGGGGATGAAGGCTCCCCTTGCCCGGAAGAGGCTGTGCGCGGCCAAGCAAGAAGCCAGGAGATCAGGTAGAACCTTGTGCACCTGAGTAATTGGGGCATGGGGATGGCCTTGTTTCCTTCATGAGAAACCAGGTTATCATAAACCATGGATATTCATGGCACCCCCCAAAGCATCTGGTTTATTGTGAAGTGGCCTGCCTCTATTCCTTGCTTGCTTCCTTTGTGCTAGCAAATATGTAATTATTAAGCGTTCATAATCTAAATTTTCAGCACATACAAACATCCACTAGTGCACTTGACAGAGGACCAATGGTCCAAATGACTCTTTAACTCCTAGAACTTCCTACAGAACAGTCTATCTGGTCATTATGTAACCACTAGGTAATACTATGGAAGACCCACATTTTCTTATTTTTCTCTTCCCTCCCTGTTTCTTTTCGTTTTGTATCGCAACTGCTAGTTTTTATTTCAAACTGTAAACTGCCTTGTCAGCAAGGCAGTATATAAATAAAAAAATGCAAATCACCGTAGTGTCATGGTGTGCACAAGATTTCAACATATTTCACACCACCTGAACCTTTTAACTTGAAGGTGTCAAGGACTGAACATGGGATCTTTTGCATACAAAACATGGTGTGTGGACCTCACCCCCGTCTTAGCTATGGCCTTGGATAATTGTAACACTAATTGCTGAAAGCAGGATGCCTTCCGTGACAGAGATCTGTGCTGGAAAGAGGACATAATGTGCATATTGCTCATTATTAAGTAGTCAGCCCCATCTGGCTTTTTAATTACATATCGATCTGAGGTGATTATTACCCTATTATGTATCGATTTATCATAGGTAATTAAAGCCTAATTGTTATTAAACGTAGACTGGAGAGGCTGGATGACATTGGCAGATGATGATTATTACTTTTTTTTCCCAAGAAAAAGAGATGGCGGGAGGATTATTTAGTAAAATGTTTTTCTAGCATTTCCGAGTAGATATTTACTTGAAGAAATGTTAAGAGCTCATCAGTGACAAGGTGTAAAATGTGACATGCATTTGAAATCCAAATTTGTGCGCTGTTAAAATTGACATGACATTCCAGCTTCTTCCGTAAGTCTTTACTGAAAGTAACATGTCTGGCGGGAATTTAATTTGCATTATATAACTATCCATTATATTTCAGCTGTTTTTCTGTTTTCTCAGATTAGTGACAATTTGTAAAGATTACTGCGGTGCTTTTCAAATTTTTCCTTTGGGATGCATGGAAACACAGTTGCGAATTACGATTCTTTCTCGTGGTCTCTCTTCATAATTAGGTTTATGGTTACAGTTGTGCACCCTCAGAGAACGCCTGATGTATGAAAAACATTGCTTGAAATTTAACCATAACAGGTTGTGTAAAACATACAGCACGATTCATCTGCAGATCTCCATGGAATGTCCTTGGGTCTTTCAATTCATTATGCTTCCAGCCCACTTGTAGGCAGTCCTCAGCTGGTTCTTCCATGACTCGCATAATTTTTTCCATCTACCCTGCTCTCTGGGCCGACCCACCCATGAGGCAAGGTGAGGTGACTGCCTTGGGTGGCAGGATTCATAGGGGCATCAAATCCCGAGATAGATAATTGTGTCTCCTCTTGTTTCTGATGTAGATCTTCACGCACCCCTTCTTCCTTGTTGGGGGGGAGCACCGTTTTGTGGTTAGACTTGGGTTCCAAAATGTATTGGATCATCCCTGCCTACTCCTTTCTATGGCTTTTATACATGTGTTACCTTCACAAAGAGATTTTTTTGTATTATTAACAATTCTATCCTTCCCTTCCCCCCAAAGTAACCTAGAAGGGCCAGCAGCAAAACAATAAAAAAAACTTTAAAAAACCATTAAAGGTAAAGGTAAAGGGACCCCTGACCATTAGGTCCAGTTGTGGCCGACTCTGGGGTTGCGGTGCTCATCTCGCTTTATTGGCCGAGGGAGCCGGCGTACAGCTTCCAGGTCATGTGGCCAGCATGACTAAGCCGCTTCTGGCGAACCAGAGCAGTGCATGGAAACACCGTTTACCTTCCCACTGGAGCGGTATCTACTTGCACTTTGATGTGCTTTCAAATGGCTATGTTGGCAGGAGCAGGGACTGAGCAACAGGAGCTCACCCCGTCGCGGGGATTCGAACCGCTGACCTTCTGATCTGCAAGTCCTAGGCTCTGTGGTTTAACCCACGTTGCCACCCACATCCCCTAGTGCCACCCTCCGCCAGCAGCAAAACAATCAAAAAAACCTTTAAAAACCATTAGAAACATCTAAATACTCTTGGAAATATTAAGAACATCTAAATGATTAAGCATAATTACATACTTTGGGTTTATTCTATACTGATTTGGTGAGTGAGTTGCACAGTAGATTAGATCTTCCTAGAAGTCATGGCTTTGGTGTAAAATGCTAGCCATCATATCTGCTGCTCACTCCAGACACAGTACAGTTGGCATGCTAAACATCTGAGCACCTGAACTTTGGAGAACGACAGTGTCTGCAAAGCAAGCTACCTTCATAGCCCTCTAGATTGTAGTGATGCACCGAGCTGAGATGGGAACTTATTCTAAAGCTGGCTTGGCGAACTGGGAGCCCATGAGTCACATTTGGTGCACGAAGCATTTTCAGCTGGGTCCCAATGGCAACGCCAAGTTTTAATTGTGGTGTGGTAAAGAGTTTACCTGCAATTTCACGGCAAATTTATTTTCAGAAGTTACAAGCAAAATGTATACTCCACATGTTAGCATTGACTTCTCTCTTGGTGGTGATGGAAGGAGCTCCATAACTGTGAAATGTGGCTCATGGGCTAACTATTATAGAGCCTGAGCATCTGTGAAGTAGCAAAAAACATTTCTGGCACCTAAATCAGGTAAAGTCCTTGTAATCCTACTTTTGCTAAGTACCGCCAGGAGAGAAAGTACAGGCAACTCTCAGCTTACATGGCGGCACACTCTGGATATAGCATGTAAAGCCAAAATTGTGTATACTCAAAACATATTGGGTTCAATAGCGGGTGGGATTGCCAAAGACTTTTTCCCTGGATGCCTACCTCCTTTCCTGCTTTATGGGTGTCAGGCATCCATGGGGTCAAGGTAGGCTGGTGGTTGCAGCACCATGGGTTGGAGGTGAACTGAAACCTTATGGGTCTCTCCCTCCTGTCCACCTTTCCTAAGCTCCACCTCTTGGCCTGAGGAATGGGTTCTTAAAAGGCTGACCCACTGGCCTGAATATGCGTTCTTCATCTTTCTGTGGGCTTCTTCCTGGTGCACTCCTTGTGCCATTGGGTAGACATAATAGGTTAGGAAGTACTCGGTTCCTTTGCTGGCTCAGAGTCAGTGAGGGTTGTCTCATCTGTGAGGGTTGTCTCAGGCTCTGGACCACCAGCCTCAGATTGTATGGGCTTGGCCAGTTCCTCCTCCTCCAATTCCAAGCATGTAACTGTTTGATTCAAATCTAGGACCCACGTACCTACGGGACCGCCTCTCCTGGTATGCCCCACGGAGGACCTTAAGGTCCACAAATGACAACATTTTGGAGGTCCCAAGTTGCAAGGTGGCTAGATTGATCTCAACTAGGGCTAGAGCCTTTTCAGTACTGGCTCCTACTTGGTGGAATGCTCTGTCACAAGGGACTAGGGCCCTGCGGGACTTGACATCTTTCTGCAGGGCCTGCAAGACAGAGCTGTTCTGCCTGGCCTTTGGTTTGGACTCAGTCTGACCCTTATGTTTCCCTCCCCTTATGGTTTTGATCTATGGGCTGCATTTTAAATTGCATTTTAACCTGTATTTTAAATTGGTTCCCCCCCTCCCTATTATGTTTTTACTGTAATTTTACTGGTGTTAGCCGCCCTGAGCCCGGCTCTGGCCGGGGAGGGTGGGGTATAAATAACTTTTTGTATTATTATTATTAAATGTAGGAAGATACAAACATCTTTGGGCCTCTGGCCTATCTGTTCCATTTCCTTTTATAAATAGGAGTGAAGAACCCATCAGTTTGAACCAGTGGCATGAGCTCAAAGTGTCTCGCACCGCAAAAAATGGCATATTGCAGGTTGATCAGCAAAGACCAGTTGAAGGAATGGCAGAGGTAACAAAAAAGCTTTATTTATATATTTATATGTACATGGAATGGCTCTGTTTTAAACATTTGGTTTATTCGGGTTTTGGATGTTTGGTTTACTTATTTTCTGGTTCACTGTCCAAAAATAAAATAAGTGGTTGAACAGAAATTCAGCTATGTTGTAGCAAAACAAAGCCAGTGGCACTGTCCCCCACGTAGATATAAAATACTTGGGAGGTATAAAAAATGTTTGGGAACATAACCTAAAGCAATCTGACCCCCTGATTAATTCTGATGCATATTTTTTCCCCTGATAGGGAGCTTTCACACAGATTAAGTGCAACCCTGACATATTCATTGGTGGAGTACCAAGTTATGACAGTGTAAAGAAGAACTCTGGCATCCTGAAACCTTTCTCTGGGAGTATTCAAAAGGCATGTGTGTGTTTGTCTGTATTTATATAATCGGTCCTTCCTGCAAAGAATTCAGACCTGTCCTTCAGAGAAGGGGTAGAGCATTCCTCAGTTGTCTCCCATCTGCAGGGACTCAGCTAGCCCAAGACTGGATTAACTTCAGAGATGGACCGATAAGAGGTGCCTTCAGATCTTTCTGTGCTATCCGCACTCTCTGTGTGCAAATGCATTCTGGCTGTTGCTCAAGCTGCCTTGGAACATTTATTTTTGGCGCTTGAAATTCTAGCACCCTAACAGAGCAACCCAAAGCCCTTTGAGGCTGAGCTGAGCTTGAATGGAGCTGAAATTTCCCTTCACTTACCTTTGCTGGTTGAACTACTGCTGGCAGTCAATGGCAGGAGGGAAGCCCATTAGCAGTACTCTCACTGACGGGGGCCAGCAGAAAGCCCTGGGTGTTCATAAGGAGGGCCTGAGCTGAGCAGCTACTGGATCCCATGTGTCAGCACTGAACCTGATTCAGATATAAGCTAGCACGGGGATAAGGCCCAGTCATTCCGCCCCTGCCTTCCACCATGACTTCCATGAGCAGCCAAGGTCTAGGTGAGGCAGTGGCTAAGCCTCTCTGGAAAGCCCCATTGTGGAGTGGAGGATTGGACTGCACCTGAAAGTATCTTCTCGATACATTCTTTCAGGATTCAGAAAAACAAGTGAACTAATGATGATGGCAGGTTTTATCAGGTTTTAGGTTTCTTTCGCTTTTTCCAAAGTGCATGGAGATAATCCGTATGAAGTGGCTGCAATATTCTGTTTGATTGCAAGTGTCTCTTGAAATGGGGAGTTAAGCACTTGCTTTATATGAAATTCTGAGCTGCCCGTAGGAGCTAAGCAACTTGGAGCACTCCCTTGGGCTTGTAAATTGCCAAATGCTTGATCATCTGGAAGCTTTAGAAAATAGTGAGAGGTTCTGTGGTTGTTGTTTTTCCTTTCAGGCCATCAGATATTGTGATCTCCATACAGCTGAGTGGCATAGCTGCTTTAGGAGGACAAGTATCCCACATAAGAGCAGCCTCTTTTGCATACACCCAATAATAGGTCCATTCCTTTTCTTTCTTTCTTTCTTTCTTTCTTTCTTTCTTTCTTTCTTTCTTTCTTTCTTCTCTCTCCTCTCTCTCTCTCTCTCTCTCTCTCTCTCTTTCTTCCCTTCCCTCTTTTCACAAATTTTAATCCCTGCCTCAACACTCACATTTACAGTTCACAGTTCTCCCTAAAGTGCACATTTTGTAGTCTTCCCCTCAAGTATTTGTTTTTGTATGCATTTTCCCTAAAATAAAGTTTTATGTGAATGTTTTGAACTAGAATTTGCATTGCTAAATGTGGAGAAGTGTGTCATCTGATTGAAAGCTGTGTTCCAATCCAGGTATAAGTCAGGGAATGGGGAATTGGGTCAGTTCGCTTTAAAACATAGACTGAGCAAATTTCTCCTTCCTGCTTAATACAAAGCTAACTCAGGAGGAATTCTCCTATTTTAAGGTGAAATTGGTTTCCGCCAAGAAACTTATTTTATATCTCAGATTTGGCTCAGAGCAGAGCCATAAAATGTGCTCTAAAGTTCAGGCACAGTGTTAATAAATCTGACTCAACTTTTTTTTTTAAAAAAATAGAGGTTAAATAGTTTTGAGCTACATGGCTCAGAGAAACTCATCCTACTTCCCTTTGAGGATAAACAACGGAATCCTCTGGAAGGCTGGTCTCAGGAAACATACTGTTGAAAATAAACAGATGTTAAAATGATCTCTTCATATAAAATTTACCTCATCCAATTTTGGTCTTTTTAAAAAATAAGATAACACTTTTAGCTTATGATACTGAGTAATAAACTCAAGTATTGAAAAAAACTCTTCAACTTCTAACCTTGTCTCTTACATAAAGATTGTTCTGAATGACCGGACAATAGATGTGAGGCAGGATTTCGCATCTGGAGTCAACCTGGAGAATACTGTCCATTCCTGTGTGAATTCCCCCTGTGCCAACGGGGGCACCTGCGTGCCCAAAAAAGATGGCTATGAATGTGATTGCCCATTGGGTTTTGATGGACAGCACTGCCAGAAAGGTAAAGCTTTTATTTTGTGTTGGAACTGCAAAATCTCCTTGATTGTAGAGAGTAGTCTTGCTCAGATAATGAACTTGCGGCAGCAAAGCCGACAGGGGAATGTCAGCACAAGGTGATTGTTTCTTGGTTATTTGTGATTATTTCTTGGCTATTATTGCTGTAATTATTTCTTGATTATTTGCTCTCTTAAATGTGCTCTTCTGTAGCAGAGAGAGGAGGCACAGTTGCCACTAATAACAATTGAAAGACACAGTTTGCTTCTTTCTTTATTATCTTACAATCCCACCTTTCCTAAGCAGCTCAGGTAGTGTATATGGTTCTTCCCCCTCACAACACCCTGTGATGTAGGTTAAGGTAAGAGGGAGTGCCTGGCCTAAGGTCACTCACTGAGTTTCATGGCTGAGTCAAAAGTTGAACCTTGTTCTCCCCGGTCCTTAGGCATAATTCATTCTTGAACTCTTTAAACTGGTTTCCATCACCACATTCTGTAGTAATGTGTTTAAAAATCCCCTTATCCTGTTTGTGATCAAGTATCTTCTTTTATCACTCATTTGCCCACAGATGAATGGGGTTGACCACAATTTCTAATATTAAGAGAGAGGAAGAAACATTTTCACTACGCCATTATTTTATAAAGCTCTATGATTTGCCATCTCCCTTCCTGGTGGTGCACCAGGACTGACCTGAGAAGCCTTCTTTCATACATAATAAACATCATAATCATTATTATTATTTATACCCCGCCCATCTGGCTGGGTTTCCCCAGCCACTCTGGGCGGCTTCCAACAAAAGATTAAAAATGCATCAAAACATCAGTCATTAAAAACTAAACCCTAAACAGGGCTGCCTTCAGATGTTTTTTAAATGTCATATAGTTGTTTATTTCTTTGGCATCTGGTGGGAGGGCGTTCCACAAGGCGGGCGCCACTACCAAGAAGGCCCTCTGCCTGGTTCCCTGTAACTTCGCTTCTCGCAATGAGGGAACCACCAGAAGGCCCTTGATGCTGGACCTCAGTTTCTGGGCTGAACGATGGGGGTGGAGACGCTCCTTCAGGTATACTGGGCCAAGGCCATTTAGGACTTTAAAGGTCAGCAAGAATACTTTGAATTGTGCCTGGAAACGTACTGGGAGCCAATGTAGGTCTTTCAAGACTGGTGTTAGGTGGTCTTGGTGGCCACTCCCAGTCACCAGTCTAGCTGCTGCATTCTGGATTAGTTGTAGTTTCTGGGTCACCTTCAAAGGTAGCCCCACAGTTAGTTCATTGCAGTAGTCCAAGCGGGAGATAACCAGAGCATGCACCACTCTTGAGAGAAAGTCTGTGGGCAGGTAGGGTCTCAGCCTTTTACAAGGCTTCTATCCTCTGTCCTCTCAGATCATGTTGGACTCCAACTCCCATCAGCCCCAGGCAGGATAGCCAACAGTCAGGGATGATGCGAGATGTAGTTCAGCAACATTTGGTGGACATGAGCTACATTTCCATTATAACACGCTAAGTCCCTGACTTGCTCTCTTCTGCAATGATAGTGGTAGTGGTGGGTTGTGTTGAGGTTTGAGTACAAGTGAAGCCATCATGCGACGACTTGAACACATGCTTAACTTAATAGCAAACTAACTGATTCAGCATCCAGTTTGCATTGTGCGAACTGGCCTTTTGAGGAGGAAATTGCTGTTAACAATTATTAAATACAAATCCTGAACACAAGATTCCAGTGTTGAAGGATTGTTTGCTTGTTTGCTGCTGCTGTTGGGTTTTTTGTTTTTGTTTGCTGCACCCACAGAACTTGGATTTTGCTGTTGGGGTTACAGTGCCATCCACACCCCCAATTTTTTTGTTTCTTTTCTGGGACTGGTTTTGATGGGCACAACTTAACAACAACAAAAAGATGTATGTGATTTCTGCACTTCAGGGGGTTGGACTAGATGACCCTTGCAAGATAGCCCTTTGACACTTGATCATTACAAATCACCATGATTAAATGGTTACCGCTCCCTATATACACTAGTGAAGTGCCTGCACTCTTTCATAGCAGTTTGGAGTCTAAAAAGCTTCCATTGCCAGAATTAAAAATCTCTGTTGCCTCACACAAGAGACGGAAGCTCCATCTTGTCTTATTCAGTGGGACTTAGCTCATGCCCTTAAGCAAGGGGATTTATAGGCCTTGTAACTTTATCCTCATTTGTGTTAACCGCCGGTGCTGCAATGCAGCCTCTAATCCTCAGCTACACTTTGGCTCCCTTGTAGTTTGACAGCAAGAACAAATCCTTCCTCAGTCACACACCAGAGACCACCAAAGAATTCTTTACAAAAGTAAAGGCTCTCCTTTTTGTTGTTGTTCCTCAGAGGAGCTAAGAACCGAGATACTTCAATCCAGTGGGTTTCTTAAACCGGCTGAAATTCTCAGTGACTTAAATCGCATGCAGATTTATTCCACTAGGTGGTAGCATCCTTCTTCCATATCAGCCTGAACAGGAGCGGAAAAATATGTTGCTCTGCAAGTGGTGTCTGAGTTTAGAGGCACCTGCAAGCGTGAGTTTACTGTCGACTCTGTTCTCATGCATGCAGGTTTTTCACAATATTCATGTGACATTGTTCTCATCCAAGGAGGCTGGACTATGGCACTTTGGCCACAGGCCTCACAGTCCAGTGCCAAACCTGAATGACTACCCAGAGATCACCAGGTGATGAGGTCAGTGGCTAACAGGTCTCATGCTGGCACCTGGGCTGGCTTCTCCTTCCACTGATGCTGCCCCATACAGCATCTTTTAACTGCAACAAAATGGAGCTTATTCTTCAATAATGTGTTTAGCATCAGAGCAGAAGAAACCAAGGTCCACTATTTTCCTGCAGGTAGGTCTGCCGTAGGGAAAAAAAAAAACATTCCAGTAGCATGCACACGAACGCTCATACCAATAACAAACTTAGTTGGTCTCTAAGGTGCTACTGGAAGGAATTTTTTTATTTTCCTGCAGTCACAAGAAGCACTTAATTGAATGCTGCTTTTTAAAACTTGAGCCGGCCCCACCCCCTTTTGTCAACTTACTCCGATACCTAATGCCAGGTTCAATAATTACGAAAGAAAAAAAAATTGCTGAGATTTTGCATAGTTAAAGCTGAGTGCTCCTTTTCAAAGATGGGGAGAGGGGTTATTTTGCTGCTGAAAAGTAAAATCTGAATGTTCCTTCCGTTTTATGCTGCTGCACTGCAGAATGTGGAAATTACTGCTTGAACAGTAAGTAACAACTGTCAGACATGTTCTGTAACTGTGAGTGTATGATCTGTGTGCGTTCCTACCTCCATCAAGCTAATGGTGTGATTTAGGCCGCTTTTTGCAAATGTCTGTAGATAACGGCATAATCTGTAGTCATTTCCTGGATTGCACTGCAATGCTACAGCACTATTACAAGGAAGCTCATAAAGCAGCCTCCTTCCTTGCAGACTGTGACTAGTGAGAATTGCCTCCAGGTCAATATGAGTATATGTAACACCAAGTGGTTTTATAAACATTGATGGAAGTGGTGATTTTGTGGGGTTACTTGCATGGCTGATTTAAAACAAGAACTACAACAAGATTTTGAGAGAGAAGAAGAGAGAGAGAGCTAGTTGGACAACCAACCAGAAATCCATTGGCTTGCATTGCAAACATGGGAAATCATTTAATTTGCAAAGGGTGGAAGAAAGCTTGAAACTATGTGTCTCCTATTTCCCAACTTTAATTCCTGCCATTTTCTTCCCAAAGAATTCAAATCATGTGGGGGCAGGAGGCAGAAGGAAGAGTCCCTAATTTGTGTTTCAGAGCCTAGTTGCAGCACTTAAAGTGGATAGAATTTGTCTTTGGCAGAATGGGGAGCTCACTAATTTCTAAAAGCGTCCTTCCATAATTAATTTTAAAGTCCTCTTTGTTTTAGAGGGAGAGTTTTAAAAGAATGTATCAATTTCTCCATTGAAATCAATGGAATGTGCCTGTTGATTCAGGACCAAGCCTCACTGCATTCAATGCAACTCTGTAGTCCAGCAAGTATGTTTATGAGAGCAGCCCTCAGAATGCATTATGTTTGGCCGGACTGTGCTCAGAGAGAATGAAAGTTTCCTATTCCTTTCTGCTGAATAGCTCTCTTGTATCCATACCACGATAAGTTGATTGAGAAATAGTATCTGAGCTGTGTTTTGCCTCTTGGTCCTAAACCAAGCTTCAGATAATTTCCTGCCTTCATTGCCTTGGCCATACCATCTGTGACAGAGATGGGCAAGCTGTATCTCTCTACAACTCCCTTCATCCTTGACCCCTGGTCATATTACCTGAAGCTGATTGAGGTTGGAGATGAATGCTACTAGTTCTGCAACAGAGGCATCTTTGTGCTGCGTTGGGCTGAAATGGATTACGGGGTTTATATCTAGGGAGGGTGACATCCTCCATCCTTAGCTCACATTCTTGCTAGTAAACACCATTCAATTCAGTGGTATGTGGTTCCAAGAATTACCATATTTTTCGCTCTATAGGACGCACCTGACCATAGGACGCACCTTGTTTTAGAGGAGGAGAACAAGAAAAAAAAAATCTCCCCCTCTCTGCTCAGCGCCCCTTGAGCGAAGCAGCTGGAGAAACTGAGCCCCTTCCATTTCTCCTCCCGCTTTGCTGAAGGGGCACTGTGCAGCTCTCCCTCTCTGCTGAAGCCAGGAGAGTCTTGCTCTCCCGGCTTCAGCTAAAGGAACCCGAAGCCTTCAGAGTGCAGCATGAGTTCCCACTGCGCTCCAAAGGCTTCAGGCGGCTATCCCTGAAGCCTGGAGAGTGAGAGGGATCGGTGCGCAGCGACCCCTCTCACTCTCCAGTCTTCAGCGAAAGCAACGCAAAGCCTCCGGAGCGCAGAGGGAGCGCTCCCTCTGTGCTTCGGAGGCTTCGCGTTGCTATCGCTGAAGCCAAGGAGCCTACATTCGCTCCATAGGACGCACACACATTTCCCCTTAATTTTTGGAGGGGAAAAAGTGTGTCCTATAGAGCGAAAAATACGGTATGGTGTTCATAGTTACATAACTGCAGCAGGATTGAATCCAGCATGTGCAAGGTAGACAAAGGGTTTGTTTCCATGTTATGCTCACTGACCCAGCTCATATGTAGTGCTAAGGCAAAGCATGGAAGTTGGAGCATGTGGATGCTCACAGTAAAAATTGGCGCCTGAGTCACTCCTCCTTCAGTCAACCTGCTGCCAATCTACTACCTATAGCTAAACCATGGTTTGGATTAGCATTACATCCGAACCCAGGCTTGTGTTTTGGAGAGAAACAAACCATGAACCCAGGTTTGTACATAATGCTAATCCAAATCACGTCTTAGCTGCAGGTATCACAGCAGCTGGTTGACTGTGGGAGGTGTCAGGCAGATGCAATTTTTACTGTGAGTGCCTTTGCATTACATTCTCATTTAGCCATGATTTGGTCTTGGGTTACTTGCAATCTGGATTGCTGTGTAGAAGCCCCTGAGTCCAGTCCCCACACAGTCTGAAATAGATGGCTCAGGTTATAGGGTTTGTCTTTGAGGCACACCTAATTTTCACTGGATTGCTCCCAAGGCGTTCATTTGCAGGAACTAGCAGGGTGTTGCTTGGGAATCCTGGTGAGGAATCAAATCAATGTATAAGAGAAACCACTTGGGTGCTTCCCCATGCCTGCCCATGCCAGACCATAGTCTAACAGAGTTTGGCATGCTCAAAACCTTTCATTTCAGTGGGTTTATATGTGCTGAATGTATTGCTGGATGGTTTGAGGGGAAGGGGAACATAGGATGCCTTTAGCACAGCTAGTGCAAGGCACACCGAGGAAGGTCAGAAAGTGCTTGGGCCCAGAGTGTTGCTCTAGATGTAGAAAATGGCTGGCTCCATACAGCCCAGGCCTTCCTTTGAAGCCTGCAAAGAGTGATGCACAGCACTGCTTGTGTCGTGGGTTGCATTGCATTGTGAGCGGCAGGGTGCAAGATTTGGGTTCCTGCTTCAGCCACACTGGACATTTTCCCTAATTTCATTTGCAGATGAAACAGCCATTTGCCTACCAGGTATTTTTCATATTTTGTTACCGTGCCTTTTCTCCCCTGCTTTTCCTCCTTAGCTATTCAGGGAGAGACAGTATTCGCTGTCAAGAGAAAACCAGGAGCAGCTGCAGCAACAGGCAAAAGCCAAAATCAGTGACAACTTGAGGGCCAAAACCATACATGATGCAGGATTTCAGTTATGGGTCTCCTGTATATTTTTGGGATTTTTTTAAAAAATACAAGTGTAGGGGTGGGTTCCAAATTGGGCCTCATCTGCACTATAAATTGGATGCAGTATCATCCCACTGTAAACATTCATGGACTCCCTCAAAGAATCCTGAGACATGTAGATTGTAAGGGCTGCTGGGAGCAGTTAGGAGACCTCCTGTTCCTCTCACAGAACTACAAGTCCAAGAATGGGTTAACAGCCAATCCCTTTTCTCAGGGAACTCTCAGAATTCTAGCTCCATAAGGGAAATCAAGGCCTCCTAACAGTGGTGAGAAGGACTGAACCTGTGTCCAGGATGTGTGCTTTGCTGCTGAGCTACACAGGCACCGCTTCTGGGTCTGTCTTCTGCTCCCACCATTCAGGGGGACTACCAGCAGCTCTGTGGGCATCAGGGAGGGGGTTTGGAGAGGTTTAGATTGGGGAAATAGCATGGGGGGTAAAGGTAAAGGCAAGGGACGCAGGTGGCGCTGTGGGTTAAACCACAGAGCCTAGGACTTGCCGATCAGAAGGTCGGTGGTTCGAATCCCCGCAACGGGGTAAGCTCCCATTGCTCAGTCCCTGCTCCTGCCAACCTAGCAGTTTGAAGGCACGTCAAAGTACAGGTAGATAAATAGGTACCGCTCCGGTGGGAAGGTGTCTCCGTGTGCTGCTCTGGTTCTCCAGAAGCGGTTTAGTCATGCTGGCCACATGACCCGGAAGCTGTACGCTGGCTCCCTCGGCCAGTAAAGCGAGATGAGCACCGCAACCCCAGAGTCGGCCACGACTGGACCTTTAAAAGGTAAAAGGACCCCTGACCGTTAAGTCCAGTCGCGGACGACTCTGGGGTTGCGGCACTCATCTCGCTTTACTGGCCGAGGGAGCCGGCGTTTGTCCACAGACAGCTTCCGGGTCATGTGGCCAGCATGACTAAACTGCTTCTGGCGAACCTTTTTATCTACTTGCACCTGGACGTGCTTTCCCGGGGATTTGAACTGTTGACCTTCTGATCGCAAGCCCTAGGCTCAGTGGTTTAGACCACAGTTCCACCCATTGCACACAGCATGGTGGTAGGGGAGGCTTAATATCCACGCACCCTGCTGTTGCTCAAGCAGATTTGGATCAGCCCTCCCACAAAAATGAGGGGAAGCTGTCTTTGAAATATTGAACGGGTCTCATTTTTGGTTCTCCTCCTCTTTACTCATAACTGAGCCTTGCTCAAAGGGCACTATAAGAAATGTATAGGAAATGCTTGCCATGAATTGTGTTAGCTGTCTCGTTGAGAAGCCCGAGGTAAAAAACCAGCGACTCATTCTCAGTATATTGCTAATGACAGTCAGCCTTGATAGATTGAGGTGGACAAACCCCAATGAGCCATGATAAATACCGGTCTCACGTCAGAGGAAGATTGCATTGGTACTGCATGTCGTTTCACTTTCTTCTTTAATGTTGTTGAAGGGAATATTTTTACATGCAAATCCTGCCATCTCAACATTGGGTTTTCCTTCATTCCCCAGCTGTTATGGAAGCCATTGAAATACCGCAGTTCATCGGCCGCAGCTACCTCACCTATGATAGCCCAGATATTCTTAAAAGGTAAATAAAGTTAAAGGTGGGGTAGTGCTTATTTATAGAGATACGATCTGAGGAACCCTTTGTGTGGGTATCTGGTTGTAGAAAGAAAGCAGTGTCGCTTTGTGTCATGCAGACAAATGGCAAGTGCTACAATGGGACATTTGGCTAAAGGGCAGATTACAAATGGTCATAATGAACAAAAATGAAATAATACATGAATAAAATAAGGCTGCTTACAAGGATGTGGAGGATACAGAACATGCCTTATGGGATCAGACTAAGAATAAGAATAAGAATAAGAATATCTTTATTGTCATTGCGCCCTTCGGGGACAACGAAATTACTCCATCTAGTACAGCTTTCCTCAACCTGGTTGCCCTCCAGACACTGTTGGACTACAACTCCCATCAGCCCCTGGCAGCATGGCCAATGACTCTGTAATTTTACCCCACCAACCTGATTTGGGAAGATAACAGAAGTATATTCCCATGCAGCTACCTACAACTACATGCTTGTATATTTAGCAAGGGTGCTGGTCATCTCTGCTGTATTTCTGTACTTTGGTCAGCCAGTAGTTAATATGGTCCCTTTATGTTAGTTGTTTTCCTTTATATTGGTGTTTAATAGGCTCTCTCGGAGGGGGGCTTACCTAATTGTTCTGTGCCACTTAAAACATGAATTTCTGTTGCATTTTTGTGATGTTTTTAAACATTGCAAACCACTTAGAGACATCTTCAAAGTTTGAAGCAGTATATAAATTACCCAAACAAACCTCATAAATAAATAGATGGTGACAAGAGCTGTACCCAGTCAGATGGGTGAGGTACAAATAATAAATTTAGTATTATTCAAAATCCAAATATTTGGCACTTTTCAAATCAACTGGTACTTCATTGTCCTGGAAGCTAAGCTGATAAATGTGGATTTATAGGGAGAGTAGATTCAGCTAGAATTGTAGCAAAAATATACATTTATGAGTTAGAGTTGGTATGTTCAACTATGTGTGGGAGGGGGGAGATTATTGATCACAGAGCTTCAGAGGTGCATTATTTTCACTGCACCATCCAGATGTTGTTTTGTACAATGTGCCTCTCCCCTAAACAGAGTAGCGGGATCAAGAACAAATGTCTTCATGAGGTTTAAGACTACCCTGATGGATGGCCTCTTGCTGTGGAGGGGAGACAGCCCCATGAGACCAAACAGTGACTTCATCTCCCTAGGTCTTCAAGATGGTGCCTTAGTCTTCAGGTAAGCTGCCTGCATCTTCTTTCCCACCCCTACCCCTTGCTTCAGCAGGGGACTTCTGACTAGGAACAGGATATAAACTTGGTCCAGTTTGCAGACCTCTCTGAATTTTGCGGTGCAGTTCTCCAACTAACAATGTTCACTAAAAAGCATACAGTGCAGGAAAGCATGTATAAAAATGAATGCATCAGTGAAAATTATGTACAAAAATGGATTATATTGGAAGAAATTGCTTGTGAGAATATGTAGTTGGCAAAACTGCCTATGAAAATGTGCTTCTTGAGACTAAAATGTTGCAGAAATGTGAGGAACTGAATTTGAGATTAGAACGATGAGAAGGAGAAGAGTTTGGATTTTATATCCCGCTTTATCACTACCTGAAGGAGTCTTAAAGCGGCTAACAATCTCCTTTCCCTTCCTCCCCCACAACAAACACTCTGTGGGGCTGAGAGACTTCAGAGAAGTGTGACTGGCCCAAGGTCACCCAGCAGCTGCATGTGGAGGAGCGGGGAAGCGAACCCGGTTCACCAGATTACGAGTCCACCGCTCTTAACCACTACACCACACTGGCTCTAAAATAGATAGATCCTCCCATCTCTACTTCTGACTCAAGCACACTTACAGCTCTGCTACTTATCAGAAAGCTCCATTTACTTCAACAGAGAAGAGGAGCTCCATGTGCATAAATTCCTTTGCATATACTGAAGCAAATGACAGCAAGTGTCTTGTGAAGACACTTTGCTTAAAGAAGGCTTATCTTCACCAGATCAGAGAACACCCAGCATTTGAATAAACCTGGGCATTTAAGATTTGGTTGCTCACTTACTGCAGTGAGAGAAACCAAGGACGCGATTGAAACCAAGGTTAGGAAAGTGAGCAGACCTGTTTCTCCCTGGGTACAATCTTAGAGGAAGATAATTTGTGAACGGGAGCACAAGAACCAAGAATGATTACTTTTAATAGGACAAGAATTTACAATTTGGTTTAGTCCCATGGGACTAAACCAGAGGCGAGATCTACCTTGCTCTTTGGGTTTTGTCTTTAATCCACTCACTGTCTCCGTAATGTAGTGGAGCATTTTCCGACTTGTTATTCTCAAAAGCAAATGTTCCGTCTGCCAGAAATGAAATGTAAACCCAGGGAATGATAGACAAAAAAACTAGCTGTTTGTCGTCTGGGGATTACGCCCCTGTACTTCAGTGCCTCGGGAAGTTTTCAAATGTACTTCTTCCTCCCCACCCCCACCCCCGGTCAAATTACGAGTTTGTCAAAGAGCCTGCTGTTTCTTTTTGTTACTTTCCTTTCTTCAGATTAAGTAACCACAGAGCATTTTGAGAAAGCAGTTGTCACTCCCGGTATGATTGTACATGGATATGATGCAGCAAAGTGCTATTTTCACAGTGCAGTAGAACACACAATAGGAGACACCTCAGGCAACATACAAAGACATATTATGAGCAGTTGATATTCCAAATGAGGGTAATTATATTCAAATAGTGTTAGGCTACCCAACAAATGGGACCTGGGTGGCGCTGTGGGTTAAACCACAGAGCCTAGGACTTACCGATCAGAAGGTCGGCGGTTCGAATCCCCACAATGGGGTGAGCTCCCATTGCTCAGTCCCTGCTCCTGCCAACCCAGCAGTTCGAAAGCACATCAAAGTGCAAGTAGATAAATAGGTACCGTTCCGGCGGGAAGGTAAACAGCGTTTCCGTGCGCTGCTCTGGTTCGCCAGAAGCGGCTTAGTCATGCTGGCCACATGACCCGGAAGCTGTATGCCGGCTCCCTCAGCCAATAAAACGAGATGAGCGCCGCAACCCCAGAGTCGGTCACGACAGGACCTAATGGTCAGGGGTCCCTTTACCTTTACCCAACAAAAGCTTCTTCTTAACAAACCATCCACAACACTTTTTTGAAATCTGCCTGATGCTCGCTTCCATTTGGGCAATCACAATTTGCCCTTCTCACTTTTATCAAGAACTCTTTTGCCCAAAACATTCACACGGTATCCCTTTCCTAAATCCCCGCAGTTGGCTTCCAGTATAAACCCTGTGCCCTTACCTTTATTACCCTTTGGCGTCCTTGTCTGCCCCCTCTCCCCATCCCCCATTATATATGGATGGGCTCCAGCTCAGTTCTGGAGCAGGTATTTTATGCAGAAAGTCCTGGGTTTAATCCCCAACATCTCCAGTTAGAGCAAGGAGAGTCACTTTACAACTCTCAGAATGGGTTAACAGTCAGTCCCTTTTGCAACTCCCAAAGCAGTCAAGGATGATGGGAGCTGTAGTACAACAACATCTGGAAGCCGCCATGTTGGCTACCCCAAACTTTTTGTCCAGCTACACTTGACTAATAAAAACGACTCAGGTGAATGATGATTGTGAACTCTCCAGAACATGATGAGCTTCTCTCCTTTGGTTTCAGCTATAATCTGGGCAGCGGCATTGCTACCATAACAGTGAATGGCTCCTTCAACGATGGCAGGTGGCATAGAGTAAAGGCAGTTCGGTAAGTTGTTTGTTGTTATTGTCAACTTCCGATGTGGTGCTTTGAGGAATATTGGCAAGAAGTCAGGTTCCTTTTCTAAGAGATGGGTAATCTAAATGTTAGTTGCATAAATACAAGGAAGAGATGAGAAGGACAAGGAAGGCACAAGGTGAAAATGACTATATACAACTCTTAACAATTGGTAGAGCATGAGACTATTAATTTCAGGGTCGTGGGTTAGAGTTTCACCATCTGAATGAGCCACAGGAGAAGAAGTCACAGCATCTTTTTCACTGCCACATGCAGGCTCCTTGAGGGGACTCTGCAACTCATTGACTCAAGACCTTTTTGCTGCGGGAGGCATTTGGGAGTGAGACAAATCAAGTCGGGTTCCGTGCAAAACTGATGCTGCAATTGTTTTTGTTTTGTTCCTCTATGCTGGCTCTGAAGACTCCCTTAATGTTTTTTGTTTATTGCTCATTTTTATTACAGCTGGAAATGATCGATTTTATTATTGTATGGGTTTTTATCTACTTTTTGTTAATTGCCTTGAGTGCTGGTAAAACAGAAGGCAGGATATTAAACCTTCTAAATGAATAAGTCAATCTGGCATCATATTGACTGGCGCATGTGAACCAAGTGACTGTGCCAAAGCCTTTGCAGAAAAATGGGTTTTGAGCAGAAAGATGCCAAGGTGGCCAGGTTTCTTGAGAGAGCATCTTATCCCCTGTATATACTCAGTAGGTCACTACATTCTACCAGAGAGTTTCTCCTTCAAACCCTCCCCCTAAAATCAGAAGCCTGCTACACTGTCACTCAGCGCAATACTTTTGCTGTGGCTGCCCATTCTGTAGAAGAACATCTCTGTTGAGATACAACAGGCACCCACAATCTTTACTTTCCAGAGCCAACTGAAGTCATTTTTGTTTCCAGAAGCTTTTCCAGCTGGACACCTTAGATGTCCATTTTGTATTGTTTTACAAGCTATCTTCAGTTGTTGTTTTTAATACTGAATTATTTTTCGATATTTTTATGGCATGTCTGTAAGTTGCCTTGAGACATGAGACAATTCATAAATTTAACAGCAGCAGCAACAACAAAAACACGAACAAACAAATAATATGAAGCCCATGAATGTTTCTCCAGCTCAGATTAGAATCCAAGCTGGAGAATCCACATTTTACCCATCCATTTCTCAGACACCCCAACTCTCCCCCAGCCTCCCACAATCTCCAACTCCCCAACCATTCCATATTAAAGACCACCAGGTATTGGAATGATCAACTTCTATTTAGGCTGTGTACACACCATACATTGAAAGCCTATTATCCCCCCCCCCAATAATCCCAGGAACTGTTGTTTGTTAATGATACTGGAAATAGTAGCTCTGTGAGGGGTAAACCACAGTTCTGAGGATCATTGTGGGGAAATGATGTGCTTTCAAGGTGCTTTAAATCTAGGGGCTGGATTCAACTAACAGGTCCTATTTGTGGAAGCCCAATGCAAGGACTTCTGCTAGCACAACAGGGCTTCCCCCCCTCCACATACCCAGTGGTCAGAATAACCCCAAGAGGAGGAGTTCACGGGTGGAAGAGAGGAAGAACGCTTGCACCGATGGGAGCGTTTGTAACAGTGTGACATGGAATTCCTCCCTTGGAGTGTATATTAACATGGTGCAGCTGCACAACTCATATGATACTACTTACCTTTGTTACGATAGTAACAATGTGAAAATGTGCATGTATTTAAGGGATGGGCAGTCCGGGAAAGTAACGGTGGACGACTATGGTGCTAGAACTGGCAAATCACCAGGAATGATGAGACAGTTGAATATCAATGGGGACCTCTTCGTTGGTAAGTTCCTCCTAAATTCTGTTACCTACCTTTCTTAAGAGTTGTAGAGAGGCTGGTTCATGCACACAAGCTATTCGAGACAGTTGTTTACTGTAGGACGAGTAGTGCTCATACATGCAGTTGTTGTTTTTCAGTGTCCACACAGCACTGTTGGGATCAACATGCCAGTCTGTATCCCCCACCCCCCAAAAAATTAATATGGATTTTTACTTTCTGGGGAAAATCCAATTACAGTGCAACTGCGGTTGTCAAACGCTTTGGAAGTCTAATGTTTTGGCTTTCCAACGCCGGCAACCCGGAAGCTTCCGTTTCTCCATTTTTTCAATGGATTTTGCTGACTGACAGTCGCGCCTCTGTTGTCTGACAGTCTTCCGGAATGGATTATGTTCGACAACTGAGTTTCCACTGTCTTTATCTACCTAACAAAAACAACCTGTGGCCTCTTTACAATGATTGGTTGGCCACCATAGGAAAGGGATGCAAGACAAGGTAGGCCTTTGGCCTGATGGAGAAGGGCTACCCTTTGGTTATCGTGAGCTGCTGAGAGGACCTTTTAAGGTCCCTTAAAAGAAGCATGTAAACCTTTTTAAATAAGCACATCCTTACTTACTTAGTTTCTCCATCTCTCTCTCTCTGGCAGGTGGAATGAAAGAGATCGCTCTGCATACAAACAGACAGTATATGAGGGGCTTGGTGGGTTGCATTTCCCACTTCACGCTTTCTACGGATTACCATATTTCACTGGTTGAAGATGCGGCTGATGGGAAGAACATCAACACTTGCGGGGCAAAGTAACAGGTGGGAAATAGTCAGAGGGAAGAGCCTTTCACCACTGTTCTTGCACACAGAGGACTTGCCTTCTGAGCGAGGCCTGGAAGCAAGAAACAACCTGAAGCAAAAATCACAGAAGGGGACCATTTGCCACTCTCCTCTCCTTTGGATAACATGCTCTCTCTCTGTCAGTGCAGGAGCACAGTGCAGGAGCGCCACCCTTTAAACTGCAAATAGTTGTAGAGTCCCGTGCAGCAGAGCACCTATGCTGTTGTCTACGGCCGCTCCCTGCCCATTAACATGCATCCTCCGCAGCAGGGCTGGCTTCAAGCCCACTTGCCTTCGCAGTAGCCTCCTCACACAGTGAGCAAAAGGTTGGGTAGCAACATGCCCCATTTTGCTGGCAAGTGGAGCTTTTGGCTTTTGTGGCTAGGATCAAGAGCTCTGCTGCATTGCAGAGAGAGAAAGATTGGAAGCCTCCACCTTGGTTCCTGCTGTGCCCCTAGCCCCTTCCCTGTAGTAAGAATGTGCAGAATTAAGAGGGTGAAAATGGTAGCAGCGCTTGTTGTGACCACCTCATCGTTTCAGCCACAGAATGTCTACTAGCATCCATGGCTGGAGAATAGTATAGTCTGCTTTCTTGTGCTTTGAAGAACAGATCCGCCTCCCTCTGAATATGCCGTCGCACAGCACGTTGTATCAACCACTATTCTAGTCTCATTCATAGGCTGGGCCCAGGAGAGACAAACAGCAGATCACAGCATCAGAATTGTACTGCTCATCTTCAGGCTGCAGACAGAAAGGCTTTGTTTGCTTGAATCCCCAGAATCTCTGTACCTAGAAAACTAGCGTGGTAAGGATTATAGCTTTCCATCTGCAGGGACTTTTTTTTTTAACATAGAAAGAATGATCATTTATGCAATATCCTGCTGACATGTTACAATCCAGGAAGAGCTTTAACCATGCGATACGCTGGTTTTGTACACGAAAGGCTAT
The DNA here is from genome assembly GCF_965113315.1 of Podarcis vaucheri. NCBI lineage: Eukaryota > Metazoa > Chordata > Lepidosauria > Squamata > Lacertidae > Podarcis > Podarcis vaucheri. The sequence continues at coordinate 19,011,434 of NC_138749.1, forward strand.
TGCTTTACTCCCATTTTCTCTCTGCCTGGGGAGCAGCACCAGAGCAGGGAGTTCCCTTAGGTCTTTAAGCCTAGTGCCCTGCTACAAATCTGCTAACAGAGAAGGGATGGTATTCGGCATTGGTGTTGACGCTCACATGGACTGTGTTGCTGGCCAACAGTGACGGTTCTGCATCAGTCCAGCTTAACAAACAAGCAAAAAGAGGGGGAGAGAGGATGTAATGAGTTACAGACCATACCCTTGGCTCACACAGTGTGTCTTTATGACCTATGGGTCAGTTCTGAAATTGTGGTAACTTATGCAGCCTTAATGGCACAGCAACTGTATCATCCGCACCACTGAGTGGCATATTTTGAAAGTGCTGTATTTATGCATTCCTTTATCCTATTCCAGCCTCAAAATCAGTTGCAGGTATTTGCAGCTCCAGTCTACCCAGTGTAAATACTCAAAAGAAGTTATACTCCTTTCCAGAGTTCTGTTGCTTCCCGAAGAGAATCCTCCTTACTATTTTGAAAACTCTACTTTTTTATTACATGCATTTGGGGCGGGAGGGGGGGGGAACGGGACCCAAGAACCACATTTTATAGCAGTAATTTTGCACCTGTATTTTTATATAGCAGAGGCAGCGGCAGTGATTGGCTAGTTTTGTAAAAGGATTAGGTGTCTCACACAGAGTTTAGCATGCTGCAGATCTTTCCCTAAAGGAATAAGGAGTGCTAAGATTCTTACGTTTGGGGTGGGCAAGGATGTTTTGCTTGTGCTTATTCTACAGTTTTAGTGGGAAATATTTGTGAAATGTAACTGGTTTTACAATCATCATCTTCGTTTTTGTAAATTTAGACTGCTGAAAATGTACATTAATGAAGCTTTTCTGGCTTGAAGTATTGAAAAGATGTTAAAAGTTCTGTTCTACTATGATATTTGGCCATCAAGTATCATTTATTTTTTAAAAAATTGAGCAGTCGTAAGCTTAGGTAGAGGTTAAGATTCATGGGGTAACTTCAGAAGGTGCCTGTAATGTGTCATGAATTCATAGTACAAGAAAAAAAAGGACACGGGTGGCACTGTGGTCTAAACCACTGAGTCTTTTGGGCTTGCTGATCAGGTTGGTGGTGAGCTCCCGTTGCTCTGTCCCAGCTCCTGCCAACCTAGCAATTCAAAAGCATGCCAGTGCAGGTAGATAAATTGGTACCTCTGTGGCGGGAAAGTAAAAGGTGTTCCTGTGTGTTCTGGCACTTGTCACAAAGTCCCGTTGTGCCAAAAGCAGTTTAGTCATGCTGGCCACATGACCCAGAAAGCAGTCTGTGGACAAATGCTGACTTCCTTGGCCCAAAAAGTGAGATGAGCGCCACAACCCCATGATCACCTTAGACTGGACTTAACTGTCCAGGGGTCCTTTACCTTTTTACCTTAGTAAAGAAAGTGGAACAATGTCAGGATAAGAGTTTAGATACACACAGCACAAAGTTATGGTGTCTAAAACAGACCATAGTTTATCACAAACTTGCTGCTTGTGTGAATTGAGAAGACTATGTGCAAAAAATGGAATAAAAACAGGTTTGCAAGGGGAAAGTAGTACAAACTTCTGAAGAGTAAGAAAATACACATTTATTTAACTCCATGACAGTATTCTGCCAAATTCTTAATACATGCATATTACAGGCATAAGCAGTACATTGCCATTTATGTTCATGCTAAAGTCAGTATATCAATACTATATCACTTAAACTTTGCCACTCCCTCCTCCCTAGTTGTGTTCCACAATATTATCCTCCACTAAAGTTGCCTACTTGGGAAATTTCACCAAGGCTAAATATTTAGCTGCTAAAGTACTGTTTCTATCATTTGGATGTTTAGGGGAGGAAACATTGCCCTTTCCCAGGCTTGCTTTGCGCAAATACTCAAGATGTTCATTACTACAAAGTCCCCCTAACCCCAAGGAGGTTTATTGGCTTTGGAATGGATGCACTTTTATCACAGGATGGCTGGGTTTTCACTCATGCACTTCAAATTTTGCAGCTTTCCCAAAGTAAGCACGCCCTCCTTTCACTGGTGCGCAATGTTTCTAAATTCCAAGGGCACTGTGTGAGATTGAAAGTAGTCTCAAAAAGACATCCCCGAGATTTAAATATGCACAACATAAGTACATTCATTTGCATACATCACATAGGTTTGCTTAAGAGACACAACAATACCTGAGCTGTTTTGGCTTCAAATCACCAAATTCAGCAATCCAAAGTACAAAGATAGGAAGCAAGGCTAAGTTTAGGGCAAACTGGTTGCATAGGAATTAAAACACAGGCAATGGTTCAGTCTTCCAGTCAGTTCAATATTATAATGCTCATTTAATATTTTAAAAAGTATTGAGATTAGCTTCACATCTATTACACATTATCCATTTAATATGCTATGTACACTTTTAATAAAAACCATCATAATGTACTGAACTATAAAAACACAGCATATATCATACAAGTAACGGCTTTACTTACAAAGTCCCTCCCCTAACCCCATTTATGCTCCCACCCAACACAACTCCCCATCCTTACTTCCTTCGAGTCTATGCTTCATCTCACTGCAGGAGATTTCACATTCACAATGAAGGCCTAAAGGAGACCACACAGCCACGTGGAAAGTTCTCTCCGCCCCCTACTATACACAGAGGGGACAATTCACAAACCAGCCACAGTGGTGTGGTTCTGTCAAAATCCGTGCACGTCAGTGGTTTGCAAGCATCCTACCCATTAAGAAACACACTCCACGCCAACAGGTCTGCTGAGCAATCCCACTGAGCCTGTCAGAGGATCTTGCAGCACATTTTAATGCATGGATGCGCGCTTGGACCATCCAGCGCACAGCACCTGTTTGGCATCGCTCCATGTGAACTAAGAGTGCCCCCTAAAATAACAAAACAACTCTGCATATGCACATCACCTGTAAGATCAGTAGTGGATCTTCAGACAAGATGGGCTGTCACTGCTCATCTTTGAACTGTGGTTTGAACACCACTGCTCCCTCTTCAGACCGTTCTTTTCCAGGTCCCTACCTCTTAACTTGCAGCCCAGCTAACCAACAGCCACAATCTATAAACAGCAAGTGTGGTGTCTCTCGGTGTACAGCACAACTGAAATTTGTGCATACAACCTAAGGCCTTTCCTTCCTTTAAATTTGGGGTTTAAAGGGGGGGAAGGACCGAGACAACACTGGGATAGGGAAGGACAGGTGGGTGCAACATTTTGCTCGGGTTGGGCCGGACCCCTAGATCACGAGGAGCCCATTAACCTTTAGTGGCTTGAAGCGCTAGAGGCACATTCCTGCTGAAGCCTCTTAAGTACAATTGCACAAGCCCTACTGAAATAAATGGAGGCTGCCGAGCAGAGTCCTTTAGGGGAAAATCAAATATTTCAAGCAGGGCTTTTCCAAAACAGCAGGCAGCCCCAAACTCCTGCCGATTTCCCTTCCATACGAGAAAAAGCTTTTCAGAGACAAGTCACGACGGATCTCTGGGTGTTCCTCTACAGTAGCTTTCACATACTTTGTTTTGCACTTCAGCAGTCATGCTGGATTACAGGAAGCATTCTAGAGCAGCAAGACATAAGCGCCTTTCCCCTTCAGACGCTCCCTCCTAGCCAGCAAATACCTAGTTGTCTGCCATGGAAATTGATGGCTTGTGCTAGTCGCCCACAGTGCCCCATGCTACTGACAGGCAGGGGATAGCAGCTTTTCGACACCAGGCATCAGAAACACTCTAATCCCTTCCCAACTGCTTTGGGCAGTGTACTCTAAAAGACAATAATGGGCACCCAGATGGAGATATAAATACACACTGGTGTTGTCCCTGCTGCTTCCCCTGACAAGAGCCGCACTTTGCAAGCATTTTAGGGAACAATCCACCTGCCCACTCCTCTTGCATAGTCACCACTGGATTGAATTGCCACACAACAAAATTATTCCAAGATCTTCACATAAAGGGAAGAAAGTGATTCAGAGGGTGAAAAGAAACCACTACTATGTTTTCAGCATTATAGCTTACTCTTATCTGCTAAATCAGGGTTCCTCAACCTGGTGCCCTCCGGAAGGCCTTGCATACAACTCCCATCAACCACTAAGGCTGATGGTAGTTGTTGTTGTGGTGCAAAGCAGCTGGAAAGCAACAGGTTGAGGAAGCCGGCAAAAAATCTTGTTTATGAGGTATATTGTATGCAAAAGTTCTAAAAAAAATGTACATCCTACAACACTTCAAAAGTGCCATCTCTCTCTCACACACATACAACACACACACACACACACACACAGGATTCACAGTCCCTTTCCTCCCATTCAGTCAGCACAAAACAACAAATATGACTTAAATGCCATGATGCCCTTCAAAAATTCTGCTCCTAAAAACAAAATGACAAAAAAGTATTAAAAACATATGGCTCAAATTAAAAGCAAAAGGAAGGAACCCTCCAGAAAAAAATGAACATTATATACTAAACAGGACAAAAAGGTTTAAAATGTTAAAATGAAAAGGGTGCTCATACGCTTTAATTTTCCCCACCTTCTGAAATAGGTGCCATACTTCCGCCTCAAAAATACTTCTCAGAACTGCTCTAGAAAAGATGGTTTAAACATTTTAGTTGAACCTGTATGAAACATACTCCAGACACTAGAAAACCACTCAAGCTAATCTTTCAATTTTTAGGGCAGAAAGCACAAGATGATCAAGGCCTCAGCCTTCGCACGAAACACAGAAGCAGACTTCCTAACCTACAGATGCCTATTATAGCACCACAGGACGTAGGGGGCCTTGTGGGGATTGTGGCAGGGAGAGGAAGCGTTATACTTCCCTTTCCCAACCGCTTATTCTTAGACAGCTCAGGTTTCCCCCAGGGCTGCTTGTTACGTAACAAACTTCATGCACATTAATGGCATTCACATGACGTGTCACATCTAGTTGAAAGACTATCAGGGTGCAGCATGGGAAAAGGATGCGAGTGAGCAAGGGCAATGGTGCTTGTTTGCCCTAGTGGCAACGCCACATAATAAGTGCATCCAATCGGCTATATAGTGTCTAAACCCTGATAGGCTAGCCTATATGTAGCATCTCACCATTCCAGCTTGCTATCTAAACCCTAATAGACTAGAATGGCATTGTGAGGGGAAACCAAAATGGTACTGGAGAAGCAGCAGAATGGGAAAACAGGGTAGCTTTGCAGATGAAAGCTCAGTGCAAAATTCAGGGACGCCGATTTAAAAAAAGAAAGAAAACACCACATGCATTATTTACCCAACAATATGTTGTTCCAAAAAGTTTTAGTTCAGTTTGTGGTTTTGCAGTTACTACATGTTTCAGGGCATTTTTCTGATGTGTTTCTGCATTTCAAGATCTCTGATATGCTGCAATGGACTACTTCTTGATGTGAGGCAATTACAAAATTGAGGGTGGGACAGGATGTTGGAGGGGGAATACTACCATGATATTCCGCTGGAAAGAAGTCACTCCTATCCGCTTAACGGACCAAAACAAATCCACATGGTAATCTCACACTGGTGGATAACAGGCTGCCATTGCACCACATGCTTTACCACAGAAATGCAGCAAATGTGTGGTCAAAATTCTCTTGTAACACTTTGCAGGATGATACAAACAACCTCATACAAGACATATTGTTTTACCACATGCCAGGGATCAGAAGAAACCAAATCTAATTCCTGAGGGGAAAGCCTTGAAAAAGCAGCTTAAGAAAATAAAAGGCACTCTGCTAATTTAAAAAAACCCATCAGCGCCACACACACCCCCGTCTACATTTTAAGGAATGTTTGGTGTCACGACTAGCCAATGTTACAGCCTATTTACAGTCCTTGAAAATAGGGTAAACAAGACTACTGTGTTTAGCACCTGAGGGACGAGCACTATTGCCACATGAAAAAAAAGGGATAGTGATTAATACTAGAAACACCCTTGTGTTTTTGTGTGTATGTGTCGGGGGCGGGGAGAGGTCCCAGTTACCAAAAGTAATAAAGGAAGACTCCTCCATATTGAAAAGGCACTCTACAAGTGTGACTTCCTTCTCACAACAGTGAACCAAACCTATAAAGCCCCTCCACCAAATTTTGCACTTAAAATGGACATTCGAAATATAATAGACCTGAATTATTTCAAATTATTTCAAAGCAGCTGGAAAACTCAGGACCCTTCCATGAAAAATCCCCATCAGCCGAGCTAACATGTAGGCTTCAGTAGCTCAGAGCAGGCCTATTACATTGGTCCCTTGACTTGATTTCTAAAGAATTTGCTACATACAAAATGTTCAACAGGCAGTTGCCAATGAGGACATCTGAAATAAGTTTATATACCACAAACATATATATATTCTATGTGTATGTAAATGCCACTTCCATAAGTAGTGTGTAATTATAGACTTGCATGAGCAAGAAATATACTGTAAATGCAAGGATCTGATTTAGCTTTGCTTTAAGGCTGCAACCCAGGGGGGAAATATGTTGTGGTTTGAAAGAAGAGCTTCAATGTGCAAATTCCAGAGTATATGTATACAAAACGAGACATCCTCACCACTTGTTTTCTGGGCAAATATTTGCAAATAAATTCAGGAGAGGGAAACTCCATTTGCATGGAAACATAACCATGCATGAATTTTTTTTTATTCATGCATGAAATGTATTGCATGGAAATGGATTCATTGCAATACACATGCAAATGTATTCACAGGTGGCCACTCCCCCATGAGTAACAGTTTCCCACAGATATGATGGACGGAAAACCGTTCTCGAGTTTGCCCTGATTATGGTTTTGGTGCTCAAGCATGGAAAGAGCTTTGGAAGACTAAAGCTAAAGACTAAAGACCCAGGATGGTAAATCTGCCTCTGCAAAAATGGTGCCTTCACCCTGCACTTCAACAAAGAAACCAAGAAAATGCCCCCACAGAAAAGAAAAAATAGCATGTCAGGGAAGTGGATTCCTGCCTAGCGGGACTACTTGAGGTCAAGATGATTTTATATTTTAAAAACATTGCTTAAAAAGCTGGAAGCTTCACACATTTATCTATTCCTGACTGAGATTTTAAAATCAGTGTTACACTTTTGTTTTTGCACCCCTGAGTCATCTATTGCAAATTGGTTTATACAGTAGGTACAGGAACTCGCGTCCCGGCTTGTCAAACTCACCCACCCCACAGATCAGCTGTAGCCATGGCTGATCAGATGTTGGAAGATGGAGCTCTTCCACACAAACCGGTTTAAGTCCCATAGAAGTCAAAGGGAATGCAGAGCAGGTTGAGGAATGGAGCCTTCAAACTGCCAGCAACTGCAAGATGGTAGTGTTTGGGTACTGTAGTGTTTGGTTGCTCAGAATCATAGAAAAACGGATTAAAAAAAGAAAAATATATATACCTTTGACGAAGCAGCAAGGCCCTGATCCTGCACATACCTGACGTGCGTCAATGCCTTTAAAAGCCTAACGATCCAAGTGCGTGATCTTTGTGATAATTTCTCCCTACTATTCAAAATGGAAAACCAGGAAAAAAACAGTCGCAAAAGGAGAGCGCCATGCTCTGTTGACAAGGCAGATTTGAGGAGGGGACTGCCCCTTCCCCAATAGATACAGACCTCCCACCACTCTTTGGTTTCATAAAGGGTTACCTCAGAGCACCTGTTCCCCCATTAGGGCACAATAAATTAGCATCTCTGTCACCCGAAACAAATATTGCCACTTCCACTGTTAACTTAAAACAAGGCCAGCGTTCAATTTCAGCGAATGACATTATAAACTCTCCAGTATAGTGTCTCCAAGGCTGATAAGCAATTTCTGCTTTCCAGAGCAACTTGTTACCACCTCAAGGCTGCTAAGCATTTGGTTTGTTGTGAAAGAAGTTAGCAAAGGACCAGCCTGTGTTGGTGGCTTTGGGGGAGTCTTCGTCCTCTTTGGGTGGGATCAAAAACTGCCGAGAATTAATGGAGCAAGGGCTCCCAAAGGAGGTGTTTTCATTGTTGCTCCCAGTGGATGCAGGAGAATCTGGGCAGTCTGTATTCCAGGAGGAAGTATTCACTTGAGGTCTGTAGCCTGCAGCCTTGTCCAAGTCCTCTTCGACGGACGACGAGTCCTCCATTTTTATCAAGCTATTCACCGGCAGCTGCATTTGAGGTTTATAGCCTGCTGCCGCCACACAGTCAACTTCTGGTTCTTCCTTCAGCTTCACTGGAGCTGGATACATAGTCTGGATGTCAATGTAGACAACTTGGGAAGACCCCGTCGATTCATCGATTGGTGGGTTAGAGATCTCCTCCTCGATGATTGGCGGGCAGTAGGAGACGACAATGTGGCTCTCCGTGTCAGAGTCAGCGCCATCTTCCGGAAGCTCATCTGCTACGGGCGATGTAATGGCTGTATCTTCAATCTTGAGGCAAGGGGACTGTGTTTCAACCACTTCAATGTTGTTGGGGGTGCAGGGATTCATCTCCAGGGTTTTGGAATTGGGGTTTCCCTATAAATTGGAAAACAAAGCAAAGAACGTTTAGCATTTGCAAGTTTAAAGGAACTGGATTCTTCTGGGTTAGGGAGGGAAATCACAGAACCTAATTTTGAAAACTCTCTATTTTGTTATTCAAATAACCTGTTCATATACAGATTGTTCCTATGAATATTTCTAATTCATAGCCATCAGCATTAAGAACATAAGCAGAGCTTGCTGGATCAGACAAATGGCTCATTTAATCCTGTATCCTTTTCCCCCAGTGAACAACCAGTGAGAACCAGTCCCCTCCCTGCCTGCCCGATTTCAGTCCTGCACAAAAGCTAACTAAATACTGTGAATCTCACATCACCAATTACCAGCCCTGTTCCTTTCTCTCCAAAGGTTGACGGCAGGTGACAAAAACAAAAATAAAAAATGCTACTAAAAACTCTTAAAAGAATAAGAAAGTAAGGTACTTTTAACGTAACCCATACAGTCATAAACTCTGCCACCTCCTCCCTAAAAACAAGCTGCCTAGGCTGTAAATCGATATCTCATAAAAATGAGAGACCTTAAAAACAATACAACTTTCTCCAACAATCACTGACTTTCTATATTTCACACAGGGCAGCCCTAGGCTGGGAGGATCTGGATCCAAACCAGGGATGGGTGAAATCTGTCTATTTTTGTTTCAGTTTAGAATTTCACCAGCCTTCAATTCAGTTTCCACATTTCTGCACCGGTCTGGGTTTTTTTAAAGTCCTCATGAAAATTCATCCAACATTTGGGAGAGAATTTCCAGTAACTCTTTGTTAGAACTGGACCCATCTTTTCCAGGTGGGGATGGACTCCCTCAGAAGGTGGTGGACTTTCCTTCCTTGGAGGTTTTTAAGCAGAGGTTGGATGACCAATGGTCATGGATTCTTTAGCTGAGATTCTTGCATCGCAGGGAGCTGGGACTAAATGACTCTTGGGTTCCCTTCCAACTCAACAATTCTATGAATCTATGTGTCAAACATCTCATCAGTCAATGGTAAAATGTGTAAGGTTACCTCTGGATCCTTCGGAAACTCTAAAGCTTTGCAGTTTTCTGGGTTTGGAATGTCGGGATAGAAGGTTTCTTTAATCCTTTGGAAAGAGGAAAACAGGTGTTAATGTCAGGAATCTCTGAGAAGCTGTTGGGGAAGGGGATGCTTATCAGCTTGAGGGCCACATTCCCACAGGGTAAACATTCTGGAGGCCGTATTCTAGTGCGGGGCCTGGGCATAGAAGCAAAAAGGGGAAGAGTAGGGACACCTGCCTTTTGTACAACAGGCTATATTCTAATCTTGCTGAAATCAGAGGCACACATACACACACACACACACACACACACACACTGCACAAATTGAGGCAAGCAAGAGGATTCATCATTATCAGAGCACGGCCAGCCAAGAACATGGAGGTCCGCATTTGCTGCGCAAGCCAGAGGTTTTACAGCCCTGTTCTACAGTATTGTGTGGGTCATATTCAAGCAGCGTCTTGGCTTTTATATGCCGTAGCATCCAACACCACATTGCAAAAGGAAATAGGAAAAAATCCAACATATAATTTAGTTACATGTAAGGCGTTTCCTCTGCTCCCACAAACATGGGCTTCAATATGTGCAGAGAGCCACACACACCCTTACATTTTCTTTATTTACTTCAGAGTAGGATGTGGATTCTGCACCCCTCTCTATAGACCGTGTCCCTCAATTGGCCTTTTGCCTCAATCATCATTATTATTATTGCCTCTTGTTCTGTACATCACTGAAAGAACACCCCTGGAATGAGGCCCTTTGGCTAAAAATGTCCTCCACTCCTGGTGTAGCAGTTTAGCATTAAGGGCTAACAGATCACAGGGCTGTGTACAGTATTTACAGACTAATATTCCACTTATTAAAAAAAGAACCTTTAATTTGAAACTTACTCCCCCAAAATTTGAGGTTTATTAATAGTGTAGAACAGATAGCATCACCCAAACAAAAAAGCAGAACTGCAGCCTATCCTTGTTTGACAAGAAAATAAAGTTTGCTGAATACCAAATATTAATTATTATTATTGTTGTTATTGTTATTTTAACACATTACCCACACTTCACTCTAAGGGCCCAGGGCAGGTCACAAGCCATTTAGAATTACAACATTACAAACAGATACAAAGCTTACAATTAAAAAGACGTGATCACACACAAAAAAAGGTTACCATTCTCTCTTCCTGTAGCAAAGGATGCTGGTCACCACTCCCAACACAATAACAATTATTACTGGGACAAGGATGGCAATGATTAATCCCACAGCTGAAAAATTGAGAGAGAGAAAAGCTAATACAATCAACTAACAGTCCTGCTGCACCTGAAATAATTTAAAAATAAATAAATACAGAAGCAGCTTTCATGGACTGCACTTGGGGTGGAGGGGACTAGCAAAGCAGAAATAATTCAAGTAACCAGCAGTGGTTCTTAGTGACCCAGGATCAAGTTACAGGCTTCCGACGGTGGGTGGCTTGTAATATAAGCATGCTTCCAGGAAATGGCTGGCCTCGCATTAGACATTGCTTATTGGAAATAGAAGAGATTGATGAGAAGCTGCACAATTTTGCTCCTGCTGCCTGTGCACTAAAAAAAAAAAACCCACATTGAACAACTGCATTATTCTCAAGGCTCAGCCCCACATCCATTTGCCCTGCCGATTTCCCCCTGGAAAACCCATGACATAGAGCTGAATCGGAACAAACAGCCACTGGGTTTCCCACAGATTGCTGTTTGTTCTGATTTAGCACTAAAGAGCAGGTTTTCCAGGGGAAAGTTGGTGGGGCAAAGGTAAAATTGCTCAGACCTTTACCTTGAAAGCATGGGAGAAGCAGCAGTATGGGTGACCCTGGAGTCAGGGTTGCAAGACCTTTGCTATTACCAGTTTCTTTTAAACATGTTTCCCTTTGTCCAAGAACCTGTCATTCTATTCTGAATTGCAAACTTGTTGTGCATGTGTTGTTTTTTGTACACCACCTTAAAAACCCTCAAGAACCTCCTGTTCTGCAGAATTTTGGCTTAATCTTCACCCCCATATGCTGCAGCCAATCATATGCACACTCTGATCTCTACCCACCCTCCCTCACGGACCAGAAACTCAGTAAGGTCCATGGGGCAGGGACCCACCCAACATTTGCTTCTGAAATCCTGCAACGTGTTCTCTACACCAATGGTGCCTGAACACCACCGCCAATAATCTTTGAGGGTTATTCAGGAATTTGAGAGGTGTTCATTGTGCATTACGCCATTATCCGGCGAGAATTAAATATGCCACCCCAAAACAACCCTCCCCCGCAAAAAAAGACCCCCAACAAAATACACCCTCCTTCACCCCAAAAAACTTACAATTCTCCTTTGTAACCACAGACAAGCTGCTTGGGGGGCCAACTCCACCAGCTGTGTAGGCTCTTAAATTCAGGTGGTAGTTTGTTTTCCCTTGAAGGCTTGATATTTTTAAGGTGTTTTGCTTTAAGTCAGTAATATTCATGTAGGTCTCTGAGTGGCCTGGTGTTAGGGGGGAAAGAAAAGAATTAGGGTTGGGGGGAGAATTTTAAGAAAAGCACCAGTTATCACAGGGCAGATTCACACATGCTGTTTTGTAAAATGAACTTTCAAAGGGGAAGGGAGTAAATCCATATAGATTAAAAGGCAATCCAGTCCTATCACCTCACATATATATTTATTCAAATACTACTATCTTGCCCCTTTTCACAATATTCCATTCTATTCCCCCCCCCTTAAAAAACCCCAAACTCCACATCCATGGCCACTGAGCATGCTCAGACTTCATTAGGCTGCTTTGGGTGTTCCTCCTGCCACAAACAAACAAAGCCCTTTCCTGCACTCCTCTTGCTGTAAGCTGTATGGTTTAAAGCCAAACTTACTCTACCCTCCATTCAGAGGATAGATACCCCTTCTTGTAAAAGGGCAGCAAGAAAAGCTGCATTGTTGTGTTAGGCAACCATAATTGACTTTGAGGATAGACTGGCAAAGACCACTGACTGGGGCTGTACTTGAACATTTCCCCCTAGAAAATTCTAAGTAAAGTAGCATGTTAAAAAGGTAGTTGGGTGCTGCTGTGCATCCAGATTCAGGAGGAGCTCTGAGCACTTCTACCAACAGAAAGTGACAGAGGGACTAAATACTAACAGGAAAATACCCCCCCCCCAAAAAAAGAACCCATCACCAGACACTTCCTGTGCAAAATAGGTTGACCTTGAAATGTGCTCTCAAGCTGCTGTTATCTAGCTCTGTGGGGAATGATTCCTCCCAGCTATATTTTCCAAAACAGAAATAAGTTTATTTCCCATAAGACACCCAGTCACAAAGCAGCTATCAAGGGCAGGGCTAAAAGAATCCCGAAGGTGGCTCTTTCTTGTTCCCAGGCACATCCTGTTCTACAGGAGCTGGGATGATTGTGGTTGCTTTTCTGTGCTTGCACACCAGAGATGCTTCATTTATCGCATTGGTAGGAATAATTGGGGACGATCATCGATCAAGTATTCAGGGCATCAGCAACACACTCCCAACTGAGTTGCCTTTTCAAGTGGTGTTGGCCATTGTGTGGCTAGAGTCCCATACAACTAAAAAATCTGAATGCTAGAAGATTCAGGACAGACAAAAGAGAGCACTTACATAGTGCATTCTTTAAAAAATGCAATCTGCTCTCGCAAGAGGTAGTGATGGTGACCAACGCAGTGTGGTTTTAAAAGAGGATTCGGCAAATTAATGGAGAATATAGCTTTCAGTAAAAAGGGATGCGGGTGGCGCTGTGGGTTAAACCACAGAGCCTGGGACTTGTTGATCAGAAGGTCGACAGTTCAAATCCCCGCAACGGGGTGAACTCCCGTTGCTCAGTCCCTGCTCCTGCCAACCTAGCAGTTCAAAAGCACATCAAAGTGCAAGTAGATAAATAGGTACCGCTCTGGCGGGAAGGTAAACGGCGTTTCCGTGCGCTGCTCTGGTTTGCCAGAAGCGGCTTAGTCATGCTGGCCACATGACCCAGAAGCTGTATGCCGGCTCCCTTGGCCCATAAAGCGAGATGAGCGCCAGAACCCCAGAGTCGGTCACGACTGGACCTAATGGTCGGGGGTCTCTTTACCTTTATAGCTTTCAGTGAATCCTAGCCCTAATGGCTACGTTTGAACGCTCCGCCCCACACCAAGTTCCAGGGTCACATTTTGGTCAGCAAGGTGTTAAAGACGGCTGAGCCAAGAAAGTGACTTTCCCAGTAACATAAAATGACTTAAAGTGTGAAGGTCAAAGATCAGTATTGTGCACATCCTTTCAAGGTCTCTGTGATATTGTGTCAGTTGGCGGGGGAGGGGGCATGTTGCCGAGAGCAAAGCTGTGTTTTCAACAAGTATTCCTGGAAAGATGCAATTAAGCTGTCCTGAGGTCCCTTTAAATATTATTCCCGTTGCAAGGCTCCTACTGAGGTATGCAGGCAGACAAGATTATCAGTGAGTGGGAAGTTTTTTTTTTTTTGGGGGGGGTGGCTGTTTCCAGGCAGAATGAGACCAGAGAGCAAGTTCTGGGGAAAATGACAGTGAGACCAGCAGGTTTTATTTTCTATTAACTCTGTAGTTGAGTGCAACATGCCACAACAAGCTAGGATTAAGACAGGAAAGAAGTTTCGGGTGTAATGGCAAACCTGGGTTAACACAAGAAAATATTCACTAGCTAATGTCACACCATAGCATCAGAGCATGGTTTGTTGCCCCAAAACAAACCATAGCTAGTTGGCCAGGGCAGGTTCAGATGTATAAAACCAACCAAACCATGGCTTAGTGTTGGGTCTGAACACTGCCAACAGGAATACAGATTTATTAGTGTTTTGATCGCACTCATGAGTTTTTTCTTCCCTCTGCCAAATTATTATTATATTTAAAAACGTTGCTTTTTGTTTGTCAGTGCCATATTATAATCACATCGGAGTTTGGTCAGAGCATGGGGAGCTAACTTATATCAGGTCAGAGTGTTGATCCATCATGCTAGTCCAGCACTATGTACTTTCTAGGGTCTCAGGCAAAGGTCTTTCATTTCATCTATGATCTTCTGACACTGTATCCCCAAGCTACAGGATGCACTCAAAAACTGGTGATTTATAGCCCCCTGAACTAGAACACAAAGACCAGAGTATGAGTTACATTTGGCAGGGTTACGCTGCCAAAGCCAGACATACCCTGCTGAACGCTTATAACTTGATCGTATTGAGCACCACCATCATGTTTGGATTTGGCAGTGCAACTGGCACGGCAACTAAGATAATAAATGTGACAGCACTGCCTCTCACGATAAAGCACTCGCAAACCTTTCAGTGGTGCTAAAATCACAGAATTGTTGAGTTGGAAGGGATCCTGAGGATCATCTAGTCCAACCAAATCTTAACTAGATCATATATGACAGATGGCCATCCAACCTCACAAGAAAGGAGAGTCCACTGCCTCCTGAGGGAGACTATTCCACTGTCGAACAGCTCTTCCTGTCAGAAAGTTCTTCCTCAGAATCTCCTTTCTTGTAACTTGAACCATGAAAGGGTTTATTGATAGCCAAGCTATTAACATTTTTCTGCCTCCTTATTTTGCCAATGAACTTTGCTGCTTTGCCTGAGATGAGATTTCTAACGAAGTGCATTTGGCCAGTGGTGAGAGACAGTCAAAAACGCATCATTTACCTGGCTCAAAAGCTTTCGGCTTTGTGGTGCTTTCGTCGCCTTTCCCAAAGTGAAGCAGATAACCTTTTAAAAAGCCCCGGCAATCTTCGACAGACATGTTCTCCCATCTTATGACGATGGAATCTGAGGTGGCACGCTCCACTTTGAAAACTGGCGCAGCGCTAGGTTCTAGATGGAAAGCAAGAAGGAAGGGAAAACCTTTTTTTTTTAACAAACCCGAGATAGGTGTGTTTTGACAAAAAGATGTGTTACATGCAAACATTACTGTAGAGACTTTGTCGAGCCAACGGGTCTACAACCTCTATGTCTGGGACTGGCTGGATGACATTGAGTGGTGTTGAGACGCCAGCCCAAGAACTCCTACCCACCCACCCAAGGGATGCCACAGAGGAAGAAGACTTAGACCCAGGACAGTGGTGGTGGGACACTGAGGACCAGTCTGCAGAAGGGACAAGCTGAGAGGTGACAGAAGCAGGAGGTTTGAGTGAACACAGGGGATCAGAAGAAGAAACCCGTTCCAGGCTAGGTGTCTAGGGTCATGCTGCTTCAGTTGCCCAACAGCTGGGCAGTCCTCCAGCTAGCTCTCCACTGACACTCAGATCACGGAGAGCCTTGCATGCTGCTGAGGAACAAACCAGACAGGCCCAGAGGGGATTCCTCCATCTTGCCATAGTTTATGTCTGCTTGGGAGGAGAAGTCAGAGAGAGAGACTACTGGAAAGGAAAGGAGGGGCCAGATGTCAGTCCCAGCAACATCTTCAACTAGGGCAGATTAGCCTACATGAACTCTGTTGTGTTTTTACTTTTGTGAATAAAAACCGATTCCATTTTTGTGTCTCGAGTCCTTTTCCTGACCTGAGGATGAGCCTGCATTCCTGACAGCCCCTTGACTATCTTCCCTCATCACTGGCTTTCCAGGCTGGGGCTGACGAGAGCTGTGGTCCAACTCCTGGAGGCCATGACACTGGCTACCCCGACATAAATGCAAGACTGCTAGATCAAACTACAGGTCCATGTTATCCAGCATCTTGTTCTCCCAGTGGCTAACCAGATGCCAATGGGAAGCCTGAAAGTAGGACCTGGGGTGCAACAGCGCTCTTCCTACTTGTGCTCTAGATAGGAAGATATGCCAGGAAACCATCTTCAGCAGGAGAATCTATCATGTAAGTAACAAAGGGAACAGGAATGCAATCCAGAAACAACTGACGTGGTAATGCACACCCAAGGTTATTTCAGACACAGTTGAACCCTGCACATTTTAGGGGGAAATGTTCATAGAACTGCATATATTGGAGAAAAATGCATATTATTAGGGAAATTTGACTGCAAAAATGTGAATAGTAGTCAAAACGAATTACAAAAAGGAGCTGGTTAACAGAAATGTGTACAGATTTTCATTAAGTTTGTGTGATGCAAATTGTTGCAGAAATGTGGAACATTGCAGAAATTTAAGACGGGGGGGGGGATTAGAAATGGAGAGAGACTGATATTGAAAGTTGCAATCCTGCTGGTGCAACTCACCTTAGAATATATTTACACAATTGACTAACTCACCTCGTTGGTCTTGATCCAAAACTAGGCTATGAACCTTCCTAAGATAATTGCAAAGATAATGCACTTTCAGTCTGTCCCTATTTCCCTCTTTTCTTTTGGTTCAATAAACCCTAGAAGTGTCAACACATTTTCTCTTGCATCTGAATAACCTTTAGCAAAATTAAAGGCACTTACGCAGCTCTTGTGTGTAGCCATTTATATACTTCAGTAGTTGATATCCATTGTCTTTGCAGCCATAGACAGAAAATCTGTACCTGATTCCTGGCTGAAAGAGATCTGTGGGACAAAATAATCATTAAATATCTTATTTTACAGTGCTCTACATTCTGAGAAGAAATAGAGACATTCAATCCTTTACAAGCAGGGAGTTGCTCCTTTATGGCTAAATCTGGTCACAATTCAACTCTTAAAACCATGAAAATAATGTGTCTCAGTTTCCCCAAATCAAATCTGAGAGTTGCTTCTTGTCTTATTTATATTATTTTATCAGGCACTAGCAAGTAAATTATAATTTATTTGCAACAACCCTGCTATGACTTTAATGTTTTGATACATTGCAAAATGTGTCCGTTTCTCAATAAAGTGATTTTCCACCCAGGGATTCAAAGGTAAATCCCAACCCATCATATTCTTCATCCTATCAAGAGTCATGCTCCCAAAGATTCCAACCTTGGGGCAGTTGTAATAAATATGATCAATATCCACTTCTATGCAACAAGCCTTTAAGTGACTCCAATATTTCCTGGCTGGCCAACTCTACCCAATGTGTCATTTATTCAATGCCTGGGTATCCATCACCATCATCATACCAATTTCACTCACCTAAAGCCTAAAAAGCAAGCCTCAGGTGAATGGATGGCAGCATGATGATAAAATGCTTATTTACAAACTGACCTTGACCTTCAGATACAGGCTCTTAAGATCTCCACAAACAACACACTAAAGTTCAGAAGCAGCTCTAAAGACACACAGACCATTTGCAAATGCAAAGTCAAACCACAGATTATAGAATTACATGCATGAGGCTTGCACACACCCAACCTCAGCCTCTGTAGCAGTAACAAGGAGACTGGAAGCTTTGACTTCTGCATTCAAGCTCCACAGAGTTGCCTGTGATAGTTAAACAAAGAGTCGTCGTCATCACCCCCCAAGTTAGAACTATGATTAGATTGATCCTGGATTGCTTGAGTTTTAAACCAAGCAGAGATCCCAAGCTTTGAACAAGGTGTGGCAGGCCCTGTTCTGTGGAACTGCTTGCCTCCAGAAGTTTGGCAGGAATCATCCCTAATCATTTCTACATCTCTTCTAAAAACTGTACTGCTCAGACAGGGCTTTCAAACCTAATATGCTTTTGCCAACCAGCTTCTACAGATGCATCTGGCATTTTAAATTTCTTTTTACCGTGTTTCTTTGATTGCATACCATATGCTGATATTTTTTCATGAAAGCGTGGTTTATCAAGATTTTACATAAATAAGCAAATTTTAAAGAAAAGATAAGAATTGCAGCCAAGGAATAAACTCCATCTGGAGAACAAAAATGCTTTCCTGAGACAAATGTGGATAAGTATCCAAACTTTACAAGCAAGCTACCATTAAAAGGGTAATTTCTATCTTAACATAGGAATACATAAAACAGAAAATCATGGGGGAGGGGGGGGTCAGGAAGAAGCTCTAGCTATGGCAGCTTGAAATGTAAACTCTCCTGCTCAAAAACAGCAGAGTCCCAAACACATGCCCTGTCCATAGCTGTCAACTTACAGATTTGAAAATAAGGGACCAGCAGCCAAAATAAGGGATTTTCCGGGCACAGGTATGTTCAACTTCTGAGCCGCTCTGAGCCAAAGGCAGAAAGCCCAGCCAGCAGCCAAACAAAGCCTCAAGTGATGGTTCCCACAGCGCAGCAACCCGGCAAAGGGGATGCAGCAAGGAAAACCACCGTCACCTCTCTGCTGGGAAGCGCTGAGCAAAGGCGAGTCCCCAGGCAACGCGGCCGATTTGATTGGCACAAGGCATGCAAGCTCCACCCCCCCAGTCGTTCTTAGCCGAGCAACACAGTTGGCACCTCCCTCCTCCCTGGCCGGCAGGGAGGGAAGGAGAGGAGCAGCTTCCTTTGAAACCCAGGAAATTTAAGGGACATCATCCATAAGGGAGAGCAGTGGGACACGGTGCTGGGATAAGGGAGTTTCCCGCCAAATAAGGGACGGTTGACAGCTATGGCCCTGTCCCTAAATCATGGTGATTCTCACTTTCACATGCAAGCACAGTTCTTTGCAGAAACAAATGTTAAGCAGTTATTTCCTACCAGATTTGATCACAGCATCTGACACGCCTGATGGAAACGTTTCCCAACTCACAGCAGCACTGGGCTCAGGCCCCTGACGCCACCTCACAGTATAGCCACAGGTGACATTGGGGTCAAGCTCCCAAGCAACGTAAATACCATCTCCTTTGGCAACTCCGATCTCTGTTGGGGCATCGCCTGCAACATTGATAATGTCAAAAGTTAGTTCCTGGGGCCTTCTTAATGCATTTCATAATGCCTTCCCTATTCTCCCCCCCCCCCCCAATTTGTTTGAAAACACATGCAATAAAACTACACATATAAAAATACAGAAGAACCTAATTGGTCCAGAATAAACATACACAAATTTATCATTGGTAACATATAGATCATCAGCTCCTTATAGCAAAATTCAAGCTTAAACTGAAGAAAGTAGGAAAAACCACTGGACAGGTAAGATACAATCTAAACCAAATCCCTTATGAATACACAGTGGAAGTGAGGAACAGGTTTAAGGATTTAGATTTGCTGGACAGAGTGCCTGAAGAACTATGGATGGAGGCTCGCAACATTATACAGGAGGCAGCAACTAAAACCATCCCAATGAAAAAGAAATGCAAGAAAGCAAAGTGGCTGTCCAACGAGGCCTTACAAATAGCGGAGGAGAGAAGGCAAGCAAAATGCGAGGGAGATAGTGAAAGATACAGGAAATTGAATGCAGATTTCCAAAGAACAGCAAGGAGAGACAAGAAGGCCTTCTTAAACGAGCAATGCAAAGAAATAGAGGAAAGCAACAGAATGGGAAGAACCAGAGATCTGTTCAAGAAAATCGGAAATATGAAAGGAACATTTCGTACAAAGATTACCATAATAAAGGACAAAAGTGGTAAAGATCTAACTGAAGCAGAAGACATCAAGAAGAGGTGGCAAGAATACACAGAGGAATTATACCAGAAAGATATGGATGTCTCGTACACCCCAGGTAGTGTGGTTGTTGACCTTGAGCCAGACATCCTGGAGAGTGAAGTCAAATGGGCCTTAGAAAGCACTGCAAATAACAAGGCCAGTGGAAGTGATGGTATTCCAGCTGAACTGTTTAAAATTTTAAAAGATGATGCTGTTAAGGTGCTACACTCAATATGCCAGCAAGTTTGGAAAACTCAGCAGTGGCCAGAGGATTGGAGAAGATCAGTCTACATTCCAATCCCAAAGAAAGGCAGTGCCAAAGAATGCTCCAACTACCGCACAATTTCACTCATTTCACATGCTAGCAAGGTTATGCTTAAAATTCTACAAGGAAGGCTCAAGCAGTATGTGGACCGAGAACTCCCAGAAGTGCAAGCTGGATTTAGAAGAGGCAGAGGAACCAGAGACCAAATTGCAAACATGCGCTGGATTATGGAGAAAGCCAGAGAGTTCCAGAAAGACATCTACTTCTGCTTCATTGACTATGCAAAAGCCTTTGACTGTGTTGACCACAGCAAACTATGGCAAGTTCTTAAAGAAATGGGAGTGCCTGATCACCTCATCTGTCTCCTGCGAAATCTCTATGTGGGACAAGAAGCTACAGTTAGAACTGGATATGGAACAACTGATTGGTTCCAAATTGGGAAAGGAGTACGGCAAGGCTGTATATTGTCTCCCTGCTTATTTAACTTATATGCAGAATTCATCATGCGAAAGGCTGGGCTGGATGAATCCCAAGCCGGAATTAAGATTGCCGGAAGAAATATCAACAACCTCAGATATGCAGATGACACAACCTTGATGGCAGAAAGTGAAGAGGAATTAAAGAACCTTTTAATGAGGGTGAAAGAGGAGAGCGCAAAATATGGTCTGAAGCTCAACATCAAAAAAACGAAGATCATGGCCACTGGGCCCATCACCTCCTGGCAAATAGATGGGGAAGAAATGGAGGCAGTGAGAGATTTTACTTTCTTGGGCTCCATGATCAGTGCAGATGGTGACAGCAGTCACGAAATTAAAAGACGCCTGCTCCTTGGGAGAAAGGCGATGGCAAACCTAGACAACATCTTAAAAAGCAGAGACATCACCTTGCCAACAAAGGTCCGTATAGTAAAAGCCATGGTTTTCCCAGTAGTGATGTATGGAAGTGAGAGCTGGACCATAAAGAAGGCTGATCGCCGAAGAATTGATGCTTTTGAATTATGGTGCTGGAGGAGACTCTTGAGAGTCCCATGGACTGCAAGAAGATCAAACCTCTCCATTCTGAAGGAAATCAGCCCTGAGTGCTCACTGGAAGGACAGATCGTGAAGCTGAGGCTCCAATACTTTGGCCACCTCATGAGAAGAGAGGACTCCCTGGAAAAGACCCTGATGTTGGGAAAGATGGAGGGCACAAGGAGAAGGGGACGACAGAGAATGAGATGGTTGGATGGTGTTCTTGAAGCTACTAGCATGAGTTTGATCAAACTGCGGGAGGCAGTGGAGGACAGAAGTGCCTGGCGTGCTCTGGTCCATGGGGTCACGAAGAGTCGGACACGACTAAACGACTAAACAACAACAACAACAACATATAGATAGATAAAAGAAGGATCTTTACAATTTTATAATATGCAGAGAATAACACGTGCTGAAAAAACAGAGAGAGTAGCTGAGGGAAGGCTGGGTGGGGTGGGGTGGGAGGGTGGGTTTTTCTTTTAGGGAGGGGGTGGGTAAAATAGGGGGGAAATGAAGATGACATGTTTTTGATAAATTGTTATGTTGAAATTCCTAATAAAAATATTTTCTTAAAAGAACCTAATTGGTCCAACTGCTCTCGTTAAAGAGAAACAAATCCAAACAATGCTTAATTTGGGTCTTCCCAACTTCATTCATCCTTCCTCATAAAGATTATTTATTTCCTTTAACCCATTATTATTAATAATAATATTTGTACCCTGCCCATCTTGACTGGGTTGCCCCAGCCACGCTGGGCAGCTTCCAACAAATATAAAGCCTAATAAAATATCAAAAACTTCCATATACAGGGCTGCCCTTCAGATGTCTGCTAAAATTGTATAGTTATTTATCTCCTTGACAATTGATGGGAGGCTGTTCCACAGGGTGGCTGCCGCTACCAAGGAGTCCCTTTTGTCTTCTTAGACAACCACAGAAGGAAAGCTGGACACATCTGGCAGTAATGGGAGGTGCAGCATCCATGCCCTCTTGAAGACAACCAGAATTTAAGAGAGACCAGCTCCTGGTGTTGGAATGAGAGTCATCTCTGTAATCTCAGTCTAAGCTTTGCTGTTCAGTTTGGAGCACCTCCAGAAATATTGGTCAATGGACTGATTGACTTGACCAGGAGCCTCAGTTTTGCATGCCAGCACATCCTAGAAAGATTTAAGCTTTATCTTTCCTCACAAAATATCTAATAAAATCTTATGGGGAATATCGTATTGATCTTTGGGTGGCGGTGTAAGAGAGTGAGAGAGGGATAAGCAAGACACTCTTTTTGAGTCTTAAGAGCACACTAGACTGGTAATACATGTCTATCTAAAATCTGTTTACATTGGAGGACCTGCTGATAATTGGATTAAGTTCTGTGAGAAGTTCAATGGGATACAGCAGCTTAAAATCAGGTTCTCCAAATCAGCATGACAAATCAGCCTGGATGAACTGGACTGTGGCTCTCACAATATAAGTGCATGAAACGGAAATCAGGTCCAACGAAATCAATAGATCTTCCATGAAAAACACCTCCGGGTTACATTAACTGTATAATTACATTTTCTCCCCATATGGCTTGGGCTAGTAGTGAACGACTGCCAAGTCACAAGCTGCTCAACTTGGAACAGCATCAAATACCAAATATAGAACTGCTACAGGCTTGCTACAGAGAAAAGGGGGGGAGCAGCAGAGGAGAAATACTGCTGAGTGAGAAATGCAATGAATAAATGTTTTACTTTGGCAACAAACTGCCGATTGCAGGTGCACAATTCCAGGTGGAAGCTAAGAAATCTCCCAAGGAGAGAAACTCCCCAAATGTATGGAACGAGGAGGAGGAAACATGTCTGAAGCAAACGATTTCACCTTCCTCATAATAATGGCCTACGATTGGAATGTTGCCATCTGCAACCCACTGCAATATCAGAGGGTCATGAATGTAAGAGCCTGCACTGAAATGATTTCTGCGGCCTGGATCCCTGGCTTTCTTTACGCAGGTGTGCCAGATCTAGCATCAACTGGCAGATCAACCTGGAGCTGTATGTCTCCTATGTGTATCTCTAACCAAGGAAAAAAATTAGAGAATACTTTGCCTCTTCTCATATTTACAGTTATTTATACCTCTATAAAATGCTATTCACAATAAAGGAGTGAAATGAAAGATATCAGAAAAAAAGAAAAGAAATAACAAAGAAAAAATAAAGTAGTAAAAGAAAAGGATCATAAGTGAATTTTTTTTAAAGTAGATAAGTATTCACTATACATAGCCGTTTCCCATCTATATTTATATTCAATTGTATAATTTCATCTTGTCCTTATCTACCTTAAAAAGTGTTATTCTTTTTTTTAAGGACTTTTTTAAAAGACCGTTTGCTTCACACGTTTTTAATAATCCGTTCCATCAGATCCTCTGTTCTTCATATTTCCCCTTTGGATTTCCTTAATGTCTCAGTTTGTATTTTTTATATTACGCACATGATTATTCTAAACACAACTAGATTTTTATAGTAAAAAAAAAATACAAAATCTCTATTAACTTTCTACATGCTATACATAATTTTATAAACCTCTATCATGCCACCTCTTTCTTGACTGTTCTCTAAACTAAGAAATCCCAAATGCTGTATTTTTCCCCCTCAGAGGCGGTTGCTCCACTCCCCCGCCCTGATAATTTTGGCTGCCCTTTTCTGAACCTTTTCCAACTCTACAATATCCTTTTCCAAGGTGAGGAACACACAAATACACTATTATCTCTTCCAGGCATCCAAAGCATTTGCAGAATGTAACGGAGCCCAGGCTGAAAGGACCTGCTTATTATTCATCGTGCTGCTTTCCGGATGAGTCACACTCCATGACTACGATCTGTGACTCACAATGCCTCAGAACTGAGTTGTGCTGCGGGTAACGCAAAGCAAGGCATCCAGTCATTCAAAAAGTTCTTTTCTAAGAAGAGTCTGAGGAGGCGTAAGAACTGCCAGCTGCTCGCTTCAGTCAGAGCCACAGAAGTGCATGACCTGGAGCAGCCTACAAGTCTGTATTACTCACCAAGAGTGCTTACATAACTCCATAAAAGTTGCATCAACTTGTTCAGCCAATGAGCGTGAACAACAAAAAAAGTAACCCTGAAATCTTGAACAGCATGAAGACTGTGTATCTTGGATCATATTCAGTTATACCAGCAAGTCCAAACCTTTTCACCCCTACCCTAGAACCAATAAACAAATACAACTAAGGCCCCACCTGCACTATAAATTTAAAGCAGTATTATACCACTTTAAACAGCCATGGCTTTTCCCAAAGACTCCTGGGAACTGTAGTTCAAGAGCGCTGAAAGTTGTTTGGAGACTACTATTTCCCTCATGAAGCTGCAAATTTCAGAATTGACTGTTAAAAACCACTCTGGGAATTGTAGTTCTGGAAAGGGACTGGGGGGGAGCTCCCAGCAGCATAGCATCCTTAAACTACAGTTCCCAGGCTTCTTCATTGCTTTAAATGTATAGTTCAGATGGGGCCTAAGGGCGTACGTATAAATTTCAACCACATATTCTCCGGCGTATTACCCCATCCCAATTGGCGGCTTCCAACACATATTAAAACACAATAAAAAGATGAAACAGTAGCAGTTTGATCCAATACAAAAAGTCACAATAACTTTAAAACAATTTATATCAAACAAAGCATCGTTCAACAATCCATCAGAACCTAACAGTATACAGTGGTACCTCGGGTTAAGTACTTAATTCGTTCTGGAGGTCCGTTCTTAACCTGAAACTGTTATTAACCTGAAGCACCACTTTAGTTAATGGGGCCTCCTGCTGCTGCCGTGCCGCCGGAGCACGATTTCTGTTCTCACCCTGAAGCAAAGTTCTTAACCTGAGGTAATATTTCTGGGTTAGTGGAGTCTGTACCCTGAAGCGTATGTAACCTGAAGTGTATGTAACCCGAGGTACCAATGTATTAGGAGATAGGTACACAAAGTACACACATTTCATGCATTCCCCCCCCCCAAAAAAAAAAATGGGGCATACATATAGAAACCACAATTGGCAAAGAGTTTTATTTCATACTTACTGACTGGAATATCTGCACTGTTTATCTGAGAAGGAGGAGAGTGGCCAGCCTTGTTTTTCGCCACCACCGAGAATGCACAATCATTTCCCCCAAGCTTTATTGAGATGTTGCTGGCAGATGCAGAAACCGACCTGTTGTAAGTGGACCCCTCTGGTAGGGACCAAGACACTTCGTAAGCCTCTATCACCCCATTTGTGTCGGAAACGGGTAGTGGCTGTTGTAAAAAGAAAGAGAGAGAGAGCAGGTTCAAGGGAAATAGAAAAGGAAGTATGCAAGAAAAGCGTGCTGTCACAGAGCCACTTTCAGAAAGGTACTTAAAACAGCCCTATAAGCTGGGCCTTGTTGCAGTTTACCCGCTGACTGCTGGGCAACCCATTTATATATTTCTAGTAAACCGGCCAGCAAAGAAAGGCTCGTAGGAAGCTGCCTCCTATAGAGCCAGACCATTGGTCCATCCATTTCAGTTTTGTCTGCACTGACTGGCAGAAGCTTTCCAGGGTTTCAGACAGGAGGCATGTCCTGGAGATGTCAGAGATTGAATCTGGACTTTCTGCATGGAAAGCAGATGCTCTAACACTGATCTACGACCCTTCTCCAAATACAATAGCAAGGAGACACGACCAAGAGGGCATTTATCCTGAGAGAGAGAGTTTGGATTTGATATCCCGCTTTATCACTACCCTAAGGAGTCTCAAAGCGGCTAACATTCTCCTTTCCCTTCCTCCCTCACAACAAACACTCTGTGAGGTGAGTGGGGCTGAGAGACTTCAGAGAAGTGTGACTGGCCCAAGGTCACCCAGCAGCTGCATGTGGAGGAGCGGGGAAGCAAACCTGGTTCACCAGATTACGAGTCTACTGCTCCTAACCACTACACCACACTGGCTCTCCTGAGTCCTACGGCTGGCTCCCAGGCAGTATGCTCAGACATTTGCTAGGGATGGAAGCAATATAAGGTGCTGCTATTTTCATGTGCTATATGGAAGGCAAGAGCAGGTAATTTCCAAACTTGGTCACTCTATCTCCTACAGGTTAAGAGAATGCCTTGCTTAACTTTTCCCCACAGGGCAAGTTGGCATTAACTGATATGGGAGTAGCTAAAAGGGGCACACTTAGAAATGCCGCCACAAGTGGCAACCACAAACTTGCCAAAGCTTGAGAATCAAGTCTGCCCATTTTGCCTGCATAGTCTCTCTCAGGAGATGCTTTCTTGGTCATGCAAAAGTGTGGCAGATCGTTGGGCGAGAGGGAGTAAAACTTTGTTTTGCACATAATCTGTCAAATCCAATGAAAGTGGAAGTACTGCAGCAGCGTGTGTGGCCTGTGGACCTCAAAATGCTGGACACATACTGTTGGGCTCCCAATCCCCAGAAGCCCCAGCCAGAAGGGCCAAGGTTAAAGGATGATGGGAGCTGTAGTCTAAGACCTGCAAGGTCACAGGTTGGCCACCCAACCAGAAGTGAGGAAGAAGGCAAAACACTCCAGGCAATGCTGTGATTGGAACTGTGTACATGAGTAAGCGTGCTGTATTGGGGTGGGGGATGGCTTTCCAGCATGGCCAACAGACAGGGATCATGGGATTTGTAGTCCCCAACAGCATCTAGAAGGCCACAGGTTCCCCACTCCTGGGCTAAATAAATACACAGAAAAGGGGCAAGCAAGACGGTTGGTCCTGTACTAAATTATTATCCAAAGCTGTCAAGACAGTTCACAAAACAAGAGTAGAATAAAGCTGCTCTTGCAGAAGACATCGCACCACCTTCACAAAGGTATGCATTATCACAAGATGATGCCTCCCCCTCAGTGATCACCACCACCAACACTGTATTTGTGTGTCCACACACAAAAGACCTAGGCTCCAAGCAACAATTCAACTCAAAAATCAACAACTGCGAGATTTCATAACAGCAGCAATAATAAAAACAGCAGCATATAACAAATTCAAGAACATACAGATAACAAAATTTCAGTACTATAAATGTAGCAATAATGATACCACAACTTTCCATCTTACCACGTGGATTGTGGGTTGTTGTTTTTTACAAAACCATTTTTCGTGAGACTGGGAGGAAAAAGTTCACCTTATGGCCAATAATGCACTGCAAAATGACTTGTGTGAATTGGCTCAGAAGGAGCAAAGTTTGCAAGCAACAAGCAGTATTGTCTGGGAGCCAGTAATTTAAGGACAAATTAAAAGCAAAAGCAGCCGTACACATACCTTCCAAAAGAGGTTTACAGTCTCTCCATCAAGACTTCTCTCTCTCCAGAGATCTAGACTTCTCGTTGGAGCTGGAAGAGGAGAGTTTCGATTATACTCAAGAAAATATTCGTTGCTATCAGCTGATGTATACAGAATTGCCAAATTGTAACAATGACCAAGAGAGACAGCTGCTTAAGAAGAAGACTCATAATTTCCAGCACTCTTACACTGAAGAAACATCTCAAACAGCTGATACTTCTTTATCCCAAAACCTATCCAAGCCTGCACAATGTCTTACCGACTCTTGTAATTATTATAAAGTGCAGAGGGGGGCTTTTTCATCAAGGCAAAAAACCTCTCCTCCCCTCCTCATCCAAACTGGAAAAAAGAGTTATGGCTATATATATATATATTTAAGTGGGTTTTTTTCCCCTTCACAATGTTAGGTTAGGAAGAAAAGGGGGAAGAGGGGGAGGGGGAATTGTGAGTGGGGTGGCGTGGTAATGCTTCTATTCTTCTACTTAGTGTATGTGTGGGGTTTTGTGTCAGCATCACTTGTGTGGGTTTTCTTTACGATTCACTTATAATTCTTTGGTGGTGAGAGAGGTTGTGGGTGGCCTAGCTCTAGGGTGTGGTTGGTTGTCTTTGATTGGCTTAAGTCATGGGTAGGCAAACTAAGGCCCGGGGGCCAGATCTGGCCCAATCGCCTTCTAAATCCAGCCCACGAATGGTCTGGGAATCAGTGTGTTTTTACACGAGTAGAATGTGTGCTTTTATTTAAAATGCATCTCTGGGTTATTTGTGGGGCATAGGAATTTGTTCATTTATTTTTTTCCAAAATATAGTCTGGCCCCCAACAAGGTCTGAGGGACAGTGGACCGGCCCCCTGCTGAAAAAGTTTGCTGACCCCTGGCTTAAATAAAATTTGTTTGTTTGTGTGTGTGTGTTTGGACCAGGTTAGCCATATTGATTTGAATGCTATTGGCGGGTCCTTGTCTTGTTGGGCAATGTATGTGATAAAGGGGAACCATACCGGGGTGAAGGCGTCTTCTTCTATTTCTCCCCATGTCAATTTCAGTTTATTGGTTAGTTTTTCCTAATAAGGATGTTTCCCATACTATTTGATACCATTGGTCCATACTAACTTCTGACAGGTCTCTCCAGTGTCTGGCTATGATGCATCTGGCTGCTGAGAGTAGCTGGGTTATGAGCTCTTTATGATGTGAGTGGGCATTATTACCTTGGAAGATGTTTAGTAGGGCCATCTTCCCTTAGTTCTGGGGTGACTTCTAATACTTTGCTTAGTTATCTTGCATATTTATTGTATGATTGATGTCCAGAAGAGTTGGATTTTAGGACATTCCCACCACATGTGGAGGTATGTGCCTGTGGAGGTGCATCCTCTCCACCATTTTGGTGAGGTTCCTGGACATATTAGCATTAGTTTCCATAGTGTTAGGTACCACCTGTGAGTTTCAGAGTGAGTTCTTTTCTTTTCGCCAATATGGATTTAAAGGGAGTTTTAGACCACATTCTAGTCTATTGGGTGGGGTTAATCTCATAGCCTATTGACATTCCCCCATTGTTTTTTTGATTGCATCGAGGGGATTTGTGGGATTTTGGAGTAGTATTTTGTATCTTGTGGATACCATCCCTTTGCCATGTCCCTTTGTTGTTAGGAGGTTTTCAAAGGTTGTCAAGGGCCTAGTTGCTGCTGATTTTACTAATGGATTTTTTTAAGAGGGCATGTAATTGGTGGTATGTTAGCCAGGACATATGGGTGTCCCCTAGTTTGTCTTGTATTTCTTGCGTTGATATGGTTTTTTTTGTTTGTTTTTTGAAGTCTGCTAGGCAGTATAAGCCTTTGGCTCACCTGGTTTTATCTGGAAGTTTTGTGCTGCATGGTGAAATAGTGGGTGGTGTGCTGGGGAAATAGTGGGAATGGGGTTGGGGACAGTTTACCTACTTCTTCTTTCCATGCTTTAAGCATGGTCTGTGTGATGTGTTGTGGGGATTTCCCTTAGTTTGGGAGAAATGGGTATGCAGGGGTGCGGGTATTTTTAATTGTGTCTCTCTCCCGGTGTACCCATTTTTCCGTCTCGTCTTCTAAGATTTATGGGATTATGTGACGTACTTGGTGGGTGATGTAGGATGCTTTTATGTTGGGATCCTCCTTCTGAAGAGGGGAAGTGCAGGTATTTGGGACTTATTCTTGGTTTTTTGTGTGAAAAGACAAATGAGTAATTTTTTCTGCCATTTGCGAAGTTGGGCTGGGGGAATCCAGATTGGGAGGGTGATCATTTTGAGCATGGCTATTGTGTCAGAGTGTGAAGTTGCAGTGTTGTTCCATTTCCTCAAGTCTTCGTTGATTTGTCGTCACAAGGGGTTGTAGTTGTGGAGGTATAATTTGTTGGTTATTTGTACCCCTAGGTATCTGAACATGGTGCAGCAAACTTTTATCTTGGTGATGTTGGTGAATTCCTTTTGGGTATGAAGGGGGGTGCTGAAGCACATAGCCTCAACACTCAACAGGTTGAGTTCCCTGATTAGGGAGGCTGCTGTGTTTATGGGGTCTGGTGTTGTGACCATTAGGTCGTCTGCAAAGAGCCCTGATTTACAGGTTCTGCCTTTTATTTCCACTCCCTTGTCTGTGGCTGCTCAGATTCGGATTGCTAGAGGTTCCAGAGCCAGGATAAATAGGAAGGGAGACAGTGGGCATCCTTGTTTTGTGCCTCTTTGGATTGCTATGGCATTAGAGTCTATACTGCTAGTCCTGCATTTTGCTGAAGCTCAGGAGTATATTTGTTTGTGGGTTTGTAAGAAGTTGGGACCAAATTTCATGTTAGTACTGCTAATAAGTATTTCCACTCTAAGCAATCAAAAGCTTTGAAGATGTCTAGGGACATAATTGCCAGTGGGAGCTTAGTTGCCTTGCTGTGTTCTATCAGATTCAGTAGTTTCCTGGTGGGGTCTGTTATATCGTGACCAGGGACAAAGTCAGTCTGGTCTGGGGCTATAAACTTGTGTAGGAAATTTTTTAGGCAGTTGGCCAAGATTAATGTGAATATCTTGTAGTCTTGGTTTATTAATTAGATTGGGTGGTATGATTCTACTTTGAGGCTGTCTTTGAGTGGTTTTGGGATGGAGACTATATTGGAGGAGGTCCAGATTTTAGGAATGGGGGCCCCTTTTATGATGTCATTGAAAAGGCGGGTCATGTAGGGCATCAGAGCTTCTTGCTGTCTTTTTTGGTGATGCAATGTATTCTTGTTTTGAGTGATTTTTTTCCTACACCTGTTTGCTAATAGTTTGGAGTTTTTCCCTCCACACTCGTAGAAGCGTTGGTTTGAGTATAGAATGTTGATCATTCTTTTGATGATTTCTAGGGAGTCTAGTTCCCTCCTTTTTTGTTCTATAAGTTTAAGGAGTTTTTTTAGCTCCTGTTTG
Source organism: Podarcis vaucheri (assembly GCF_965113315.1). NCBI lineage: Eukaryota > Metazoa > Chordata > Lepidosauria > Squamata > Lacertidae > Podarcis > Podarcis vaucheri. Next base: position 19,042,337 of record NC_138749.1, read on the forward strand.
TAGCATGATGAGAGGGCCATGATGTCTTGTTCTATTTTGCTAATTTTTGAGGTTTGTTTTTTAAGGATTGTTTTCTCTTTTATGCAAGCTCCTCTGGTGACCACTTTCATTGCATCCCATAGCGGGTGTGTGTGTGTGTTATATTGTCAATATCATTTTCTTTGAAGTAGTTTGAGAGCTTTTGTGAGACTCTCTCCAATTTGTTTATTTGTGGTTAGAATGGGACTGAAGGACTATGATGGGGTGGTTTGTGTTTCTTCTCCTATTTTAAGGGTAACTTCTACTGGGGCATGATCTGTGATTTTAATGCTACCTATGTTTGTTGATTCAACCAAGGGTATCAAACCTTGTGTGAGCAGAATGCCATCTAATCTGGACACTGTCATGGTGCCCGGTTAGGCTGGTGTCTCCCGGGTTTTCTTCACCCCAAATGTCATAGAGACCCCTGTTTGTTTGTTTTTTAGCAACTTGTAAGAGTCCCTAATTGTTTGAGGTTTCCTTCGGAGGAAGGTTGCCCATGGGGTTGTAGGGTGGGTGTAGAAAAAAAGTGTTATGATGAACTCAAAGGCTTGCCCACTGCTTTGTAACATTTTAATTGGTTCCGATAAGTTTCTTACGCAACTGTTAGTTTTGTAATTCTTAGAACGGACCGATGAAGATAGCTTGCAATTTTAGTTTGCACTGGAGCTATGGTTTCAATCTCAGAATTTTATAAGCTATAAAATGCACAAAAAAGAAGAAAAAATGAAGCTCTTGGGGCAGATATTTGTAATCTGAAAATTCACACTTGTATATTCCAGGTGTGTTTTCATTAAGGAATAGATTTTGAACGGTCTTCCCAAAGCTTCTTGCTCACTTTTCCCGACTCATTAAGAGGACTGATGAAGCCTATACTTCAGAATGTTCCATTACTCCAGGGATCCAGATGTTGTTGGACTCCAGCTCTCTCCATCCCTGATGGGACATGTCACTTCCACAACATCTGGAGGGCCATGGATTCTCCCATTATGCAATAAACTTACGGGCTTGCAGGGTTGTGTGCCGCGTTTTCTCGACCCAGTCGCTCCACTTCCAGAAGAGGGGTGGAGCAGCTGAGCAGCGAACTTTGAAAGTGTATGTTGTGTAGGGACGCAACTTGCTCACGGAGGTTGTGTAAAAGGAGTTTTCTGCACCATCCAGCAGCACATTCAGGGTCTTTTTCTTCTTAAACAAACAAATGAAATTTCTTTATGACAAAAAGTACTGGGCTGCTATAAATCACTATTCATATTACTGCTACTACTACTACTACTACTACTACTAATAATAAATAATAATAATAATAATTTATACCCCACCCTCCCCAGCCAAGGCCGGGCTCAGGGCGGCTAACAAGCAATAATAAAAACAAGTTGAATGAATACAACTTAAAAACAAGATTAAAATACAACAATTAAAATATTGAAACATTAAAATATTAAAATGCAGCCTCATCACAGGAGGAGAAAGGAAAAAGAAAGAAGAAAGAGGGGGAGGGAATTAAATTGGCTCCAAGCCAAAGGCCAGGCGGAATAACTCTGTCTTACAGGCCCTGCGGAAAGAAATCAGGTCCTGCAGGGCCCTGGTCTCATGAGGCAGAGCATTCCACCAGGCCGGAGCCAGTGTTGAAAAGGCCCTGGCTCTGGTTGAAGCTAATCTAACTTCCTTAGGGCCTGGGTCCACTAGGGTGTTGCTATTTATGGACCTTGAGGCAGTTATCATTTCTATACATCGTGCTTTAAAAAGGGGGAGGGAGGGAGGTTGCAGCAAGATGAGTTCAGAATAGATTCTGGACCCATGAAGCTTATAAGCTTATTTCTTATATAATGCAGCATTGTGGTAAACTGTCTTCCCTCTAGCGTTCAATCCCATAATTGTGGGCTTTCTGCAAATGATGAATGCTATTACATGGGCATGGATCCTACACGGGTCTTTCCCAGCCAATAGGTACCCAGCGGTAAGAGGCAACACTGGAACAGGCTGGACTCTAGGTTTTGATTGATTTTAGACTTTCTACTTTATCTCACATTTCACATTGCTGCAGACTGCTTTGACTTGTGTTAGGCTGTGAAGCAGCTTATAAATTTGTAAAAACAACAACAAAACCCCACAACCCAGTTATTATAAAACGCCATTGGTGTACAAGGCAAACCAGAAAACACTTACCTGTTTCTCCTCGCAAATAACTTCAACCTGACACTGCAGCTTGATTTGCTTAAAATTGCCATCCAAGTGCCATGACAAAGTGACATTAGTTGGGCTTTCGTTCCTCACAGTGAACCGAGAAGGTGGTCTTGGATGAACTGGTGAAAAAAATGATGCAAAGTGTTAAAAACAAATCCTTGTTTTTATTTATTTCATGCCAAACATGTGCTAGGTGCAGTACGGAAAGGTGGGCTAAAGGAGGGCCAGTGTGGTGTAGTGGTTTAGAGTTTTGGATGAGGACTTGGGACACTAGGGATCAAATCAGGGTGGATAAAAATTAATGATTAAGAAAAAAAAGTAAAACAAATCAGATTTTTTTTTATTTTAATCGGATTTTTTTGATTTAAATTGGATTTTTAAAATCAAATGCTTTTGGAGGAAAAAAAAATCTAAAGATAATTTTCTATTTAAGTTACATTATAGTCCAAAGGCTATACATCAGGAAATAAGGATTTGTTTAAGTTTTTCATGTGTTTAACCACATCAGTCAACAAACATGAATGCATATGCTATAATGTTATTGTTTTGGTTAAATAAATTGTTTAAATTGTTATTAAGAAAATGATTATTTTCTCCTTCCAATAAAGAACAGCAGAAAAACATTGAACCTGTTAAAACTCACAAAAATTCCATAATTATTGGTCTATGTATTTCTAATAGTTTAACCAAATCAGTAATTTTTGATATACAGTAACTGTAAAAACTACTCTGAAAATTTATTATTCCAAAAATGAAACCTTCATCTGGTTGTCAACATTAAGATTATATTAGCAAGAATGAGTCTTTCTATAAAAAATGATTTAAATCAAGTCTTACTGACTAGTGATTTAAATCAAATCCACCCTTGTTCAAATACCCACCGAGTCATGAAAGTTGCTGGTTGACCTTGAGTCATTCAGTCTCTCAGCCCAGCCTAATGCACAGGGCTATTGTTGCAATGATGAAACAGGGAACGGGAGAATCACGTAAGCCACTTGGTGCAGTATCGCTTGCCTGACTTCTCTCTGCCTTAGCCACCGCTGGACACCAGGACACAAAAGGGTAGCAGCAAGGGAGCAATGAAGTCAGCAGGATGCAAACATCCTGGCAGCAACATCAGATAGGTTCTGCTGGTGTGTTTGCCCTGCACTCACCTTGCTCCTCTCCATTCCAATATTCAGAAGTATGCTCCCAAGGGCAGAACAACCTAACACCGAGTAAAAAATGATCCACAGAAAACATCTGGCTTGGAGTTGGGAGTGTGGCGGAAGTGAGCCACCAATTGCCTGGCCAATATAAAGGTATATAAGGACATAATTTGTGGGACAGGACACTGCTGCCACCAGTGGGTGGGTGCCATTATAGTGAAATGACACTTTGCGATGAGGTCATTTCAGTAATGGCATCTACCAACAGAATTTCACCTCTGATGGTGCCTGAAATGCCCTGATTTTCTGGTCTGCAAATTAGGTTGCCCAATTAGAAGGGCCATTTCAAGGCAGCCTTAGAGAATATATGAATAAGGTGAAAGGTAAAGGACCCCTGGACAGTTAAGTCCAGTCATAGGAGACTATGAGGTTGCGGCGCTCATCTTGCTTCCAGGCCAAGGGAGCTGGCATTTGTCCACAGACAGTTTTCTGGGTCGTGTGGCCAGCTACTGGCACACGGAGGACCATGACGAACAGAAACGCCGTTCCCCTTCTCACCACAGTGGTGCCTATTTATCTACTTGCACTGGTGTGCTTTTGAACTGCTAGGTTGGCAGGAGCTGGGACAGAGCAATGGGAGTTCACCCCGTTACAGGGATTTGAACTGCCGACCTTCTGACTGGCAAGCCCAAGAGGCTCAGTAGTTTGGACCACAGCGCCACCTGCATCCTGAATATATGAATAGGATGCCCCTATAATGATCAGATTAAATCCAGCGGTTAAAACAAACAGTTAAAATAAGCTTTAGTTCTGACTGAGACAGAGAAGAACTACATAATGAACATTGAATACGTACATGGGATATCTCTGTTTTTTTGTACAGTGGTGCCCCGCAAGACGAATGCCTCGCAAGACGAAAAACTCGCTAGACAAAAGGGTTTTGCGTTTTTTGAGTCGTTCCGCAAGACGAATTTCCCTATGGGCTTGCTTCGCAAGACGAAACATCTTGCGAGTTCTTGCGAGTTTGTTTCCTTTTTCTTAACACCGCTAAGCCGCTAATAGCCGTGCTTCGCAAGACGAAAATCCGCAAGACGAAGAGACTCGGATTAAACCCGCAAGACGAAGAGACTCGGATTAATTTCGTCTTGCGAGGCACCACCGTAAAATGATCATAGGGTTGCACACGGATTACTGAATGGGAACTTCTAAAATACAGTAAGCCCAAGAAACAGATTCTTACCTTTACGATGTATATCAATTAAGAGGGAGGTTGCTGACTGACCAAGATGATTGAAAGCTTGGACTGTGAAATTATAGACTGTCTGGTTGTTCAGAACTTGCATCGTATAGTTATATTCTACGTTGGATTTTGCATGGAAAAGTGAAACATTAATCCCAGATACACTGCAAATTTAAAATTTAAAGGGGGGAAAAGATCAATATCCAAGCAATACCTTTGATAAAAAGTTAATTGTTATTTGCTGAAGATGTATATAGTTAGATTACGTCAGATCAGCTTTAAGAAAATTGGGGAACGTTCATGAAAAGATGTTGAATTTAAGTGTGAAAGAACCTAGAAGTCCTGGGTTCCTCTCAACTAAACCCCCAATTGTAAAAAGTACATCTTTACTTTCATTTTTAAGGATGCAGAATAATTATCTTGGCTCAGCTAATGTACTCACAAAATATTTTTAATATTTACTTCCTCTTCATTTTTCCTTTCCTCCATTCTTACTAAGTAAACCCAAATTAAAAACTTAGCTGAGCCCCAGGGACCTTGTTAGCAGTGGCTAGATTTTGACTACTAAAGGTTTCGTAGAATTCTTCCCAGCATTGCCAAGAGGGCCTTATCTTTTAAACCACTTTTTGGCACAACGATTTTGTTGTTGTTTATATTGTCCTAAGTGCTGTTACCGCACAGCAAAGTTTTACTGACTAGATGTCATCAGGGCATACTTCTGTTCTCTGATGGGGTAGGATCACTCAAGTGAACAAGGCCAGGAAAAAGCAGCAGCTGGGATTGGGGTGGAGAGGTCAACACAGCCAGAAAAGCAGCAGCTATGGGAACATATGAAGCTGCCTTTTGCACACCTAAGAGGTGACTTGATGTGCCTCATAGAGGCCAACCTCCAGGGCTGAGCCCCCCTCAATAAAATATTTGAGGGTGCCGTGGTCCCTCAAAGTTGACGGAAGTTGCCTTTCAAATGATTATGCAGGGTAGGCTTACTTGGGCTGCCCCAATTTTTATTCAAGTTGGCACCTCTGATGTGCCTTATTCAGATATGGGAAGACATTCCTTCATTCCCATAGCATTAGTTCAGAAAAGTAGAAAGAAAGAAAGAAAGAAAGAAAGAAAGAAAGAAAGAAAGAAAGAAAGAAAAAGAAAATAAATAATAATAAAAAATAATTTATTGCTTATACCCTGCCCATCTGGCGGGCTTCCAACAAAATTTTAAAAACACGATAGAACATCAAACATTAACAACTTCTCTAAACAGGGCTGCTTTCAGATGCCTTCTAAAAGGCCTCTGATGGGAGGGCATTCCAGAGGGAGGGCGCCACTACCGAGAAGGCCCTCTGCCTGGTTCCCTGTAACCTCACTTCCCGCAGGGAGGGAACTGCCAGAAAGCCCTCAGAGCTGGACCTCAGTGTCTGGGCTGAATGATGGGGGTGGAGACGCTCCTTCAGGTACACTCGGCCAAGGCCATTTACGGCTTTAAAGGTCAGCAAAAACACTTTGATTGTGCTCGGAAACAAACTGGGAGCCAGCGTAGGTCTTTCAGGACCGGTGTTACATGGTCTCGGTGGCTACTTCCGTATCTCTATTCATTACTTTGAATATCTACTTTGTGGTGGGAGATGGGGAATGGTGGTAGCCAAAATCTAACCCCCACGGGCAATTCTTATTCCAAGGAGGGGAGGGTGGGTGTGTTTTTGAGAGAGCTGCTGTGTTGGTTTGTGAGGATGACTGAATAGCCATCTGCAAGGAAAACTTGGACCAGAGGGCAAACAGCTTCTCCTCTGTGGAGGATCCTTGGGCTAACTGGGTCTCCTTTTGGGGTGGCCACTGGTTCCAACCAATCAGTTCTCCTGTGATTCCCTCCTTAAGTCTTCTCATGATGACAACTTCATATGAGCTACAGAAGGATTCAGGGGCCTCTCATGTTCGACTCTCCTCTAAGGTGAGCGTTACTAACTCCCTGAGATTTGTTTCTGATCCTGAGTTTAGCAAAAAAAATAAAAAAATAAGCACCAATAATTTCCACCCATCATAGTTCAGATATGTGGTACATATAGCACTATGAACTGCACAAGCACACAGTACTGCTGGGATTTTAGATTTCTTGTTTTTAGACAAGCCCCATTCTGTAGACTTAAAAAGCAGTTTAAAACAAATGGCACTTTTTATCCATAAAAGGGTATCTCACAAGACATGTCTGCAAACTGTACCATGTTTAAGGAGACCGTTAACATTCACCTTTCAGAAAATCTGTAACGTGTTCCTCTTGGTGGGCCGAATAACCAAGTGGACCTTCCACGTTTCCAAGAGCAGGTTATTTTTTTCAAGTCCCTGGTTTCGCAACTAAAATTCTGAGGAACATCAGGAGGGTCTATAAGAAAAGAAGAAAGAAGGAGGGGTGTGTGTTAGCAGTTAAAATATACATGCACACACTTGCTGAACCCTTTTCAACATTCAACTTCAGAAGTTAGTGTTTAAGTCAGAAGGTCTCTTCTGTGATATCACAGAAATCTGAAATTTGCTTATTTATTTATATACTACAATTCACAAAAGAAATGAGAGCAGTTTACAACAAGTGCACATAAAATCGTGCAATAAAAAACATATGAAGAAATCAGAAACCAGCTAGCTATCATGGAAATATGTAATAGTAATAGCAGTGGCGTAGCGTGGGGGGTGCAGGGGGGGGGCCGGCCGCACCGGGCGCAACATCTGGGGGTTAGGGTTAGGGGGCGCAAATCCACAGGTTAGGGGGCGCAAATTACTTGCCTTGCCCCGGGTGCTGACAACCCACGCTACGCCACTGAGTAATAGTAATAATAATTTATGCCCCACCCATCTGGCTGGGTTGCCCCAGCCACTCTGGGAGGCTTCCAACACACACAAAAACATATTAAAATGTCCTGATACAGGGCTGCCTTCAGATGCCTTCTAAAATTTGTGTAGTTCTTTGAAGCAGAAAGATTTTCATTGGGTGTTTAAAAGTTGAAACAGAAGGCACTTGCTGAATCTCTATTGGCAAAGCATTCCAGAAAATAACAACTCTAAAGGCCCCGTCTCTTGTTTTTGTTAAACTTGAGCCTCGCCAGCTCAGGGAACGGCTCACAATGCTCTTGCAGATGATCTCAATGATCAAGCTGGAATATCAGGATTCAGGCGGTTCCTGAAGTACCTATGACCAAGGTTGTTTAGAGCTTTGTAGAATAAAACAAGGCCCTTGGAACCTGGCTCAGTAGCAGATGGGCAGCCAGTGTGAATGTTTTAGCAATGGCGTCCAATGTTGCCAACCAGATGCCCACCCCGGCAATATGTCTGCCACATTCTGCACCAGCTGGATCTTCTAAACCAAGCCAAGGGCAACACATTACAGTAATCTAGCCTCAAGGTTGCCAGCGCATGGGCTAGAGTAGCTAGTCTATCCCCATCTAAGCTGGGGAACAAGACAATGCTGGTGAAAAGGAACTGCTAGCCACATGGGGCACTTGGACCTCTAGTCACACAGATACAGGTGAAAGATTAGAAAATGGTGGAAAAGTTCCTTTATCTCACTAATTCAACTTCAAAGGGGAAACTAATATGAGATAGATTCATGACATGCAAAGCGAGATATGTCAAGCCTAGATTTGTTATCATTGTGATGATCATGGCGTACAGCTGATGAAAGCCCCAAATTAACAATCTCAGAAAATTAGAATATTCAATGAAATCAGCAAAACAGGGATTGTAAATTGAGCAAGATTGGACCTCTGAGAAGCAGAAGCACATCTCACTCTGCATGTCATGAGTTGATCTCATATATTAGTTTCACCATTCAAGTTGAATTCCTGAAACCAATGAACCTTCCCACGATATTCTAATTTTTCGAGTTTCACCTACCTGTATATCCAGGAGGATCCCCAAGTTATCCCCATGCTCCTTCAGAGGGAGTGAAACCCAATCCAGAACAGCTAAGCTTGCCCATCTCCCAGACACAAGAACCACCCCACCCAAAGAGTCTCCAGGATTCATGCAATTTATTGGGCCTTCTCCAATTCAACCACCAATCCAGAGCTTTCACAGCCTCTCCCAATTCAGACGTTACTTGCAGCTATCACCAGTGGCGTAGCGTGGGTTGTCAGCACCTGGGGCAAGGCAAGTAATTTGCGCCCCCTAACCCGTGGATTTGCGCCCCCTAACCCTAACCCCCAGATGTTGCGCCCGGTGCGGCCGGCCCCCCCTGCACCCCCACACTACGCCACTGGCTATCACTAGAGAAGCGACCATTCTGAAAGTTTATATACTTACAGCCAGCAAAGAGAACGCTTCCTTCATATTTAATCCCATCCAGTCGACAAACTACATTTTTGCCAGAACCCCCAGGTATGGCGTTTTGGACGTGGCCTGACACGCTCCAGTTGGAGAGTCGAGAGTAATTCAAGACCTGAATGTCATACGTCAGGTAGTCCAGGTGTTCTCCTTTCTTCCACACACAACAGAACGTCATATTGGAACCTACTGGCACCACTCTGTCTTGAGGAAACACTGCTCTGTAAGAGCCCGTATCATTCCCTAAAAACAGAAAGGAACAGGGATGACCACATCCTCTAGGTTATTTAAGTTCAGTTCAGCAGCAGCAGCAGAATGACATTTGTAGCCACAATCTCTCAGGAATTGTTCTGAGGTAAGCAGCAGGAACGAGAAGAAAGTGTGCCAGAAGACAGAGGAAGGAATTGTTTCCAATCAGCAGTTTTCAAACAACTGCATTCTTTGTCCTCGTTTTCTCTACAGATTGTGTGTTTGAGGAGTCGTTTCATTTCATCTCAGGAAAAGGGAATGGGTCCTTTGTCAATCAATACAGTAGCAAAAATATGGAGCGCCCCCCCCCCCAGCAAGATGTTCCGAAATACCCGGTCAGGCAAACAAATATTGCTTACCCATTTACATTGTGAAAAAGGAGGGCAATACACTCTCAAATCTGCAAGAGGAGGTCACCAGCCCTCGCCTGAGGGATGCTTGAGGGTTTTCACAGAATCATAGAAACATAACTTATTTTGCAGCACCCTTCATTCATTCAACACACCAATCATCCTGTGCATCGGGATCAGGACTCACAATTTTTGTTCCCATTTTGAGCATCTTACCGGGAATATTTGCGAGCTGGCTCCATTCACTCCACTTCTTGTCCCCAGGATATGTGTCCTCGCGGAAAAAACAGCGGATCTTGACATAGTGTGTGGTGCACTGAAAATCCAGGTCAGATTTCCAGCTCCACCGGAGGAGGCTGTCCTCACGAGTTAAGTTGGAGTGATAGGTCTCCTAAAGATGTAAAAGAAATGTCACTGTGTGCCTGTGTATATAGAAAACCTGCACATTTCAGCTTCCTATTTTTATTTTCAGATTAGGTTTAAGATTCTGGCTAATAAGCTGCAGATATTTACTTACTTATTTATTTAAACAATGTATATACTCAGTTTAATTACAATAACTTCTAAGCAGTGTATGAAAAAAGCTCTCAATTCAATGAAACTGAATTGAGCATGAATCTGACATGCTGTTTGGTGTGTTTCTCCACCCATATAAAGTAGGTTAGGCTGACAGGCCACAATTGTTCCAAGATCACCTAGTGAGTTTCGTGTGTGTGTGTGTGTGTGTGTGTGTGTGTGTGTGTGTGTAGAGAGAGAGAGAGAGAGAGATTTGAATCCAGATCTTCCTAGCCCATATCTGACATTAACCACAATCTCTACATATACAAAGAATGAATTCAAGCAATACAATTGGCACTTCATTTTTTGGAAAGCATTGGAATATAAAGTTGAGAAAAAGAGATAGGCCATCAGACACACACACACACACACACACACACACACAGAGAGAGAGAGAGAGAGAGAGAGAGAGAGAGAGAGAGAGAGAGATGGACCACGTACTAGTGCAACTTCTTCCATGGGATCTTTACGCAGGATCTGAATTTGCCAAGTAGCTTCCATCTCCATTGGAAAGGCTGAGCCGCCATCGTACCACTCCAGAGTCAATATGTCAGTTGAGAAGTTGGCAGTCAGGTTGTGAATCACTGGGGTGGGAGGGACAAAGGCTGTGTGGGGAAGAGAAAGGGACAGGAACCCAATTCAGAACTAATTTAGTGCCAATAACAGTCGCAGGAACACCACATAATTCCTGCTTCTCCTCCCCAATCTGAGTTTTAAAAAAATTATTTACATGAAACCTTTGTGCTTATTCATAAGGTTGGATTCCCTCAGCTGTTTTTCTACCACAAGGTAGAGTTCCACTTATTGTCCAGTGCGGAAAAACATGAATTCCCCCCGAAACTGTTTTGGTTTTTTTAAGGTTTCCTCAATGTGTATTTTTTCACAGTGTGCCTGACCCTTTACATGAGCCAGCTTGATGCAACTCTCAGAAGGAATGTATCAGCTGATGAGAGCAACTGAGGATATACCGTATTTTTTGCACCATAACACTCACTTTTTTCCTCCTAGAAAGTAAGGGGAAATGTCTGTGCGTGTTATGGAGGGAATGCCTACGGGTGGCATGCCTACGGATTTTCCTCCTCTAAAAACTACGTGCGTGTTATGGTCGGGTGCGTGTTATAGAGCGAAAAATACGGTACTTTAAAAGGGGGGGGGAGAAACCATGCACCAGGTGGATCTTCTGGTATAAAAATAAAGTAGATCTCACTAGTCTGAAGTTGGCCCATCCCTGCCCTACAGTAAGTTTCCTATTAAAAAGGGGCACAATCCAGGAGAAGTTTTAAGGACAGCTAAGTTCCACAGATTCCAACTGAAGGGAGTTAAGCACATGGTTGGCGACTATGGAATTTGCAGGTGCTCAGCTTTGGCCAGACTGCACTCAAAGAACACAATAGCCTCTTTCAGCTTAGATCTGCTATAAGTACCTCAAGGCAGGCAGCAGCGTCCACGCCATGCTCTTATATAGCAAGACCCTGAAAAACCTGTACTGTTGAACATTACAGCATTGTCAAACATTACTGTTTCAAAAGCTAGAAAGAGCAGTGGCGAAGAGAGAGCGCTTTATGCTCACACAATATTGGGCTACTTCCAAACATATAATTAGAGGCCAAATTGTTATGAAAGATGAGGTGCTTTTGTGGAAGATTACTGCCTGGCTGAATTCCAAGACAGAAAATCGCTTCTAGTTAATCCTACAACCTCTGTATTCTCAACATGGAGAACTCTCCCTTTCAATTTTTAAACAGAAATTGCAATATGGTTTTATGAGGGGCAAAGCCCCAAAGCGGACTATACTTCTGGGGATATGATGATTACATACAAACACACTCACACACTTTATGCTACGCATTGAAATCTGAGACCATCAAATTTTAAAACTCCAACATATAACTTTTTATGCAACACCCTAGGTCCTGAGTGACAGAAAGAGACTGAGAAAAGGCATGGCTGCACACTAATTTTGTATTTATTTATCAGATATGTATACCTGCCCATCAATAAACATTACCCGGGTTGTAACTTAACAAGCTTTGTAGCTTACAAGCAAAATATTACATCCACATCATTAAAAACCAATCAGAAGAAGGTTTTCTGCCATCTGTGTCAGACACAGCATAAAATAATTGTACAGTCTGGATGAATAAAAAGGTTGTCAGCTGGTGCCAAAAATATCACAGAGAAGACACACAGGAGAGCCTATCTGGGGAGGCTGCTCCAAAGCTGAGGCGCCACCACCAATGAGGCCCCCTCTGCTTGTTAGCCACCCTGCTTCACTTCACATGTGTATGAGTTAGAAGACCAGGAACAGTCACTTTCCATGTGGATAGAGAGGTCCAATGTGTCTGTTACATTTTTATATAGGCTCATGCCTGGTCCACACATCACAGTGAGCCAAAATATGGCTCCCACAGCTATAACAGTATTCATCATATTAACTAGGCCTGATAGAAATTGGGAGTCTAAACCTATAGATGGCCATAGATCCCCTATCCAAACACTAGGCCTTTAGGTGAAATATAGCCTCTACCTCATTGGTTGACCTACAGGGTGTATTGTAGATTTTCTGTTTAAAGGAAATATGGTTTAAAGGAAACTTCAGTGCTCTAACTTATTATAGGAGCTTGGAGCAAAGAGGAGGGATGAAAAGGCTCTGTGAGCTACTCAAAGGCTTGGATGTATCTTGACTTAATGATGAACTCAGATGTCATCAGCTGAACCAGCTTGTTAACAGTGTAGAAGAAAGGCCAGACTTTGTATAAAGACAGCGTAAGCTTACCAATATCCTTATCAGTCAGCTCAAATGTGTTTTCGGCTATCACTTTTCCAGACTGACTCACGGTGGATATCTTTATTTGATTAGAGGCAAATGAGATCAGTTTATCAATCTGCGCCGTTTTCTCCTTTGTTGTTAAGCAGGAAGTCCTGGAGGGGTGGGGAAAATTAAGATGAAATTAGTCACGTCACAACTCAGGTGGGGACAGGCTGCAATGAAGCGTTTTAGAAACATTCGTGGAAGACCAGCAAAATCAACAACAGAGTAGTCTGCAGGGCGCCATCCTCCCTCTCTTGGTATCTCCATATCAAAGCCTGCCAAAATAATAAAATAAAATAGTCATACCTCGGGATAAATATGCTTCAGGTTGAATGCGTTCGGGTTGCGCTCCGTGGTGCTGTAAAAATGATGTCAAACGCATGCGCGGAAGTGGCAAAACGCAACCCGTGCACTCGCTGTCGTGTCTTACCTTATGTTCAGGATGCGAACGGGGCTCCGGAATGGATCCCGTTCACATCCTGAGGTACCACTGTGAAATAAAATATATTATTCATACCCCACCCATCTGGGTGGCTCCCAACAAGAAGATTAAACAGAATAAAACATCAAACAATTTATAATTCAGAATTGAAACTTACTGTGTATGAGCAAACACCTTCACTACCCAAATTATGCACTTAGCGGTGTTAAAGCGAAAGTTTAAAATGTTTATGTGTGTTGTTGTAAATGTATGAACAAAGCAGAAATTGCATTTACGCGGCAAAATGTTCCAGCTGTCTCCTTCATTTGTTTTGCTTTTAAATCAGAGCAGCTAACGAGGGAAGAAGCCACAGAAAATTTTGCCACAGGAATAAAATCTGTGTTTATTTCATCACGGTGATTAACCAAATCCCAAAAGAGATCCAGGGAAAACTCATGCAAAATGCTGGGTGTGTGCACGTGTGAGTATTCGGACCCCCTGATCCCAAGTTATTCCCCCCCCACCCGTCATTGCTATCCCCATATCTGGGGATGGGAGCCATAGTTCAGGGTGCACAGCAAGGGATGGGCAAATCTCAATTGTTACTGCCTTGCTTCCACTTGTGGATGTCTTGAAGTGGGCCTTGCAGCCTTCTCATGCAGATTTTTTTAAGGAGAACTCCAGAGAAGTCCTTAAAAAATCTGCAGGGGGTGGGGGCGACTGTTAAGTTGTGGGTGAACATATCAGACGACACAGCGATTCTTCAAACAGCTCTTGTTTATTCACAAGCCAGGACAGAACCTAACTGAAGGGTTCAGTCAGCCTGCTTATATAGAGCTCCAGTACGTTACTGTAACAACCTTCTAAAACTATCCAATCCCTGAACGTCACTTTCAATCCCTTATTTGCATAACTATCTACAGTATCCCCCTACTGGCCCAGGGTGAGAACTTCAGTACATAACAACGACACACTAAAAAACAAAACAAATTGAGGTATATGTACAGCACCTTGTTCTCTTTCACTTGCTTGAACACTGCAGCTGTGACACACAATGTAAAAAAAAACATTTTTAAAATATTTGGAAAAAAGCAAAGGAAGCCATTTCACAGTTTCTTATGTAATTTTACATACAAAGGGCCTATTGTGGGTAGAAAATGTTGTAGTGCTGAAACATATCCTTTTTTTTGTACTGCTGAGGCTTTTTTAAAAGACATACAATTGCCCTTCATATATGTACAATTACACAGGGAGCTTCCTACACATTTTTCCCTTTTCCCTACACTATTTTTAAAAGCATTTAAACCAAAACCTCCAGGTGCTGTACTTTTGAGCTGCTCTTCAAGCAGTTTTACAGTGTTCCAGGAAGAAAAAAGAGCGAGCAATCCCTCAGTAAATATTTCACCTTATTCAGCTTGTAAATATTGCACTCGAAAAGTCCTCAGAAAGGGTTTATAGATCCTTTGGACTGAATCGCACACCCTTCCCATGGACTGGTTTGATAGCGTGAATAAAAATAATTGATTTTAAAACATAAATTGTTTATTTAAATTGACTTTTTTGGTTTAAATTGGATTTTTAAAATAAAATGCTTTCGAGGAAAAATGTTCCTAAAGATTGTTTTCCATTTAAATTACATTATAGTCCAAAGGAAATAAGGATTTGTTTTAAGTTTTTCATGTGTGCTAAAACTCAGTCTAAGTTTTTTTTAATAAAAAACCTGTTTAACCACATCAATTAACAAACATGTATACATATGCTATAATGTTATTGTTTTAGTTAAATAAATGGTTTAAATTGTTATTAAGGAAATGGTTATTTTTCTCCTTCCAGCAGAAAGTACGGAAGAAAAGTCGTCCAAATATAAACACTTAACTTATTAAACCTCACAATAATTTCATAATTATCTGTCTATGTATTTCTAATAGTATAACCAAATCAGTAATTTTTTATATAACTGTAAAAGCTACTCTGAAAATTTATTATTCCAAAAATGAAACCTTCATCTGGTTGTAAATATTAAGATTATACCAGCAATAATAAGTCCTTCTGTGAAAAAATTATTTAAATCAAGTCTTACTGGCTAGTGATTTAAATCAATTTGATTTAAATCAAATCCACCCTGTTTGATAGGACAAATGAGATGGGGTTTGCAGCAGACTCTGGCCTAGACTTTTCTTGTCATATCTAGATAAGAGCCCATACATGTGCATGTAAGAAAGTCCCAGATTCACCCCTCAACACGGGCTGCATATAGCCATTCAGCTCCTTGGCTCTCTTTTAGTTATGGCTCTGGTCCCAAAAGGTTCTGAGAACGGCTTACAAAAGATGCTGACAATAAAGTCATATTAAAACGTAGGAATGGAAATAACTTGGTGTCCATACGATGCCAGGAGTACTAAGTATTCCCTATACTTCACACCAAAGTTTCTCTTCCGCTGCTGTGATTGCTCTTCACCGCCATTCCCACCTGCTCAGTGTCATACAGTGGAACGAGTAGCGTGAGATTTAATCGGAACCAAGCCCTTATCTGACAAAGTCGGGCTGCTCGGCAACCGTGCTGTGGCTTGTTTGCTAAACACACTTGACCTTGCACTTGACTTGTCTCGACTTGGCCATTTTGTTGATAATGCAGAGGTATCCTCACATTGCCTTATTGCTGTTGCTTGGGTGAGTTTAGCCCGTGGATGGGGATGAAAGTTCTGGGAAAGGCCAAATGGATCTGTTCCAATGATCTTTATCTTTAGAAGTTTGCAGTGATGTTTTTCTAGAAAAAGAGGTCCCAGAACTCACCATGAACACCTCCCTTGTTCTTAGAATGACAATGGTGCTCACCTGAGAGATGCCAGAACTGGGGGGGGGGGGGAGCCCTGGATGTTTGTTCTTCCTGGTTGGCGCTTGGCCGGTTTTGAATATGTTTCCCAAGAGAAGGAATGGTTAAAACAGGTATGGGGAAACCCTAGCCTATAGGTCAGACTTGAACCAGCAGGCTATTCCTCACAAGCCATGCCCACCTTTTCCACAACTAACATCGTCTGCAGTAAGTCAAGACAGCACTGCTTTTCTATACAGTGGTACCTTGGGTTAAGTACTTAATTCATTCCAGAAGTCTGTTCTTAACCTGAAACTGTTCTTAACCTGAAGCACCACTTTAGCCAATGGGGCCTCCTGCTGCCGCTGCGCCGCCGGAGCACGGTTTTTGTTCTCATCCTGAAGCAAAGTTCTTAACCTGAAGCACTATTTCTGGGTTAGCAGCGTCTGTAACCTGAAGCATATGTAACCTGAAGCGTATGTAACCTGAGGTACCACTGTATGTTGCAGATTTGGGGGGTTGAGGCCTAAAGCCACCTCCGGGGTTCATGACAGTGATGAGATCCAAGTTGTGGATCTATAGTTCAGCTCTTCTCTACTCCAGCTTAGGCACACTGGAAGCTGCCTTATATTGAGTCAGACCATTAGGTCCATCTAGCTCAGGACTGTCTACACTGACTGGCAGCAGCCCTCCAAAATATCAGGCAAGAGTCTCTTCCAGGCCTACCTGGAGATTCTGGGGATTGAACATGAGACCTTCTGCTCACAAGGCAGAAGTTCCTCCACTGAGCTATGGCTCTTCCACCCTCCAGCTTACTAAACAATGACTACAAATTTCACCCAGGAACATAGCTTATAGGGCATCATGCCCAAGAAGGAAAGGAAGTCAGTGTTACCTGCCACTGTGACAGAAAGAATACTCCACTCCATGACTAGCTGTGGAGGCAGTTGTCCATGTGCAGATAACCGTTTTGAAGTCGTGTGTTACACATGTCAAATTCTGAGGCGTCTGTGACGGATCTGGAATTACAACACAAATGAGGTTGAACATGAATGTTACTGAACAGGATCATTATTATTTTTCCCCTATAGATAATTGAACATTAATGGAACAACAGAAGAAATCCATGCTCTGAAATCTGAAATAAAATCAAACTCAATCCGACATTCCTGTTTTCAAACACATTTTCCAACAGGAGGAAATGAAGGACAGTCTGAAACTTTAAAAAACATTTGCAGCTGTTTAGCAGTCTAGCCAGGATGCTCAAATATTCCAAACACATTTGAAGCATATTTACATCATGGACAAGCTGTTTGGATAGTCGTTCCCTGTCCTGGGGGAACCCTGCGAGCTGCAACTGTGAGGAGGGTCTAGTGATCCCTAAGTGATAATACTCCGCCCACTTGCCATATTCTTTTAGCTTCCAGCAGTGGCGTAGCATGGGTTGTCAGCACCCGGGGCAAGGCAAGTAATTTGCGCCCCCTAACCCGTGGATTTGCGCTCCCTAACCCGTGGATTTGCGCCCCCTAACCCTAACCCCCAGATGTTGCGCCCGGTGCGGCCGGGCCCCCCTGCACCCCCCACGCTACGCCACTGGCTTCCAGGATTCTTTGGGGAAAGCTGTAATAAAAAACAATTATTGAACAAGTAAACACAGTTCTAATTATTTTAGTGTCCAAAGTCATGGTGCTTTAAAGGAATTTGACTTGGGGGGGAATGGCCACACAAGTACAGAATTATTCCATGAAGGATTGGGCAATATATGGTTCCCACCCAAATTTCCAGCAACAACTGTGACTGGCTGTGTTCCAGACCTGGCTTCCTAACACCCTGTGTCACTGCCATTTACTGAGAAGGAGAGGGGCAAGCCAGTGGGGAACTTGGTGCAGTGCAGGTACAGAGCCTGAGCTAATCCAACCCTCCAGATACTACGTCAACACCATGCCAAACTCCATTTCCCCTCCCCTTTTCGGTAACTGGCAGCAACATGCACCACTGGGAAGCCTGGAAAGCAACATAGCCCAAACCATTCCTGCTGCTAAATTCAAGTGGATGGGAGGTTGGGGGGGGGGCTGGGGAAATAGGTAGCCAAAAAGAGGGGACGGGGGTGCCCCAATGTAGCAAAGCACCCCTGAGAAGATACCTCTGTTTTGGCCTGGAGAAGAGACTCCATCACATTCCTAGGCAGCTGATTTGTAACACCTGGTAGGCCTAGGCGATTGTCTCCTTCCAGTGTAAATCTCTGATCATCCTCCCTTATGTGTAAATTTGAAGTAAACAAAAGAACACTGGACTTCTTCTAGAGGTGTTAAGCCATGGTATGAGAACCCTAAATAGCACTTGTTACTTTTTCTCCTCCTCGTAATTACTAAGCAAGCAGTTCCAGCAGGCATGAGGCTCCCATCAGAAGAGTTCGAGAGACAGGTGGATTTCTTTCCCCCTTACTCACCTAGAAAGATGCATTTTTAAAAGCCATAGTTCAGTTGGTCAGAACATGGGGCTGACAATGCCATGGATGCTGGTTCAATCTCCGTAAGGGACAGCTGCATATTGCAGGGGGGTTGGACTAGATCAGCGGTTCTCAACCTGTGGGTTCCCAGATGTTAACTCCCATCATCCCTAGCTAGCAAGGCCAGAGCTCAGGGATGATGGAAATTGTAGTCCAACAACATCTGGGAACCCACAGGTTGAAAACCACTGGACTACATGATCCCCAGGGTCCCTTCCAACGCCACGATTTCAATTTAAACAAACTGTTGCTGACTGGCACCATTTTAAACCTTTAATGTCCATCCACTGCCAGGACTGCAAGCTTCTTGAGCATTTAAGGTGGCACTTTTCTCCTTACAAAAGCTTTGGGCCCCTTTAAAGAGGCCTTACTTTTCCCCTCACATGAACATTTCAATCTCTCTCTTCCATCCTTCGCTTTCCTTCACTCTGTCTCTGAACAGATCTCCATTCTACCACCAACAGTTTCCTAAGACTTCCAAATGTCCCCAGGGCTGAAAAGGGTTCGAAGTTGCTGCTTGGACTCTAAATACCAACCAACACTGGTAACTAATGGGGGGACGGGACAAGTTGCTATATTGTAGCAGAAGCCACAAACCACCAAGCCACAAACCGCAACCAAAAAGTAGAATAAAATACAGGAAGTATTTTACTATCGGCTTTATGTGAAATCTCATCTGTGTGCGCCAAAGTTCCTTTAAGTTTATCTAGAACTGAAACTTTCTTCAATTAAAGGAACCAATTGATATTTGTACCTTGCTTACGAAAAAGTACAGTGGTTAATTGAGCAGCTCTCAGCTCCCATTCTACATATAGCTCCAACCCAAATTAGTTCAGTATGGTTTTAATTGTTTTTAGAGTTTGTAGAAATGGTTTTGTTTCTAGAATTTGTTTGTGTCTGTATATAGAGATAGATATTAAGATTCTTGCTGCACATCACTTTGATGGCCTTGGGCTTTGAAGTGGTTTTAAATTTGCAAAATAAAACAAATAAAATGCATGTCACTATAGCGAGGAAGGCTTGTGACCTGCTGTCAATCTGATTTCTAAATTCTGACTTTGATCGTGTACACTCCATCAGCTTAAAACATAGCTGGGTATGGCATGATAAAAGTCTGTAATTTCATCAGGACATGTTATTTGTTGTTTACTGTTGTAATAATTGTGTTCTCAGAATTTATCTTCTGTACCATGAAAATAAATAACATTATAATTAATAGATAAATAAAACATAGCTGGGCTGTTCTTTTTCTCCATTGGGACTGAATCTGATTGAGGGGGGAAACTCATCAAAACACAGTATTCCATATGGATTGTGACCAACATTGTGTGCCCACTGCTTCCCAAACCAGAAATCAAAGCACAGTGGATGCAAAGTAAACAGGAGAATATTCACAGCCAATCAATGGACCCTTGGGCTCTTCCTCCATAAATATCATTATTTATATTTAAGCCAGGACTGGGACCAGTTAACCCTTCAAATATAGGATGCCTTCACATAGAGAATTGCCTTCTGTAAACTAGGCCACATGGAGACTTCTGACATGAAGCCAGGAAAACCATTTTGTTCAGTTTTGTTTAAGAGCTAAAAAAAGAGTGTCCTTTATACCCATGAGGACAGCTGCCTGATCTTTTCAATATGTTGCTACAGAATGCATTCACCAAGCATCTCAACCCAGGGAAACGGCTGGACAGGAATGTGTTTTGGCTTCTTGCGCCTTGTAAAATGCCTCATTCCTTTTAAACACAGCTAGAAGCTTGACTATAATCCAAGTGGTCAATCTTCAACTGCACTGAATAAAGTTTCATGGTTTGGGGGGGGGAGGCAGGCTGGGAGTAAAACAACTGAGGATGTACTGAAAGTTCACCTTGCTCCCCACGTAACTCAAAGGCTTTTCCCTTGCAACTTTTAGTTTTTTTAGTACTACAAAACAGAAATAAGATTTAAAAAAAACACTGTAGTGCAGTGGTACCTCGGGGTAAGAACTTAATTCGTTCCGGACGTCTGTTCTTAGCCTGAAACTGTTCTTAACCTGAGGTACCACTTTAGCTAATGGGGCCTCCTGCTGCTGCCATGCCACTGCCACGATTTCTGTTCTCATCCTGAAGCAAAGTTCTTAACCCGAGGTACTATTTCTGGGTTAGAGGAGTCTGTAACCTGAAGCGTCTGTAACCCAAGGTACCACTGTAGTTGGTTTCCTTTTTCTTGTTTTTTACTGTTGCTTATATTTTTTATTCATTACCCAGGTTTTCTTCATCTTCTATTGTATTTAATTGTATTGCCTAAATCTATAAACTAGCTAGGCCAGTGGTTTTCAACCAGTGTGCCATGGCATCCTGGGGTGCCTTGAATGATGGTCAGGGGTGCTGTGGACAACACTGGCCTCTGTCCCTCTTTCCTTCCCTCCCACCTCTGATGCCCTCTCGCATCTCTGCCTCCCAAAGGCTTGCACAGCTGTTTGTTGCAGCAGCCCTGGCTACATACTCCACAGGTGAATGGTGCCTCTGGCCAGGGGGTGCTGGTTGCCAGGAACTGAGGCGGCCTCAGAGTAAGCAAGCAAGCGGGTGAGGGAGCCCAGCCAGCCAGCCTACAGCCCTTGCTGTTGGGAATGGATAGACAAGTCCAGGGGGACTTGTCGGTCTTCTTTGGGGCAGTGTGAGGAGACACCTTTCTTTGGGGCAGGTGGAGCAGCTCAGAGACTCAGAGACCCAAGCAGAGTGCAGAGGAGAGGAGGCTGAGGAAACACTCCACAAGGGAGGGTGTTTGAAAAGGGTGAGAGGCCGCCAGCTCTGCAGGCAAGGAGTGACATAACTGGGCTCCCGAGCCCCACAGAGGTGCTGCAGAAAGAAGGTAATTGGTCAAGGGAGCCGTGGACTCAATAAGGTTGAAAACCTCTGAGCTAAGCAGTATCTCCAAGCTTAGAAGGAGCCAGGGCAATCTTAAGCATTTCCGGCACCGTGGTGCAAAGCTTCCCCACGTTTCCCAGTTTTTTAGGGAGGACGGTGTTGCCGATGGGGCTGGAGGAGGCGGGCAGTGGCTGGAGGGCGGCTCCTCCAGCAGGGAAGAGGCAGAGGCTGGACCCGGCACCTCTCGGCTCAGCTGGCCGCTTTGCACCGTGGTGGCCATGGCAGATGGAGGCTCTGGGTGCAGTGCTGCTTCGGCGCGGCATGGCATGGCAGAGGCGGGTGAGGGCGGCGAGCTGATGCCAGGAGGTGCCGTGTCCAGCCTCCGCCTCTCCCCTGTCACCCTCCAGAACTTGGTGCCCTGGTGCCCCACACCAGAAGGCTCTATGGGTAAGATGTCCCTGGAAGGAGCACATCTCCAGACTTCGGATGCTGGAGAAATAGGGGAGGTGAGGGCTGGACAGTATCAGCCAACTAAACATCTCACAGGACAGCATATGCAAACATTTTACATAAAAGGAAAACATGCACATTCCCCCAAAATGTAGGCTTTTCTTGATTTCTTAAAAAGTCTTCAGACTGGCAAGAGGAAGCAAAGACCTCTAATGTACAACTGACCACATCATTAGGTCTTAAAAATAATCCAAGGCACCACAATGAGTCACTACCAATTACACAGCTTCCCCACAATGACTTTTGATGTGCACAGTGCAATCCCAGTAAGGTAGTGAACTCGGTTGAACTCCTTTTCCTCCTGGCATTCAGTTGCTGTTGGTGCCACGAGGGGCACAGCAACCTTGGCAGCTGCCGTCCACTAAACCAGACACACAGAACATGCATGCATGCCCAAAAATCATTCAAGATGGAACTGGGCTTTCTGTAAGGTAAACTACACAAACCACATGAGAAGCCACAGGAGTGGAGGGTGATCTTGTGTTTGAATCATGCTTGCTGGTTTCCCACAAGTATCTGGTCTGCCAGGTTGCTGTCTTAGACGGGCCATTAGCCCAATCCAGCAGCCTTTTCTTAAGCAGATTTAAAGGTAAAGGGACCCCTGACCATTAGGTCCAGTCGCGGACGACTCTGGAGTTGCGGTGCTCATCTTGCTTTATTGGCCGAAGGAGCCGGTGTACAGCCATCATGTGGCCAGCATGACTAAGCCGCTTCTGGCGAACCAGAGCAGCGCACGGAAACTACATTTACTTTCCCACCGGAGCGGTACCTATTTATCTACTTGCACTTTGACGTGCTTTCGAACTGATAGGTTGGCAGGAGCAGGGACTGAGCAACGGGAGCTCACCCCGTCGTGGGGATTTGAAATACCGACCTTCGGATCAGCAAGCCCTAAGGCTCTGTGGTTTAGACCACAGTGCCACCCACAGATTTAGGGGACGGCAGATTTCATCTCAGGAGCTGCTGACTTGGCTGCCCCATTTGATGGGGTGAGGGGGGGGGGAAGGAGAGAAGGTGGTAGAGAGAAACCAACATGTCAGGGGAGCCATTTACCTTCTTAGCTTTCTGTACTTCATCTACATATCATTATAAGGTTATTGCAAATCTGCACTAAAAAAAAAAAAAATCTGGGCAAAGTATATCCAAAACATCTATATCCAAAAAAGATTACATGGAACTTGAAAATTAAGTGGCTTTACATTGATTTTCTTGTGCATTTATTTATTCAACTGGTGATACAGATCAAAAAGCTATCAAGGCTATACTGAATCTCTGCCCACCTAAAAGCCTCTCAACCACCTTCCCTACAACTCCCATTAAATTCTTGGCTCATAGCATTATCCACCCTCTTTCAATATAATCTTTACAGCCTTTTTTTTCTTTTCAAAGATAATCTTTATAGTCTTATGGCCTAGAACCTTGACTTTTGAAAACAAACAAGGAAAACCGAGATTCCTTCAGAACTGCAAACCCTACATTGCAGTGCATGTACAAAATGTAATGAGAGAGTCAGAGATATCAAATTATACCAACCTGTTTCCTGACACTGGGCCAATTGGTTCAGGACACACAAGTGCACTACTGCCAATAGACAGCAGGGAATTTGGTTAATCCACATTCTTCTACAATTCACTATGGAGATGGAGAATGGGTCACTTCAAGCAGCAAAGATCATCCTCTTTCACACAGACAGGCTCTAAAAATTGATAAGAGAGAGAATGAATTGTAGATATTCAGGGAACGTCACTAGTTTATATACCTGAAATATACACAATGCCAATGGATTGCACAATGCCTGTACAATTCTGGACAGCAGCCTATGGGGAGAAAAATGTTTAAAAGTAGGTATTGGAGCCTATTTCTGGCTGGAAGCCACCTCATAGGGAGAAACAACTTTAGACAAAGTCTGTTCCTTATTGTCTGCTCAGGAATTGTTTCTGCAGAAGCAGCAAGGCAAATTAGTACCAATTTAGCATAGGACGATGCTGTGTCAGGGTTATGGAGGTAGCTTCCCCACCCCCAAAGTGTTTTCATTTTAATCTTCTGTGATGCCTGATGGTTTGATGCCAAAAGAAAAAAGAAAAAGAAAAGAAGCTGAACTGAACAGAAATCATCTGGCATTACCAGAAGAAGTTTCCCATTATAAACCGAAAGCCAAAGCAGGCATAGATCTGTTACAAGACAGACAGACAGACAGACAGACAGACAGACAGACAGACAGACATAATAAATAAATAAATAAATAAATAAATAAATAAATAAATAATTTATACCCCGCCCTTCCCAGGATAAAAGCAGCATAAAATACAGTTTAAAAACATGAATAACAATAAAATTCAAAATTCAGCAATCAATTTAGAGGAAATAAGCATTAGATAATCCCCAGGGCTAGCTGGCTGAATTGGTCCTACTTGGGCCAGCGAGGAGGCCAGGGGAGAATTAGCTGTGGGGTCTCAGAGTGGGTAATCTTCATAAAAGGGGAGGGGGAGGGAAGAAAAGGGAAATAAAAGAATATAAATAAAAGAAATGCTGCTAAATTGGTTCAAACAGTTAGTGACCATATTGAAAAGGCATGGCCCTGAAGGAGTCCATTTATTAGAATGGGGAAGCTGGGAACCACAGGGAGGCAGAGCGCTCCTGTGCTGGGATCCTGCTTGCAGGTTTCCTACAGGTTGGCCACTGTGAGAAGCAGATGCTGGAACAAATGGGCCCATTGGCCCATACAGAATCATAGCATCACAACATTGTAGAATGGGAAGGGACCCTGAGGGTCATCAAGGCCAACCTGCTGCGATTCAGGAATCCCAACTAAAGCATCCATGCCAGGTGGCCATCTGCTTAAAATCCTCCAAAACACCCAAACACCCACACACAGAGGAAGCTGCAGCACTACAGACCAAGGCATAGGTCTGTAAGCCTGGCCCTGTCTCCTCTGACTAGTTTCCTCTTTCCAGATTCTCAAGTGGGATCTTTTCCAAGACTTCTTCCCACAGAGCCTCTGGCCTGATTCAGATGAGGGAAGATGCTCACAAGTATTGTGTGATCTCCCCGCCTCTTTTTCTCCCCACATCACCCCCCCCCGGTACAACAATTAACCCAGGAAAATTGTCATGCAACCATCCAAACTAGAAACTGGCATTGGCAAGATCAGAACAAGTCGGGATTTTAAAACAAGTTCAAACTGTCTAAGCCAGGCATCTCACGGAAGAGACCAGGGACTTTCCTCCAGTGTAGGAAGATGTCTTACACGGATTCAGACAACTGGTCTATCTGTATCCTAGGGCTAGTCTAGTCTAATTAGCAGCACTGTAAGGAAAAACAACAGAAGTAAAAGCATTCATTACAAGCACTGGTTGCAGTGGAGGGGCAGCTGGCTGCATCCTACTTTCTCCACTGTGTTTATTCTATTTTACAGTCATACCTTGGATCTCGAACGCCTTGGCTCCTGATCAAATCGGCTCCCTAACGATCGAAACCCGGAAGAGACTGTTCCGGTTTTCAAATGTTCTTTTGGAAGCCAAATGTCCGATGGGGCTTCCGATTGGCTTTAGGAAGCTCCTGCAGCCAATCAGAAGCTGCACTTTGGTTTCCGACCATTTTGGAAGTTGAACGGACTTCCAGAACGGACTCTGTCCGGCTTCCAAGGTATGACTGTATTTTCGTTTGAACTGAACAACACTTCTAAACCAGCGTTGAAAGAGAGCTAGGGCAAGTCAGCCTTTTGACATATTCAAACACCTCGCCAGGCTGTGCCCCTTTTCACAAACACCAAACATAGGGACATGTCTTATTCGGAGCCAGGTCCAGCGAGCTCAGTAATTGTCAACACAGGCTGGTACCATCTTTCCAGAGTTCCAGGCTGGAAGCCACTCCCAGTGTTTTCTGGAGATTCCAAGGATTAAATCTGGGACATTCTGCATGCAAGCTGTACCACTGAGCTACACCCTTCCCCAGAGAGACAACAGTTGGAAGGGGGCAGGAAGAAACCTAGCGCAGAACTGTGGCAGCTCCCTGGACCCATGTGGGAACAGGCAATTTCACCAGACAAATTCTTCATGATCCTCCTATTAACACCAAGGGGCAGGAAGGAAAACAGACACAACATAATTCTGAGGGAAGAAGGGTAAACATCTGTTCCAGCCACCCCACTGCCTCAGTCTAAATTCTCCCATGCTCTTGGTTTTAAAAAAGAAAACTAAATGCATCAGGCGATCCAATCCAGTACTTTCCACATCACATCTGCTTTGACCATCCTTTCTAAGATTGCACTATAGTGCATTATAAAATTTTATGCGCAGGGTATATGTTTACTTTTTAACACCATTGCCAGCAAAGCAAGTGCACTGTGGTTGGGTCTTCTGGGCCAAAGCATTTCTTTGCAATTAGTTGAATCAGTCTTTGGCTTCAAAGAGAGTCATCTGAGCAGAGGAATGAACATTATGCTATTTTTAAAAAGAACCACAGCTTCATAAAATTCAATTATTTGGCAGCACCTCCCATTTGACCACACTCATTTTAACCCAATGTCCCCTGCAAATTTTCCAAAAGCAAAGAACTCTGGACCTCCTGTTGCTCCTCAAGAAGACAACAAGAGTCTTTCTAAAGGCTAGAAAAAGGCCGAGGAATGTTTTGTCTTGCAGAGGAAAAAAATTGGTTATCAATATTTTTTACAAAGACTGCAGAAGGCAGCAGAAAGCAGCATTCAGCTGTGCAATAAATTTCACTCCTGTTCAAAGTCCATTGGGTATCATCAGCATGAACAAACACATAGCAGTGCCCTATTGTTCAGAACAAGATGCCCAAGGCCAGATGCATGTTTGACATGACCTGGAATTCTCCCTAAATTATGGAGAACTAGAGCTGTGTACACTCAATACCTTTAAAGCACTTTTGAAGCAAATTCTTTTCCTCAAGGAATTCTAGGCACTGTGGTTTACTATCATCATATGCTTCCTCTACATAATGTTAGTTCTCGCAATGGGAAGCAGCTCTCCAACCTATAAAGCAGAGAATTTCCCCCACCCTTGGGGCATGGAGAAACTGGAACCACCTGCACTTTTTTCAACACATGAAGTTGCTATAGCAAGTCAAACCACTGGACCACATAGCCTAGAGCTGTATTGTTCCAGCTGAGGGTTGACCTTCCAGTTCTTGGGACCAAAAAGCCCTTCCCAGTCCCCAAATTCAAAACTGTTAATGAGAGATGCTGGGGCCTGGGCTTTGGACATTTTGCAAAACATGCACTCCACCTGTGAGCTACGGCAAGCACTGGCCAGCTGCAGCCCTGAAAACAGAGTCAACAAACACACCACATTGTAAAAGACTTTCCACATGCTCTTAGCTTACCTTAAGGCAGATCACACAATACATTCAAAGCACTAAGAATGCAGCTTAAATAGTAACGGGTTCCCCCAAAGAATTCTGGGAGTTGCAGCTTATTAAGGGTGTTGAGAGTCGTTAGGAAACCCTTAATCCTCTTAATCAGCTACATTTGCCAGAGGTCCCCCATGAATAACTTATTTGGGGCAAGCCATGGTGGTTTAAAGTGGTATCGTAGTGCTTTAAATGTAAGGTGCAAATGTGGAGTTAGAAGGGAAAATACTAAGTTGCCACAGGGTGGTGATTACGTGGCTACCTCCTCAGCAGAGGAAGTAGCAAAAACAGCCTCTCCTAATTCACTGTAAATCAGACAGAATGGAATGCAGTTGTGATGGAGGAAGAAGGTGCAAGCAAGGAGGAAGGAACCTTCTGTAAAAGGAGGGCACGAGTAGTTTCAGACTCAGATACCTTCTTGAGGAAAAAACTACGGATACATACCCCCCCCCCTCACTCACACACGTAGCACAACTGATCTGTTATCAGGAATGGATAGATGCCAATAATATTTTCAGAAGCCAGAATGAAACTTAAAGGCGCCCATCACATGGGGTTTTCCAGATCTGTTTCCTGAGCCTTTTGGCTGTGGAACTGATTTGGGAAGGCAGAGCTTGAGCAAGCTGGAAACCTGGATGGCGTGGGCACTTCAAAAGTTACATCATGTCGTTTGTATTTTTTTATATATCTAATGGCTCCTGCCAAGCCCGATAGTACTAACAGTACATAGCTACAATACATGATACTTCAAGCGGGACATTTTTCTGTTTGCTGAAGCACAGACAAGATGAGGCAAGAGTAAAATAACTCATCAGGTGCGTGCTGTCACTCAATGCAGCAGGTAGGCTTTGAATATATGCTTTTGAATATATATTTGGCCTCAGCACAGCGTGTCTGAACAAGAGCAGTTAGAAAGAGAAATTCAGCAAACCGATAATGAACTTGTGTTGCTATTTACTTGCTTTTTTTAAGTGCTTGCCTACACAAAACCTTAGCATTGGATACAGGGAGCCTGCTTTTTAGCTTGACAGTGATGTGACAAATGCAGGCTTGATTACAAGCGAGGCAATGGGATTAGCAGTCATAAAAACATGAGAAAGTGCCTTATAATGAGTCAGATCATTGGTCTGACAGAGTGCTCTCCCAGTCCTACCTGGTAATGCCAGGGAATGGTTCAGACCTCTTCTCCCTGCAAAGGAAGATCATCTGCCATTGAGCTACTGGGCTTTGTGGTCTTGGGGGAACGGGTGGAAAAGACGACTGTTTAATTTTGCCTCCAACTCACAGATGGTTTATACCCCTCAGGCCAAGATTGGCTAAATTTCTATGGTCCAAGTTTACAACTATTGGGGGGGGTGTTGCATGTTGCTGGGGGGGGAGAGAGAGTGCAAGGCCAAATCAAAAGTGAGTGAGGCCAAATGGACAGGACCACCCCATAATCACCCACACTTTTCCCACATCACCTGCTTGAGCAAGCCTGAGACCTGTATCCTCAC
The DNA here is from genome assembly GCF_965113315.1 of Podarcis vaucheri. NCBI lineage: Eukaryota > Metazoa > Chordata > Lepidosauria > Squamata > Lacertidae > Podarcis > Podarcis vaucheri. The sequence goes on from NC_138749.1 coordinate 19,071,168, forward strand.
TGTTGCCCTTGTCTGGTTGAAGGCTATCAATACTGTCAACATGGCTACAGCCAAGGCCTGGTCTTTCCCTCCTTTCCTCGGCTCATATCCTTCTTTCCATTCTCTCTCTCTTCTTGTCACATGGGAGCTAAACCATCACCATTAGGATGAGGCGCACCACTGCTGTTCGACAACCACAGCTGGAATTCAAACAACCATTTGCAAACTTTGGTTTCACATGCAGTTTAGTGCCAACCACGGTTAGTGAAAATGGTGGTGCCCAACCGTTGCAACAACACTTTAGTAGGGGAACCGTTGCATGACAGCACATGGGAACCCATGAGGCCACTGGGAGCTCCCATTTCCTTAAGCATACTTCAGCCACCAAGAAACATTACATATTTACTGGGCTCTTGCGTCTAGTTGAGAGGGAGAGCTGCAAAAAGCCCGATTCTCTAAACTGTTGGAAACCCAACTCAGTACAGTTTCTGAGATTTCAGGTGACATGGCTCCTCAACTTTCCTCACGGACTCAGGAGGCATGATGTGGTAGTTAAGTTGAACAAGAGCTGGCAAGACTAGGGTTCAAATCCTGCATAACTATGAAGCTCACTGAGTGATCGTTCTCCAACTGAGACTACCTCAGAGGGTTATTGCAAGAAAATGGGAGAGAGATGCTCAAGGAGTCCTGCTTTGTGGGGAGGGCAGGATAACATCCACACAACTGCTATCTATTTTCACTGCTATAAGGAAGAGGAGTTTGGTTTTCTTTAAAGAATCCCAACACACACACACACACACACACACACACCCAAAAAAACCCAGCCTTTCTTTTTCATAATTCAGCCCACACTTACAACCTTTACTGAGGACTTAGAAAAACAGATAAATAGGAAGACACAAGATTTACCCACCCAGGAATAATGGCAGATGAAGTTGATGGACTATATGGAATTGGCGGAAATGACTGGCAGAATCCAAGACCAGGGAGAAGAGTCGGTGGAATAAGACTAGAAAACGTTTAAAGACTATTTACAGAAATACTGCAAAATTAATGAATGTTAGAAGAATGTTGGAATGAAGATATATGGCTTTAGTAGAAATGTTATAAGGAATTAAGTATAAATAGATTAATAGAATATTAAAGGGGGAAAATAAGGTCAGAAGGTTAAGATAATTTTAGGATAGAAAACAGAGGAAGATGGAAAGGAACTGCTGAAATAATTAACGGAAGTGGAATACAAAAAGGGAGGTGTGAGGAGGTCGCTGAAATAAGTGAATGAAAGATAAGATATTGAAATTATTTGATGTGTTTTAAATTGTTTTTGTTTTGTTTTGTTAGTTTTATGTGTTAGTGTTTTGTGTTAGTGTTAGTGTTATGTAGTGTTTTTGCATTGTATTGTATTGTCTATTCTTTTTTGTTGTTGTTTGTAGTGTTTAAATTGTTGGAAAAGCAATAAATATTTTTTTTAAAAAAGAAAGAAAAGAAAAACAGATAAATAAAATATGTAAGCTGTAATGAGCATATGGCACTGCTATCAGCACAATACTACCGGTCAACTCAACACCGACCGGCAGCACATTTATCACAACGGTTCCTGCGCAAGAACAGCCCATGACAGCAAGATGCCGACTGAACACACAGAGCAGCTTCCCACTCAGCTCTGACTCACAAAAGCTGTTGAAGGCTAGCAAGAGACAGATGTGTAAACTATAGAGGAAAGGGATAATGAGCAGCCAGGGCCACCAACATACACACAGTGCAAGATACAGAGAGGAAGATTGATGATGGATTGTAATGGGTGGCCAGTCCATCCTCATGCCTCACTTTGGTCCTGGCTCAGAAGTAAGCCAAAGAAAGTTACTGCCAAGACATACCAGAGAATATTTCAGCTTATTTCTAAGCCAAAGTCACACACCCCTCAAAAAAGCTAGGCCTACTTAACCCCTTCCTCTCTTCCCTCTAAGCATCACTTACTGCCCCCGTGCAGTGGCAGCAACACTCCAACCACAGGGGAAAGGGAGATCTCTCTATGGTTTCTGGTAAATTGTGCGGTAGTGTGGCATGACAAAAGGCTGTGGTTGCCTTGAGAAATGTCTTACTTTATTGTTTTTATTCATTTGTATCGTCTTTTGTATTATATGTTATGTATATTTGTCTATGTGAAAATTAATAAAGAATTTCTAAAAAAGAGAGAGAGAGAAATGTCATTTCCCACAAAGAGCTGCTGACATTCCGCTAGATCTTGGGAAAACTATGTTTCCTCAAGGCTACTGGACACTTTTCATCCTGGCCCCAGGGAGGGGATACAGAGGAAACTCTTCCTTTCCACACCACTGGGATATTGTGTGGGGTTTTTTGCCACCTCCAGGCTGGCCAGTAAGCAGAGTTATGGGGGGGCAGAATTTGGGGTTGGGGGTTCAACTTGGGATAAGCCAGGAATTCTTCTCTGGCTCAGGTTTAAATTCCAAGTTGAAAAATTCAAGGCTTGAAATACATACCTCTCAAACTTATATTGGAGTCCTGGGTTAATGAGTTTCCCCTGACATCTCTCATTTCTGCCAAGCCTTTTAAAGAACTGTGCTGAGTTGGATAAGAAGGTTTACATTTTTGTTGTATCTGTGTTATCTGTTTGGGATTACTAAAAGCAGTACATTCCACAGGCGGATAATTAGAGAGTCACATACAATAATATTTATCTAAGACTGTGTTGGAAGCAGAGCATTTCTGAGGGAACAAGGCAAATTCACAAGGGAGAAGAGCTCAGACCGAGTGCACATAAACTCCCTGCAGGGATTTCTCCCCCTTCAGCAAACCTGCTGCCTGACCCATAATCAGAACCTGCCCTCCAAATGTGCCAGAATGAGTCAGAAGACTTATAGGGGGCCCCCAGGAGAGAAAGCTGGTGTGTGTCCATCTTTAAAATTACATGCTTGGAAAAATCACCCTCTTCCTTCCCTTTTCCAAGCAGTTCAGCTCAGGGCTGCCAAGTCGATCCCACTTGCAAAAAACGTGTGCCAGGAAGCCATGACCCATTGCAGGGAACTACTGCAGCCTTCCCCGGAGGAATAGAAAAAGATAGACATGAGGCTGAAATGAGGGGTGGTCAGAGAAAGGGTTGGGGCCCATAAAGATTTGCTTGCTGAGAATGCCTCAGTCCGATTCCTGGATACGCCACAGATATTACCACGGGAACCGTTTTTCCAATCAGCATGGCACAGAGTCAGACCACTGGCATCTAGCTCAGTACAGTCGTACCTCGGGTTAAGTACTTAATTCGTTCAGGAGGTCCCTTCTTAACCTGAAACTGTTCTGAACCTGAAGCACCACTTTAGCTAATGGGGCCTCCTGCTGCCTCTGCGCAGCCGGAGCACAATTTCTGTTCTCATCCTGAAGCAAAGTTCTTAACCTGAGGTACTATTTCTGGGTTAGCAGAGTCTGTAACCTGAAGCGTATGTAACCCGAGTTACCACTGTATTGCCTACAGAAGTTTCTTTAACTTGGGTCCCCAGCTGTTGTTGGATTACAACTCCCATCATCCCATCATCCCTGGCCACTGGTCCTGCTAGCTAGGGATGATGGGAGTTGTAGTCCAACAACATGAAGACTGCTGATCCACAAACACACACTTCTGAAAAGAAACAGCTCAGTGATAAAATGTATCCATGCTCCCATATTCCTGTAAGAGTTTTGCAATTGTTTTTGAAATGTTGCTGGATTTGTTTCATTTTGTGATTGCAAAAGCCAGAACTAAGGGTCCCCGTTTCTCACATTCCTGAAAGGATCTGAGCTGGCACCCAGATATAGTTAAAGGAAAAATAGGTGCTACAACCAGAGATGCTATCAAACCCTTTCAGAAAAGTCTCCCATACAAAAGAGGATAATATAGAATTGCTTGCAGGCGTATGTATTGAGTAGACATTGTTTCAGCAGGAAAAGGAAGGCACTCAAGAGATACAAGTATCATATTGCACATCCTGTTATTATTGCCAGCATAAAAAGCTTCCAAAATTTCCCCCTAATTAGAAGTCCACGCCAGAAGTAGCGCACATTTCTGGGAAACTAAAGCAAATTGCCAATTTGGCTGACAGCAACAATAACGATACAGAAATGGAAGAGGAACTTGTTTTCTTAAGAGCAAACTGTGCTGACCTACAGCTTTCAGCCCCTGACTTCCATCACATCAAACTTGGTTTTGTGCTCTAAGCTGTAAGGACAATGCCTTCCCTCTTATCTTTTATAATTAAGAGATTGTGCTACTTCAAAACAAGTCCCCTGGGTAAAAAAAAAAAAAGGAAAAGGAAATTCTACTTTACCACCTACATTTTCCTCCTTTTTTGTGCAACGTAGTTTAGTCATTTGAGACAGAATAAAAGTTAGTCAATCAAAAAAACTGAAATAGAAATAATTGCTCCACTGGCAACAGAGGTCCACTAATGTACTGACTCTCAAAGAGGCTCATTGAAAGAGGTTTTAAAAGAAGCTTTGCATGTGCCTGAAAGTACAATGTGATCATGCTTATCACGTATCATCTAGTTTGGTCTTAAGGCTAAAGAGAATCAGGGCCAAACCCCTGTTTAGTCACGCAACTTACTGAGCAACCTTGAGCCAATTATTGACTGGATTTAGACAATCATCTCTCTGCTCCATAAGCCAAGATATATGTGTGAGCCTTTTTGCACACCCCCCCCCCAAAGTCTCAAACAATCAAACCAGAGAGATGCTAATCATAGTTTCTCTAGCCAGGAAACTATGGTTTGTTTCAGACTTTCTGAGAGGACCAAAAAGGCAGAGATATGATGATCTGAACCAGAATACTCTCTCATATCACCCCCAGGAATACACTTTGCAGTGGTGCTAAAAGAGCAAGGCCATGTACGATGCTGTCAGCTACTTGGAGGAAGGATAAAGAGAGAGAAAGATTGGTAGTCCAGAACTTATTTAACAGGGTAAGCTAACAGACCCCATGAAAAAAGTGTGTGAATTTGGCTTGTTCTGTTACCATACTACAAGCCAGACATAAGTCAAAGTGGCATACCACTTACCTGTTGTCACAACAACAACCATTTATTACCAACCATGCAGTAAAAGAATGCAAGGGCACATTTTTGGACTGAACTGGCATTCACACAACTTGAGGCCACCGAAGCAGACTTGGCCAAAGCAATTCGCTTATGACACAAACTCCAAAACATAGCCAGGACAATAAAGCAGCCCGAGTTAAGCAACCGTTTAATATTTTACCCAGCATTTTCTTGCTTTCCTGATTTCTCCGCTTTCCTTCCCCAGAGTTTCCTGTGAGATAAGATAAACTAATCTGTCACAGGACTTGTCTCTGACAGAGGATCGATAACAGCTAATTATAGCCATGATATGACAATCTGCCTCAGGTCCCCAGGGAAGGGTGATTGACATGCAAACACAAAGTTGCTAAGACCAGATGTGGAGGGGGGCAGGGGAATGAGAGCAGATGGCCCTAAACCTTGCACCTGGCTTACATCAATAAGACACCCATGATAGCAGGGCAATAGTGGGCTCTTTTTGTTTTATCTTTAAAACCAAATGGGTCAGACAAATGAAAGGAATTCAAAGATTTGGCAACCTGGGAGCCTTTTGTGAGTAGCCTGAGGACACATAGCATACTCCTGTGGTCTTCTTTCCCCAGACTCCTCAATGGACAGGGCATGCCAGGCAATTTCTCTCCTCTAAAGATTACAAGTGGGATGCAGGTGGCGCTGTGGGTTAAACCACAGAGCCTAGGGCTTGCCGATCAGAAGGTCGGCGGTTCGAATCCCCGTGGCAGAGTGAGCTCCTGTTGTTTGGTCCCTGCTCCTGCCAACCTAGCAGTTCAAAAGCACGTCAAAGTGCAAGTAGATAAATAGGTACCGCTTCGGCGGGAAGGTAAACGGCTTTCCGTGCACTGCTCTGATTCGCCGGAAGCTGTACTCCAGCCCCCTCGGCCAATAAAGCGAGATGAGCGCCGCAACCCCAGAGTCGGCCATGACTGGACCTAATGGTCAGGGGTCCCTTTACCTTTAAAGATTACAAATCACATAGTATGCTAGAGGTGTCCCAAGACTGATTTCGAGAATGCACAAAAATACTCTAGAATAGGTCCATTAATAAGCACATGAAAGTAATGCAGCCTCAACTGAGAGATTGATTTCCAAGCTGAAAAGGCAAAGATCCTGATGAAACAAGCCCAGATGGCAGAGATAGCAAACCTCCCACTGGCAGGGAGCACTGGGGGTGGAATGTGGCCCTGCAGATGTCTGTATTGGCCCTCAGAGTTGGGACTCTTCCCAAGTCACACTGCCCTCCTCAGCCCACCAATTCCTTGAGTGCTTCTGCTGGATGGAATGTGTCTTTGAACTGCAATCATGCCTCTTGCTTGCCTGGAGAAGCGTGTTTGCATACATATGAACCTCTGAACTCTACATGGCTGGAATGTGTAGAAATGGTAAGAGTCATATCCATTTGCTCTGAGCATTTTGGAGGAAATGGTTTCTTAAAGGACCTTGCAGATTTCTCAAATGAAAAAATGGGAGGGCAGTGTGCCTGCTTTCCAAGGCTCATTCTCAAATCTAAATTTCTCTATGGTTTTAGTATGATGTTAAAACACAAACTGTTTTGTTGCAGCAGGCTATACCTCAGAACTATAGTTATTTCCATATTTCCACAATGTGTTTCAAGCATTTATTAAACTTCTGAGTTTTCCGGGAAAGCAGGATTGAGCAGCTCACAGTCAAAATCCCTGTGCGTCTTCCATCCAAGCGCTGATGAGCTTTCAACAATGCTAAGCAGAGTTAGAACTTATGAAAACAATATTTTCATTCCAGTCACTCTTCTCCCACTTACTCCAATTTAGATTAACTTCTTCAACAGTTTTCCAAAAATTAAGGGAATGGAAAAAAGAAGGAGAGAGAAATAAAGAGTGTATTCTATTCAAACATGCAGATTATAAAAGAAATGGCTTTTCCCAAGCTTGGCTAACCTAAATAGATCCTAGCCAAGCCTGGAGAGAGTATGTTTTACAGTCAATAAATACTACATCTTTTTACAACTGCAAAACTGTTGAACGTGTTCCATCCACACTGCAGTAAACTAGAGGAGATTGAGATTTGATCAAAATATTGTTCTCATAAAGCAACTGCAAAGTGATCTCCTCCAAGGAGGTACATATATGTTCAAAACATGTCAAGATCAGCTTGATAAGAATCTCACATGTATCCACTGTCTTTTTCACCATCCTTTTGAATGATGGGACTTTCCTGGTTGTTTTGTTGATTTAAAACATTTTTATCCCAACTTTTCTGCCTCAACGTGGAAGCAGCTCAAGGCAGCTCAAAAGATTTAATCAAAGATACAAAAATTACAAACTAACTCACAAGATTAATCAAATATACAAAAATTGCAAACTTTAAGAGATGTAGGAGAATGCAATAAAATAAAACCAAAATACAAAAAGGGATCAAGGCAAGACACCAGCAAACAGAATAGGATCATTCCACCAGCAAAAAAGCCTGGTGGAACAAAAAGACTTAAATTTTGTCCAGAACATCAACAGGGAAGGAACCAAAAGGGTGGTTGCTATCTAAAGATAAAGAGTAAGAGAAAAATTGTACAGGGTTGGAAGTGAACTAGGACTTACATCTACGGCAAGAGGAGTCCTTTCCATTAGTTGCTTCCAACCACCTGCACAGATAAAAAGCCATCCTAGCATAAAATGATGTGTGCCCACAAAAATAGTTTGAAGGCTGGCTGTTAGAGGTGTGTCAGGTAAAAACTAAATAGGCCACTTCTCTTCCTCTGAAATGAATAAATGAACAGTGAAATGAGAAGCTATTGAAAACTAAAAAGGAGCTATTATTCAACTTCAGGCAAGAACTGGAAGTTCACAATTTTTACTGCTAGGTGAAGCAGATGAGGAAAGGGGAAAGCGTAGAATAATACCAAACAATAAAGCTTAATAAGAGAATACTTCCATAAATCAATCAACAATGAGGTGCTTATGCCCAGTTCAGGACTTCCTCAAACTTCTCTTGAACTCTAGTCTCCTTCTGAATTTACTCTACTCCCTGGGCTTCCCAGTCACTGCCTCTTTCGCAGACAAATATTTAGAATTATTGTGCATTGTGTACAATACATAGATATATCAGATTGGGGAACATTCAATCACCTACCAGTAATTTCTTTTTTTTTGTAGTGCATACTTTTTTGCTGTTGTTCTGTTTTGATTTTTTACATGGGTATTATTTCTTTTCTTCCTTTCTCTGTGCACTTGCAATTATGTACTTTTTAATCTTTCAATAAAGCATGTATGCAAACTCTCTCTCTCTCTCTCTCTCTCTCACACACACACACACACACACACACACACACTTCTGGAGGGCCTCAGACTCCTGAGGCCTGAAATTAAAGTAAGGGTGTGTTTTCTGGGACACTAACCCAACTCTCAAGCTTTAGAAGTAGGACAGGGTATCTCAGCTTGGCTCCTGAAACCAACCAGAAATGGAGTCATGAGAGGGAGGAAACCCAGCCAGTTGGTTGGGGGGTATAAATAATAAATTATTATTAATAATAAATTATTATTACTACTGCAGCCAGAAATTCCAGAACACTCCCTGCTTTCCCCCAGCTTCCAGGTTTAGCAGCACAGTACTATCATAACAATGCATTATATTTCATGTCATCCACTTCAGGCGGAAGCCTTGGGGAATGATGTATAGATAGTAAGCGATAGAACAAGCAAAGCATTCAACAAACAGTCTGTAAGAAAGCTAAGCTGGCTCCACTTCAGTTCTGGCACAGACTTATAAAACTAAAAAGAAGAGGAAATTAAGAACAATAATGAGAAAGTGCTTTATACTGAGCCAAGTCTTTGGTCCTTCTTAACAGAAGCTCCAGAGTTCTAGACAGGGTTCCAGGCAACCCTACCTGGAGATGCCAAAGATTGAATGTGCATGCTCAACCACCAAGCTACATCCGTTTCCCTAGCACCATCAGTTTAAGGAGAGGATGAAATTTTAAGTGTTGAAACTAAGGTTAAAATGAAGTTAAAAACCTGAGACTGAAACGTGATCAAAGGTACCAGGTGAGCCTCTATAGGGAGAACAAGGGACACCTGTTTTCAGAATGCCGTCATGCTAAAACTTTGCTTCTGGGAAGAAAGTATTCCAGCTCTGCCTCATCCAGGAACCTCTCCTTTTCCTACAACTCTCACTTTTCCTTTCTGCTTACTTTAGAAAAAAGGGTGTGGCAAAGGTGTACAAATTGTGTGTTGTATGGAGGATGTGAAAGAGGTTTTCTCCCTGTATAATGGAGGACCAGTGAAGCTGAATGTTGGGAGATTCAGAAGAGACAAAAGGAAGTTCTTCAATGATACAAGACCTGTCTCTGCATGCCACCTCCAAGGCATATCCAAAGGGTGGTGATGAGAATCAGAGAAATGGAGAGTTGGAAGGGACCACATGAATCATCTTGTGCTACCCCCTACAATGCAAGGGGGGGTTGCCCAAGGTGGGGCTCGAACCCACAACCCTGAGATTAAGAGTCTCATCATCTACCAACTGAGCTATCCCACAGAATGGGCTTTCTCTGTAGTAGCTCCTAATTTATGGAATGCTCTACCCAAAGAGGCCCATGTCTTGTCATCATTTCAGAGCCAAGCCAAGGTGTTTTTGTTTTTCTGGACACTTGGGCAGCACCACTGTACATTGTAATAGGACCTGGGTGGCGCTGTGGGTTAAACCACAGAGCCTAGGGCTTGCCGATCAGAAGGTCGGCGGTTCGAATCCCCGCGATGGGGTGAGCTCCCGTTGCTCGGTCCCTGCTCCTGCCAACCTAGCAGTTCGAAAGCACGTCAAAGTGCAAGTAGATAAATAGGTACCACTCCAGCGGGAAGGTAAACAGCGTTTCTGTGCGCTGCTCTTAGTCATGCTGGCCACATGACCTGGAAGCTGTACGCCGGCTCCCTCGGCCAATAAAGCGAGATGAGCGCCGCAACCCCAGAGTCGGCCACGACTGGACCTAATGGTCAGGGGTCCCTTTACCTTTACTAATGATACATTGTACTGCTAAATCTGTTTTTATTATGTTTTATGAAATATTATTGTGGGGTTTTGGTTTTTTTTCTTGCATTGTAAATTATTTCAGGACTTTCTTTTTTACTGTGAAGTGACATGTACATTTAATAAACCATGTTAAACTATGGCATTCACTGCCACAAGATACAGTCACCATTTTAAAGACAGCTTTAAAAAGGGGAGTGTGACAAATTTAAGGAGAATGAGGCACGGTGGCTCCAAGAGGCGCTATACTTCTGAATACCAGTTTACTGGGGATCACGGACAAAAGAGTGCTATTGCCCTGTTTATCGCTTCCTATGGCATCTGGTTGACCATGGTGGGATCCAGTAAGGCTCTCCCTCTGTTCCTCTGTTACTAACATAAATCAATAGCCATAAAAGCATGGTGGTAAAGAAACATGATTGATTTTGTCTAACTTAAACTCCACGCCTTCAAAACATGACAGCAGGTAAGCATAACTTTCAAGGTCTGGGAAGAAACTGAAAAAAAATCCAACAATATATTAAGCCAGCAGCGATTTACCAGAAAGCATAGACCTACGCTTTCAGGAATCGTAGAATATCAAGAAATCAATTTAAATTACTGTAAATGGCTCTCGTTTCTACTAATAAAACTCTAAAAACCACTTTCAGCTAGAAGGATATTCCATGACCACAATGCCCCGTACACAATAATTTACTTAGAATTTAACGCATGCACAAGTTGGGAGTTATCTGTATGGTACACTGACCATGCCAAGATGCCTTAGAAGTAAGGGACTGGCATATTTTTTAAAGTAGACAGATTCCAAATGGTATTAAAGTCAGCATGACTAAACCGCTTCAGAAACACCATTTACCTTCCTGCTGCAGTGACACCTTTTTTTCTACTTGCACTGGTGTGCTTTTGAACTGCTAGGTTGGCAGGAGCTGGGACAAAGGGAGCTCACTCCGGCATTGCGGAGATTCGAACCGCCAACCTTCCAATCAGCAAGCCCAAGAGGCTCAGTGGTTTAGGCCACAGTAGTCATGCTGGCCACATGACCCAGAACGCTGGCTCTGGACAAATGCCAGCTCCCTCAGCCTGAAAGCAAGATGAGCGCTGCAACCCCATCGTCGCCTTTACCTTTACCTCTGTAGAACCTCTTTCCTGGGACTGCACCACTTTAGAATACAGGCTGAGCATCAGAATGGATGCTCTTGCACACACACAAACTAGAACATCAAGCAAGGCATTATGTAGCTTACTCATCGCCTCCATAGGCTGCTTTTCAAAGTTTAAGAACTTCTGGTTTATTTTTATATTAAATACTCCCCTGTAAACAATTTCAAGACATTTTCGGGAAAAGAAAAAGCTAAGGAGTAAAGTCCAGAGTGGAGTCCCTAAGATGGTTGGACAGCACCTCGTATGCCTCCTTCTGACATCTCCTGCAGCCAAGCTGGTGCCAAACATACGGCTGTGCTTTCCTTTGGACCACATCTGTGCCCAGGCTTGTGCCCCGAGGAGGTCACTTTGGTGATGTTAATACAGTGGTTTGACTTCACCAATGGAAGTGGGTGCACTCCATTGTCTCTTGAGACAGACAGATGCCAATAACTTCAAAGAGAAGTCCCAACGGGCTCATTTCCCAGCATCACCATTTGAATGACAGAGGAAGCTGCCTTAAGACCGCCTCAGATCCATGGGTTGATCTAGCTCAGTATTGTCTATTGCACTGACAGGCAGCAGCCCTCCAGAGTTTCAGACAGGAATTTCTCCCAGCCGTACCTGCAGACACCAGGGTTTCGAACCTGGGGCTTCCTGCATGCAAGGCAGAGCTTCTACCACTGCACTATGGCCCTTCCCCCCAAAATAGGCATTCTAGCAAATCCAATGATAATTCAACTAACCTACCTCACACTGAGCTGTTGGGTGGATTAAATGGAAAGGGGGGTGGGGAGAGAACCATGTGTGCTACCTTGAGGCCTTGGACAAAAATGCAGGATGTTGTTGTTGTTTAGTCGTTTAGTCATGTTCGACTCTTCGTGACCCCATGGACCAGAGCACGCCAGGCACTTCTGTCTTCCACTGCCTCCCGCAGTTTGGTCAGACTCATGCTGGTAGCTTCGAGAACACTATCCAACCATCTCATCCTCTGTCGTCCCCTTCTCCTTGTGCCCTCCATCTTTCCCAACATCAGGGTCTTTTCCAGGGAGTCTTCTCTTCTCATGAGGTGGCCAAAGTATTGGAGCCTCAGCTTCAGGATCTGGCCTTCCAGTGAGCACTCAGGGCTGATTTCCTTAAGAATGGATAGGTTTGATCTTCTTGCAGTCCATGGGACTCTTAAGAGTCTCCTCCAGCACCATAATTCAAAAGCATCCATTTTGCGGCGATCAGCCTTCTTTATGGTCCAGCTCTCACTTCCCTACATCACTACTGGGAAAACCATAGCTTTTACTATACGGACCTTGGTTGGCAAGGTGATGTCTCTACTTTTTAAGATGCTGTCTAGGTTTGTCATTGCTTTTCTCTAAAGAAGCAGGCGTCTTTTAATTTCGTGGCTGCTGTCACCATCAAAATGCAGGCTACAAATGCAATATATATATATATATATATATATATATATATATATATATTTGCTTTCGTAGATTTTCACGGGTACAGGAATGCAGGTTTTGGTGTCTTCGGGTGTCTTCCCGTGTAAGAGTCGGGGTGTCTGGGCGACGTTTCGACGAGGTCTCACTCGTCATCTTCAGGCTGGTGCTTTCGGCTTCTTGTTACTGGAACTTGTTCCAGTAACAAGAAGCCGAAAGCACCAGCCTGAAGATGACGAGTGAGACCTCGTCGAAACGTCACCCAGACACCCCGACTCTTACACGGGAAGACACCCGAAGACACCAAAACCTGCATATATATATATATATATATATATATATATATATATATATATATCCACCCATCTGTCCCGCTCCTCCATGCATCAGATGAGAAGGCTAGCCTACCTTTTTTTTTCTTTTTAAGAAAAATAGTTTGTATGTGTGTTGAACAATCTTAAGCGATCCAGCTGTAACTTACTGAAGAAAACCAGGGAAAAGTTACACAACAGCTTGCATTTTCCAGAGCTTGACCCTGCAGGTAGTGTGGTAGATTTGTGCCAAATCAGAGGGCAATGAGTCCACAGAAGCAGCACTGGCCAGCAAGTGTTGCTATATAAGTTTCCTCATTGATGAAAAGATCTGTAGACTGTGACCTGGCAAAAACATGGACCCTAAGGTGGGATTTAACTACAAACCACTTGATCAGCTAGGATTCCTGTTTGCCAGGCTTTGCCATTAATAGCACTAGGTGGCAATATTTTGACATCTCAGGTACACGTTAACTAAACTGATACTCAAAAACTTTAACCCCCTGAAGTGTTTTGGCACAACCTTCTCTTTGCTGACTAGCTGCCGTGCAAGGTGAATTCAACCTTGGGTCACACCAAGTCTAACAGGATTAAAGAGTTCGTTGCCGTAGCATGAATCCCTGCAATTATTTTCTTCTTTGAAGCGGAATTTCACGTGGCAATTTTGCAAAAAGGAAAAAGGTGAAAGAAAGCAGGAATGTAACAGCCAGCTGGAAAAGAATGCAGGTTAACAAATATAGTCTGGAGAAACCTTAGCCTTTGAGTTGCTTCCAAATAAATCAGGACTTGTCCATTGATTTCAGTGAGTCTGCTCACTGACTAAGTTAGGTATAACCGTTCATCATTACCTCCACATTTCAGAAGGCAGTACTATGCTATTAGTTCTATTCTAGCCAGTAATACACTAAAAGACTTCATTTATTTCTTCACTGTTGAAATAGCCAGTGTTGCTCAGGAAATCCATGTGAAATATTATCTCACATATGGGACAACCAAACAAAAAGTGATATACCAGCTTTGTATTGTTGGTGATTTAAAAATAAAACAAGGGTAACTGTTCAAATCTAACTGCTCAGGAAAATGTTTAAAACTGATGCAATTCTGAACTGTTATAATCGACATCAAAATAGGATTAAGAACATTACTGTCCAGTTGACTATAAACCTGATGCCAGTGGCCATATTTCAAGGTATAGTGAATGATACAAATATGGAGATAAAAGGGCAAAAGTGGTAAAAAGGAACAGTCCTTCTAATGAAACCTCATTAGGTTCCCTAATAATTATTCCATTTATGAAAATATTTGACTATTTTAGAGCATTCCGCCATTTATTTGAGAGGTTTTTCCTCTGAAATCTATCCTAAGGGGGCGTCTACACCAACTGTTTTTCTCAGAATACATATATAGTGCATTGCGGAGGCTGTTGGTGTAATCACAATCTTAAGAGCTAGTGGCAAGAAATGTCTGCATTCGCATAATACAAAATCCCATCCTAGCAAACCAGGATATGCACAAACTGTGTGCACAAATGCAGGCCTTCACATGAGTGGCAATAGAAAAACTAGAAAGCCATAACTGGCCACAGTTCTTCATTCACATGTAACAGAAAACCATGATTAACAGCTTCAAAATAAGCCAGGATTCAGAAGCCACATGATGCACCCACCCTAATAGTTTATTTTTTATTTAAGCAGACTGCTCACGGTGATGGCAAATCTGAAAAAGGCCTAATTTTTGGAAATAATAAGGCACGGTATTAAGAAATGCATCAATAGTATACAGAGCTCCTCACCCATCTTACTGCTTCTAAATAACTTTTGCAAGACAGAGTCATTCAATACCCAAAGCGTTCCTTTGCAATCTCTGCACGAGTCAGAAGGGGAAAAAAGTTAAGAACTACCGTTAACCTGCTGGCCCATCAGAAAAAGTTTCAAAAGTAACAGTCAAATTCTATCATGTTGTTAATGCTAAAATAAAAGTGAGTAAGCTTTTCAGAGTTTGCTTACCTTTCTGACCTTTTTTGTGGGCTCTAACAAATCCATTACCTTGTTACTTATTATTCAAAGTTGACATTCTGGGAGGATACATCAGTCTAAGGCTTGATTAAAATCTTTACCATAGAAAGTAAGAAAGAAACCAAGATGCAACAGTGGATACAGTCCCAAATGTATCTCACAAGTCTGAATCTGTAGGTGATCGATACCATGTAATACTAACACTTTAGATGTCATACAAAACTTTCAGGACATCAAGGCTGAATACACAAACAAGAAAATTTACAAGGGGCAGTTCTATGTGTACTTACCTAGAAGAAAGTCACGTTGAACTCACAGCAGCTTAGTTCCAGGTAAAATGTATAAAATGGACCCAAGAAAGCTGCACAGATCTGAATATATTCACCAGCATTAGGTACAAATTCAGTACATATCACCAAGGTACTCAAAGTCCAGTTACATGAATCAGCACCTTCAACTGACTGTTTGTGTGCCTTATTCCAAGCCAGATATGCAGGGATGAAAAACGAGAGCGCTATGTCTATTAAGACAGACGCTTTACAAAATACACTGCACGGTTCAGTAAGATTAACATCGTTGGCTCGGTTGCCTTTTGAGCATCGGCCGGATTGAAAGCTTTGCTACAGAAGAAGAAAAACGCCATCCTTCATGGGAAGAGCGCTGCTTTCATAATCGGCAGAGCCACATTGCTACAGCAACCCTGTACTCCATGTACCCAAAAATTCTAGGCAGCAAAAATAACAAAGCATTGGAGGCCAAGGGAAAATATTCCCAGGCTCTCAAAATACTACAGTGCTCATTACATGCTACTCTGTATTTTCCGTAGCTTAGAGTTGCCTGCAGACCTCAGAAGGGTGGCTAAGCTTCTTTTCACCATAATTACCATGACCATTCTTAAAATGTACATACTGTATTATATATAAATATATATGGTATGCACCAATCCATTTTTGGCTTTATACGAACTTTAAAAATAATTATTCTGAGTTTCCTGCATAGAATGCAGCTCATTTTAACGACCACTGTCTATAAGATTGGGCACCTCCTCCAAAACAAATGGTTCTCTCCAAACCAGCAATGAGCATTTCCCTAGTTTCTGCCCCCCGGAAACCAACACCAGTGATCTTTCAACTCCATATTTAAGTAGGATCACCGAGGTTAATGAGGCCCATGTGTACACTGTCAAAAACAGCACTCCTGGCCGTGAAAACATAAGAAAGCTGAAGCTCTGTGCTATAAAGTGCCCAATGTATGGATAGCCATGAAGCAAATAAACACGGCTCCTCCTGGCTTTTTGGGGTGGGGTGGGGAGACTTAACTCACCTTGCTGGGACTTATTTCTGAGTAGACATGACTATGATTGCACTGGAATTCTCTTGAAATTAAGAGGACAGGGTTGTTGCAGTCCCACAACATCCTCTCAACAGCAGGGAAAATGAAAGGACAACACACATACCCTAGTCCTGTTTTATTTACCATCTCACACATTTTGGAATCATTAACTAGTCCCCTTTGTCAGGCCTGCGCTATCATTGCAAACTGAGGGAGAAAGGCTTTTCTGGACTCCCACCTTGCTTACCAGCAGGCAGAGTACAATAAGTCATTCTCAGTTTTTTGCCTTGAAAGTTTGGAGAAGGAACGGGGAACCTGTGCCCCCAACTCTGATGTTGTTGGGACTCCCAAACCCTCTGGGTCAGGAACAATGGCAGCTGGAGTCCAACAGCATTCAGGTTCCCCACTCGTGGTCCAGAGCAGGCTTCCTCAAACTTGGCCCTCCAGATGTTTTTGGCCTACAACTCCCATGATCCCTAGCTAGCAGGACCAGTGGTCAGGGATGGTGGGAATTGTAGTACAAAACATCTGGAGGGCCGAGTTTGAGGAAGCCTGGTCCAGAGCATAGACCGACTGGTTAGGCAATGCAAGACCCCACCAGATCCCACCTCCAGCATTCTTCTTTTTTAAAGAATTAAAACAAAAAATTCTTATTTAGATCAGTATAAGAGAGAGGAAGAAAACAGCAAGCTGCTTTAAGAGAAAGAAAACATGTCTAAGGAAGACCTAGTAACTTACAAAACCTCTTCAGCCAACAAAGTGGCAAGAGTCACCCCCGGCAAGTTCTACGAAGCATTGATGGAAAATATTGAGAACATTGAAAGCTTAATCCTTTTATCTCAGAGGGTCGGAAATGACCATGTGTGAAGGAGGTCCACCAATCAGGGGAAGCCAGCTCTACTTGGAATCTCTCACCACTAGCATTCGCCAACAGCCCAATCAGGTGGGACAAGAGGTGCAAATGGCGCCAACTTCCTCTTGATATGTGTGTGTAGGGGGAGAGACATCCCCACTGAGGAAGGAGGAGATGTTTTGAACATAACATGCACTCAGCATGGAGCACCAATAGGAACACAAAGGTTCTCTGAAAAGGACAGAAATTGTGGGTGGGTGCTGCCTTCTTGTTACTGGACCTCATTCATTACAAAAAGCAATTGCAGGATAAGCAGATGTTCAAAGCACACATTTGATGGCTGGGTTCACTCTGAGCCACTTTATCTTTATGGCCTTACACTGTGCACAGATTAGCAACTTCCAAGAATAGGTCCTCAACCTTGCCAGATTCCTACTACCTCCAGAACTGTCAGATAAGAAAAGAAAAAGAACACTTTCAAATAGCACAGGATGAGGAACTTATGGGCGGCCAGATATTGATGGCTGCGCTGGCTGAGGCAGATGGGAGTTGTAGTTCATCTGAAGGGAAGGTGGGCAAAGGTTAGCTGCCTATTCACTCATTATTGGCCACCAGCTTGGGAAAGGGGGAGTACCACTGTCTTATCTAAGTCCTCCTTAAATATGGAGCTGAAACAGACTCAAATTTTCATGAACACACTATCTGGACTTCGACAAGTCACTTCTCTGCAGTATGGAGATAAAATTACTACTGACCTGTCTTACAGGGCTATTGCAAGGATTACAAATGATACAAAGTGCTTTGAACACTTGCAAGAGCTGCTATATAAATGCCGAGGCCAATTCTCATCACCGAAAGTTGTCCTGAAACTATCGCAATTTTTTCTATGTGTTTATGGAATTCATGCTAGGGCCACCCCCCCAAAAAAAATATTGCCCCTCTTTGTTTTTGCAGCAACATTCCCCCTCCCCAATTAAAATGGGAAAGGGAAGAGAAATTTCAGAAAATTTTGAAGACTGTTACCTTAGTTTTAATTTTTCAAGACAATGTGCAAAAATGGGGGGGCAGGCAGGGGTGTGTGTGGGTGTGGGTGTGTGTGTGTGTGTGTGTGTGAGAGAGAGAGAGAGAGAGAGAGAGAGAGAGAGAGAGAGAGTGCACTCATGCACACAAACTTTGTAAACTTTAAAAAGCCTTACAAACTTTAAAACCATTGTCCCCCTCCTACTTTCTCTAAAAACTCCTGAAATTCTCCAAACATTCTCCTGCACCCCTCAGTCTTTGGGGTGCTCTCTTTCCCCCTGTCCTCCTCCTAATTTCTAAATAGGCTGATATTTCTGGTCCAACTCTGTCTCTCATTATCACCCAGCTTCAATTCCTTCCATCAGATATTTGCCTGCTTCAAGAGTTTGATTTGTTTAGACAAGCAGTTAAGCCTTTCCTACTCAAGCAGACATTTGGCCTTTCCTAAACGCTGGAGTGTTTCTCTGGTTTTTGGAATTTCCCTGCAAATGTTTGCTTTTAGATCACATTGTTTCCTTTAAAATCTTAATTTTCTTGGAGGGTTACATTTTACATTAGTTTCCGATCATTTGGCCCTTTGAGAATCAGTATAAACAGAAAAGAGAGCTTTATACATTTCTAAACAAAAACAATAAAGACCAACAAATTGAGTCTAGTAGCTCATCTGATGCAAAAGAAAACAGCAACATACAATCCAGTTGGACAAATAGCAATTTGCGCAATTCTCGTAAGTTTTTTTTAAAAAAAACAATCTAAACAAATTATTCCACCATTCATTTTTACAGTACAATACAAGTGGCAATTTGAACTAATGAAAATGAAACAAATTCATTCTTAACCGCTTTGCACAGCAGGCATTGTTTTGCATTTTAGAAATAGGCTAGAATGCTATGTACAGTTCACAGAAAGGTCATGTAAAGGGTGGAGAGGAAAAAGAAGAGATACGTGAAACTGACAGAACAGAGATCTCTATTTTAGTTCAGGTCAGGGTGACCAAACTTCGAGGGCCCAGTGGCCCTTTTGCAAACAAGAGAAACTGCTGTAGGCAGAGCACACAAACCACATCCTAATGCTATTGGCTACAGCAGATGGCTTTTTTCAAGCCTCATTTCAGCATGGGGGGGCACTTTAGGCACCACAAAATGCCACTTCAAGCCCTATGCCATTAAATGCCCTTCACTTTGCCATACACAGAACGGCAACCATCAGTTGCTTCACACATTTTGCACAGGCGTTTTCTGACCCATAAGATCATTCAAGACCCTGTTTTGTGTTATCAGAATCCCCCAAATTCTTATTCTATATTCTTTTAACATTGCTGTCTCATTGGCTTTGGGCTGCATTTTTAACTACATTGTGTGTGTTTTTTAAAATACAGTACACTGTTGAGTGGTTTATATAAATGCTTTTAAATAAACAAAATTTGATTTAGTTACATAATTAAGGCCACCATGTTGACAACCCCTGGTTTAGACAGCTGTTAGACTGCATTTGTGCCCTATAAAATTGTGACCTCTGGTCCAACCCATCTGAGATTTAGGAAGTCTGATGTTCAGGGGTGAATCTCATTGGACTGAACATACCAGAGTTAGCCACAGCAGAAGGATGGCCAAATCTTTCACTGAAATCAACAAGAAAACAAAGTGATATTTGCACTCCCTCATTAATTCCCATAAAACCACATAAAATAGTGGTGCTGGCTGCTACCCAGTTCACCGAATATACTTCTTTAAGATTTATACCAGAAGATTAGAAAATGGCCATAGGAGTGAAGTGACTGAACGTACATTTTGCATGCAGAAGATTCTAACCAGGAAGGGCTAGGAAGACTTGCCTGAGACCCCAATCAGTGTAGACATGTACTGAGCTAGATGGACCAATAATCTGCCTAAAGCAGAGTCCTCTGTTCCTCAGATTCAAGTATACACATGGTTAGAAAACAGACTTGGGTTCTGCTACAACCATTACATGTGCTGCATGTCATTAACATTTCTACTGCAGCCAGTGGCGTAGCGTGGGGGGTGCAGGGGGGCCCGGCCGCACCGGCCGCAACATCTGGGGGGGGGCGCTTGCACTCGCAGCTCTCTGCCCCTACTAAAATCCATGGGTTAGGGGGCACAAATTACTTGCCTTGCCCTGGGTGCTGACAACCCATGCTACGCCACTGATTGCAGCAGTCTCCGCTGAGAAGTATCACTGACTTTGGTTCACAGAGGTCTGCCTAATGTGCAGACGTATGGTATTAAAAATGTCTGGAGGAATGCATCATGACAGACAAAGGTGCCAAAGAACTTCATAAATCCGAAGGAGAAAACGTTCAATCTGCATATGCTCTTGGAAAAATATGCTCCCCAAACACCAACATTTCTGTTGCAGCCATTGCTTTTACCAGTGCACTGGAGTTTTCAGTTACACGTTTAAGAAGCTGAGAAAAATGACTAAACTTTGATTCCATCATCATACATTTTTATAAACAGCCTCATTGCTAAACCCACGTCAGCCTAACCCAAACGGTGTTTCTCTCCAGACACAGAGGCAACTGAACCAGAAAGGGAATGTGGCAACATGGCAAGGTGAGGAAGATGATCACAATTAAGACCCTTGCAAATAGACAACTACTAGAATGTTGCATCTCCCCGAGAAAGTCATAGAATCAGAGAATTGTAGATATGGAAGGGACAACAGGGGGTGGGGGGGTTATCTAGTCCAACTCCCTGCAATGCAGGAATTTTCTGCACAATTTCATATGGGAGGGAATATTCAATACGGAATTGGGACACAAAGAAAGTTTTATTCCTTTTCCTCTCTTCTCCCGTACAAGAGGCATTTAATTTCCCAAGTTAATTTCTACTGTTGCAGGGTAACAATATGAGGCTTCTGACCTATTTGGTTGCTTACATTGCCAAGGATGAAAATACAGATTTCTATTTAATCAAGAGGTTTTCTTTTCCTGCAGTAACTGAGAGAAGTATACATACTTCTGGCACTGGGACCCAAGGTCACCCAAAAAGGCTCAAGGCACAGAAAAAAGACTGAATCAAATCCATACCTAACATTCTATCCATTTCAACAGCACAGCAAGCTTCCCTGGAAAAAGTATTAAGCTCCTAGGCAAATTTCAGCACTATATTTAGAGAGCCACGGCTTAATGCAGGGACAAAGCCACCATCCAAACCGATACACAGCCAGAATCATGTTTCACTTGTTTGCATAGAAACATCTCCAGTCACTATACAGTTACACCATTTTATAACGTTCCTTTCTTTCTCTCTTTTTCCCCACAATCCAGACGCGGAGCATCCCAGAACCAAAGAATCAACACAAGGTTTGAAGAGAACAAGAACAATTTCATTCCGGACACAATTCTAAGTGCTAGCTGTCACCTCCAAAGCTCTAAGGCTGTGGCCCTCCAGATGTTACAGGTGAACTACAACTCCCCATCACTCCTTACCACTGGTCAAACATGTTGGGAGTGATGAGAGTTGGAGGCCAGAGGTTCCCCATCTCTACCTTCAATTTGCTAAGTTTTCTCAGGAATCACCTAATCCTGCATGAATCAGCCTGGAAATTTCACTCAGCTTCTGGAAGTCCTTCTTCCAGCTCCAGAACTGGCATGAATGGATGCTTTAGTTGAGTTGCTGCTACAATTGACTTTAAACAGATATTAACAACCAAGGCTATTTTCATAAGAAGGATCTCATTGTCTACATTTCCTTCCTCCTAAATTCAAATCTAATACACATTTGTTGGCCAAAAGTGCATACGGTTTCAAAGCCCTTCACTTCTTCAATACCCTACTCTGAACTCTAAACATTCAATACAAGTTCTTAAGGGTTTTCTGTTCCATTTTGTCACAGGCAAGAGGAAAGGCGGGGGAACCTTCCAGAAATTCAAAACACCTCTGCAGTTCCATGGCAATTGCTCACACCTCTACACTAATATTTTGAGCCAAATAAACCTTGTTGTATTTATCTAAGCAAGACGTAAACAGGGAAAAACGAAAAGGCTGCATGAGTAATCGTTCTGAATTTCATTTGCAATCAAAACATATCCACAAATATTTCAACTTAAGGTGTCTTCTGTATTCAGAGAGGGAGAAACTCCCCACAGTAAGCCCACACAGATCATGAAATGACCACACGACCAGCTAAATCATTTCCACTTTCAACGGCCTCTTCTCACATGCAAACCTCAATTTGGTTTCGTATTTGCTTATTACATGCATACATATCCTGCCTTTCACCCATACAACTCAGGCAGCAAAGAGACCCAAACATGCTCTGATTCAGCAAACCTGTTGCATCATGTACCTTCAGGTATGTGTTAGTACAACAGGTGAGGGCTGATCAACATAAGCTCAATCCAGACAAGGTGGGAGATCCTGTTGCTGGGTGGTTCATCTCACCAGCTTAGTGACAGTTACAGATAGGTAGCTGTGTTGGTCTGCCATAGTCAAAATAAAAAAATTTCTTCCAGTAGCACCTTAAAGACCAACTGAGTTAGTTCTAGGTATGAGCTTTCGTGTGCTACTGGAAGAAATTTTTTTATTTCAGCTTAGTGACAGTCAATGGAAACGGGAAGGTCTCCAAATTTTGGGAAACAATTTGTTCTGGTTTTTCTTCCAGACCTTCACATCTGTAATGGTCATCCCAGCACTGGAGAGGGTTGCGGGCCCCCTGAAGAAAGACATTCCCAGTCTGGGGGTGCTCTGCTGATTGATCTACCTTTATCACTGGAGGTGCAAGTTACTGCCATAGACTAGACCATTTCCTACCTGGTTATGATGGCATTCCAGCTTCCGCTGATACACCAACCAAGGGCACCCCCAACTGGTTGGCCTCATTATCCAGATTAGACTGCTGCAATTCATTACACATGGGGCTGCCTTCACAGATGGCCTGGAAGCTTCAATCAATGCAAAATGCAGCTGCTAGGGTCTTAAATGGAACTACATGTTACAATCGCATTACACCTGGGTTTTGCCAGCTGTACTGGCTCCCAGTAAGATATCCACACTCAACTGAAAGTGCTGTTTTGACATTTAAAGTACTTCATGGCTTGCAACGAGGGCACCTAAAGGTCTCTCTTTCTCCACACGGGCCTGCTCATATACTAAGGTCTATCTTCAGGTGCCCCTCCATCTAAGATATGACTACAGGGTCCACTTTGTAATGGCATCTCCAGGAGGTTTCCCTGGCTGCCTACCTTAATGCAATTTCAGTACTTAGCAAACCCTTCTAACCTCTGTGCATTGCCATAATGCTGTTCCCTGCTTTGTTTTTAAACCCTTTCAACTGCCACTCCTGATACTGTGTATTTAATGTTGCTTAATGTTCTTGTTTTAAAATGGCAATTGAACCAAATTGCCCGGGGAATGCACTGGAAGGTGAAGTACAAACGAAATAAAGTGCAAATACACAACTTATGCCAGCGAGACTACACGTTCGGTTCTCCTTTCATGAACATTATTTACATGTGCTCAGTGGGCTCAGTATGCTTTTTTTTACAGCCTGATCCTACACATGCTTACTTTAAGAGTAAGCCCATTTGAGGGGAAGGATCCCGGAATTTCCCTACAAACTTTATTGCTGCCTAGTGCCATTTTAAAAAACAACAACATTCCCCATCAATTAACCTTATTAAAAATTAGCAAAAAGGAGAGAAGCTTTTCACAAAGTACTCAGTGCAGGGGCACAGGGGTTTGATGGAAAGTAATATCTTTTGAGGGAGCTTGCAAGTCTCATTTCTTTCATTCAACAAGCCAGTGGTCTAAATTCAGTGGTCTAAATTCTGTAGGCTTCTCAGGGGCCCTGCGCTTCCTGAAAAGTTCATGACGTCCCAGGCTGGGCTTTCCTGTAGGTGTGGGAATGTGGGGGAGCTACAGTTCATGTACTTGGCAGCCTGCTGTTGCTGCTTTTAAGTTAAGACTTTATTCAAAAAGAAACCACTATGGAAAAGGTACCGCATTTTTCGCTCTATAACACGCACCCGACCATAACATGCACGTAGTTTTTAGAGGAGGAAAATCCGTAGGCATGTTACCCGTAGGCATTCCCTCCATAACACGCACAGACATTTCCCTTTACTTTCTAGGAGGAGAAAAGTGAGTGTTATGGTGCAAAAAATACGGTATATAAAACAACTTGCTTTAAATAGAAAATCAGCTCACCCACTGCTCTCAGGCACTCTGTACCAACTGTACAGACACTCTGTACCAACTTCCCCAAGGTTTCCAGGCTTCAGTTAAAGCCCAGGGGAAGAGTCCCATGGGGCTTTATCAGGTAAGAATTCTGCAGCCTTCCCAGGGGACCATGCTTCCTGAAAGGCACATGAACTCTGAAGCTAGGGAGGCTATGGAGCACCGGAGAAGCCTTTTCTAGAAAGAAAACATGCACCACCTGCAGCCCTCTCACAATATAAGGTCTGCTCAAGACTGTACACACCGTATGCAAAGTTCAAAACTGCCCCGAGAAGGCAGTTTGGCAAATATGCCAATTTCTCATTCCCTCACTTTTAAGTTCAGTTCTCTGCAGTTCCGTTAACCGTTTTCAATTTTTTCGTTTAGGTCCTCATGGAAATCCATCAGCATTTTAGTGCTACTGTCCTTTGCTATTAACGGATGGGTGCAACTTTGCTAGATATACCCATTTCCACAGAGCAAAGCAAATGCATGTTTGCAATTTCATTTAATAGCTCCATTTTTACACCCATTACTCAGCTGGGGAGCTGCACTGCAGAATTCAGAAAAGTGTTGATTTTCGAAGGATGCCTTTGGGTTTCAGTTCGCCTATTGTTTTGAAAAGTGAGAATTAGGTTGGTTTGCATTTAAATGCAAAGTGAATTGAAACCCCCCCCCCCAATTTCTAGAAAACCCCAATACCTCTTTTGCAAGGGTGGAATTGGGATTCCTTTTGGGGGCACAGGTCTTAACTGCCTTTTTCTCTTACCTGAAACCCTTCCTGGGCAATTAAAACAAACTGGTTCACTGAAATGTCCAAAAACTGCTTTCAAGCAACTCTGTTGGAGCCAGATACTCCTGGCAATGACCTTGGATTACTTTCACTGGATGTTCTGCCAATACCACCTCCAGATGATCTCTCCAGAGAGGAAAGGGAATAGCTCTGAGTCACTCTTTGCCCTCTCACTCTCTCCAATGTATCACAGGCCATCTGCAATCCACAACCGTGATAACTCAAAATCCAATATTCCCAAAGGCTTCACTTGGGAAAGAAAGGGAAAAAAGATGGGGGGGGGGACACCAGGCAAGGGTCTTCAGCAGCCTTTTCCAACTTTGTGTCCCCATATTTTTTAGGACTACAACTTTCATCAACCCTAGCTAGCAGCACCAGTGGTTAGGGATGGTGGGTCCCCAGTTGTCGTTGGACTACAATTCCTATCATATCAAAATAGCAGGTTAGGGATTGGTGGGAGTTGTAGTCCAACAATATCTGGGGACCCAAGGTTGTGAAAGGCTGGTCTACAGGTACAGACAAGAGAGAACACAAATATCTTTCTCTGCATTCGCTGCCATTACACTGAAAACAACTAATCGGAACCGAAACCAACATACTATACTCGCAAACTGAAGTGTTGATTTACTCTCCCACGGTCCTAAGCGCTTTTTGAATAAATACAAATTTAAAAGCAACTCTCAGTGGGATCGAGGGTGCTTAGGGAACCGCCGATTGGCGGATCCCGGAATTCAAACGGAGAAATCGATTATCCAGCTGCGGCTGTCAATTCTAGACCGCGTCTCTGAGCAGCGTCTCGGCCTTTAGGAGAGCCCAGCTTAGACCGGGTCGTCTCTCCGGCTTCCCCTCCAAAGGCTTTGATCCAACAGCCGGGGTGGGCGGAAAATGGGAATCGGTTTCCCTTCTGGGAAAATAATCACAGCTGGGGGCGGGGAAAGGGGGGGGAGAGAAGTCGCTGTTCAGAAAAAAGGGCAAAAAGAGGCAAAAAGGACTCAGCTGTGAGCAAGCAACTTTGGGAATAGCGTCCCAAATAGGGAGAGATGTGGGGGGGGGGGGGTGCAATGAAAGAGAGAGATGTGGGGAGGGGGGAGTGTCAAGCTGCGTCTCTAAGCATTCCTCCTGTCCCAGAAGTGGAATCCGAATCAATGGAAGTCGCTGCCCAATAATTTCGGACCGAAGTGTCCTTCCCCACAAACCCAGGTCTCACCAAGCTTCCCTGGACGCAAATCCCATAGGAGTCCTGGGCACTTACTCCCGAGTAAGCCGCTTCAGAACCGAAAGCTGTGCCAGCGCCGGCGAGACCGGGATCGCCCTGCCGTTCCCACGGCTTTCCAAGCCCGACACCCTCTTTGAAACACACCCGCCCACCCCAAAGAACTCCCCCGGTTGCGCCCCTCACCTTCTCACGCCGCCTCTCCTCCGCCCCGCCGGCGCGTTTCTCCATAACCCGCGGTGCCAGGCGTGCTGGGCCGGGCCGGCCCCACCTCCGCTGGGCTCGGCTCCTGCGCAGCCCCAACAGGAAGCCGGAGACTGGCGGGGAGGCAGCGGGAGCAGCCCGGCGCCCTCCGAGCGGGATGGGCGCGCGGGGACCGAGGAGACGGGCTGTGCGCTTTGGCGCCGGGCCTCGTGCGCCCTGGAGCTGGGGAGCCTTTTTGGAGAGGTGGCGACGGCGGATGGGTCCGAGCGAGAGGCTCCGAGGCCTGGCAGGCGGCGAGCGCAGTTCAGAAGAGCAGCAGCAGCAGCCTATGGAAAAGGTTCGGCTTGTGGCTCCAGCGGCGGGAGGAGGAGCTGGAGAGGGACAAGCAACAAGCGCCTTCTGTGCGGCTGTCTGCCAGCTGCCAAGTGTCGCGCTGCCCCTGGCCGCCCCTTGATCCCAGTGGTGGGGCCTTCAGGGGCAGGACTTGGAGGGCAGGACCAGTCCAGGGGTCCGCTCAGCAGAAGGCGCAGTAGGACCCCCAAACTCAACTGGGCACATTTTGAAGTACAACTAAAGGCTTCCCCTCCTCCGCTGTCAGACCAAGCAGTGCAAAGTCTAAAATTACCACTTAAGCTGCGCCACTGTGGGATAACGCCACAGGGCTAACTAATCCCGTATTTCATATCGGATCATCTTTTTCCGCCGGAGCGCCCACGTGTCTGGATACCTAGGCACGGGCGGAGAGAAAAGCTGTGTTCTTATCATGAGTTGTATTGGGAGTAAGACTCCTTCCATTTATTTTCTGGACTTCTGAGTAAAACTAAAAAAACACCTTTGTGATCATAATGCACGTGCGTGTGAAAAGCACATAATACCTTACAGTGAACTGGAAACATCATACAATACCTTCCACATTCAGGTGGTGCCCTGCAGTTAAACAGGCAAATTAGATAGGTCTCTGCCCTCAAGGAGTCTACTGGCTAAACTAAGGGACAAAGGAGGAATCAATGTGCTGAAATGCTTTTACATGTACTTAAAAAGTTTCACTGCAACTTTCCAGAGCAGTTACGTTCAATGGGTCTTGCTCCCAGTTACAGTAACTGTGCATACACAGTAACAGGTTTAAGCTCTGCTGAACTGAATGGGTGTTACAAGCAAGCATGGAGATTGCTCCCCCAGCTTTATCCCTTCACAATTTTGTCCCATGATATCTAACTATTTTGTGGCATTTTGGTGGTCCAAATAAAGGTACTGCCTGACTCTGGATTTTCTCCCTTCTGGACTGGCATGCCTTCTTTTGCATTTGTACATTTTCTTCATTTAGGGGGGAAGTAGATAATCACAACAGGGACGCAGGTGGCGCTGTGCATTAAACCACAGAGCCTAGGACTTGCCAATCAGAAGGTCAGCGGTTCGAATCCCTGCGATGGGGTGAGCTCCCATTGTTCAGTCTCTGTTCCTGCCAACCTAGCAGTTTGAAAGCCCGTCAAAGTGCAAGTAGATAAATAGGTACCGCTCAAGCGGGAAGGTAAACGGCATTTCCATGCGCTGCTCTGGTTCGCCAGAAGCTGCTTAGTCATGCTGGCCACATGACCCAGAAGCTGTATGCCGGCTCCCTCGGCCAATAAAGCGAGATGAGCACCGCAACCCCAGAGTCGGTCACAACTGGACCTAATGGTCAGGGGTCCCTTTACCTTTACCTTTACCTTTAGATAATCACAACACAGATCCACAGTTGGAACTTGGAGAAACTTCTTGCTCCATACTGAAATCTCTTGGCCTGGTTACTCAGAAGTAAGCTCCACCAGTTCAATGGGACTTAATCCTGGGTATGTGAGTGTGACCACCAGTGGAGAGTCGGTGTTGCAAAGTAGCTGAACAGCAGAATATGGGAGGTCTTTAGTTCAAAGGGGTTAACCAGGAACTCCATAGTCAAATTCCTGAGCAAGTGATTCTGTTCCCAGGCTTTGCACTGCGAATATGGGGAGTGATCATAAGAGTGGCCTGCCCTGCTGGGATAAGGTACATCAAGCATGGGAAGGGTTGTAGCTCATTAGCTGAGCACAAGCTTTGCCTGTCACAGATCTGCAGATTCGGTTCCCAAAGCAGTCTAACGAAAACAACTGGACAGTCACTGCCAGCCAGTGTCATGTAACACTGAGCTAGATGGATCCATGGTCTGACTTGAGGAAAGGCAGCTTCCCGTGGGGCTTTCTTGCAGGAGAGTAAGGGATACAGCTCAGTGGTAGGGCACATGCCCTGTATGCAGAAGGTAAGGTAAAGGTAAAGGGAACCCCCACCCTTAGGTCCAGTCGTGACCGACTCTGGGGTTGCGGTGCTCATCTCGCTTTACTGGCCAAGGGAGCCAGCGTTTGTCTGCTTCCGCAGACAGTTTTTCCGAGTCATGTGGCCAGCATGACTAAGCCACTTCTGGCGAACCAGAGCAGCACACGGAAACGCTGTTTACCTTCCCGCCGGAGTGGTACCTATTTATCTACTTGCACTTTGACGTGCTTTCGAACTGCTAGGTTGGCAGGAGCAGGGACTGAGCAACGGGAGCTCACCCCGTCGCAGGGATTCGAACCACCGACCTTCTGATCGGAAAGTCCTAGGCTCTGTGGTTTAATCCACAGCGCCACCCGCATGCAGAAGGTACCGGGTTCAATTTCTGGCATCTCTGGACAGGGCTGGGAAAGTCTTCCCTCTCTGAGAAACTCTAGATAATCGTTGCTGATGTTAGATGGATCAATGTCTAAGGCCTCCTTCAGGCTGCCGCTATTTTGTGGGAATGATTCAATCACATATCAAAACTGTAGGTTTGGGGCAATTAAAATATATTACAGCTCTGCGTCGTCCAAGCACAACACGACCGCTTTTTTAATACTTTCTGTGGTTTGGGAAAGCAATGGAGAGAGCACTGAAAGTGGGATGAATGAATGACTAATGCGAAGATGAGCAAATACTACCCCCTCCGCAGACCAGGATGGCTGCTCATTGTCATCCAAGAGCCCCATAAAGAAATCAGGAGAAATGCTCAATAAAGATTGGGTGTAATCTAAGCTCCACATAAACCTCGTGCAAGCAAATCAGGATGTATTCTCAATAAATAGCTCATCCGGAGGGGCCCCTAAGCAGCTTCATATATTCCTGTTAGGAATACTTGAAATGTGCTATTTACGTTATGTTGGAATCCCTAATAAAAATATTTTTTAAAGAAAGAAAGAAAAGAAATGTGCTGTTTAAATGTGCTCTGTGTTTTTCTTAGAGCTGAAATGTTCAGTCAGTTAGCTTAATCAATTAAAGCAGGAGTAAGCTTTGTTGAACACAGTAGGGTTTACTTCCCAGTAAATATGCACAGGAGAGCACTGTTGGTCATTGGGGGGGGGGGTGCCCTGGTTAATCAGGCAGTGGATTTTTTAAAAATAAGAAATATAATTTTAATACATGACCTAATCAAAACTGCATGTGGTGGGACCCATCTTATAGCCTGCAATGGCACATGTTTGCATAGAAATAGAAATATTTTTGAGAAATAAGATTTTAACCAGGTGAAATTTTATAGATTCAATCCATTAAACCTCTTATGATGAATTGATTAAAATGTATTTACTCGGTTGCAGCCCTTTCTTCTTATTTTTGAACTTTCATAGGTGGAAGAAAATTAAACAGGACCTGAAACTTTAAAATCAAATCCCCACGCAGCTGATCACTGGGTGACCATGAGCCAGCTACTATCTATCACTCAGCTTACCTAATCTGCCTCACAGGGTCGTTTTTAAAGATAAAAATGGAGAAGGGTGTGGGGAGAACCATATATGTTGCCTTGAACTCCTTGGAAGATAGGTGGGATAGAATTGTAATAAGTACAATAGAACCCTCAGACTGTGACTGAATTAGCCAAGGGTAAATAGATTTGCCCTCTGATAGAAGTGTCCCTTCTCAGTGTATCAGAAGTCTGGTTTGCAACACACATTGCTGCGATAATGGTATTAATGGGCTTCTGGTGCTGAACCAAGAACGGGCAAATAAAAGGGTTTCTTCTTATCACTTACGTCCTGCTCCTCCTGATCTGCAACAAATAAGCTCTCCCTTTATTCTCCCCTTTGCATCGTCCAACCTCTCCCATCACAACTGCCGCACTTCCTGCCAAGATGATGTACTGTCGATGTTAGAAGAAAAGAGCCAAAATAATATATTTACTGTTTATTACATTGATATTCCACTGTGGCATTACAGGGCTCTCCTCTCCTGATTTAATCATCTCAACAACCCTCTGAAGTAGGTTATGCTGGGAGAGACTCACTGATCTAAAGTCATCCACTCATGTGGACTCATGGCTGAGTGGGGATTTGAACCCGGGTCTCCTTGCATCAGAGTCCAACACTCTAACCATTACACCACACTGGCTCTCAAAGAAAGACAGACATGCTGGGCTGCTGCTGCTGCAGAACAAAGCGATACGTGGGGCTACCTTTGAAGGTGACCCAGAAACTACAACTAATCCAGAATGCAGCAGCTAGACTGGTGACTGGAGGCAGACGCCGAGACCACATAACACCGGTCTTGAAAGACCAACATTGGCTCCCAGTACGTTTCTGAGCACAATTCAAAATTTAAAGCCCTAAATAGCCTCGGTCCAGTATACTTGAAGGAGCGTCTCCACCCCCATCGTTCTGCCCGGACACTGGGGTCCAGCTCCGAGGGCCTTCTGGTGGTTCCCTCATTGCAAGAAACAAAGCTACAGGGAACCAGGCAGAGGGCCTTCTCAGTGGTGGCGCCCGCCCTGTGGAACACTCTCCCATCAGATGTCAAAGAGATAAACAACTACCTGACATTTAGAAGACATCTAAAGGCAGCCCTATAATGTGACTATTTTATTTTATTTTTAAACCTGAAGTGTGGTTAATCAAAAAATGGAAAGAAAAGCCCAGGGTGAAGGAGGGGAGCTTGCCTAGGTTCATTCCCAAATTGAGCCACCGTGACATCCAAAGAAAGCAGTGAGATCAAAGCATTAAAATGGGTTAAAGACCAGTGTTAAAGGTGAGTCCTCCTGGGCCAGAAAAGAACGTAGGGACGGAGCCTGTCCTGCTGGAGCCTGTCCTCACAGTGGC
Source organism: Podarcis vaucheri (assembly GCF_965113315.1). NCBI lineage: Eukaryota > Metazoa > Chordata > Lepidosauria > Squamata > Lacertidae > Podarcis > Podarcis vaucheri. Next base: position 19,102,817 of record NC_138749.1, read on the forward strand.
TATAACCAGACTCTCGTGAGAATCGCGAAAGCAGGACTTGAGCTCAACAGCACTCTCCCCCACGTGCGATTCCCAGAAACTGGCAGCCAGAGCCATACTTCCTTAGATAGTGGAGGCAGAACATAGCTAGTAGCCTTCAAGAGCCTCCATGATTTTGTCTAATCCACTTTAAAGGCCACCCAAATCGGTGGCCATCAATACTTCTTGCTGGCTGAAGATTGGTTGCTCTGCTACAGGGGTGGGGAACATGTGGTCCTCCACATATGCCTGGACTACAACTCCCATCATCGCAAACCACTGGCCATGCTAGCTTAAGGTTACCAGATTTTTTTCAAAGAATCCGGGGACACTTTCTTTTTGTAAAGAGAAAAAAAAGTTATTTTTAAAAAATTATTTAAAAATATATATTAAGAAGTAATATCTTCTCTTCTGTGGTCTCCTCTGTCGTGCAGCCTTCCTCTGGGCCCCAGCCTGCTCTCTTGGAGTGCTAGCCGCCATGGAGTAGGCTCGGGTTGGACCTGGGCTCGGCCATGTGTCCTTGCCCTCCCAGTGCTCTCCTACCTCTTCTTCAGTGACAGCGGAGCGACAAGGTCAAGGCTCCCCTCTTTTTTCTCCTACCTCTTTCTTTCTCTTTCTCTTCCTTCTTCTTCTCCTCTCCTCCTTCTCCCTGCGTCAGCTCCAGGGTTTTCCTGGAGTGCCGCTGGGTGGGTGGCCGGGCACTCTCACTCCCAGTTTGATTTGGGTCATGGTGTGTATGTCAGTGGTTTCCCCAGCTGATGCTCCGGGCGTCCCCAGTTCCCCCTTGGCAGTGGCGGCGGCAGTGACAGTCTCAGCAGCCCAGAGCCAGCCTGGTAGCGCAGTTGGCTCTGGCTGGCTTCAGGAGCCGCTCGCTGCTGTAGCCCCTGCCATTTTGCCTTGCCGGAAGTCCCCATATGATGTGTCTTGTGCCGTTGAACCAATCACGCAACATTCATTGCTTACTAATAAATCTAATAAACACTTAAAATATGAATCCGGGGACATTAAATGAAATCCAGGGACATCCCAGGGACGGATTTTGTCTGGGGACAGATTTGTAAATCTGGTGTCTGTCCCCGGGAAATGGGGACATCTGGTAACCATATGCTAGCTGGGGCTGATGGGAGTCCCCAATGACATCTGGATGGTCCAAACTTTGCTGTGGTAACTCAGAGGAACCTTCTCCATTGTACAGTCATTTCAAAGGAAAGCGAGAAACACAGGGTACTTGGCATTGCAAGAATTCCTCAGAGACATTTTGTCCTGGCTTTTAAAGGCATGTGGATTTCAAGATTTATTTAAAGAGGGGATGGGGGGGGGAGCGGATGCCTTCACAGAGTGTGGGACTCCCCACCTCCCCACTGTAAGTAATTGTTTCCCATTTCCGCAATTTTTACTTGGTACCTCCTTTCCGCGCGATAACGAAGGATATGGGAGGCCTATTCTTCAGCAACACTCCTGTCACAAACTCACTTCTGTGTTTCCTGTTAGCGTTTTCAAGACACAAAGGGCCTGGTTTGCTCAAAAGTCTTTCTGCCCAAGACCCAGATAAATGACTAGGAGATGCAAAACCACACGAATATTTTCATTTCCATAGGGCTTTCACAGGAGAAAGTTCTGGTGGGATGTCATTGGGCTGGGGGTGGGAGTCATAAAACGGTTAAACCTGGAACATCTTGAGCTGGTCAAGAACCCTTTTTCAAAATCTCAACCTTCCAAAAAATAATAATAATGGAGCTGCAGGGTGTTTTTTTGTTTTTAAACAAAATCTATGGCCTTGTTCTTTCTCAGCTCTTGCCTGTACTTTTGCTTTTTGCAACAAGAAGAGCTGCAATCACGTTAATGAGAGCAATGGCCTTATGTGACTTCATTCCTCCTGGGTGCTCTAGATGAAATTCTGGGGTTGGACTAGATGACCCTCGAGGTCCCTTCCAACTCTACAGTTCTATGATTCTATGAATCTGTGTTGGAAAGGAGCAGGGAAAGAGTAAATTTAGGAGGGGAGCCACTGGCAGGCACTGTGCCAAAGGCCCTCTCAGGAGATTTGTAAAATCCTATAGCCCCTGGAACATCGTCCCAACTACTTTAGAACTGTCTCCTTTATTAGAATTGCCGTCTAATCCCTGGAAAAGCAAAAGCAGTGGCTAGAGTTTCCTCAAATTCTTTTTCACTTTAATATTTTATCATCCATTTAAATGTTAAAACTCAAGCATCCGTTTTCAACCTTAAACGTTTCCCAATGACTGGCAGTAACGAAAGAAGATGCACGAGTGATATTGAAAACATATATTCCGGAGTCTACATCTGAACAGCACTGCAAGTAACAAAAATTTTCAAAGTTATATTCTAATACAATTAGGGCATCCCACACAGAAAAGAAAAATGAATGGTGACGAAATCCTGGCAATGAGACATTAAAATGAATTCTTCACAATGTTATCGGTGGTTGAAGGACAATTTGAAGCCAGACTTACGATTCTGGAGGTTTACAGCTCAGCAAATCCTGTGCTGGATGGACTGCATGTGTTGTGTTTCATTCACAAGGAAACAGCTTTTGCCCAAGGGGGTGCAGAAGTATTGGAAACAACAAGTGTTGTCAGGCTGGGCCCAGAAGGAACCTATGCAAGATTGCTCTTACCTCCAGGGGATTCTAGCACTGAAGTGAACATTTTTTTCAAGGACCGGGAACAAATTGTACATCAGATGTCACCTTATTCTGCCAAAGATTGTGATACGATTGCCCAGTGTGATTAAAAGGAGCATTCCAGTTCCCTGCCCCACCCCCCATAATTTCCTTCCCTACTAAGTAAAACAATTTCCTTTGGAAATAAATGTGCATGTTCAAGGAAACGGCAACAAGCTCCTTAATTAGAAACCAGGCGGAGTTGGGGGAGCAGAGAAGAACTTCTCTTGAAGTTTTGTTTTATTATATTTTTAAAATAAATTTACTTATTTGGTTTTTCAATTTAGAATTTTACAATCACATATCCAACCTAAAACACAGAAACAAGATTCCCAAGAATCTCCTGGACTTCCCACCTCCCCTTTGTGGGTCCGATAATAATTTCTTCCTGCATCTTTTATAATAATCCAAATCTTTTACATCTGCATTATATCCAAAATTCAGCGTTAAACTACAAGTGTTATTCCAATCCTACTCATGATTTTAACTGTTAACAATGGTTTTTAAGGTAATTTATAAAATTTTGGTCTTCCTGATTTCAGATTCTTCCGGTCATTTTTGCCATTTTGGCATAATCTGCCAACTTAATCTTCCATTTTTCTCTGGTCGGGACTTTGTCTTCTTTCCATCTCTGGGCCAATAACATCCACTGAAGTTTTATTTTATGTGCTTTCTTATTAATGTCTAGTCCACCCAGTTTCAAGATCTCAGAGGGATTGTTTCTTCCCCACCCCCTCTTTATCTGGTGACCCTGCAAGCTGCTCTTTGCAGAGGCGGATTTATGGCAGCACAGCCTAGGGGGCATCGTAGGGCATTGCAACTATGACGTAGTGCAGGGATGTCTAACTGGTTGATCGTGATCTACCGGTCGCGGGGTGTTCCTGGTTGATCGTGGTCAGTTGCAGGACCCTGGTTGATTATCCCCCCTCACAAAAAAAGCTCCACAACTCTGGCTGATCCTCCCCCCCAAAAAGCTTAGCAACTTTGATAAAGCTTCTCCCCCAAAAGCTCAGCAACTCTGGTCAATCCAATGGGTACATCACTGCCAGATTTTTAATAGTGGGAGTAGATTGCAGTCTCTTGGAAGTTGGACGTAGTGAATTGAGCAGAACAGAAAGGGGGCAGGGCTCCAAATATGGGCAGCGCTGAGATTTAAAAACCAAAGTCCACCCTGCTCTTTGCCTGATGTTCTCAAAATGAATCACAGTAGCAATAAATGCTAGGAATACATTCCAAGCCTGATGTTTACAGTACAACAGAAAAGGTTGCCTGACATTTCTCTTACTTGCCTGTTTGCATCCAGCCACCCCCATTATTTCTATAGGCAGGGCTGTCACATAGGGGTAATAGGGTGCCGTGGCCCCAGGCACACCATTTTTGAGGGGGCCTGGCTGAAAAACTTAAAGCCCGCCACCACTACAGGGGAGATGGATTGAAGAAAAGGAAATATGAATTGCCCCACCCATCACAGCTAGGAGCTAGTGGAGTTATAGTTCTAAAGAAAAGCGTAGACTCGTACATGCTGGCCAGCTTCTGTTTTGACATGAAATATTTGTTTTGGGCTTCTCAGAGGTATGTAAAGTCAAGAAGCGGGCAGGGGGAGTGCTGGCCCGCAATGGCGCCCAACTGAGAGGTGCCAGAACTGCGCTGCAGCATGCTCTGGCTGAAATCAACACTGCATAGTAGAGACTTAAACTCAGGTCCTCCTCAGCCTATTTTGAGTTAAGCATCAACTCTTGTAATAAGTTACTTCAACCGGGTGTGAGGGTGGGGGATAGACAGAAAGGCAACTTGTTCTTCATCCTCACTTGTTCATTCCCTTTTGGTAACTGTTCATTGGTAGAGTAGATTTCTTCCAGGCTTTTACTTAGTTAATGCAAGTCAGTTAAAGCATGAGTCAACATGTGCCGGTCTTAACTTCTTGGCTCTACCTCGGCCCCGTGTAAAACCTGTACTTAGAATGGCCTTTTTCGATATGAGTAATAAATCTAAAAATTTCCTTATCCTTTCAACCATCAGCCTTGCCAAACTATTTCTTTCTGCGTGCCACTGCGATCCATTTACCAAACTCCAACACATCCAAGTCTTACACATTAACCTGTTTATTAATTTATTCATGCAATCAAATTTACATCCCATCTTTCCATCCGAAGACACCCAGAGTGGCTTAAAATATGAAATCCATTAAGAATAACACATTGGAGCTGCAATCCTATATACACTTGCCTGGGAGTACCGTAAGTCCCATTACCTAGTCGGCAGGTCTTGCTTCTGAGCAGACATGTGTAAGATTGCACTGTTAGCATGCGATCATACTCATGCTTACCTAGGAGTAGTAGTAGTAGTAGTAATAATAATAATTTATTATTTATACCCCAGCCACCGAATATTAATTAATTTAATGTTTTAATTAAACATTAAAAACTTCCCTAAACAGGGCTGCCTTCAGATGTCTTTTAAAAGTAAAATAGTTGCTCATTGCCTTGACATCTGATGGGAGGGTGTTTCACAGGTTGGGTGCCACTACCAATAAGGCCCTCTGCCTGGTTCCCTGTAACTTCACTTCTTACAGTGAGGGAACCGCCAGAAGGCTCTTGGTGCTGGACCTTACTTCTGAGAAAACATGCATAGGATTGCGGCATTAGTTTATTAAAGAATACAAAGCTAAAAACTGAGACAAAACAGGCTTTACAGTTTAATGACCCACAGTGTTACTATTCTCTCAGTTCTAGAATTGCAGATTTTCAGATGAATCTAATTTGTGATTGCTAAAAATCAACACAGTGTTATTTTTCAAGGTGAAAAAGGTTAAAACATGTTCTCTCTTGTGTGAGAAAGCTAGGCATCTCCCCTTTCAACAATTCAAGGATGTCATAGTCATAATATACTTTTCCCCACCCGATGATCACTCATGTATGGCTGTCAAAGTAGCAGTCTCCTTGCTCAAATGCTGAAGAATGCAACATTCCTGTCCTTCCCATGGAGTCCTCTTGATTTATCATCTTCATTTCAGGCCTTCACCTTTCCATTGCTTGACAGCTCTGCCTCTCCCACCAGCTTATCTGTTCTTGCATTGTATCCAGCATTTTCTGCATGTTTGCCAGCAACTCACAGCACCACTTTCCTCACCACTTTCCCAACTGCATGGCATGTCCACTGTGGTTGGCTGACATCCATGCACTTAATTCTTTCCCAGAGGAATCCAGGAACGGAAAGCGCTTGGATGGGATCACTCCTTATGAACTGAAATGGGAGGCTGTGGTTTTCTGCTGAAGAAAGTACAGTGGTACTTTGGGTTACATACGCTTCAGGTTACATATGCTTCAGGTTACAGACTCCACTAACCCAGAAATAGTACCTCGGTTTAAGAACTTTGCTTTAGGATGAGAACAGAAATCGTGTTCTGACAGCGCGGCAGCAGCAGCAGGCCCCATTAGCTAAAGTGGTTCCTCAAGTTAAGAACAGTTTCAGGTTAAGAATGGACCTCCGGAACAAATTAAGTACTTAACCCGAGGTACCACTGTATTTCCATTTGCTTCTCCAAGTACAATCATACATTGGATTCCGAATGCCTTGGTACTCTGACGTTTCGGCTCCTGAATGCCACAAACCTGGAAGTGAGTGTTCTGGTTTGTGGACGTTCTTTGGAACCCAAACGTTCAACGGGAAGCCACTCTTTGGTTTCCAAACATTCTGGAAGTTGGACAGACTTCCAGAATGGATTCCATTTGACTTCCAAGATACGACTGTAGCTGGTTTATCCTCCTCCTCCACTGTACACAAGTGAGCACCAACAGCTGGGCTATACACTCATACAGTTATTCACATGTAATGTTCAATGAGTATACAAACTGTGTACACAATAGTTGAGTGCCATGGACTGGCTGGACACAGGAATGGTGGGAGGCACCAGCTGGGGAACCCCCAAGTGATGAAGGCTCAGAGACTGGGGATTGGTAGTAGAACGACGATGACTGGTCAGAGGGAGAAGAGAGAGCAGAATGGGAGGAGGAGTTCTCAGAAGCTAAAGGGGCAACAGGGTTTAGTGAGCAGGAAGAGGCTGGGGCAGTGATCAGTTCAGGCTGAGAGGCAGAAGAGGAGGTTGGAGAAGAGGGGGGCCAAGAGGCAGAGATGAGGCAGGCTGCTGAAGATGAGGTAGGGAGTCCTCACCTTATGTAGTGACAAGCTCCCTTTTCCCCTGGTCTCCCAGGACCCAAAGAGGCATGAAGAGGGTGGAGCAGAGACAGCTGTGCCGTCAGTGTCTCAGATTGCCTAGGAGAGACTCGGGAGAGGAGGCTTAGGCAGCTATGAGAAGGCAAGACCTATCAGGAAGAGTTGCTGTGCTCACTAGGCCTGGCACTACTGAGCAGCCTGTTTCTTCGAATAAAGAGTTAATTTCACTTACTCCATGTGATTTATCGCTGACCCACTCCTGACATTGAGCTGCAGTATATACACTTCCACACAATCACTTGTGTGTGTGTAGAGACAGCTTGTACCTGTGTTCAGTAGAATATGTGAACAAGTCTAAGGATAATAGAGTTGTGGGTGGGAGGGACTAATTAGGATTTTCAAGGTCTGGGACCAACAGAAACACAGCTTTCATTCTTCAAAACCCCATTGTGCAAAAAGATAAATGGAACTGAAATTAGAGAGCTTTACTTTAGAAAAAAGGCAATTGTGTTCTTTCCCACCCCGAGTCATTGCCAGTCCTTCTTGCCATCTTCCCCATCTCTTTATTGCAATTCAGACAGATCCTAAAAGCCAATTAGTTTGTTTTAAAGATGATGCTTCAACATCTGGTCCTGGAAACACAGTTAATTTGTGTAATCTGACACAAACCAAGAGCATACAGACGATGCATTAGCAATTAACACTCAGTTTAGGCAGTCATTAGCTCTGCTATCAATGGCTCATTTTACATTTAATATCATTTACTAGATCAGCAGAATGCTGCCTTCTCTTGAGGAAATATGAAGCCATTCATTTCAGCACAACTTTTACATCCGACGGGAAACTGAGAAAGTCAGACCTAAAGAGGATAAATTGACTCTGAAGATGAAATGAAATGAAATAATAATAATAATGATAACAACAACAACAACAACAGCAACAACAACAATACTCACCATGTTCTCTTGACTGTAATTTGTTTTAACTGATTTTAATATTGCATTTTAAAAATTACTGTAACCTGCTCTGAGAACTCATGGTGCAGGCTGGCTAAGAAATACAACAACAGAAATGTGTAAATGCTGAAAAGTACATACTATATGTGTAGGGACGCAGGTGGCACTGTGGGTTAAACCACAGAGCCTAGGACTTGCCGATCAGAAGGTCAGCGGTTCAAATCCCCGTGATGGGGTGATCTCCCATTGCTTGGTCCCTGTTCCCGCCAACCTAGCAGTTCGAAACCATGTCAAAGTGCAAGTAGATAAATAGGTACCACTCTGGCGGGAAGGAAAACGGCATTTCCGTGTGCTGCTCTGGCTCACCAGAAGTGGCTTAGTCATGCTGGCCACATGACCCGGAAGCTGTACACCGGCTCCCTTGGTCAATAAAGTGAGATGAGTGCCGCAACCCCAGAGTCGGTCACGACTGGACCTAATGGTCAGGGTTCCCTTTACCTTTAAGGCCAACTCTGGATAACATTTTCCCCTGCTATTACTTTGATTTCTCCCAAAATGTGCTTCCCCTCCTCCCAAAATGTGCTTCCCTTTGTACAGGCCTACCACAAGAGTATCTTGAGACATTTGAGAAATTTGGGCTCAACCTGAACTTCATGTTGAATGAAACCCCGTTGTCAATGTGCAGACCAGCAAACTTTGCGCCCGTACTTGGGAAGTAGCTCTGTGCCCCCAGATCTACTGTGTCTGCTACATCCTGTAGCCTTTCACAATTAGCACAACCCCTGATTTAAACAGATAAGATAGTTTTGTGCTTGAAACTGTGTTAATAATTGGAGGCATCTCAGATATTCTCTGGGTAATTTTTAACTTGCCCAATTGCTAAGTATGCAGGTGATAAACCCACACCTCCGGTCTTACTTAACATAATGGTAGGACAGTTTCTAGATAACATAGAACCATTTCTCCATTAAACAAGCAACTTTTTGTTGGTTTAGAAGGCATTTTATTGGGAAAGAGAAAAAAAATCCCAGTTAGACCGGCTCATGAACATTTGCCATTGTTGCACTGCAGAAGCGGTTTCCCCACAACATTGTGCAACCCATGTGTGCAATTCTGGCACACAGAGTCCTGTATCAGTATGGGCTGATTTAAAGATGAATGAATCTGTAATTTTGGTGTCTCTCTCTCTCTCTCTCTCTCTCTCTCTCTCTCTCTCTCTCTCTCTCTTTCTCTCTCTCCCCCTCCCTCCCTCTCTCTCATCCTAAATTCAGTTTGCCCCATTTTGGTATGTTGTTGTTGTTGTTTAGTCGTTTAGTCGTGTCTGACTATTCCTGACCCCATGGACCAGAGCACACCAGGCACTTCTGTCTTCCACTGCCTCCTGCAGTTTGGTCAAACTCATGCTGGTAGCTTCGAGAACACTGTCCAACCATCTCGTCCTCTGTCGTCCCCTTCTCCTTGTGCCCTCCATCTTTCCCAACATCAGGGTCTTTTCCAGTAAGTCTTCTCTTCTCATGAGGTGGCCAAAGTATTGGAGCCTCAGCTTCAGGATCTGTCCTTCCAGTGAGCACTCAGGGCTGATTTCCTTCAGAATGGATAGGTTTGATCTTCTTGCAGTCCATGGGACTCTCAAGAGTCTCCTCCAGCACCATAATTCAAAAGTATCAATTCTTCGGCGTTCAGCCTTCTTTATGGTCCAGCTCTCACTTCCATACATCACTACTGGGAAAACCATAGTTTTAAGTATACAGACCTTTGTTGGCAAGGTGATGTCTCTACTTTTTAAGATGCTGTATACGTTTTGGTATACATTGGCTATTTTTTATTTTGGAAATCTGCACGGAAAGTCATCTGCAATTCTGCCCACTTCTCCCAATGCACAAATTAATTTCTCCTCCATCCCTAATTGTTTTGTTTTGAACTGTAAGTTGATTTTGGGTAAGTGATACATTAATTCAATAAATCACTCCCATCATGCCAATTGGATTTGGGAAGAAATGCTGAATTGCTTCGTTGTTGCTTCCCTGTGTGTGCGGTTTTTGGTAAGGACAGAGATATCTTGTTAAAAATTCCTTTTCTAATGGCAGTGTTGGATTGGTGCCACAACATCCCACGCCTCCTTGCAGTCATTTGCAGCTATGTGTAAGTGTCCTGGTAAGCTTACCAGTGGAAACGGATATCTGGATCCTAGGTGGGGAGATTTCAGCCTCCCCCAAGAGTGTTTGTTTTTGTTCAAAGCGTAACGGTCCTATCTGCAAATTAAAACATACCAGCAATCTGAGAAATGGCACAGTGTGCATTTCATTGAGTCTTAGTACGCATAAGCATATGTGTATGGTCTCATCTGCTCTGTCCAAAAAACCCAAACAGTGTTATACCACTTTAAACAACCATGGCTTCCCCAGAAGAACCCTTGGAACTGTTAGCTCAGGGTAAGGAGAGCCAGTGTGGTGTAGTGGCTAAGAGCGGTAGTCTCGTAATCTGGGGAACCGGGTTCGCGTCTCCGCTCCTCCACATGCAGTTGTTGGGTGACCTTGGGCTAGTCACACTTCTCTGAAGTCTCTCAGCCCCACTCACCTCACAGAGTGTTTGTTGTGGGGGAGGAAGGGAAAGGAGAATGTTAGCCGCTTTGAGACTCCTTTGGGTAGTGATAAAGTGGGATATCAAATCCAAACTACTACTACTACTACTACTACTACTATTCTTCTTCTTCTTCTTCTTCTTCTTCTTCTTCTTCTTCTTCTTCTTCTTCTTCGAACCCTATTCTCTTCACAGAGCTACAATTCCCAGGGTGCTTTAACAATCAATCCCTCTTCCCAGGGAACTCTGGGAAATGTAGCTGCTTTGTATTATCATTCAGCCCGGACACTGAGATCCACCGCCAAGGGCCTTCTGGCAGTTCCCTCATTGCAAGAATGAGGTTACAGGGAACCAGACAGAAGGCCTTCTCGGTAGTGGCAGCTATCTTCTCTTTAAAAGATATCGGAAGGCAGCCCTGTTTAGGAAAGTTTTTAATACTTGATGCTGTATTGTTTTTAACACTTGATTGGAAGCTGCCCAGAGTGGCTGGGGAAACTCAGCCAGATGGGCGGGGTATAAATAATATGTTGTTGTTGTTGTTGTTGTTGTTGTTGTTGTTGTTGTTGTTGTTACTTAAGATAACAATTGGATACCCATAATCCATTGACTCTAGGTGGCATTCACTGCAGCACCAAGGAGATTGTTCTTTCAGCGCAAGTATTTCTGCTTGCTCAGTGGAAACATTTACCCTCTCCTCCCCATGAATGCTATCGTGTTGTTTTCCCCAACTCTTTAGAGCAGACTGGGGGTGGGGTCAGATGAGGTGAGGGGGGGAGCCCTATTGTGCTAGCAGGCAGGAGTGCCAACGTGGCTCTGTGACCGTGGGTGCTTAGGGCTGTGAGTGCCATGCTGCATGTATGACCCTGGCACGGAAATCAGTGGACACCCAGCCCCTTCATGGGGAATTTTGTGGGTGCTCGGGCCCCAGGGAGTTGGCACCTATGCTAGCAGGTGTCCTGGCATTGGCTTCCACTAGCAGAATGGCTTAGTTGAATCCAGCACATTTTCAAGGTACAATCCAGTACAAGCCACTTTTAAAACCTTGCTGGATTTCACTGGACCAGTTTAGCATGTGCTTAAATGTTCCTCCTAAATGGGACCTTAAATGTTTTTAGCATTGATTGGGGCCATGCCCGCCCCGTACAAAACGGTATCATTTATTTTTTCCAATCAATAAGAATTAGATCAACAAACTGATTCTTATCTATGTCATCTGCAGTTGTATAAAATATTACCAAGAGTCCATATCAACAAACCATAAGAGCTTTTACAGGAAAATAGCAAGTTGGCGTTAAAAACATGTTCTGGCAGACAGGACCCTCGATGAAGTGTAAACAATAAATGACTTTTATAAGTAGCTTCTTCCCCTACATTGATTGTCTGACTAGTTCTGTTGGTTCCCTTTGATTTTTGATTTTTTATTTTTGCTTATTTGTGCGATAGGAGAATATGCATCTCGAATTTTGCAATGCATTTACTGTCATTGGGGGAGGAAAACCACCCTGGCAAATTGTCGGTATATATCCACAAAGGGGATAGAATAACTTGTCCTGTTTTCAGATTTGGCTGCCACTGAAAGTCTCCCCTCACCCCCATCACAACATAAGACTGTGTCAAAGGTAAGAATGGGCAACCTCCAATTTTCCATTGGAGATACCATCAGGACATGACTTTGATGCAGGGGTGATGGCACCTGAAATGCCAAACAGAAATCTGCCCCATCTGGAGATGTGCCTGGCTGTAGGCAAGGAATCACTGGAAGTCAAGGCCTCCTCAGGAGTAAGATCCTCCTCTTGAGGGCAAAGGGTCAAGTGAGGTCAGGGTTCCAGCAGCTCCAGCTCAAGAGCCCCAGTGCTAGCCTGGAAAAAGCTGCTGGGACCAGATATGTGTACTGTTATAGAAAAAAAACCTGCTCTTTTTCCCTTATAGAGTCCTTAAGTGGGTTCCCTATCAGTAGGAGAAAATAAGAGGCCAACAAGATAATATTGAGAAGCAAAGCAGCTAGTAAGCCTGGTCTTTATTAAACTGTTGCAACAGGGTCCTAACTCACCATATGCAGGAGGCAGAAGGAACCCCAAACAACAGTGCACAAGCCCCTTATATAGACTTTTGAAATTGCCCACTCTGTAGCTCAACCCCCCCCCCCAAAAAAAAACATCATACATACATCACAGAAGGGGGCAATCTACAGCAGAAATCCTGTTTGCAAGGATATCTGTTAATGGTCACTGATTGCTTTACCTGGGCAGCCTGGCCATTCTTTTGTGATGGTTAATACTTCCTGAATCCAGGTCACAGGCTCACCCTATTCATACACAAAATTGCCCTTAAGACAGGTGAGCAAAAGACAATGGAGAGGCTTTCCCATTTCCTTCCTCCTTGCAGAGAAATATTTGAGGTCAGTTTGGGAGAGACAAAATGGCTTCAGGATTGCTCTCCTGTACTATTTCAGACACATGGTATATATGCTTAAGTATGTGTTTGCCTTGTACATTTATGAACATTTATTTTATATTAGGGACCTTAGAATTCTTATTACAGTGTGTGCGGTGTTTTGTTGAATACAAGTGGCCAGGTCTAAAATTTGACACGGGAAACAACAGTGAAGAGTTAAATGGGGAAGGGGTCAGCTAGGAAGCAGCATGCGTTTTTCTTTTCAGTTACATGTGCTTAGGCTCAGTCATGTGTCTTGAACTCAATACACGGCCACGTAGAAAGCTAAGAAATTGCACTGTTATATGCACATTTCATTGCTGCTCATTGGACCTGCTCCCATAGAAGCCTGAACTTTCAAAACCAGTGAAAAATTAAAGGTTTGAGCACTAACATTAAGATTCCTGGGTAGACTCTGCTCATACTTTGTGGCTGCCTTTGATGGGCCACTGACTCACCAGGAGATGTTTTTAAATTCCAGAAATACAGTTTTTAAGCTGCCACTTCATGTTTACATTTCTCATTTCATAGCACAGAGCGATGCTGAGATGGGCAGCAGATGGCTTGAGCTCTGTCCTCATGGAATAGCTGTATGCAGCGGTCTTTCGATCCAGCTTCCGGAATGGATCACAAACCCTACATTTCATGTATCACAGTTCCTGGCCAAATCAGGACCCACAGAGCCTCAATTTACAGCTAAGCATACATTACAGTTGGGGTGAGGAACTTGGGGCTCTCCGGATGTGGTTGGACTCCAGTTCCCATCAGCCAGTGGTCAGGGAAGATGGGAGTTGTAGTCTAGTACATCTGAAGAGCCACAGGTCCCCATCTCTGCTTTCCAGCTGAGCTTGTTGACCTGGACATGCACAAAAAACCTCTCCACCTGGAATGCAGAGGTGTCAAAATGTAGCAGGATCAGACCATGTTGGGCTGCCTAGTCCTGCCCGTGATTATCCTGCTGTTTTTAGAGGTAAATAAAATGACACCCCACAAGCCTCTTCCATGGGTCAGGGTCTTTCCTAAACAATGTGAGTCTGGGGCACAGGGAAAGAAGGGGACAAGAAAGTTTCCTACAATGAACTTCCTTTAAGTTAACCTATTTTAGGATCCAAGCCAATGTACTTAAAGTAGCCCTTCACTGCATAAGACATCCTTTCACGTGGTTAATGCTGACTAAGTTGAAGTCTTCGGACAGGTCATCTGAGAAATAAACAAACAAGACCAGTTCTTTGACATCTGTTACGTAGGCCTCCTTCATGGTCTTTGGGAATTTCTGCTGGAAATTCCAAGCTGGAAACTATGATATCAGCTTCTCTGGACAACTGAGCGCACCTCAGAGAGAGTTTCTTGAAGTTTCATATTGGTAAAAGGATGCATGCAAATCCAAGTACACTGCCTTAAGTAGCTTCTAGCCAGGCAAACCTTTGCACTTCAAATCTAGAGCAAATAATGGCAAGATGTAAGGTTGTTCAAGGTGAGGGGCAAAGTTTAGTCATTGTGGTCAGGTTTATCCATGTTTAGCAGTGGGGCAAGGGCAAGTCTGGGTGAGCCCTCTATTGAATGCCACTCCAAGCTTCTAGTCCTTATGGAATTAAGATTGAAAGGGACCTGGTGAACTATCAGAAACCAGAAGGGGCACATTCCCAGCAGACAGTGGATAGAGCTTCTGTGCCTTGTACGATTTTGGCTACAGTCTAGCCAGTGAGTTGAAGCAGTCTTGATCCACGGTTGCATTTATGCCATTACCTATAAGGACTTCATGGGGTTTGGTTCACAAAGTTTATTTAACTGCTGACTGAATTATTCCCTCTCAGGTGAAGTTGTGCTCAATCTGTTTTATTCCTTTTAATGGAAATAAACTATGTGGCAGAATTTAGGAGATAAATCCTCCCCACCTCCTAATTTCTATACACTTAGATCTGTGCTTGATTTGTAGGATTATTGCAACAATAATCCTACAAATTTTCTTTTTAGGGTCTGGTACGTAGGTATTCTGATTAGAGCTATGAGAGGGACAGTGCATGGATGAAGAGCCTTTCAGCACTGCTGGGTGAAACCAAATGTCACCCTCCGATATAAATCAGGCCCCTTGTCTACATGATAACTGGAATTAGAGACCTCCTTTTTTCCTGCGGTTTCAGTGTTTGTTTACCAACGCAAATTACAGTTGCTCAGTTCGTGCTCTTACAAGAAGCTGTCGTGCGCTTTGTAATGTGAATCTTGCAGAAAATATGCAGCGCATGTTTGGCTAATGTTCCTGTCTGGCTTTTGTCATTGCTGTGCGAGAAGGGAATTCAATACTAGAACTTTAGGGCAAAGACAAATGTGACATTTTTAGAGCAGCTGAGGACACTTTGAAAGCAACCTCGGTCTGCTCAGATCAAACGCAACTTTCCTTTCCCAAGCTGAGCTCTGGAACAAAAGCAAGCTCGGAGCAGAAGCTGGCTGTGCATGGTACATATTGACTGCTCCACTGTGATACCGAAAGCAATAGAGTAGTGAACCAGGAATGCTGGGAGTGGGTGATATGGGGAAGCGTAGCCGGAGCAAGGACATCATAAACTGGAGTACCAGGAGGATTCCTGGTCACACACACACCACCTTGATCTGGCAAGTGAATGAAGTGATAACAAGGCTTTCAAGTTTTGCTATTTACTATTAGCATGGAGGAAATCAGAGAAAGAGGAAAACAAAGAAGCAGGGGCATTTGCCGTATTTTTCGCTCCATAAGACGCACCTGACCACAAGATGCACCTAGTTTTTAGAGGAAGAAAGGGGGAAAGCCCCATTTTTTGGGGGGGGGGGTCAGCTCACAGTTGTGCAGCTTCTTTTGCAAAGGGGAAAAGCCCCGGTTTGTTGAGGATCAGCTCAAAGTTGTTGAGCTTACTTTGCAAAGGGAAAAAAATCCTGTTTATTATGGGGTTCAACTCACAGTTCTGCAGCTTCTTTAGGAAAGGAAAGGGAGCCGTTTCTACAGTTTCCAGACAGATAATCTAATCAGCCGTCACATGTCACTGTGATTGATGGATTTGACCATCCCTGCTGGTAGATATGCCAGCCATGCATTAGTGATTTATTCATCACCCTGCCCCCCTTTCACCTTAAGTTCACAGGGCAGGTTGCAGCATTAAAACACAATGTTGAAAAGAGTTCAGTTTTTAGCAGGCCCTAAAAATGTACACCACAAGGGTCAAAATCCAGGTTAAACAGGTGTGTCTTCAACATTCTTTGGAAGCTGTACAATGAAGGTGCTTAGCACACCTCTGTGGGGAGGGAGTTCCGATTTAATTATAAAACCTGGAGGATTCTGTACTCTCTGTTGTCATATTAATTTTGTCTTCTTCACCCTTAGTTAACCTACTCTATTCATTTACCATTTACCTCCTGTTCTAGCTATTACTTTTTAACCGGGTGTATGTGTGTGTCATACTTCAAACTGAGGAAAAGGGGAAGGGGCCAGCGATGTTAGTTCTATCCACTGGATGGAACCAGTTCTAACCAGGATGGAGTCAAAGTACTTTATACCCCCTTCCTTTCTGGTGTGAGCAACAACTGAGCCTCTCTGGTAAAGCTCTCCCCTTGTGTCACCTCACGTCAAAACTCAGGGCAAGGGGACTTTATCTGGCCCTCCCCTCTTGCTATAGGGGAGGCATATAGGAAGCTACTTTCTACCAGGGAAAGCTATCAATGGCTGTTAGCAACGATTTCTACTGTTATGTATTTAGTGGTCTGTGTTTGCCTGAGCTTGAGACTGGACTAAGGATTCTGAGCCCCTGTGTTCTGATTCGATACATGATATCCAATCACAGAACAATTCAGGATTTGGGCCTCTGCCATTGGCCCCTAAACTCTTGAGTTACGATTCACAGCTTGGAAGTTTAGATAGCCAAGAACTGAGTGTCATTTGACCCTAAGGCCATGTGAAATATCTAAAATCTTTGGCCTCAAGGGCTATGCGGATGCCAGATCTGAAACCCCTTGAGTCTTAACTGGACCACCCAGCTTCCAGCCGCTTGACTTTAATTCTTGTACATTACTTACATATGTACCAAACTGACAGTCCTCCTAAGAATAAACTTACAGAGCAATTCTATATGCATTTCCTCAAAATCCGTCCCACTGAGTTTACTGGGACTCGCTCCTAGCTAATAATACTAGGGATCATTAGGAAAGAAATTGAAAATAAAACTGTCGACATCCTAATGTCATTGTGATGGCCTGGGATTCAGACTCGGAGGCTGAACCTGAGGGATCCCAGCCTGCACAGGAGTCCCCGCCTCCAGAACCAGCTGAGCCGGGGCTGGGACTTGAGCCTGAAGGGTCCTCACCTGTGCTGGATCCTTGGGTGCAGGCACCAGCTGAGTCTGCTCTGGCCCCTGAGGTGATGGAGGACCCATTGCCTGCAGGTGCTCCACTCTCAGCCCCGTCAGGGGAAGCTGCGGTTGCCTCTGGGTCCGGTAGTCCTCCAGCCTCTCCTGAGCTGCAGAGGCTCAGGGCAGAGAGGCGGAGGGAACTAAGTTCCCGCAGGAGGAGTGCTCACCTCCAGGCCAGGAGAGGCGAGTCACCTGAGGATTGGGGCCGCCCTATGCCTCGGGGGAGATAAAAGCCAGCCAGCCCCAGTCCCAAGTTGTGGGAGCAACATCGTTGGTTGTCAGTTCCAGCCTGTTCCCTGACCTGCTTCCCTGCCGGAGCTCCTGACCTCACCCGATGCCCTGCCCTGCACCCAGCTTCGACTTCTACGGACTGCGTTCATTTTGCACCATTGACCTCGGACTGGACTCGGACCTTGCCTCTTGGTTAGCCCCCGGAACCAGCACAGTTGGCCACTGTGAGAACAAGTTGCTGGACGAGATGATTCTGTAAACTCATCTTGGATTCTTAATGCGGCATTGAGTTCACAGTTTTTACTGAACTATAATGCACATCAGCTGAAGAAAGAAATGCGAAGAAATGCGACCATTAAAGGGCTTAGAAGGCATGCTTGACTTAACCATACATTTCCAGAGCTTGGGATTTGCAAGTGTTGGGTGCACTGAATCAACAAACCAAACATTCACAAGCTGCAGGGGGACAGTGAAATAGCAGCAGCTTATTCCTATGCGTTCAGGTGGACACAGCAATAGCCCAATCCAGCCTTCAGATCCTGGCAGGAAGCAAGAGAGAGGAGGAAAGAGAAGAAAGGATGGAGAACTTGGCGAAGCCAGGAATAAAGAAGCTGTTGGATGGAGCAAGGGCTTTATCTGCAAAATTCTCAGGTTGCAAGAAACCACATGGTTAAAAAAAGAGAGCAAAGTGTAACTGGGTCAATGGCAAGAACCTTATGCAACTCGAGTAAACAGGATTAGCTATTATGAGATTATCACTTCACTCTGGGTGCAAAAGTAAAACAGGAAAACGGAAGCAGCAGAGATCATGGTTGAATTTCTGGCATCCTGGCAGTTTGAAGCAACCAAACTTTACATATGTAGCACCTCTGGTTGTTTATTTTTCCCTGTCCAGATTCAGAGGAGAAAAATAAATCCCCAGACTGTGCTAAATCAGAGCGCCCAAACTCCTATTCCTTTCCTCTACCCCTGCTCAGATTTTTCCTCTCTCTATCCAACAAGCTTTCTTTGAAGCAGTTTATACAGGGGAACAAATAATACAGCTGTAGTTGAACACAAGAGGTGTTTTATCGACCTTCTGATTACAATTTTGACACAAGGATTAATCTGCAAGAATGACTGTGCAGTCAAATTCTTGTGGGCTGCCAGGGTGTCACAATTATGTGAAAGCACAAAAAGTTGCAAAATGTTTCAAGAATCTCAGCTTTCATTTTTTTTTTTTAAACCTGCTTCACAGTCCTTACGGCTGTGAAAATATGCTTGGCAGTGTTTAATCAATGCGTTGTGCATTCTCTGGTGCCAGAAACATTGCTAAATAATATTTATGGCTCGTGGGAAGCTGCTTTATACCACATTGGACCATGAGTCTTTCTAGTTCAGTGATGTCTAACACTGGCTGGCAGCTGCAGGGTTTCAGGCAGAAGTACCTCTGTGTGGAGTTGCCAGAGTTTTGAACCTGGTGCCTTTTGCATGCAACACATGTGCTCTACTAATACAGTCCTTCTCCAGAATCACTCTTTGCACCTCTGTCTGGCTAGTTAGCAAGCAAAATAAAATATCCAAGACACTAAAAATGCAGAATAAATTATGTGAAATAAATCTAGTCCTGACAATTTGCTTAATTTGCATAAATACATGCTGCATTTTATATGCAGACTATGAAATTCAACTTGGGCAGTTTGTAGATTATATTTATATCTCATCCCTTCCCCAAGGATCTCAGAGCAGGGTGCATAGACTTTCCTACGCAGACACACATGCCATTTCATGTGAGGAAGGTTGGGCTCAGAGACAATGATAGGTTTAAAGTCACCAATTGAGCTTCCAGCCTTAGGGAGCCGGCGTTTGTCCACAGGCAGCTTTCTGGGTCATGTGGCCAGCATGACTAAACAGCTTCTGAAGCAATGGGACACCATGATGGAAACCAGAGTGCATAGAAATGGTGTTTACCTTCCCGCCACAGCAGTACCTATTATCTACTTGCACTGGTGTACTTTCGAACTGCTAGGTTGGCAGGAGCTGGGACAGAGCAATGGGAGCTCACCCGTCATGGGGATTCGAACCACCGACCTTCTGATCAGCAAGCCCAAGAGGCTCAGTGGCTTAGATCACAGTGTCACCTGCGTCCTAGAAAGCAAAAGGAAGTAGTCACTGTGGCAGAGCTCCACTGTTCAGTAGTGGACAGCAAAAAATAAAGATGTACCGTATTTTTCTCCCTATAGGACGCACTTTTTCCCCTCCAAAAATAAAGGGGAAATCTGGGTGCGTCCTATGGGGCGAATGCAGGCTTTTGCTGAAGCTTGGAGAGCGAGAGGGGTCGGTGCGCACCGACCCCTCTCGCTCTCCAGGCTTCAGGAACACATCCGCAGCCTAGGCAGCCCTACGGGAGGTCCGGCAGGGATGTCTAGGCTGCGGATAGCAGCCTGCCGCCCGGCGGGCGGGGCGCCCTGAAACAGAGCGCCCCCCTCGCCAGGCAGACATCCGCAGCGTGGGGAGCCTTGCCGGAGTTCCCGGCAAGGCTCCCCATGCTGCAGATAGCAGCCTGCCGGCCCCTGCTTTGGGGGGGGGGAAATAAAGGGATTTTTCCCCCTTTATTTCCCCCCCAAAAAACTAGGTGCGTCCTATGGGACGGAGCATCTTATGGGGTGAAAAATACTGTATATATTTCAGGAATAACTTTCTGACAGTAAGAGCTGTTTGACAGTGGAACAGTCTCCCTTTGGAATTTGTGAACTCTCATTCCTTGGAAGTTTTTAAGCAAAGGTTGGATGGTCATCTGTCATGGATGCTTTAGTTGAGATTCCTGCAGGGTCCCAGGGTCCCTTCCAACTCTACAGTTCTATGATTCAGACACACACACACACACACACACACACATGTTTAACAGGATTTATATACCACTTTATCATCATGATAAAGGTTTATGAAAAGCTTTACAGTGGTACCTCTGGTTAAGAACTTAATTCATTCTGGAGGTCTGTACTTAACCTGAAACTGTCCTTAACCTGAAGCACCACCTTAGCTAATGGGGCCTCCCGCTGCTGCCACTGCGCTCCTGCCACGCGATTTCTGTTCTCATCCTGAAGCAAAGTTCTTAACCCGAGGTACTATTTCTGGGTTAGCCGAGTCTGTAACCTGAAGCACCTGTAACCTGAAGCATCTGTAACCCTAGGTACCAATGTATGTGGTTTTCATAAAATATCATGCCAAACAACATAACTTATTCTGACTGCAGAATTTGAAGTTCTTTGGTGCAAGACTTGGGTGGTATGGTTTTGCAAGGTACATTCAGCCGTGTGCAATAAAGGACATACCACTTAAAGGTAAAGGTAAAGGGACCCCTGACCATTAGGTCCAGTTGTGGCCAACTCTGGGGTTGCGGTGCTCATCTCGCTTTATTGGCCGAGGGAGCCGGCGTACAGCTTCCAGGTCATGTGGCCAGCATGACTAAGCTGCTTCTGGTGAACCAGAGCAGCGCACGGAAACGCCGTTTGTGGAGGACACAGCAAGACAGCAAGGCAAACCTGGATGCCTAGGTTTTAAAAGGCAGTAAAGCAATGAGCGCACGCATGCCTCCTAAATTTAAAAAGGCAAGCCAGGAACCAGACAGCCTCCACACACACAAACACCCCCGACTCCAAACCTCGTGGCTGAGCTCTTCCCTGCGATGACTCCTAGCTGGCTCCAAGCTGGCTCGCGACAGGAAGGTGGAAAATGAGGCCGCATGGCTGGTGCAGCAGCAAGTTGAGCTGCAAACCCCGCCCCTTTCAAGCCATCTGATTGGAGGCTTACCTGTGGGCGAGGTGCACCAGCCAGGTGAGTGGGGGGAGCAGGGGGCAACGCCCCCTGCATGAAGCAGACATCGGGTCCCGCCCACAACCCCTCCCCTCTTTGCAAGAGGAGAGGCTTTACCTTCCCACCAGAATGGTACCTATTTATCTACTTGCACTTTGACGTGCTTTCGAACTGCTAGGTTGGCAGGAGCAGGGACAGAGCAACGGGAGCTCACCCCGTAGTGGGGATTCGAACCGCTGACCTTCTGATCGGCAAGTCCTAGGCTCCATGGTTTTACCCACAGCGCCACCCGCGTCCCACTTACATGCCATTTATCACTGCGACCTAAGGTATTAATCTTGTGCAACCTATAGAATTTATTCTGATTGCAGGATTTCTTTGTGCAGTACTTGAGTGGCATGATTTGCAAGGTACACAGAGGTCTACCTTGATTCTGAGCAGAAGTCAGAATTAGGCAGGCTGTGCACATGCACGGAGTGGGCATGATAATGAGCACGGTGTGATCCAGGCACTTCCACCCACTATGCCGCTTTGCACCTGCCAGCTGCTCATTTTTAACCAGCAGCTGAACCTGTTCCCACGGGGCTTTGATTACTTATTTGTGCCTGAGGCTGTGTACTTCAGGCAGTCCAATTACAGAGCACTAAGTGTACACCATTGTCTTTGCACACTTTCATCAGGCTTGGCTTCTCAGCTGATCCTGAACATTGTGTTTCTTATCAGTCCGATTGCTTATTAGAACAGAGGGAATGGGCTGGTACACACACACACACACACACACACACACACACACACACAACTGCCCTGCAACTTAACGCATAAGAAAGCTCTCCACCATAATCTCAGGGGAAGTTGCTTATTTGGTTGGAGTGGAAGTTTCCTGGAGGACACGCAGAAGAAATTCACTGAAATAATTGCACTTACCTTGCAACCCTATGTGCACTTATCTGGGAGTAAGCACCACTGAACAATAGGGATGGGCGGGGGGAGGGAGAAATTCAGCTTGGTCTGCCTTTTAATGTGATTTCCTAGACCACACTTCCTGGGCAAACAAAAACGAAGCAAGCAAAAAATATCACTC
Organism: Podarcis vaucheri; assembly: GCF_965113315.1. NCBI lineage: Eukaryota > Metazoa > Chordata > Lepidosauria > Squamata > Lacertidae > Podarcis > Podarcis vaucheri. The sequence goes on from NC_138749.1 coordinate 19,125,140, forward strand.
AAAATCCACATTTTGCTGAATCTCCAACCAAAATGCATATATGGCAGGGGCACATATGAAAATGCCTTAAAGTTACCCTTAGGAAATCAGTTAAACCAAGAAATGAAAGTTAAATACTGAAAGGGATGGTTGAACCAGTTTACTCCCCTTCTACAATCATGTTGGTCCTCCCCAGCACTTCAGTCAAGTAGGAATCCACAACTAGTGAATGGAGGGGAGTGTTGATTTATTCGCTTTTAAATATGATCTTACCTAATTCACACATTCTGAAACAATACCCAAAGCAAATCATAGCCGTTGTTTGGAATTCACACTTCTCTGAATTTTGCAATGCAGTTCTCCAGCCAAGTAATGTGTACAAAAATGTGCTTTACTGGGGCAAGATTTGCCTATGGATGCCTATGCTAATGAAAACAACATACCAAAAATGCAGGACATTAAAGGAAATTGCTTCACAAAGCAAAGTGTTTATTAGACCAAATTGCATGCAAAAATGTCTACACTGGGAGAGGGTTGCACTAATATGCTGATAGGATTTCAAGAAGACTGCAGACTGATGTGGAAATGTGGGGAACCGAAGACTGGAAAAATAAGAAACTGAGATAAACCCAAAGGGATAGATGCAGCTTGGTTTAATAAGAAACACTGTCCTTTTAAGGGTTGGCCACTTAAGGGAAGAGCACTTCAGAAGCTTGCTCTTATTGCTCTGCTTGGCCTCTGCTTGTTCTCCTCCTACTGGCAGCCCTTTGTGTCTCCAGCTCAGAAGAAAGCAGAAATGTTTTGCATGTGTTTTGAAGAGGTCCTGTGCTTCCCAAGCTGCAGAGAGGTGAAAGTTTGGATATTATAACTAATGCAATGTTGTATATTATGTTTTATATGCTCTGTAAGCTGCCCAGAGTGGCTAGGGGAACCCAGCCAGATGGGCAGGATATAAATAACAAAATGATGACGGTGGTGGTGATGATGCAATGTCTATGTGTTTTCTCTTCAAATGCTTGCAGATGGGTCATCAAGATACAGGCCACTGATGTGTACAGCATGTATTGCACAACTGAAAACAGAGAATGTGCTTGTAAGTAATGACCCTATAGTCTCAAGATGATTTTGTGAGTCCCACACTCTGGTCAACTACCCAGTGTGGAAGAATCTCAGCTGAAGGCTGTATCCATTTACCCTTCAACAGCCTATTCTCCCTTGATTTAAATGTTCAAGGGCTAAGTGTTCAGTTGGTTAAGCAAGATACACTAGCAAAGGCAACACACTGTAGGATATTTGTCCTTTATGGCATGGCCAACAGTTCAAAATATATGTTGATGTCAACAGTGTGTGAAATGACAGGTTGTGAGCACTGTATGTAGCCAGTGTATCTATGCATAGCTTTACATACATGGGTGATGAGAGACAGTGTGCTTTCACTCACTCAGAACTTCTGCAGAAATGAACCTTAAAGAATGACACTAGTAGCTTGCACTCATCACCAAAAGTCTATCAGACAGGCAAAATGGGGTGGGTGATTTACAATTGACAGGTGTCAAAAACCCAAGACTGTCCTTGGTTACAGCATGCTGGTGCAACCCTCTTGTTGGTCAGTGTCTCTGTTTTGGTTAGAATCAGGAGGAAGTGATGTCAAAGCACAAGCCTTTGAATCGTTGACGTTATAAGAGACCCAGGAAACTGTTATCAATGCAGGAAATTAGTGAAGGAAACCACCCTGACAGTAGAGAGATTGTGATGTCACTTTAGTTCAATGGAGTGTGATTTCCAGGTGAGGTAAGGACTGATGCTCAGCCAAAGTCTGCTTTTGGACCTTGCTTGGTCAAACATCTGGGAACTACGGCCTAATGCATCTTCCTCCAATCTGGTGTCTTCATGATGTTTTGAACTATAGCTCCCATCCTCCCTAACCAATGGCCAAATGGAGGGCACCAAATTGGGGAAGGCTGGACTGGATGAATCCCAAGCCAGAATTAAGGTTGCCGGAAGAAATATCAACAACATCAGATATGCAGATGACACAACCTTAATGGCAGAAAGTGGTCTGAAGCTCAACATCAAAAAAAAAAAAAAAACCCAACAAGATCATGGCCACTGGTCCCATCACCTCCTGGCAAATAAAAGGGGAAGAAATGGAGGCAGTGAGAGATTTTACTTTCTTGGGTTCCATGATCACTGTAGATAGTGACAGCAGTCACAAAATTAAAAGATGCCTGCTTCTTGGGAGAAAAGCAATGACAAACCTAGACAGCATCTTAAAAAGCAGAGACATCACCTTGCCGACAAAGGTCCACATAGTTAATGCTATGGTTTTCCCAGTAGTGATGTATGGCAGTGAGAGCTGGACCATAAAGAAGGCTGATCACCAAAGAATTGATGCTTTTGAATTATGGTGCTGGAGGAGACTTTTGAGAGTCCCATGGACTGCAAGAAGATCAAACCTATCCATTCTGAAGGAAATCAGCTCTGAGTGCTCACTGGAAGGACAGATCATGAAGCTGAGGCTCCAATACTTTGGCCACCTCATGAGAAGAGAAGACTCCCTGGAAAAGTCCCTGACGTTGGGAAAGATGGAGGGCACAAGGAGAAGGGGACGACAGACGAGATGGACTGTCTTGAGGGGCTGGGAGCTGGGGGCAATGTCATACAGTGGTTCCGCTCCTTCCTCCTGGGCCGTGTTCAGAAAGTGGTGGTGGGGGATGAGTGTTCAGACCCTTGGGCTCTCACTTGTGGGGTGCCTCAGGGTTCTGTCCTCTCCCCCCATGCTTTTCAACATCTACATGCAGCCTCTGGGAGAGAACATCAGGGGGGTTGGGCTGGGTGTTCATCAGTATGCGGATGATACCCAGCTCTACCTCTCTTTCAAATCAGAACCAGTGAAGGCGGTGACGGTCCTGTGTGAGTGTCTGGAGGTGGTTGGAGGATGGATGGCGGCTAACAGATTGAGATTGAATCCTGACAAGACAGAAGTACTGTTTCTGGGGTACAGGAGGCGGGCAGGTGTGGACGATTCCCTGGTGCTGAATGGGGTAACTGTGCCCCTGAAGGACCAGGTGCGCAGCCTGGGAGTCATTTTGGACTCACAGCTGTCCATGGAGGCACAGGTTAAATCTGTATCCAGGGCAGCTGTGTACCAGCTCCATCTGGTACGCAGGCTGAGACCCTATCTGCCTGCGGACTGTCTCGCCAGAGTGGTGCATGCTCTGGTTATCTCCCGCTTGGACTACTGCAATGCGCTCTACGTGGGGCTACCTTTGAAGGTGACCCAGAAACTACAATTAATCCAGAACGCAGCAGCCAGACTGATGACTGGGAGCGGCCGACGAGACCATATAACACTGGTCTTGAAAGACCTACATTGGCTCCCAGTACGTTTCCGAGCACAATTCAAAGTGTTGGTGCTGACCTTTAAAGCCCTAAACGGCCTCGGTCCAGTATACCTGAAGGAGCGTCTCCACCCCCATCGTTCTACCTGGACACCGAGGTCCAGCACCGAGGGCCTTCTGGCGGTTCCCTCACTTTGAGAAGCCAAGTTACAGGGAACCAGGCAGAGGGCCTTCTCAGTAGTGGCGCCCTACCTGTGGAACACCCTCCCACCAGATGTCAAAGAGAACAACAACTACCAGACTTTTAGAAGACATCTGAAGGCAGCCCTGTTTAGGGATGCTTTTAATGTTTGATGTATCACAGTATTTTAATATTCTTTTGGAAGCCGCCCAGAGTGGCTGGGGAGGCCCAGCCAGATGGGCGGGGTATAAATAATAAATTATTATTATTATAAATTATTATTATGGTTGGATAGTGTTCTCGAAGCTACCAGCATGAGTTTGACCTAACTGCGAGAGACAGTGGAAGACAGGAGTGCCTGGCGTGCTCTGGTCCATGGGGTCACAAAGAGTCGGACACGACTAAACGACTAAACAACAACAAGGCCTTCAAACTGGGGAAGGGCCATAGGTCAGTGGTTGAGCATCTGCTTCATTTGCTGAAGGATCAATTACTGGCACCTCCAGGTAGGACTGGGAACACCCCCCACCTGAAATCCTGGAGAGCCTCTGCCAATCAGTGAAGATGATACTGAGCTAGATGGACCAATGGTCTGACTCAGTATAAGGCAGCTTCCTGTGCTCCATCACGTTTTTTAACCCTTATTATTAAATAAGTGCATTTCATGCCTTAGTGTGTTATTAACTTTAGCGCCATTGACTTCTTAAAGAAAATAGGCAAAGGAGTCAGTTTCAAAACAGCTCACTCACATCCCCAGGCAGGAGCTGGAGAAAAGCCAAAGGAAAGCTTAAAGCTATGACTTTGCACACTAAATACAGCTGAGGATTTAGCAACCCTCCACAGCCATTCCAGTTCATCTAGCTACACACTGTTCCCTAAGCCAATGCAAAGATGATACCATCACAAAGATTATATAACTGAGATATCAAGATACAGGATGAGAAAAGGGCTAAATCCTGCCTTCTGCTGTGACTAGGGATGGGGCAGAAATTCAATTCAGTTTGCATTTAAAGGTAAACTTACCTAATGATTTCCTCTATTTCCTCTCCCCACTGCTTTTGTGGCACTATTTCATGATGGAAAAATGAAATGAAATCAATTTTAATGAGAGAAAGCTATTCATTGAATCCCTCTCCCTCTGTAGGAACAGAAACTGACACAGGGGCTATGGGCTATTGGCTATTGCAGTGGCAAGCAAGAGGCTGTTTATCAATGGGAAGAAATAAAACGGGCAAGAATGAGAAAGAGTCCATTTCATTAATACACAATAGCCCTTAACGGTCTCGATAGTGCAGACCACGTTGGGCAGGCTTTGTGCTGCCATTTTCTTACTTAAACATACACACAAACACAAATTCGGTCTGAAAAAGCACAAGAAAAGAACACAGAAACCTGAACTGCAACAATCTGATGATGTAATCTGGATAAAGTAATCTTACATAAAGTAAGTGAGCAAAGAGGGAAAGGTATAGGCGTGTTGCTGAAAGCAACCACAGGGCTTTGCAAATAATTTACGGTTGTGCATCAAGCCCAAACTACATGGATCCTACCCTGGGGAAGTCCTGTCCCCTGCCCTAATAAGCACTTTTCTGGACCCTAAAATCTAAAGCCCAGCATACGGTCCACTGGCCAAGATTTTCCAATCAGGAAGAAGCAAATGGAAGGTGAGAAAACACAGCTAATCCGTGCTTGCAAAGTTCTAAGCACCTTGCTCGGTGAATTATTTGTCACGAAACAGCGTGGTATAGTGGTTAGAGTGTCAGCCTAGATCCTGGGAGACCAGGGTTCAAATCCCCCCACTCAGCCACAATGCTTGCTGGGTAACTTTGGGCTGATCACTCTCTCTCAGCCTAACCTACATTACAGGGTCGTTGTGAGGATAAATTGAGGTGAGGGAGAATGATTTGTGCCATATTTAGCTCAATGGAGGATATGTGAGATATACAGATAATAAATGAATAAAACGACCAAAATAGAAATTGCACATCATGGTTCTGATTCCTAGGGGTTCTGTGCTCTCTCGGTCTCCAGAAAAGTCCTCTGTCTCCTTCCTGTGGTGCCCGTAGACATTGTGGCACCAACAAGGGACTCTCTTGTGGTATTTCCCATTGGAAGTTAAGTATTTATACAATCAAAACAAGTGTTAACTTCCTGTGTGTGTGTGTTTTTTAAAGAAAAACAGGCAAAATTAGTAGTTGATTATTATAGGTTTGTTAGAATCCAGCATAACAAAATAACATTATAGCCGAGAACGTCACAATACCTGGAAAATCAGTCCATTTATAACTTGAGCTATTAATTCCTTTCATTCTTTTGGAAACAGCCATCAATATTTATTTATTGCCACAAGGCATGGTCATAAACCACAATCCAGGTTTGTTTGAGTAACCTTGATTTTGATGTTCTAAAATAGAAGCAAATTTCAAATAGCACTCAGGGTGGTATATGACTCTCCTAATCGACTTGCAGAACCTCTAATATTAATCAGGTCCAGCTAGAAATGTTTCTTCTTCTCCCAGGTTAAGGGAATCGGTGGCAGAATCATGAGCAAGCCGATTTCATAAAATCCAGCACTAGGCAAGAATTATGCTATCCCCTTAGAGTTGCTAATCAAACAGCATTTGATTTCCCCAGCTTACAAATCTTATATGAGGAGCCTATCGCCCTGTACTGCTGGAGCAGAACTCGCAACATCCCCAACCATTGGCTGACTAGGCCTGATGGAAGCTGGATGCAGTACAGAAAAGCCAGCAAAATGCAGATTCTGGTTGGGAATTCTGTAACAAAGGAGATAATCCCTTACATTTCCTTCTGCCTCTGAGGAGACCCTCTCTTTCCACCATGCCTCCAAGCTGACCAGGCATGCATGGCCTATAGCTTCTGCTTACAGTCATGTTAGCTAAGAATACCAACTTTTATTTTACTGTAACTTAGATCTACTTTTTTCTTCACACTCCCTTGTAGCATTTGCTGCCTGCATTGAAATGTAAGTAAACCTGGGGTGGCAGCAGTAGGGGGTAATGCATTCCTTGGAGGCCTGATTTGCTGTGCCTGTGGATCCTGCTACCTGATGTGGTAGCCTCATCTTGTCTCATGGGTGAGCTGGCCCTGACGGCAGCTATTGACCCCTCATTGCCTCAATTTTTCATTGTATATTGTTGTTGTAAATTCTGTTGAAATCCTGTTAGGTGTTTCTGTGTATCTACGGACACTCAAGTGGATTAGAACACCAAACACTGTGTTTCCAAAATGCAGAATTCTTAACAGATCATGCGAAAGCCTACCTGTTTGTGCAGAGGCCTCTTCATTACAGGTGACCATGCTGAATCAGGGATGTCTGTAAGGATAGCCAGGCAGCAGGACTCACACCAGATGCGGGACCAGAAGTGCTGCCCCAGTAATCAGAATCACTCAATTAATGTGTGAATGGTGCCTACATTGTAGGAAAATCTGTATTTAAAAGATTTTTCAGAATTGTGTAGACCTTAAGAGACATCCTTTGATATGGGAAGAAGTGGAGGAATAGGCAGACTCATCCATCCCACTCCATCTAGACAAGTCAGAGGAATCATCAGAGTTCAAGGATCCCTTTCAGCTTGGAAAAAACACACTCTCAAGGAGGATATGGAGCTAGCGGGTGTGGCCTGGGAGAGCCCTCAGGGTTCTTATCTATAGAATCAACTCATTAAATGCAATGTGTGCAGTTACTATCTCCCCAGTACCGTGGAAGCTGCAGATCAGTTAACTTGAGATCAATCAGATTAACGCTCAGGTATAAAGCACAATGTATTATTACACTCTCTGTCACTGTAGCAAGTGCATGGAAAGAGAAAGGACCTGTCTCCACCCCTTGCTAACACCTGGTGAGTGGTGTGGAACCAGTAGGAGCATTAATAAATCTAAATACTCTGGCACATGGAGGAAAGCCATCGCACATTGCGAAACACAACAACACAAAAGGGTATATTCCCAACCTTAGAATCAACTCCATGATCAGCAGCTGGTATCCTCAGGCAGCTGTTAGGAATCACAGCCAATGGCGACGCCTCTTGGGGCCTCTGGTTCGAACTTGAAAAGGTTGCTCCTTAATGTGCATGTGTGCGCGCTCTACAGCTCAAGTAATGTGTGTTAACTGAAAATGCAGCTGACACTAAGGCAAACATTCCAGCTTCACACAAACAGATAGGAGCTGGCAACCTGCTCCAGATTGTGGCTTTTGCATGTTCAATTCTGTCAATGGTAAAAGCTAGTAGTAGTTGTTATTTCTGATGTGAGCTCCAATGTGGGGATTTTGTGTGTGTGTGTGTGTATCTTTTCTGGTCCTTAGCTAACCCTAAACCTGCAGCATAATGGCCATGGCTCAGCAGTAGAGCATATGCTCTGCATGCGAAAGGCCCCAGATTTAATCCCTAGTATCTCTAGGTAAGGGACGCAGGTGGCGCTGTGGGTTAAACCACAGAGCCTAGGACTTGCCGATCAGAAGGTCGGTGGTTCAAATCCCCGCAACGGGGTGAGCTCCCGTTGCTCGGTCCCTGCTCCTGCCAACCTAGCAGTTCAAAAGCATGTCAAAGTGCAAGTAGATAAATAGGTACCGCTCCGGCGGGAAGGTAAATGCATTTCTGTGTGCTGCTCTGGTTCGCCAGAAGTGGCTTAGTCATGCTGGCCACATGACCCAGAAGCTGTACGCCGGCTCCCTTGGCCAATAAGGCGAGATGAGCGCTGCAACCCCAGAGTCAGCCATGACTGGACCTAATGGTCAGGGGTCCTTTTACCTTTATCTCTAGGTAGTGCTGGAAAGTACTCCTGCCTGGAACTCTGGAGGGGTGCTGCCAATTAGTGCAGACAATACTAAACTTGATGGACCCAATAGACATGTTTTTACAGCTTCATATCCCCTTTCTAGTGCTTCAGGGCAGTGGTACAAACATTCCTCCTCACTTCTATACACACTGCGCAAAGAACCCCTAGTTATCAGGTGCAACAGTTTTGACCTAGCTTCCCTGTGATATGTACGCTTTATATGTGCATAGGATATGTTTCATAGGAAAACACTCCACTAAATCATTTCCCTCTGCTCTGGAGGCTGCAAAGATATGAACTGGGAACAGTTTTACCATTTTTCTGCAACTTTTTATTTTTTGCAAATTCTCCATGCGGGTTTAGATGCCCCAGGCTGTGTCTATATTTATCACAACTTTTTGTTTCCACCTTGGTAGCAGGTGGCAAAAGAGGAGGGTGTCAAAATGAGGGAGAGCCTGGGCATTTAAAATGCAAGGGTAATAGGCTCAGTATAATAGGGGACGATCAGCAATTAAACCTGCCTGGCAAGGGACTCTTGATCTCCCCTTTATCAACCTGTCACGGGTGCCTATTATGGAGGTGAAAGAGCCTTGGGCTTGAAAGGGGAGTCAAAACACAGGCTGGACCTTTGGGATTCTGTAAAAAGACTTATCTCCGAAAGCTGACAAAGAGCAGATGTGGGCAGGTTGTCATAGTGAGAAAGCCCCTAGTCAGAAAGTGTGCCCGGAGGTGCCTAACCGTATACTGCAGAAACAAAGGACTGTATAGGGAAAAAATAAAAGGAAGATAATGGAACCAAAAGCTTTTGTTATGGGTGGGGTGGGTGCATTAATCACTATTTGATTTTCAGCTTAACATAAGCAGAGTCTTACTGGCTCAGACTAAAAGCCCATTGAGTTCAGGGTATAATAATAATAATAATAATAATAATAATAATAATAATAATAATAATAATGATGATGATGATGCAGCACTGTGTCTTGCCTTTGGCTTGCCATTGTTTTATTGATTGTAGTTTAGAAATTAATTACTGTAATTGTTAAGAGTGGATTTCTGATTAATTTTTATGTGCTGATATTTAATATTATTCTATATGATTCTAATGATTGTTGAATGTTACTTTATTTGATGTAGGTTGCTTATTTTAAAGTTATGTTTTATTATCATGTTTTTGTATTGTATTAGATTGTTATAAGGTGTACATTCTTTGTTTCTTCAGCTTGTAAACCGCCTTGGGTATTGTAAGATAGAAAGATGGTATACAAATTAAAAATGATGATGATGATGATGATGTTCTCATAGTGCCCAACCAGCTGCCTCTTGGAAGCCTGTAAGCAGCTCATGAGTGCAAGAGCCCCCTCTTGGTCAGAATTAGGGGTGTCTGAGAATCCCAACAGAAAGAGAAGCAAAAATGTTCAATGTTCACTTCTTTGCCCCCTGTTCAGAACACAAATCTAGCAAGTACAATTGGTATTTACTGCTGCTGTTATTTCAGGTTACAAACAGTACACAATGGATGATTCCCCCCACCCTTATTTATATGACATTTGCTTTGCTCAGAAATGAATGGTGTGAAATAGTGTAATGAATTGCATAACGATATGCACAATATTGTGCCACAGTGGACAGTGAGACAAATAATGCAATGAACTGCAGCAAAGGTCCTCATCAAGGTCCTCAGAAACTGTCATTTAGAGGCATACTACCTCCGATTTCAGGGACGCGGGTGGCGCTGTGGGTTAAACCACAGAGCCTAGGACTTGCTGATCAGAAGGTCAGCGGTTCGAATCCCTGCGACGGGGTGAGCTCCCGTTGCTCGGTCCCTGCTCCTGCCAACCTAGCAGTTTGAAAGCATGTCAAAGTGTAAGTAGATCAATAGGTACCGCTCCAGCGGGAAGGTAAACAACGTTTCCATGCGCTGCTCTGGTTCGCCAGAAGCAGCTTAGTCATGCTGGCCACATGACCTGGAAGCTGTACGCCAACTCCCTCGGCCAATAAAGCAAGATGAGCGCCGCAACCCCAGAGTCGGTCATGACTAGACCTAATTGTCAGGGGTCCCTTTACCTTTATCTCTCATTTCGGTGGTAGTATAGCCAGCATGGCTAGATAAGACTAAATGCTGCACTGGTATTTTGTATTCCTTTTGTGCCACTGAAGAAGACCGATTAGTCAGAACTTGTCTGGTTACAGTTACTGGTTTGGAAATAATTTGGTTCGTGCAACTGCACATGACATTTCATTGTAATTTATTTATATATCCACATGTATCCAGTTTGTCAATATCATTGCATAGGGAGATGAATCCATTAGCCATTGGACTATGATACTGAGTTTTTTAAAGTTATCATTTTGAAGTTGTTTTATGTATGTAATAGATTTTGGTGGCAGTCAGCTATGTTTTACCCAGAGCACACCTATTAAAATTCACGAACCTAAGTTAGTCACATTCATTAGTTTCCGTTCTGAGCAAGACTTCACTGAACACCACTCTCTAAATGTAGTTTTGTTTTGTTTTGTATCCATGCAATTCCACCTTTCACCAGTGCTTTTTTCAGGGGGTGCTTGTTGTTAAAAAGTGTAGCACTTTAACAACTTCATGGTGAATACTGGCACCTCTTTTATTGTTGTTTTGTTAAAAAGTGTGACACTGTAACCTATTTTTCAAGGGGGGAAAGCCTTGTCTTTGACACATTGTTATTAACAACTATTTCTCAATTTAGGGTTGTTGTTCGGCTGTTTATTTGTCATTCACATGTGTGATCTCCCTCCCCGTCCCTGTTGCTGTTTTTCCATTTTCTGGCACTGTGCAATGCTCCCTAAAAGCAAGCCAATGCCTTCTGCCATATGAAACTTAGCACTTGAAAGTCAGCTCTGAAACTTGGCCAATTAATCACAAATGAGAACATTTCATTTGTTGTTGTTTGTCAGTTTGGGGTGGCCACTGGAGCACAGGGTATATATCTGAACAGTTCAGCTTTTTAAAAAGCACTCTCATTTCCATCCATCTTCTCCCTCTTGAAAACTTTTGCAACTGCCCAAGTATTGTAAAATACGTTGGGTATATTATAGATCTATATTTGCATATCTATGCAGAGTGATAATCTGTGCCAAATGAGAGCTGACATTTTCCATTTAAGAAAGGTCATCCTGAATAAACAGAAAATGTTTAGAGAACTAAATCAAGGAATTATACATGTTTTCATTTGAACACAGAGGCCAAGTTCTTGCTTACTACTTGATGGTAGTAGATCTGTCCGTTGTATAACCCATTCAAAGGGCAAAGGGCAGGAGGATGATAAGGTCTTTGGAAGAATGGACCAGTATTCTTCACTGAAAATAGGGACACTGTATTCCATAATACTAATAAGAACAACAACAATAATTGTTATGTTCTGAGTTGAATGGGATCCTAAAACTTAGAGGGGAGGGGTGTTATGTACTGAGTTGAATAGGATCCAAAATGCAGTAGTCTGATTGGTCCTAGAACAATAGGATTCAGAATGCAGCAGTCTGATTGGTCCTAGAACAATAGGATTCAGAATGCAGCAGTCTGATTGGTCCACAGGAGCCACCCAATCCAGCTCCAGTTGGAAGTGAATCCACAACCTGACTGGCCTACAGGAGAATCCCGGAATTAGCCAATCACGTGGGGCCCATTGTGTAAATAATGTATATAAAACAGACATTCTGAGGGAACTTCCATTCCTCCTCACCACTATGAGCTGAATAAAGAGCGTGAAATCCACTCTCGATTCTGAGTATATTTCAATAATAATTTTATTATTTATACTTCACCCATCTGACTGGGTTGCCCCAGCCATTCTGAGCAGCTTCCTGCATATCTAAAAACATAATAAAACATTAAACATTTAAAAACTTCCCTATGAAGAGCTGCCTTCAGATTCTTCTAAAGGTTGTCTCCTTATCTCCTTAGCTTGGGGGTTGCATAGCTACATACCCTCCAACATTTCTTTGATGAAAATAGGGACGTCCTCAGGAAAAGTGGGATATTCTGGGATTAATTCAGAAATTGAGATGGCTTCTGAAGATCTGGGGCTGTCCCTGGAAAATAGGGAAATGTGTAGGGTCTGTGACTATATGCTGGTACACTGGGGTTCACTGCGTGTTTGGCTATACCCAAAAGTGCTACTGGCTTCCATATACATCCGTCTCCAGGCCTTTCCAAAGCCACTGCTAAAATTCTCATTCCCTGCACTTGGACTGAAGCCAGCTTCTCAAGAATGATGCTTATTTACTTGCTTGTAGTTGAGAGCTCTACAAGGACCCCAAGTGCCACATTCCACAGCCTGCAGTTAATAATCCTTTCATGGGGATTCATTAGAACAGCACTCCACTGAGCTTGTTGGATCTCGTGGACTTCTTGGTTTTCTTTCTGATGACTTTTTTTTAAAGAGGTATCTTTAACTTCAGACATATTCCTGTTAACTGTTTGCAAGCACAGAGGTGAAATGTGAATGGATAAACCTCATTGTGAAACTTCATGGTTGGTATTTGACAACATGGGTGATGTGTGATTCCTTTGGTAGGTGTTAACGCTTAGGCTGATCGTGTGATAGGAATTTTGAGGTCTTAGATATATGGTGGGACGTGGGTGGCGCTGTGGGTTAAACCACAGAGCCTAGGACTTGCCGATCAGAAGGTCGGCGGTTCGAATCCCCGTGACGGGGTGAGCTCCCGTTGTTCGGTCCCAGCTCCTGCCAACCTAGCAGTTCGAAAGCACATCAAAGTGCAAGTAGATAAATAGGTACCACTCCGGCGGGAAGGTAAACAGCGTTTCCTTGCGCTGCTCTGGTTCGCCAGAAGCGGCTTAGTCATGCTGGCCACCTGACCTGGAAGCTGTACACCGGCTCCCTCGGCCAATAAAGCGAGATGAGCGCCGCAACCCCAGAGTCGGCCACGGCTGGACCTAATGGTCAGGGGACCCTTTACCTTTAGATATATGGTATATGGTAATGTTCATAAGCGTACCAACCAAGCACGTACATAGATCAGCACAGGAAGACCGACCTGGAACCATTTTGATTCCTAAACTGAGCAAATGTTTTCTCTGCAAGGTCAAAGTGGGAAACCTCCCCATTGTCTCTTTCCTTACAAATCTTAAGGGCACATTTAAGATATGAATAGGGTGTGAGCCTGTGACATGGCCCAGGAACTAAGTATTTATCATTACAAAAGACTTGCCAGGCTCCCCAGGCATTCCAATCAAGTAACCTGCCATACAGGAGATAAACAACGACAGGAGAAAAACAACCTTCAATTTTCTGTTTTAGACCGCCTTTTCTGTGATGTAGGTGTGATGTATCTGAGGGGTGGTCTTAGGTTACACCCCTTCTGTGATGTATGTATGATGTTTCTGGGGGTGGTCTTGATCTACAGAGGGGCAATTTCAAAAGTCTTTATAAGGCCTTGTGTGCCATTTTTCTGGGTTCCTCCTCTTTCCTGCGGGTGAGGGCAGCACCCTGTTGCAACAGATCAATAAAGATCAGGCTTACTAGCTGCTTTGCTTCTCAATATTCTCTGGTTGGCCTCTGTTATTTTCTCCTACCAATAGGGAACCTACGTAAGGACTCTATATGGGCTCTTGGATACCCCATAAGGGAAAAGGGCAATTTTTGTTTACAACAATTGACCTGTGATGATGCACTCATAGAATCATCAAACTGTAGAGCTGGAAGGGACCACAAGGGTTGTGGTCCAACCCCCTACAATGCAGGAATCTGTTGCCCAATGTGGAGCTCGAACCCACAACCCTGAGATTAAGAATCTCATGCTGTCCTGACTGAACTAACTCTTGGATATCACATAGATAAAAGCCATCCTTTGATGCTGATGTCACAATCACAAACACATGCAAAGCTGCCTTATGCTGAACCAGACTAATGGTCCATCTAATTTAGTATTGTCTTCACCAGGGATGGCTAACCGATTGGCCTCCAGATGATGTTGGAACCTGATAAAATCTCCTATCCGTCCTGGCCATGATAGGAAATACTGTAGTTTGTAGTCCATCACTGAGTCCCACAGGTGAGCCATGTTGGTCCACATGGGCAGGTAGCTGTTCTCCAGGGTTTGAGACAGGTGATGCTTGGATGTTGCTAGTCTTCCTTGCCTTGCCTCTTCTTCCCAACTCATCACGGGTAGCAGCATCATTAGGGAACGCCCCTGAAAGAAGGAGCAGGCAGAGAGGCAGCCAACACAGCCAACACATTCCGGCAAGCATCAAAAATGTGTCTAGCTGTTCTATTAAATGTCGCAGCATTGAGTTGAGTGGGCAAGAAGAGGCTGGAGTGGTGAGCACATGGTAACAAAGTGATGGGTATAGTGTGAGTTTGTGTGTCTTATGCCCTGCATCCCAGTAGCTCAGCCTGCTGCCCTCAAGTACAACAGAGGATGGTCTCCTCTTGCTAGTGTTGAAACTTCAAGTGCCGCACATTGATATTTGAGGTAAGGGGGGTGGGGAAAAGAGAGAATCTTGCCCATTGCCAAAATGTCTTGAGCTGGCTTTGCACACTGAAACAGTCAAAATAAAACTGGAGTTGTTATTAGGAATGCTGACATGCCCAACACACACAAATCTTGCCAACGTGCCAGCACAAAATCTTAAGGTGGCTGCTTTCTCTGCCAACTCCCACATTTGGCTATTTTCATACAACATTAAATCAGTGCCAAATTATCCTGTTTATACCCTAATAAGGACTTTGAAGGGAGGGCAGGCAAGCACCCCATGGGAAAGTGCTGGTATTTTAAACAATATCAGTGCCTCCCCCCAGCAAACCGCCTGCTTTTGGAGCACCTCCAAGGCACCTTCTTGGCATCCAGCAACAAAACCTGGGCACCACCTTTGCTGGCTGGCTATAGTCCAGCTTTCCAAACCGTTCTTCCCTACCGAAGAAGAACAATCTTTAACTATTTGTGAAAACAGATTATAGCAAGCAGAATAGCATAGAAGTTGCATGACTGGGTTCTACGAGTGTTCTTGCCACTTGGTGACATTGATGGAATTAAACTGTGGAGCTTGCTAGCACAAGATGTAGTGATGTAGAGAGATATCTGTGCCAAATGAGAGGTGACAATTTCCCTTTAAGAAGGGTCATGCTGAATAAACAGAAAATGTTTAGAGAGCTAAATTAAGGAATTATACATGTTTTCATTTGAAGACAGAGGCCAAGTTCTTCCTTATTTGATGGTAGATCTGTCTGTTGTATAACCCATTCAAAGGGCAAAGGGCAGGGGGATGATGAGGTTCTTGGAAGAATGGACCAGTATTCTCCAATGAAAATAGGGACACTGTATTCCATAACAACAACAACAACAACAACAACAATTTTATTATTTATACCCTGCCCATCTGACTGGGTTGCCCCAGTCATTCTGGGGTGCTTCCTGCATATCTAAAAACATAACATATAAAAGCTATACATGGCTGCCTTCAGATTTCTTCTAAAGATTGTATAGTTACTTATCTCCTTAGTTTGGGGGTTGCATAACTCCATACCCTCCAACATTTCTTTGATGAAAATAGGCACGTCCTAAGGACACGGGTGGCTTGCCGATCAGAAGGTTGGCGGTTCGAATCCCTGCTATGGGATGAGCTCCCGTTGTTCAGTCCTAGCTCCTGCCCACCTAGCAGTTTGAAAGCACATCAGTGCAAGTAGATAAATAGGTACCGCTCCGACGGGAAGGTAAATGGCATTTCTGTGCACTTCTCTGGTTCGCCAGAAGTGGCTTAGTCATGCTGGCCACATGACCTGGAAGCAGTCTGCGGACAAATGCTGGCTCCCTCGGCCTATAGAGAGAGATGAGCGAGCAACCCCAGAGTCGTCCGCGACTGGACCTAATATCTTTACCTTTAAGGAAAAGCAGGATATTCTGGGATCAAATAAAAAACCAGGATGGCTTCTGTAAATCTGGGACTTTCCCTGGGAAAAAGGGACATGTGGAGGGTCTGAGTTTGGCAGTTATTTTCTGGGAATGGTTTAGACATGCTGTGTAGCCTTTAACTGTAGCACACAGAAATTAAGTGCATGAAAGGTTTCCTACCCAGCATAGGCAAAACTTGCTAAATGTTTGTGTTGGGCAGATATCAAAGGCAGCCCTAAAAACAATGCTTATCTGGAATGCTACAATTGTGTAAAGGGATTTGCATCAGCAGAAAACAATTCACATGTCTCCTCAAGAGTAAGGGCTGTTTTTAAGTTAATAACTAACTATGAAAGAATTGGCTTTGTGTTTAGCTGTTAATTTTTAATTAATCTGTTTTTCTTTGCCTCTCCAGGTTCTCTTCCTGCACTTTGGCTAATTATTAATAGACTTGGAAATGGTATTCTATCCATTAGGTGAATTCAGAGCCCTAACAAGAATTGTTAGCCTCATTGAATTTTGGGGTACACTCTTATTGCTTCCCCCCCTCGTTATATTAGCTCACTATTGCTGCTTTTGTGCATGATTTATTATTTTATCTGCTGCATTCTATTAGTTTTACTATTGGAAAACTTCATTGTGAACTGCTCTGGGAGTTGTTTTGCTGAAGTGTGGTACACAAATAAACAAACCAATTTCCAGACTTGAGACAACTTGCTGTAACGGTAGTAGAAATCAAAGTTTTTGGGAGAACATGCAAGGAAGGAAGTAGTTCTGTGGGATGCTAGCAGAGAACTGAACCTTAGACAGCAGCCATGTTGTTGTATAATAAAAAATAATTTCACTTGTAACAGAAATGACATCTTGTTAAGTAAGATTTGTTCTAGCCTTTGGTGGTTTGAAGTAGCAAATATTACAGACTCCACCTGTGACAATAATATATATATAGTTAGTTATCACATTTATATTCCAATTTTTCTGCCAAGGAGCTCAAGTTGGCACACATGGTTCTCTACCTTCCCATTTTATCCTCACAACAACCCTGTGAGGTAGCTTAGGCTGAGAGACTGTGAGTGGCCCAAGGTCACCCTGTGAGGTTCATGGCTGAGAAAGGATTCAAACTCTGGTCTCCCAGATCCTAGTCCAATAGTCTAATCACTACACTACTTTTAGGGATAGCACCATAGCCGAGTGGTATACCACATGTTTTAAATTCAGGAGGCCACACATTCATTCCCTGATATCTCTTAGAAGATCTCAGCTAGCAGGTCTTGGAAACACCTCTAGCCCAGATGCTGGACAGCTGCAGCTTCCCCTCCCAGTTTGGTGTCATCTGCAAATTTGATGAGCATCCCCTCAATTCTTTTATCCAAGTCATCCAAAACATTGAACAATCCAAAACATTGAACAACAACAAGCTCAGGACAGAACCCTGAGGCACTCCATTTGTCACTTTTTTTCTGGGAAGCATTTTTTTTTTAAAAAAAATTATTCAAAATTATAACAAGACATATTATCCAAAAACATATCATCCTTGTCCCCCCCATTTTTCCTCCCTCCCCCCTCCCACACAAAACCCCCACCACCACCCAACTTCCCTCAGGTCCAGTCTTTGCCTCGGGTTTTTTAACAAATGTTAAATGGAACATTTTCTTCAATTTGTTGTATATCATTTCCCAATTTTTTTTAATTACCTTACAATCCCACCACATATGATAAAATGTCCCCTCCTTTTCCTTACACTTCCAACATATATTTGAACTAGTTTTGTACATTTTCCCTAACTGCACTAGCGTTGTGTACTCATCTTCATGTAATTCTCCTTCAATAGGGAACAATCTGTAAATTTTAAGTCAGTTTCCCAGTTTTCCTGGGAAGCATTAATGAGCACTCTTTGGGTTCAGTCAGTCAACCAGCTACAAATCCACCTAACAGTTTCCTCATCCAGCCCAGATTTTACCAGCCTCTCCATTTTTACTCCTCTCTTTGCCTGAAAAATCAGGCCTATTCCATCACCTCTTCCAGAAGCCTCCCCCAATGGTAATCTACTTGCATCCATTTCATCATGCTACCATCCCAACTGTAAGGCATGGGACCTGACCTTGCTTTCTTTCCTCCTCCTCCTCCTCCTCCTCCTCCCTCCCCATCCTTTTTTCCTTGTATGCCATGTCTTTTAGATGGGCAAGCCTTACGACTAATGACTTTTATAGGTCGCTATGGGGGCCTTTTCAGCCAAAGAAAGCAATAAAAATGCTTTAAATGAATCTATCAGCAGTGTCACTGGAAAAGAGAATGAAGCAGATGAACGGAGTATGGAAAACAAGGCCTGTGAGGGAAAATTGAAGCATGTTTAGCTTCAATCTTCCCTGAGGAAAGAAGCCTGGGATGGGGTGAACATGACAACACTCTTCACATACCTGAAGGGCTGACACACTGAAGAGGATAAAGACTTAGGCTGTGTACACGCCAGACATTTAAAACAAATGACTTCTCCAGAAGAATATTGAGAGCTGTCATGCCAGACAAATCTCATCTTTCTTTTTTTGTTAAAGTCACAAGTTTGGTGGATCGGGGGAATGCTGTGGACATAGTGTATCTTGATTTCAGTCAGGCTTTTTACAAAGACACCCCTGCTATTCTCTGTGCTCTGTAGCCCGATGGAATGTCTGCCATTAGGTGACAATTGTGCTTTGGCATGTTATTAATTAATGGCATATTGACTTCACTAAGTTGACTCCTCTGCCTCTGTGGTAAGAGGCAGGCCAAAGTGCTCCTGAATACCAGTTGTTGGAAATGGCGGGAGAGGAGGGTGCTCCTGAGTTCAGATTCTGCTTGTAGATTTTCCAAAGGCATGAGGTTAACCACTGTGAGAACAGGACTAGATGGGCTACTGTCTCTTATGCTCTATGTCTGCAGTGATGTGTGTTTTATCTGTGGGTACTGGCTGGTTTTGCTATCCATTTTATGCTTTTATGTCCATATGCAACTTTATTGCTTTTACATTTTCGCTGATTCGAAGTGTGTCTGTTGCGGTGTGCATTTGACCTGCCACTCACCTATTAAACTAAGGCATACAGCTCTACACCCAAGCAAATATTATACTTGTATTTGCAGAAGCAAACCCTGAGCAAACTCGAGATGCACATGCCTGGATCTGAATATTCAACCTCCAGTGAACTCAGTTTCCTTAATGGCTGAATGATAACTTCGAAGTCAGAAGGTAAAAAAGACAGGGCTTTAAAAAAAGAAAAAAAAAGCACATAACAAAAACTCATTTTTATTATCTTAGCAACAAAATCATGAACACATTGCAAACTGGATGTAAAAAGAACTTTAATCTCTAAAAGAAGTTTGTTTTTTAAAAAACCTGACACAATAACACCAATGGCTTCTCTTCTTGTACCTAAACCTTAATTGAACAATTTCATTCATCCTGAAAACTTACATAAATATATATATATATACAGTATATTGGTCGCAGTCCAAGTTGGAAGAAACCAGGCACAGATAATCCCTTTGATTTCAATGGGCTTAAGCGTGCTCAGTTCTGCATTGGATCGTGGCCACCATTCTCAACTGCACTTTGCCGGCTGCACTGTGCCAGAGTCTCGTTCCTGACTTTGTTTTTGAAGGGAAGCTGCTGTTCATCAGCATGCCAGCTTGGCTGTGTCTCATGTTTTGGAACAGAGAGCTGTTAACTGGGAGCACGTAATTGTTTTTTTTCAGAAAAGTGGATCTGTAAAAAAAGATGTCTTTTATTCCCACTTACTGTGACTTAATAAAAAACCCCACCCCAAGCCATATTGCTATTTTTCTTAGTTTCGAACACATTAAGAGTCCTGCTTGGTCAGATCAAATTGAGCCTTCTCTTCTCACGATGGTCAAGCATATGCCTCTTGGAAACCCACGAGCAATAGCATTGAGGATTGCCAGCTTTCTTACTTACCTTGGTGCTCTGCCTGATTTCCCCCCTGAGAAGCTCAGGAGTACTGTTGTAAATAAAAATTGCCCTTTTCCCTTATGGGGTATCCAAGAGCCCATATAGAGTCCTTACACAGGTTTCCTATTGGTAGGAGAAAATAACAGAGGCCAACCAGAGAATACTGAGAAGCAAAGCAGCTAGTAAGCTTGATCTTTATTGATCTGTTGCAATAGGGTGCTTCCCTCACCCGTAGGAAAGAGGAGGAACCCAGAACAATGGCGCACAAGGCCTTATAAAGACTTTTGAAATTGCCACCCTGTAGATCAAGACCACCCCCAGAAACATCATACATACATCACAGAAGGGGTGTAACCTAAGACCACCCCTCAGATACATCACACCTACATCACAGAAAAGGCGGTCTAAACAGAAATTTGAATGTTGTTTTTCTCGTGTCGTTGTTTATCTCCTGTCTGGCAGGTTACTTGATTGGATTGCCTGGGGAGCCTGGCCATTCTTTTGTAGTGATAAATACTTAGTTCCTGGGCTAGGTCACAGGCTCACACCTTATTCATATCTTAATGTGCCCTTAAGACAGGATTTGTGAGGAAAGAGACAATGGGGAGGTTTCCCACTTTGACCTTGCAGAGAAAACATTGGCTCAGTTTAGGAATCAAAATGGTTCCAGGTTGGTCTTCCTGTGCTGATCTATGTACGTGCTTGGTTGGAACACTTATGAACATTACCATATATCTAAGACCATAAAATTCCTGTCACAGTACCTAGGTAGTCGTACCACTTATGCTCACAGTACTCTTGGGAGGTAGGTCAGATGGAGAAATAGCAAATGGTCCAAGATCACTGGATAAACTATGGCTGAACATGGGGTTGTACCCACATCTCTCTATTCTGAGCCCACCATTCCAGCCCAGGGAAAGGAATTTGTTTCAGTCCAAGGGCCAATTCCTTTCTGGCCAACCTTTGGAGGTCCATGTGCCAGTGGCAGAGCAGGTGGAGCCAGAAGCAAAAGCGGACAGGGCAACAAACATAGATTTTACCAATGTACAATGTGTACAACAGACATCTCTCTCTACTCTCCATCCAAACAAGAGGCATTATCAGAGTTCAAGAACACATGCCAGCCAGGCAAAAACATTGTGTGTGTGTGGAAAGTGGAGCCAATGAGGGCGTGGCCTAGGAAGAGTTCAAAGGGCCACATAGAAATGCCCAGAGGGCCATATTTCACCTCCATGCCCAAAGTTTCCCACCCCGGATCTAACCATTACACAACACTGGATATGGTATTCGGTGACAATGTTACCCTTATTCAGAGAAGACCCGTTGATCTCAGAGGTTCAGCTCTGTGACTAATGCTAAATATCAGTTTGAAGGTAAAGGACCCCTGGACAGTTATATCCAGTCAAAGGGGACTATGGGGTTGTGGCGCTCATCTTGCTTCCAGGCTGAGAGAGCCAGCGTTTGTCCACAGACAGTTTTCTGGGTCATGTGGGCAGCATGACTAAATCGCTACTGGTGCACAGAGGACCATGACGAGTGCCAGAGCGCACAGAAATGCCGTTTACCTTCCCACCACAGCGGTGCCTATTTATCTACTTGCGCTGGTGTGCTTTCAAACTTCTAGGTTGGCAGGAGCTGGGACAGAGCAACGGGAGCTCACCCTGTTGAGGGGATTTGAACTGCCAACCTTCTGATCGGCAAGCACAAGAGGCTCAGTGGTTTAGACCACAGCGCCACCCACAATTTAACTGCAGCCTGGCACATATATATTTGCAGGTCAGACGCAGTTCCTGAAGCTTCCCTGTTTTTCCGTCCCATCAGAGTTCTGTCCCTCCTTATTTGTGCTGGCCTTGAAAATCCTCCTCCCCTCCCCTCTTTCTCTCCCATATGTGGAAGCTGACTACATGTGTGCATTGGTGCTCAAGCAAATCTCCATCTGATGTAGGTAGGACTTGTGGATGTTGGGGGAGTGTGGCGTCCCCACATAGCACAGAGAGCATTGTGTGAAACCGCATCCCCAAGCAGCACACTAGCTCTTAAAGAGGCTGCCCAATGATAATGACGTTGATAAATTTATTATCCACCCTTCAGCAGGTCCCAAGGCTGGCTACAACAATGTAACATTCAGAATTAAGAGGGGCTTACAGTCACAGGAATTAGGTGTGCCCTCAAAGCACGCATCTCAGGTGTCAAAGGCCAGGGAAAATAGGTGTGAAAGCTGAAAGCTGTATCGTAAAGAAGCCAGACAGAATCATACAGCAGCTGGGAATATAACTTTTACCTCTGTGATTTCTACCACCCATTCTGCTGTGCTCTGTTCCATGGCCACCCTGAAGCTTTCTTTTCACTTGGACAATCCATTCCACATCATCAAGAGATAACAACTTTTATTTCTTTTATTATTATTTGAGGAGGGTGTGTGTGTGTGTCATGCCCTGCTGATGATCTTTGCACAGGGCTTTGCTGACGCTCACAGACCTTGAAATCCATCTGGTTTTGCTTGATCAGCCAAGTCCTAAAGGGAGAAGATACTTTTTAAGTCCTCCACGCCACAAATATGCTGGTGACCGCTCAGAGAGGTGAAGACCAAAGGCTGTCCTTTGAAACGGAGTGGCTGAAAACCAGCTATGCAGCAGTCCTGTGATGGGTTCTCTGTGCCTTTTGAAAACAATGGGATTTAAGGATTTTAACTCGCTTGGCTAGAATTGAGAGAGGTTTATCTGAGATGATTGCAACTCTGGACAAAACTATATCACGGGGCAATGGAGAAGAACTGATGTAAAGAAAGACACCGTTGCGGCTTGGATTGCGTCCCCCTCTCCCTGAAAATTGTTTCACAGAGCTCAACACCAATTCGAGAGCTGCCACATAACTCTCAAAAGGCACCAGAGGTGAGGCTGGGCTATCCACTTAGATGGGGCTAGGGGTGAGGCTGAGGAGGCTGCTGTTGCCTTCTCGCCACTGTATGAGGCTGAGGAGGCTGCTGTTTCCTTCTCTCCACTGTATTCCAGTGCCACCACAGCAGGTACAAAAGGGGTGTGGCATTGAGGGAGTCAGGTGATGCCAGAGACCAATGGTGATTTGTGTAGTCTTATAAAGCTGCAAACTCTGGCCCACCTCTTCAGTTTGAGCAACTTGTTCTTCAGATGTTGGCTGACCTATCCACTTAGATGGGGCATTTAGCCATCGTGAATCTGGGTAGTGTTTTTAGATTGACTTTGAAGTTCTGCTAATATTATAAATTGTAAAGCTTGGGTGTCATGGCAGAAAGGTGGTTTACAAAAGCAACCAACCAAGCAACCAACAAATAATAGCAATTGCTTCCAGATGACCTGTTTTTCAATCATTCATACTGATCTGCAGGGCCAGATTTAGGTTTGATGAGGCCCTAAGCTACTGAAGGTAATGGGGCCCTTTATATGTCCAGCTGTCCTTTATCAGCAACAAATTGTCTCTGTTTTTTGTGTTGAATATATGCTATATGGTAATTTATGGACCTAATAGGTATCTAAAGCCATTTGCACATAACAAAATAGGAGCCTACACAACACAAAACACTGTTGCTGTATGTAAGTTTTATTTTATTTGTTTTTTATCTTATATTTTGGAAATGTACATCCAGTTTATTTTCCCTTTAAATTTTTGGGGGGCCCCCAAGAGAATGGTGTGCTAAGCTATAGCTTGTTTAGCTTATATGTAAATCCAGCAGTGCTGATCTGTCTGCAGAAAGATAAGACAATTCTGCCTATTTTTTTTAGTGTTCATACCAATTTGTTTCCAGGGCAGTTAGGTGACACTGCAGGAAGCATTATCACCCACTTCATACGGGAAGTAGAAGCCCTTAAAGATACCATACAATGGCTTTGTCTCATACTTTGGACTTGATTTGTGACCCACTTAAGAGATGGAGGAGAAATTCAATTCATTTTGCATTTAAAGGCAAGCCCTACCTAATTCGTACTTTACAAACAACATGTGAACTGAAACAGAGCCAGCTTTTGAATCTGGCACTCCTCCAAATCTTGCATTGTAGCTCTTCAACCACGTGCAAAAACACTGCATCTATAAAAGCATATATTAATGAAGATAACAAACATCATTATATATGGGGAAATTGCTTTGCAAGAATGTGCGTATTAGATAAAATTCCATACCAAAAAATGTGTCTTATTAGGATAAATTTGCACTTAAAAGGCTGGTGAATTTTGAGAAAGACTTTAAAAATTAAATAAAATTGCAAACTGATGTGGAAATAGGATTATAAAAATGAGAAACTGAGAGAAACCAAAAACTAACAAATTTTCCCGTCCTTGGAAACTCTTTGAGACCATCAGGTCTAACAATATGGAATAGAGAAGCAAGCAAACTGGGATAGCTCAGTTGGCAGAGCATGAGACTCTTATTGTCAAGGTCATGGGTTTGAGCCCCATATTGGGCAAAAATGTTTCTGCATTGCAGGGGGTTGAACTCAATGACCCTTTTGGTTCCCCCAACTCTACAATTCCATGATACTACAGGAATGTTGGTTTAATTTGTACACTGCCATATTTCTACACTTACTCAGCTGGTAGTTAGAAGGATTCACCTGGAGGACTGTGGTTTTCTCTGTTGAGTTCCGTATGGCTTATATCTAATCTGTTTTTCTACTTTTTTATGTTTGCATTTTAAACAGCTGACTCCTTATACAGAGCCATTAGTCATTGGTGACATTGGCTTACCCACCTTCTAGTGTGTCAGGGTTATGACAATGATCTTCACCGAGACCTTAATCAGCACAGTGGCAGTGTAAAGAAAACAGAGGATAAGTCGTTGAGGCATTGCCACAGACATAAACAGCCAAGCTGTCTGGTAAAAACCTCGTGTACTATGTTTGCTGAAAGAAACAAGGTCAAGCTCTCAGACCCAAGGGCAGGCGGGCATATTGAAGGCCAAAAATGGGCAATCTGGCAGTACATGAAAAAAGAACTGTGTAACCTTCTAGTTAGTTAGTTAGTTAGTTAGTTAGTTAGTTAGTTAGTTAGTTAGTTTATCTGAAGGAAAGGATTTATAACACACGCTTCATTGAGTATTTTGCATTCTGAAGCAGGGAACACTAAGTAATAATGAAAATATGCAGGAAAAGAGATGACAAGATGGAGAAGTTACCAAAAAAAATATATCAATAAAAAACAGGTCCAGTAAATAAGGAACAAATTAAGAGCTGCATTATAAGGATAACAAAGCTAAACTATGAGGAGAACAAATAGAATTATTGGTTTAACCAAATATGTGAGTAAAGAAAGTAGGATATTCAACCAACCAAACAACCAGATGGTCTTAGCAACAGTTCCCGCCCCACGTGGACAGGATTTCTGCATTGCAGTAGGCTGGACTAGATGACCCTCGCGGTCCCTTCCAACCCTACAATTCTATGATTCTATCTCCCACCTTGGAGCAACTGGACACCACTCAGGCTCTCTCCGCAAATCTTTGCCTTACACAACAAGCTACTTCAGCTGAGGGAAGGTAGCACACCTGGTAGCTGGACGTGACATGGGATTGGCCCTCTGGCATCATGTGACTCAGTCAGCTGAGAGGATTGTGGGTTGTTTGTGTGAGTGAGCCAACCCAAGCCTTGTGTGGATCCTGCCACCAACCTTCACCCTTTGGGATGCGGGAAGCAAGGCTCCTGGGCTTGATTTACAGCATCCCTGGATCAAGCACTCTGCAACATGTGCCATATTATAGTTTACAATGCTTCCTGTTAGGAAAGGAGAAGTGGAACGCGAGTGCTTGTAATAGGGCTGTGTATATATACTTTGCCGCTCCCCGCCCCCCCATGAGCAGAACAATCAGATTTCTGCACCAAGGTAGCCTAAACCTCTTAGCCATTGGCTGAGAAAATTTGATTTTTTTAAAAAAAAACCAGAAGCATTTTTACTTGGTATTGTAAGTGAGGATATTAATAGACAGGATAAAAACTATTTTTATATGCAATAACAGCAGCAAGAGTATTATTGGCCTAGAAATGGAAACAAGAAGAATTACCGACGAAAGAAGAATGGCAGATGAAATTAATGGACTATGCAGAAATAGATAAGATGACAGGAAAGATTCAAAACCTGTGGGATCAGAGATTCTCAGAGGACTAGAATAAATATGTGAATTATTTGAAAAGCAATTGTAATCAATAGATTACACTGGTAGGATTATAAGGAATATATGAAATATTGAAGGTTATGAAGAGAGTTATTAGTTAAGATAATTAAAAGTAATAGTGGCCCAGTATACCTGAAGGAGCGTCTCCACCCCCATCGTTCTGCCCGGACACTGAGGTCCAGCGCCGAGGGCCTTCTGGTGGTTCCCTCATTGCGAGAAGCGAAGCTACAGGGAACCAGGCAGAGGGCCTTTTCGGTGGTGGCGCCCGCCCTGTGGAACGCCCTCCCACCAGATGTCAAGGTGATGGACAACTACCTGACATTCAGAAGACATCTTAAGGCGGCCCTATTCAGGGAAGCTTTTAATGTATGATATTTTAGTGTTTTTTGGTTTCTGTGGAAGCCGCCCAGAGTGGCTGGGGAAACCCAGCCAGATGGGCGGGGTACAAATAATAAATTATTATTATTATTATTATTATTATTATTATTATTATTATTATTATTATTAATTAAGTGAAACAGATTGGAAAATTTTCAGATGTGATTGATGGAAGTCAAAAAAATTGTATAAGATATGAAATTGTGATAAATGATTGTTGAAAAGGATATGGTAAAAATTGTGTGTGTGTGTGTGTGTGTGTGTGTGTGTGTGTGTGTGTACTAGAAAATTTGATTTTTTAAAAGAATAATTTAGCTATATGCAGAGTTGGAACTCACAGGAGTTCAATTCTGGCACTTCTTGGGAGAACAAGGGAGGTGTTCAGTTCATGGTGAGTTTTGGCACCTCTTTTTCTAGAAAAACAGCACTGTCTATATATTATTACGATGTGTTTTCAGCCTTGGGCTCCTGTGGAAGGAAGAGCAGGACAGGAGGAGCTTAATTTCTCAGGTGAATTGTACTTGAGGAAAGGTATCTGTGAGCATCCTGGCTTAGGCTAAGGTATGCAGGTCCACGACCATCATCTTCAAGGTCAGCAGCAGGAATCTGGTTCAGTTCCAATTAATCTAACTGATTATTTCATTTATAGTTGCAGCTCTAATCTCAAGGAATGTAAATTCAGAACCTGTTAAGCATTTTTGCTTAGGCTGCACAATTTATTTCACTTCAGAATACGTAGAAGACCCCTCCAGACTGGTGTTTTATTGCAGGTATATTCTGCAACATGTCCCTAACACGATAATATTGCATTGGTGATGTATTTATTCCACTTTGTTAGTTTTCTGTGATGCTTCCTTTATGCTGCCACATGTTTGCTATCCAGAGGGACTATAGCACAACAAAAGCCAGAGAAGTAAAAGCCTGAACACTGGTGGTATAGAAAATTACGGGATTTCAGCATGAAGCTATGGGATAGGCACTGAAGCAGCATGACCAAAAACTTTAGCAGGTGCACAAAGTATTGAAAGTGGGCTTGTGTGTGACTGCCCCAATAGCATTAAGGGTGCAAATCATCATGAATGTGCAATAAAAGGGATGTCTACAGGTGCTACAGGTGCTATAGGGATGCGGGTGGCGCTGTGGGTTAAACCACAGAGCCTAGAACTTGCCGATCAGAAGGTTGGCGGTTCGAATCCCCACGACGGAGTGAGCTCCCGTTGCTCGGTCCCTGCTCCTGCCCACCTAGCAGTTCGAAAGCACGTCGAAGTGCAAGTAGATCAATAGGTACTGCTCTGGCGGGAAGGTAAACGGCGTTTCCGTGCGCTACTCTGGTTCGCCAGAAGTGCCTTAGTCATGCTGGCCACATGACCCGGAAGCTGTACACTGACTCCCTTGGCCAATAGAGCGACCCCAGAGTCGGCCACGACTGGACCTAATGGTCAGGGGTCCCTTTACCTTTACAGGTGCTAAAGATGGCAGGGAGCTATCCAAACACTGAAACTCTGTGTTTCAGTGAGAGCCAGTGTAGTGTAGTGGTTAAGAGCGGTAGTCTCGTAATCTGGTGGACCGGGTTCGCGTCTCCGCTCTTCCACATGCAGCTGCTGGGTGACCTTGGGCCAGTCGCACTTCTCTGAAGTCTCTCAGCCCCACCCACCTCACAGAGTGTTTGTTGTGGGGGAAGAAGGGAAAGGAGAATGTTAGCCGCTTTGAGACTTCTTAAAGGGAGTGAAAGGCGGGATATCAAATCCAAACTCTTCTCTGCCCTATAACCCTCTTGGGAACTTGAATTTTAACACCCCACCCCCAC
The DNA here is from genome assembly GCF_965113315.1 of Podarcis vaucheri. Lineage (NCBI taxonomy): Eukaryota > Metazoa > Chordata > Lepidosauria > Squamata > Lacertidae > Podarcis > Podarcis vaucheri. Next base: position 19,153,585 of record NC_138749.1, read on the forward strand.
CCCCACACACTGCTCTCATAGACAAATATCCTTTGAAGCAAATTTAGATCCCTGGAACAATGAGAGGAAAGCAGGACGCTGTCAGGTACTCTCCACTAAATACCAAGGGAGGGATTTGAAAGCTGAACTCAGGTTCACTATCGTCTGGAATCCCCCCTCACCTCTGTTTATGTTGCATCTGCTGTGTAATTGGCTGACAGGCTGACTACTTAATTGTCTACTTTGTTATTGTTGGAATTAGCGCTGTGCCAAAATCTGTCATCCAGTTTCTCGGTAGGTTTCATCCTCAGTCTAAGACGCTTCCATTTTTCTGCCTCCTTTGATGAATTTCTTTATAATTTCAGTGTGTGTGGGATTTCCTTTCATTTCATTTATGATCTTAATCATAGCGAGGTGGCCATGGGTGGGGTTTCTTTCCCTGTAAATGTTTTTCCAGCTCTCTGTCCTGGTTCTGGTTCTGGTTCTGGTTCTCTCTCTCTCTCTCTCTCTCTCTCTCTCTCTGACATCATAGGGGCAGAACTGAACCCCCACCGCACATCTTAACGAACCAGAGCTACAGCATTCTTTTGTCATTTCTTGCCCTGCTTAAGAACCTTCTTTATTATCTCTTTTTTTAAAAAAAGCCACCATTCCCTGAAAATTGCAAGAAGCATGTCCCTTTTTAAAAGGAGGAAATGGAAATGAGCTTCTCGTGAACTGGCCCTCGCAATGATCTCATTAATTTGCCTCCCCTCCTCCAAAGAAGCAGGAGGTCACGCGAGCAACAGCCGCCTTTAAAGGCTAATAACTTTGCTCCTTCTGGAACGTGAAATATGGGAAGTGCAGAATTGTTACTGGAAAGAGCAGTGAGACCTATTCCCATCGGTCACTGCTTCAGTGTGTGACATGCGAAATGTGTTGGGTTTTTTATTTAAAAAAGTCCCTAGTATAATAGATGTATGTATGGCTATTTCTCAGGCTTTTATAAAAAAAAACCCTCTCAAGAATTTAGGGGTTTTCTTCTTCTTTAAAAATATCTATTTCCAGGAAAACTTAGAAGAATCTGGCCAGAACATTATCTGAACATTTGCTGTTGTTTCTCTGCTTCCGTGCAGCTTGGGAAGGGAAGGAGTAGTGGGTTGAAGGAGATCTTAACCTCTGCCTCTGCTTTCTCCATGGAATTCCCCCCTCCTGGCTTTTACTCTATTGGCCTTTCCTAACAGTTCCAAAGTTTGCCTTTGTCATGTATCTGAAATCTGAAATCTGGATGCGGGGGGGGGGGGGAGCTACTGGAAGATGGGTATTTGCAAGGAGAAAGTGTCAGATTTCTGAGCATGAGTTTCCTTTAAGTGTGTGTATCCCAAGAAATGGGTGCTGTGGGTTAAACCACAGAGCCTAGGGCTTGCTGATCAGAAGGTTGGCAGTTTGAATCCCCATGACGGTGTGAGCTCCCGTTGCTGGGTCTCTGCTCTTGCCAACCCAGCAGTTTGAAAGCAAGTACAAGTAGATAAATAGGTACCACTCCAGCGGGAAGGTAAACGGTGTTTCCATGCACTGCTCTGGTTCGCCAGAAGCAGCTTAGTCGTACTGGCCATATGACCCAGAAGCTGTATGCTGGCTCCCTCGACCAATAAAGTGAGATGAACACCACAACCCCAGAGTCGTCCACGAGTGGACCTAATGGTCAGGGGTCCCTTTAACCTTTACTATCTCAAGAGATAAACAACTATACAATTTCTAGAACACACCTGAAGGCAGTCCTGTATTGGGAGTTTTTTAATGTTTGGTTTATTGTGTTTTTATGTTTTGGTAGAAGCATATAAATAATAAAAATATCATCAGCATCAGCATCATTTTTCTGCAGGGGCTGATCTCGACAGTTTTATGTTCTGGGTGTTGAATTTTGCACATTCATGGATGCTACACAGTGGAGACAACTATGCTTTGTATCCAGTGCTAGTCTAACTCAGAGTAGACCCATTTAAATTAACGCATCTAAGTTAGTCATGTTGGTTAATCTTAATGCGTTTATTTCTTTAAGAAAGTAAAATGTATCTTAATGGGTCTACCCTGAGTAGGACTAGCCCTGATTTCTTTCTTTCTTTCTTTCTTTCTTTCTTTCTTTCTTTCTTTCTTAACAGTTATAAATTGCCATTTTTCTCTTCAGTTTGCCTTTTTCTCTTCACATATATGTGATGGTTCTTCTTACCAAGTGTAATGATTTTGTTTGTCTCCTTTGCATTTTATTTTAAATAAAAAAAGATTTTGAAGACGTGCTTCCAACTATTCTAGAAGAAGTAGCTTTTTATGACATGAAAGCATTAGGATGTCTCCAAGGTACTGCAAATAAAATAATTTATGGTAAATGAAATTACCGCTGCTGGGAAAAAGACTTGCCTAATGTCAGTGTGCAGTGGGGGAAACCAAAGCAAGCCGGCTGATGGGGATGTGCTTATGGGTCAAACACACAGAAATGTGTATGAAGAATGCCAGGCCAAGGAATGGGGAATGTTTGCTGAAACAAGAGTGCTCTGTGTTGAGACATCAGTCTCTTTATTGGAGGTTGGTAAAAGGTCTTGGAATGTGTCTTTTCAGTTCACCACTGGGCTGTCCCATTTTTTAATGGCACATTGCTCAAAGTTGCTATGAATGCGTAAAGCGTGTAAGTCACAGAAAGAATATTACAGGGGTAATGTGCATCACTCCTAGACCTTATCAGTGAACCTTATTTATTTGTGAGATGCACTCTAAAGGAAGGAGGAAGAAACTTGGGTGATCTTTCAGCTAAATTATACTCAGAGCAGACACACTGAAATCAATGGATCTACTTGATGACTTGCATTGGCTACTACCCCTTAAATTTAATACATTATAGGGACAGTAGATTCTAATAACTCACTGACAAAGTTCTGAAGCATGCAATATAATCTTCTGACACATGCATTGTTGTCTTGCTGCAGCCTCCCTCAACTTAATTTAAGTCCCTCCTAGCACCAAAGCATGGGACATGGGTGGCGCTGTGGGTTAAACCACAGAGCCTAGGACTTGCCGATCAGAAGGTCGGCGGTTCGAATCACCGTGACGGGGTGAGCTCCTGTTGCTCGGTCCCTGCTCCTGCCAACCTAGCAGTTCGAAAGCATGTCAAAGTGCAAGTAGATAAATAGGTACCACTCCGGTGGGAAGGTAAATGGCATTTCCATGCACTGCTCTGGTTCACCAGAAGAAGCTTAGTCATGCTAGCCATATGACCCGGAAGCTGTATGCCGGCTCCCTCGGCCAATAAAGCGAGATGAGCGCCACAACCCCAGAGTCGGTCATGACTGGACCTAATGGTCAGGGGTCCCTTAACCTTTACCTAGCACCAAAGCAACATGTGCAGAATAACCAAAAGGGAGATTAGAATGCAGAATGATAATAGTCTTGTTCAGGCATGCATAAAGGGGTGACTGAGAATATGTGGCCAGATGCCAGCATGCGTGCTGACCATGGGCGCCTTCCCCTGAGGAACCAAATGCCCCCCACTGAACACCACAGTTTAGCAGCACATGGAGCACACTAGAAGGGCACACTATGGAATGGAGTGCTCATCCACAGGCCAGAGGGTTGGTCTTTTATTTTTTTTATAATAATATTTTATTATGTTTTTACAAGAAAAAAGGTTACAAAAAACATCAACATAAAAGAAAACATAACATAACAACAAATGGTGAAGAAATAAACACGAAAAAAAACCCAAAGCCAAATTCCACATAGAAGCAGGAACCAAAAAAAGAAGGGGGAAAAAAATACAGATAAAAATCCCTCCTTTCAATTTATACCATTCTCTTACTTATTTTCCTGACTTCCTCTCACCTCCCTCTTTGTATTCCATTAAAAAAATTATTCAGCAAATTCGTACCCTCTTATCTTATCCTTAGTTATATATCCTCATATAATATTACTTCATATTTTCATTTATAATCAAACCATTCTTGCAAATTCTTATTTCACCTTATTACTCAGCCACTCCTTTTTTTACATTAATTTCATTGATTTTATCTTATCCTCAGATCTCTAAAAATTCTAAAATTTTAACCATATTTAACCTTTCTACAAAAGCCAATTACTTCCTTTCCCACATCTCTTAATATTTCCTTAGTATTACACTAATTCCATGAATATAGTTTAATTACAGAAAACATTTCTCATTCTAAGTTTATCCAACGTCCTTTTTCCTGGTTCCGGGTGATGTCAGTCCTTATGTCATTAAAACCTCATCAGTCAGGTGTTCTAATGTCTAAAGCTCTCAAGTCACTTCTAAGCCCCCTCTGCGAGTTTTCTTGTTTCTGCTTATAGTTGCATACATCCTTATTCCCTGGAGGGTTGGTCTTTTAAGGCCCTGAAGTTCTCTATAAATTGGTGGAGCCTGCAAGTGGTAGCCGGGAGAAAGAGAATTAAAGGTTTTATTTTTTTTAATTTTACTTCATAAAATTTATATGCTGCTTGACCGCACCAAACAAGAAATTAAAATGATCAATAAACACAGTTATAAACAAGTTTATCCTGCAAACTCTAACCTCGCTGTTCTTGCAAACATGTGTTTTACTACTGAACTGTCATCTCTCCCCAATAAGCAACAGATAACAATGATTTTCATCATGACATTCTTGCTCACTTTCCTAGGGCATCTGGCTTTTCATAGTGGAAAGTTGGTTGGTGAGTAAGAGGCAACTTTCCTCTCTTCTGGGAAGCCATTTATCAACATTCATATTCCAAGAGTTGTCCCTATTGCTGCAAAAGGCCATCTTGCGATTGGCCTTTAAAAAGGATGATTGGGAGTCCATCCAGTACCCAAATTTGCACACAGTAGCTGGGGGAGCCTGTTATTCTGTGTAATATAAATATTTGTAGAATTATACTTAAGTAATTATCCATGCTAGAGGGAAGATGTTTATGCACGCTGAAGCAAAGTTTGCTAGCAGAGGCTGAGATTTCACCACTCCCAAGGGGACTTCATAGGAATGGAGATTTTCTTCTAACCTCTGGCCCGCTCGCCCTGACATACGACTTTAATTTTCGAGGGAAATTGGCACTGCGGCATCTTGGTACTGGTAAGCAATCCATCATCCTCAGTAAATGTGGGTGTGACAGTTGAAAATGCTAGCCTTCTTAAAGCCATGGTACAAGACATCTTGGATCCAGCCCACAGGAACCACAAGCCTTGGAGAAAGTTTCACACAGGAACCTGCAGTGGGAAGATAGCTCCTGGGTCATTGCTCTCTCTAAATATCTCAAAACAGAGCTCTTTGGAACGATAGTCTAGACTAAAGGACAGCATTGGCAGAAGATCAAACATGTGGCTTCGCTTCATGTCCCTGTTTAATGAAGTGAGTTCACAAAGGGCTTTCTCTCAGCCCCCTATTCTCTATCTCACAATCTCATGACATTCTGTTTACTAGCTGCTATTTTCTTGTACCCATTCTCGATCAATAATTGCCTGTTTGATCTTTCACATTATCTGAGCAATGGCTAAAAAATAAATAAATGTTAGCGTGAGTTCTGAAGATGCTAATTGTCATGTCCCAATTGCTTCTCCTAAGTCTTTAAAAGTGAAATGTGGGGTGTAGATTACCCTGGCTTAATGGTATATGAACGTGAATGTGCACACACACACACACACACACTGCAAAATGCTAGGACTCTGCTTTCCCTGCATTCAATATTCAGATGTCATTCACCTTCCCAGGTGTTGGACCATCATCTGGAGGTAGCAGTGGCCTGGATGAAGAGACTGAGACTGGATATTGAGAAGATGGAGTTGCTGAGGGTAGATGGGGCTATGTCCAGGAACTGAGGGGGGCGGTACTCCCCCTAAAGGAACAGATAGAAAACTTGGGAGTATTCATGGATCCAATGTTGTTTCTTGAGGTCCTTTCAGAGCTGATTTGCCAGCTGTGGTGCTTCCTGTTCACAGTAATCAATACTCTAGTACCATATTGGCCTGAATATAAGCCTCACTTTTCCCCCAAATTCCGATTGTTTAAAGTTAAAGTGTGGCTTATATCTGCCACCTTACAGTATGCAGCCAGGAGTACAGGGCAAACAGTACCAGGAGCCTGGCAAAGCGGCCCCTGCCTCATGTGCAGTCCCCCATAGCTGTGAGGAATGGAGCGGCTTATATTCAGGTATTTTTTTATTTTTTTCTCCCCCCCCCCTCCAATTTTAAGGGTGCTGCTTATACTCGGGTGCAGCTTATATTCGGGCCAATACGGTAACTGCCCTGTTAGACTACTACATTACCCTACTGCAGCTTTTGCAGAATGCAGCCACCAGAATGTTGTCTGATGCCTCACTGTAGAAACATGCAACATAAATTCTTCAGAAGCTGCACTGGCTACCAGGCATAACCCAAGGTACATTAGTGTAAGCCCTGAACAACTATCTATCAATTATTTATAAAGTAGTTATAAATGTAGACAGTGAATCTGAGTAACCGCTGACCAGAAATTATATATATATACAGTATGTCTTAACTATTTTGTCAATCACATTGCACTACACCTTATGTAAAATAATCACGCTTCGTCTCCAAATAAGTGAGATTTGTTACCAAGACACTCCTTCTGGCAACCTATTCAAGGCTTCCATTCCCCTAAAAGGTAAAGGAATTCTAAATTTCCAGTCTAAATTTACTCATTTCCTGTTTATCTGCATTTGCCCTCATGCCAACAATTGTCCTTTAATATAAGGAGGTTTTTTCCTCACTCTACTTGATGTTCCTACCATAGCTCTATTTACGGAGACTGTGAGTGTCCACCTTCGGCTTACATTTTGCCAGACTAAACAATATTAAGTCTCCTCTTTTTATTCCGTCTGGACACTTTAAATGGTTTTCTGTGAGCCAGTTCGTTTGCCATCACCTTCCTGAAAATGGTTGACCACAGTTGTACACCCTGTCCCAATGTGGTCTTCCTGGTGTCTTTTACAAAACTTCCAGTGTTTACACTCCCTCTGCTTGGGCTGTTGTTCTTAATTCTCCACATATCTTATGTCAAAATGTGCCATATTTGGTCTATATGAGGGGTAGCTAACCTTGTGCCCCAATATCATCAGCTCCAACCAGCATAGCCAATGGTTAGGAATGAGGGAAATGTAGTTCGGTTCCATGTTGGCTATTCCTGGTCTATATATTCTAGGACTGAGGTAAAAAAAAATGACTGAAATTAGAATTCCAGCTTATGGCGGGGTGTGGGCAAAAAGTCAGGACTCAAAACAGGAGGCCATTTTGGAATGAATTCACCACATGCTGTGTCTGTGTGTGTGTGTGTGTGTGTGTGTGTGACCATTAAAAAATGGCAGTGGCCAGTGTGGTGTAGTGGTTAAGAGCAATAGATTTGTAATCTGGTGAACCGGGTTCGATTCCCTGCTCCTCCACATGCAGCTGCTGGGTGACCTTGGGCCAGTCACACTTCTTTGAAGTCTCTCAGCCCCATTCATCTCGCAGAGTGTTTGTTGTGGGGGAGGAAGGGAAAGGAGAATGTTAGCCGCTTTGAGACTCCTAGAGTAGTGATAAAGCAGGATATCAAATCCAAACTCTTCTTCTTTGTCTTTGCTGCTGCTGCAGGCAGCTTTCCCTTCTCAGAGGCCCAATCACCATTTTCTTTCCTCACAAACCCTAGTAGACACAGCACAATTCCAGGCTATTAGGGCTATCCCCACTGGCGGCTACCATTGAAGACTAACACATTGGTATTGTGTTAAAGAGCTTTGAAAAGCAAGCGCGTACTCCATTAGATGCACAAATCTCATATGCGAACCTTTAAGATGACCACATTTGTTATGAAGATTTTCTTCAACCTTCTCTACGTACAACAAATTCATTTTCAAGTTCCAGTCATTTTGCAGCTTCTGTGGGAGTTACATTCTGGGGATTGTGCATAAACCTGACATCACATGTAGTCAGAGCAAATCCAGATTCACCCTGCATGAGCATCCCTACATTTCTGATACGGGGGGGGGGGATGTCTTCTTCACCTCCTTCTTTGCTACAATATATCCATTTATTTCCAATTGTCAATGTCAAAAGGGACTAAAATCTATAAAATTCATAGAAAATCAACGTGCCAATTTGCTCAGTTTCTCTAGGACTCCATGACACCTCCCCTGTCCTCCATAATCTCTCAAGCAAGGTGTCAAGACCCTGTCAAATCACTCTGCCAAGCCTTTCCTCCGGGCAAGGCCAGGTGGCAGACCATGCATACATGGACCATTGTCTTCTCATCAGGTACTCAGGATGTGCTTATGTGCGCATATCTCCAGCTCTGCATATTCCCCCCTCCCTCCTCCATATGTTAATCCTGTGTGACCCAACCTTTTCTTAATGTATTCATGATGTAATCTGTGTAACCCAACCTCTTCTTAATGTATTCATGATGTAACTGGGATGTATTTTGCACTGTATTCTGGGACATGGAGGGAAATTTCAAAAGTCCATGTCACCCCTTTCTCGCTGTTCAATCTCGCCTTGAACCTGTTGCGCAATAAACTTGGATCTTCTGCAGTTTGCTCCTGTCTCCGGCTGAGCTCATTTTCTTCCGCAGGAACCCGCGGACCTAGTCCGATGAGCTGGGTGGCAGAGTAGCCCCGCACCCAGATTTTACCGTAACATTTCCAAAGCCAGCACACCAAGAAGGCCTTGCCCCCAATCATAGGAGCCAACTCCTAGGTACTGAGGTCTTTTTACACACACACCTTTTACCCCCCCCCCCAGTGGATTGGCATTGTCATTCAAATGGTGTGTGGGCGCCATGTCTTGTGACTGATTATGCAGGGCAGGGCTTAGTTGCCCCCCTTCCACTATTTTATTCAAGTTGGCCCCCCTGCCCCCAATGCAAGGCAGATAGCTTTTAAGCTCTCCACCTTGCTTACCAAGCTTTGAGAGGGTCTTGAGAAATCTTGGAGAGCTCCACAAGGTCTTGCAAGAGCTTCCCAGAGCCCTAGAGACTCTCAAAACCCAATAAGCAATATGGAGAGCTTAAAAGCTCTCACCACAAAGAGCTCTGAAGCTCTCCGCCTTGTGTGTGTTTAATGTGTGTGGTTGTAGCTGCACGTAATGTTGCGATTGTCAAGTTAATTGCATGCGAGTTGCAAGTCGACTGTCTTTACAAGGTGAGCTTCCCCAGCTTGATTTGGAATGAGCCTCACTCAACTATTCAAACTGATAGGATCTCAGTTGACTCCTTGAAGCTCAGCCTCATTCCTAGCTAAGCCTTTCCACACCCTCCCACAACACTGCCTTTTACCTATCTGCTGCCAGCAACACCTCCCAGCAGGGCATGTGTAGGGTTTGCAAGATTACAAATGATTCACAGAGACCGGATTAGAAGGAACAACCTTTGCTTGGCACTGTGCAGCTACCAACTGTATACAAAACTGAAACTGGTCAGATCTCCTTCGTTTCCTTCCCTTGCTTGGGACTCATTCCCTCATTCCCTCCATACATCCATTTCTAAAACACTTTAGTTTCTGCTCACATTACAGGGCATCTCTTGGGCTCCAAGAGATGATATATATCTCCATGGAAGATATAGTTTCATGGCTCCTAATATCTATATATGCAGGGGCTGCCAAAAACAATATCAAATGATTTCTAGTGTGTCTGCTAGGGATATCAGGAATAGTGGAAGCTACCTTTTCCAAGGTTCCTGGAGCTCAGGATGGTTGAAATAGTTGAAATCGTTCCTAGTGCCTAAGAGAAGCTTCAATAGGAATCCTCTTCCTCATCATTTCCACTACTATTTGGGTACAAAACAGTAGATGTGGGGAAAGTTCAGAGTGAGGTGAGCCCATTGCTACCTGGGACCTAAACGATCCCCCAAAGCCTTAAGGAGCAAACCCTTGAATTTACCTTTCCAAAATCCACCCCCACCCCTGCCTGATATATAATAGATGATTCATCATCTCCAACTGAAGTCAGGCATATTGCTGAAGTAAATTTATTATTCATCAATTACCAAAAAGAAAGAAGCAACTATTTACATGCCTTCTTTTGATATATCATGTGCAATTTAGTCTTCCACTGCCAACAGCCTGTGTATGATAAATGGGTCCTCTTCCTTAGTATTAACAAGCCTCAATTATGTTTACACGATACAATTTGTCATGAGGCCATAAATGGTAAGGCTGGACTTAAGGTTGATATTATTTGAGAAGCACACCAGGCAGTTTCCCCACCACCACATAATTCCACTTCAGCACAGCTCCTTCTGACCCGTCCACTCACACTTTCTCCACACACGTAACAATTCCTACATTAATTCCTCTATCCTGACTTTGAACTAAACATGTCCCTTGCGACACCTCAGCTGCATACAGAAGGTGTTTCCCCTCTCTGCCATTTTCCTTTTCTTTTATCACATTGTGGAGAATTCAGGACAGAGGCCTAAGAAAGAGAGCAAACGAGTGGCTAGGCCTGCAGCCCTCCAGATGTTGCTGGGTTGGCCAGCGGTCAGGGATGTTGGGAGTTGTTCAGTGATACCTTGAGGGCCACAGGTTGGCCAATAGAGTGGACTTACATTGCTGCAGGCCAGTGAAGTCATTCCATATCTAGGTGACTGGTCTCACATTGCTTTGTTGGTGTATTTTTATTATATTTTATCATATTTATTTTATTAGACTTATTTACCGCCCTTCATCATAAGATTTCAGGGCGGCTCACGGAATAGTGTAATGCGAATAATGGATTAAATTGCACAGTGCTTGGTCTCATGCCTTGAGGAGCACTACCATCACATCTGGATGCTCTGAGAGAAAGGTGCCAGGATGGCGGAGTTCCTCTGATCGGGAGGAACTTGCCCCGTGGGAATTTGGGTCTGTACCACCACGGCGAAGGCGGAGACCCGTAAAAATCACAGGCGGGAGAAGCCTGTGAACGTGGGATTCGGCGGGCACTTTTTGCGCCTCCCCTACTCGCGGGGGAACCCGATTTTGGGGACCCGGAGCGACGTGGGGTGAGTGGCACGGTGCTTCGAATCGTCTGCTTCTTCCACGGAGCGAAGCCGCATAGCTGTTGCCGGAGAGCACTGACTTTTTCCTGTGGACAATTTGACTCCAAAGTAATTACCCGTGAGTAGAGCTGATACGGGAGAATCGGATTTTAAACATTTAATTTGGCATCGAAACGGGGAGGTTCAAAACAGGAAGTCCGCCTTCCCTATTTGTAAATAGACTGAGGCAAGGAGTCTGTAAGCTGAAGTCTTGGAAAGCCTTTTGTAAAAGATTAAAGTTCCATCGGTAAAGAGTATAAAACCCCCCTTGGAGGCAGGAGAAGAGGGGGGGGGAAGCTGTGGACTGAGTATGCCTGCAGGAGAGAGTAAAGAGAGTTAAAATACTGCCGCTCTGACCTTGGAAATGGGCTGCTAGTGGGCTGACGTTTTGGAATGTCCATTGACAGCACTTAGAACGTTCCTTGACAGCTAGCAGAATAAGAGAGATATATTGTTTCTGCTGTCTTCGGCTGCTTCTAAAAAGGAGTAATAAAGTAACTGAAAACTGAAACTAACTTTGGACTGTACGAGTTGCGCTTAAAGTTGACATTCTTGACTATTATAAATAGAAACTGTTTCCCCCTAGTGGAAGTTTCTGAAATTGGTTACTTTATAAGAGCTGGGTTAGGGGAGTTTCCAGCTGCAAGATAAAAACTGTGTGACTCTGGGATTGACCTTGAATCTCTTAAGTGTTATGGCAAATGGAAAGGAAAGAATAGATGAAATGTCAACAGAAGAGGCCTTAGTGGTCGCATTATTGAAAATAAATGACTTACTGGAACAGCTTCACAAGAAAACGGAAGTGATGAATGTGAAAGCAGATGCTGCAAATAATAAAATTGATTTAATTGTAGAAAGCTTAAATAATTTGGGACAAAAGGTGAACACCAACACAGAAACCACCCAGAAATTGACACAGGAATCTACTTTAATACGGCAAGCTGCGGATGAAGTCAGGGAGAAAACCTTTGCTGCTGAATGTAAAACAACACAATTGGAGTGTGAGAGAGCCCCATACATTCAAAAGCAACTTGACGAATATAAGCTGACATTTGCTATGATGGAGCTGAAAGAAAAACAGATGAATTTGAGGATCAGAACCCCACCAGAACTGGGAAAGAAAAGTTTGATAGAGCTTCAGGAGGAGACAGGATCAACATCGGCTGAGAAAGAGAGACTTTTGGGGGTCAGTAGGACCGCCAAAAATGTGAATTTACTTAAGGGTAACTGTGAAGGACGTTGGTTTGAAGAGAAGGGGGATTGGGAAATATGGACAAATCTGAAGTTGTTATGGTTGGGCTGAGCTGTTGTGGTGGGGATGAGGGTTGCTGTGTTGCCGGGGATGTTGCTTTTGTGTCAAAAGGTGCAAGTTTTGGATGGGAGGGACTGTTTCAGGAGGTGGCAGAGGGATGTTCCTGGATTGGTCTGGCAGGGCAGGAAGCCTCGAGTAAAACTTAAGATACTGACAGATGCTAAAGAAGGAGGTGGACCTGCCCTGCCAGACACCTAAACTTTGTTGTGAATCATCTGCTTTTTGCTGGCTGAGAGAATGGCTGTCCTTTAAAAGCACTGAAGTGTTGGATAATGGCAGATGAAGTTGATGGACTAGACGGAATTGGCGGAAAAGACTGGCAAGATCCGAGACCAGGGAGAAGAGTCGGTGGAAGAAGACTGGGAAAAGTTTAAAGACTATTTATAGAAATATTGTAAAACTAATGAATGTTAGAAGAATGTTGGAATGAAATTATATGGCTTCAGTAGAAATGTTATAAGGAATTAAGTATAAATAGATTAATAGAGTATTAAAGGAAAATAAGGTTAAAAGGTGTTAAGATAATTATAGGATAGAAAACAGGGGAAGATGGTAAGGAATTGCTGAAATAATTAATAGAAGTGGAATACAAAAAGGGAGGTGTGAGGAGGCTGTGGAAATATGGGAAAGAAAGATAAGATATTGGAAGTTTTTTCTTTTTTCTTTTTTTTCTTCTCCTTTCTTTTGATGTGTTTTTAAAGTGTTTTTGTTTTGTTTTGTTAATTTTTATGTAGTGTTTTTGTATTATAATGTATTTTTTTTCTTTGTTTTCTTCTTTTGTAAGTGTTTAAATTGTTGTAAAAGTAATAAATATTATTATAAAAAAGAGAGAAAGGTGCCAGGTACACTGTGTTGCCATAGCAACAACCACAAGATTGAGTGTATCACTTGCTGAGTCATTCACCCTTCCATGTAGAGATGGGCACAATGATCTCTAGGACATCGCTTTCATTAAGTCCTGTTGCAAATCCTGATGCTGTCTGACTCTGTGAAAGTCAGGGGAAGAGGCTGTGGGTTTCATACAGCGGCGTTAGCAAGCATGGTGATAGTCTTAGTGGATCTGTACATACGTATCTTCACTTCAAAGGCCAGAACTGTGAATAGCGGGTAGCGTTTAGCTTTCTCTCTTGTCTGGAGACAATAAACACTTTGTTACTTTGAACCGTGTGGGAGAAGAGTTTTACCCTTAACTGGGGATTCTGGAAGAAGCTGTCTGCTGGGAGCAGGAAACCTCTGAAAACTCTGCTGGGGCTCTGCTTACTCTGGTGATATATCACATTTCCACAAGTCACCAACATCCCCGTCCAAATATCTGAATTTAGGCCCCATTTACACTGCCCTCTGCAGTAGACTAGGTTAAGTTAATAACAGATACACAAAGAAGCTCTTGTCAATAAATTGTAGGGAGTGGGGTACATGGGGCCTATGAGGTTGTGCTGGTCTGAAGTGCATGATTACAGTGGTACCTCGGGTCAAGAACTTAATTCGTTCTGGAGGTCTGTTCTTAACCTGAAACTGTTCTTAACCTGAGGTTCCATTTTAATGGGGCCTCCCGCTGCTGCCAAGCCGCCGCCATGCGCTTTCTGTTCTCATCCTAAAGCAAAGTTCTTAACCCGAAGTTAATATTTCTGAGTTAGCGGAGTCTGTAACCTGAAGCATCTGTGTGTAACCTGAAGCGTCTGTAACCACTGTATACTGCTCCAGCCTCCTCCTCTCTCATTACACTAGAACTCATATGGAAATCCAACAAAGCTGAACGTTAGAAGATTCAAGATAGACAAAAGAAAGTACTTTTAATGCTGTGCATTAACTGTGGAGCTTGCTCTCACAGTTGGTCAGCAACTTGGATGGTTTTAAAAGAGGATGAGACAAATTGATGGAGGGCAAGGTTATAAATGGCTACTAGCCATGAATGACTATGTTCTGTATCCACTGTCGGAGACAGGATGGTATTGCCCTTATGTCCCGCTAACAGGCTTCCCGCAGGCATCTGGCTGGATGTTGGACCAGATGGGCTACTGGCCTCATCTAGCAGAATTGTCTTAAGTTCTTCCCAATGGGCTGTCTGGGAAAACACTGAATAGCTGGCCTGCTCCCATGTTAAACCTCTCTTGGCAACTCAGTACCTTACCCAAGCACTTTTGCTGGTTAGGCTGTATTTAGTTGAGGTTCTCCATGACAGGAAATGACAGTGCCCTTGTTTTTAAGATTATACTGTTTTGTACTTGAGATTATACCCTGCCATTTCGAGTTATAATTTAATTTGCATTAGAGTTCATGCCCTCCTTTTTAGGTTATGTTTAACTGTAAACTTCTAAGACAAGGTTGGCGCAGCATCTCTGAGTGATCAGCAAGGATTCTGACTCTTGTCTTTTCTTTAAAAAAAAAGCAAAATAATGAGAAGGCTCCCCTTTTTTTCTAAATTAGGCTACTGAGATTAACACAGCTGCTGGTGGTACTGAGAATTAGGAGTGCGTTTTTGTGTAAGTGAAAACAAATTCCTGGGCTCAGCATAGGCTCAAAGTCACGCTGTTAGTTAATTCTCCACAATCAATTTCTACATCTTGCAATTTTTGCAATGAAAATAGAGAAGCTTTCTGTACGAAGAAAAGGAGACAAAAATTAAAATGAGCATAGAAATGCTCCATAAGGTTGAATATTGCCCCACTAATTGTCATTCCAGAGCATTATAAAAGTGACCATTTTTTCCATGAACTTATTCAAGTTTCTGACACTGGCCCTTTTTTAATACGTTAATTGGATCATTATTACTGTGGTCCAAAGTCTGCCAAATCTGGAGTGCTGTTCTTTTTCCAGCTTCTGGCAAGGAAGATCACTGCAGCTGTTGGCAAATGTGCTATTGTTGCTAGATCTACACCTTAATATTCTTTGTTTCAGGTAGCATTAAACTTATTGTATCTTTGGTTCTGAAGGCCCCTCTCCTTATCTATGGACATATCTGTGAGGCTTTTATTTTGGGGACTGGCATAATGCAGTGTTCGCTTTCACACAGTGCCTTCAGTGCTGGCTCCAGGGCAAAGGGTCTCCATTGGGCTTACAAGCCCCCTCCTCAGGGACTTACTGGGTGGTCCAGCAGTTATGACAGTGGACAGACTGGGAGGAATGCCAGCAGGACTTGCAAAGGTAGACTTGCGGCTGGTATCTTCTGTCCCCCACAATGCAGTGCTGTGTATACGACTGTACCAAATACCCACAAGATTAAAGGGTAGGCAACGTACTGATTTTCTAAGTCAGGATGAAAGGAGAATAAAAAGGAAGGAACCGTGGCAAGTTCTATTTATAAAAAAGGCAAGCAGATAAACAGAAACCATCTTCTGAAGACTATGACAGCCAGCAGGGTATAGTCTGAAGACAGTGGGTGTCAACTCCTTGCTGAAGCTAAGCAGGTCTGGGCCTGGTTAGGGATAAAGTCGCAAACAACAGCCATACCACAGAGGTGTATCAGACAACATTTCAGAGTTGTCTGTGTTCCACCTGGATACTGGTGGTCATTCTATGACCGGAATTTCAGTCTTTGCTTCCCTGCACAGGCTATCCATATAAAAATAATAAGCTGACCTCATAATATCATACATCTGAGGAAATAGGCTCTAGTCAATGAAAGGTATATGGCACTATACATTTAAAGCAGCTTCAACAGCCATGGTGTCTCCCTGGGAAGTAGTTTCTTAGGGGTGATGAGAGTTGCTAGGAAGACCCTATTTCCCTTAACAGAGCTACAATTCTCAGAACTGTTTAAAAGTCAGTCCTTCTTCCCAGGGACCACTGGAAATTGTAGCTTTGTGGGGCAGGAATACCAGGAACTTGTAACAACTTTGGCACCCTTAACAAACAAAGCCATGACTTCATTAAATGTATACTACAGGCGGTGCCCTAGTTGCAAACTGACTAATATGCCTCTGAAAATTCCTTCTTAAGCAGAATCTTGGATTTCAGTAAGGATTAATCAACTTTCTTTTTGCTTGAGCAGAGCAAAGCTAATAGCTAGAGAACCAGTTTTCCACTTGTGTACAGCTTGAATGTTGACTCCATATAGTCCCAAACATCATTTTAGACTCTTTGTAATAATCAAATATTATTATTATTGCCCCTCATACTTTTCTTGGCAGCCAGCTTCTTTCTATTTTTAAACATATCCCCCTTTAAAACATTTTGATATCTGTTGAGTTCCATCAGGGCACACAGTATGGTTCAATACTTTTTGACCTCGTTGTTTTCTCAGCTTTACCTTTTTCCTTATGGCTTTGATGCTGAGAGTTCCTCTAGGGTCCTCTCTCTGTGTGTTTTTTAAGCACACAGAAAATGAGTTTATACGTTGTACATTTTGTCTCTTCTTTCATCTTTCCCTCTTTATCGGTCACTTCCCTTTTAAAACTGGCCTTTGACAAACCAGATTTCCATCGACATTGCACAGCTGTATGTGTGTACCTTCAAGACAGTGCTTTACAAGAGAACTTGTAAAACAACAACAACACACACCACACACACACATCTATTAAGCAACATATAATCCTTTCTCTCTTTCTGAAGAATCCAGAGTAGCGTGAAGAGTTTCTTCCCTTCCTTTCATATTTCTTCAGCAGAGCTAGTGCTCTGCTGAAGAAATATGCTAAAAAGCTAAAAAAAGCCAATGCAATTCTGGGCTGCATCAATAGGAGTATAGCATCTAGATCAAGGGAAGTAATAGTGCCACTGTATTCTGCTCTGGTCAGACCTCACCTGGAGTACTGTGTCCAGTTCTGGGCACCACAGTTCAAGAAGGACACTGACAAACTGGAACGTGTCCAGAGGAGGGCAACCAAAATGGTCAAAGGCCTGGAAACAATGCCTTATGAGGAACGGCTAAGGGAGCTGGGCATGTTTAGCCTGGAGAAGAGGAGGTTAAGGGGTGATATGATAGCCATGTTCAAATATATAAAAGGATGTCATATAGAGGAGGGAGAAAGGTTGTTTTCTGCTGCTCCAGAGAAGCAGACATGGAGCAATGGATCCAAACTACAAGAAAGAAGATTCCACCTAAACATTAGGAAGAACTTCCTGACAGTAAGAGCTGTTCGACAGTGGAATTTGCTGCCAAGGAGTGTGGTGGAGTCTCCTACTTTGGAGGTCTTTAAGCAGAGGCTTGACAACCATATGTCAGGAGTGCTCTGATGGTGTTTCCTGCTTGGCAGGGGGTTGGACTCGATGGCCCTTGTGGTCTATTCCAACTCTATGATTCTATGATTCTATGATTCTTATTCTTCCAACATTTGGCCGGTGAAAGAAGAATGCTGAAACTGCTAATTACATTCCACATGCCTTTGTGAAACAATTTCATAAAATTTTCTTACTTATTTATTTTTTAAAAAAATATTTCTATGACTGCTAAATCATAAAAATATATATCAAAGTGGTTTACAAGATTTAAAAAGATTGAAAACCACACAATAGCAAAGCGTTCAAAAGTTTAAAACAATTCAAAAGCTGAAAAGTTAAACACAAACATCAATAAACCACTGTTGAAAGGACGAGCTCTTAATTGCCTGCACAGGCCTGGCAGAACAGAAAAGTTTCCAGCATTTGAAAGTTGGCACAGAAGGCAGTACGATTAGTAGTAGAACAGCAGTAGAACAGATCAGCAGAAGAACAGATGGTTTGCATGCAAAGAGTTCAAAGGTCAGCCCTTGGCATCTCTGGATAGGGCTGACCCAAGGCATTTTGCTGCCTGAGGCAGACACAAAAATGGTGAACTCCCTGTGGGAATTGTAGTTTGTTAGGAGTGCTGTGTTTAATAATAATAATAATAATAATAATTATTATTATTATTTATATCGCGCCCTCCCCAGCCGAAGCCAGGCTCAGAGCAGCTAACAACAGTAAAATGATACAAAATTCTAACATCAGTTCATTATAAAATCAGTTCAAATCAAATTAATGGCAACCATTGGGCTAGAGTTCTGTGAGGATTGCCAAAGGAGGGGGTCAGGCTGTGCCCTGGCCAAAGGCCTGGTGGAACAGCTCCGTCTTGCAGGCCCTGCGGAAAGATGTCAAGTCCCGCAGGGCCCTAGTCTCTTGTGACAGAGCGTTCCACCAGATTGGAGCCACAGCCCAAAAAGCCCTGGCTCTGGTTGAGGCCAGCCTAACCTCTCTGTGGCCTGGGACCTCCAAGATGTTTTTGCTTGAAGACTGTAAGTTCCTCCGTGGAACATACCAGGAGAGGCGGTCCTGTAGGTATGAGGGTCCTAGGCCATATAGGGCTTTAAAGGTTAAAACCAGCACCTTAAACCTGATCCTGTACTCCACTGGGAGCCAGTGCAGCTGGTATAGCACTGGGTGAATGTGATCCCGCAGTGAGGATCCAGTAAGAAGTCTCACCACGGCATTCTGCACCCGCTGGAGTTTCTGGGTCAGTCTCAAGGGCAGCCCCATGTACAGCCAGTTACAATAATCCAGTCTGGAGGTGACCGTCGCGTGGATCACAGTGGCTAGGTCAGGGCGAGAGAGGTAAGGAGCCAACTGCTTAGCTTAGCGGAGGTGTTGGTGCATGGATAGGCAATATCAGACTCAGGAACCAAATGCAGCCCTCAAGGGAATCAGACCACCCTGTCTCCAGCCCTGCTTTGTACCCTCCAGCCCTGCTTTGTACCCTCCTTGAGTGCCTTTGACTGAAAGATGTCTTTGGATGGTCTGAGACCTCAGGGAACTGTTGCCAGTCTTGGTAGATAGTATCAGGTTGGAAGGATTGATGATCTGACTGAGTAAAAAGCAGCTATTCTTGCAATGTAACATTCCCCTGTATCTATTTCCCCCACCCGATAAAGGAAACAATTTGACACAATATGGTTTCCGTTCCTGACTTTCATAAGTACTTTTCTTGAGAGTTCATGACCTCCCACTACCCACAGTGGGTTTTGGAGGGCCATATCGGACAGCTGTTTTACTTATTCTTTATCTGATCTCAATGCTTATCACTTCTTTCCAATCATATACTGTCACAACACATGAGAGATCTGTACCTGTTTGTTCTGTTATTGTTGTTCTTTATTATAGTGCAATTTGCAAATATTATTAATATTATTAATGCTGAAGTGAAATTAATATTTATGTTATTTGCTGTAGTGAATGATGGGTGTTCATCTTGTTTAATTGGTGTAAAACTAATCTGTTTTTTTAAAAAAGAAGAAATTTAGCACAACATGGACAACTCTCCATAGCTCCTTCTTCTAAAGTGAACAATTATGCACATCATTCACCAAGATGCACATTCTTGGACCAAGAAAATCCATTAGGGAAAGATCTTGTGTTGACTTTGCTAATAGAAATAAATTCAGGGGAAATATGTAAGGTTGGTGCATTGCCAACGCAAAGAAAAAACACCTTAAAACACTGCTAGATTACCCACCCCCAAATGCTTTGAGAAATCTCAAGTTTCATTTCCTCACAAATGAGCTCTGCCTTGTCCTGTTGAAGAGAAATCATGTGATCTGGGTGCAAGAGCGAAAATCTGCAAACAATTCCAAAGAATACAAGCTTTTCCCAAAATAGGACGTGCTGAAATGAAAAGCTTCCCCCCCCCCAATAATTCTTAAGGTATGTTACCTGTATGATATGGCTCCAAATTTAGCAGGATTCAACAGCAGTTTTAAGGTCTGCAACCTTCCCATTCTCCTGAAGAATGTCACCAATCTTCCTTTAGTTTATCTGCAAAAATCTAGGGAAATTTTGACCGAGCAGAAAAAAACTCCAAGTTCATCACATTTTTTTTCTTTTAATGAAATTCAGCAGGTTTTCTGCATGTCCTCCATCCTCCAACAGTCCCCAGAGCTTCAACTCTAGTTGAAGAGAGAGTTGCGTGGAGAGAGAGTGGAAGAGAGAGCTGGAGAGCAAGAAAAAACAGGCTTTTTAGAGGGTGCGCCTCACTTGCGCAACTTTTGCTTATGGTTGTGGGGTTCCAGAAATATAGCCTCCATGTAATGGGGGATGACGACTCCTGTATATGAAGGGTATTGACAGCCAAGCATATGGTGAGCATATGGGGCGGATGGCTGCCACAGGAACTGGCGTTCCGATTCATGTACTCATGGCAGGGTGTGGCCAAAGTTATGGATGGCTTAAAGGGGAAGGATGAGAAGATGGCATGAGTTGCGAGTGCAACTGTGTCAAGTCACGCAGACTGATCTTATTCACACTTAGGAATATAGGGACCTGTCTTGTATTGACCCAGGGCATTCGTCCATTTAGGGACGCGGGTGGCGCTGTGGGTTAAACTGCAGAGCCTAAGGCTTGCTGATCAGAAGGTTGGCGGTTCGAATCCCCGCAACGGAGTGAGCTCCCGTTGCTCGGTCCCTGCTCCTGCCAACCTAGCAGTTCGAAAGCACGTCAAAGTGCAAGTAGATAAATAGGTACCGCTCTGGTGGGAAGGTAAACGGCGTTTCCGTGCGCTGCTCTAGTTCGCAAGAAGCGGCTTAGTCATGCTGGCCACAGGACCTGGAAGTTGCATGCCGGCTACCTCGGCCAATAAAGCGAGATGAGTGCCGCAACCCCAGAGTCAGTCACGACTGGTCAGGGGCCCCTTTACCTTTACCTATTCGTCCATTTAGCTCAGCATTGTCTAAACTGACCAGCAGGCTTCACACAGAGATTTCTCCCAGCTGCACTTGAAGATGCTGAGGATTGAACCTTTTGTATGCTCTACTGCTGAGCCATGACCCTTTCCCTAAGGCTGGCAGCTTCTGCCAATGAGGCCTGTATTTCAAATCTGCAAGTCTCTGGCATGTGCCATGGGTTGTGCATTCTGGAAAATGCACTGTTTTTCCTAACAGTGAAAATAATGTCAGAAAATAGCCATGTAACTCCTGAAACACCACTTGGAGGATGTTTGGGGTGGCAAGAAAGCTGATGTAGTGTACCTGAGATTTGTGAACTACACAACGAGCCCGGTTTGTCCAAACAAAGTTTTATTGGGCAAGTAGTTTTACAGCTCTTGCTGCCGTCCAAGACATTTTGCTACCTGAGGCAAAGGATGTTTCCCGCTTGCAAAGGCACTAACCACTCTGGCAGCTGAATTATATTCCAACACTTGAGAAAGGCCAGCTTGTTCCACCAAATCTGAAATCTAGGTGACACAGGACAGGTCATGTGACATGGACAGTTCAACAGAGGTGAATGGGCTGGGAAGCTTAGGAAGACCAACTGGGGTGAAGAGTTTTCTCCTCTGTTGCTTCCCCCCCCCCACACCCAGCACCTGCCACCTCAGCTGGCTGCCTCACTCTTCCTAATGCAGCAGTAGGAACATGTGGTCCTTCAGATGCTGTTGGACTCCAGTTCCCATCAGCCCCAGCCGTCATAGCCAGTGGTCAGGGATGGTGGAAGTTTTAGTCTAGCAACCAACAGAGCTCCACAGGTTCCCCATCCCTGCCCTGTTTTGCACTAAATCATGCAGCGGGCAGTGGTGGAAGCCAACCAACTGCCCCCTTCAAGTTCATCCTGAATAAGCAACAGGCTCTTCTTGTGGTGATAGGAAAGGGACTTGATTTCCTGGTTCCAGTCAACCAGTCTGGAAAAAAGCAAAAACACCCAGCTGCTGCTTTTCTAAATAACTTATAATTAGACTGCAAACTGTAGTCATTTGTTAGGTCCGGATTCAACAAATATGATTCATAGGGTTGTAGGGTTGTTCACAAAAGCAAAACAAACAAGTCAGGATGAAACCAGCATGACTGACAAAATACGTGGAGACTAGCCAATCCACATTTAGCTTGTGCACATTCACACTTAGCGTCTCCAGCTTAGTCAACTGGAAGCCAAATACTCCTTCATGGTACAGCAAGCAGCTCCAGTCCCACAGCAGGGTGCACCATGGCTTGAAACTTGATGTGATGTGCCACAAGAGGAAGAGGGGACTCCCATCCTTCCAGGAGCAGGATTGCTGCCAGCCTAACCTGAGCCCATTGAAGGCTCTTTGAGAAACTCCAGAAGCAGCTGGAGAGAAAGACTCGAGAGAGAGAAAGACTAGATCACATACATACTGCATTCTCTAATCTCCTGCTTCATTGGTTTAAAATGGGTACTTTGTGGTGCTAACAAGTTTCCTAATGTGCCCCCAAGCCCAAAAAGATTGGGAACCCCAGATGCAGTTTCCAGCTTTTGGTTTTCTTCTTTTTTTCTCAGCCCAGAGGAGAGGGAGTTTCCCAACAGAGTTAGGCATCCTCAGAGCCCCACAGCTACCTCTTGACTTCAGGGGGAAAATGGCGAGTCCCTAATCCCTGAGCAAGAGGCCTGGGCATTCTGCTCAGTGTGGTGTAGTGGTTAAGAGCGGTAGTCTCGTAATCTGGTGAACCGGGTTCACTTCCCTGCTCCTCCACGTGCAGCTGCTGGGTGACCTTGGGCTAGTCACACTTCTTTGAAGTCTCTCAGCTCCACTCACCTCACAGAGTGTTTGTTGTGGGGGAGGAAGGGAAAGGAGATTGTTAGCCGCTGCGAGACTCCTAGGGTAGTGATAAAGCAGGATATCAAATCCAAACTCTTCTTCTTCATCATCACATACCTTGTTTCCTGGCACTTTCCCCTACTCCCTGAAAAGCTCTCACCCCAGGACTCTTCCAATTAGTTCCTCCTGCCTTTCTGACTTGCCACCCGGTAATTAGACGAGGGCAACTCACAGTTTAGAGTGGCTTTTGCTTGGCTAGTTCCTTTCCTGTTTTGCTCCTCATTGTGGGAGGAGCTTCCAAGTTCCAGCCTTTCTAACAGAACTTCAACTCACCAGCTCTTTATGTTGCTGCAGGGGAGACCAGAATGCTATCTGCTGCTGACCATCACTTCCTGACTGACCATGTTTAGTTCTGGCCAGGCTGGTCACAAGATGATGTGATGGCAGGCACCAGCTGGTACCACCTGGCAGTTTTATAATTATCTTATAATTATTAGCTGTTGGTGGAGTTGGTGGGTGTGCAAAACAGGAATATATAAATATTTTAAATGAATGAACAAATGCATGCATGCATTCTTGTATGTGATGTGTTAAAACCAAAAGATGTAAGTATTTTAAATGAATAAATGGATTCTTCTTTGGCATCTGCTTGAGGTTCACCTTACTTTTTCACTTTTTTGGGTGTTGACCCTCTCCCTTTTTTTACTGTCTCTGAATGGGAGCTAATAGTACATGTTGCATGAAACTGATATTCTAAAGTACTGAAGCTACCTATCTGTAAGAGGTCTTCGAATATTGTGGGTGAAGTTCCCTTTAGGTTCACAGTTTGTTCCAAAATAGGATTTGTTATATGTAATTTGTAATAGTCCTGAAACAAGTTTGCTATTTCACTGGGAGTCAGCCCTAATTTATAGCATATGCTTCAATGTTGTTTGCACTCATGCCCTGCTAACAGGCTTCCCATAGGCACCTGGCTTGTTGGCTGCTGCAAAAGCAGGCTAGGTAGGGCTGTGGTCTGATCTAGCAAGACTCTTCTTATGCTATTAAGTTTAATAATTAGATCCTGAAAAGGGATTGTAGCATTTAAGAAAAGTGAACCAGATAAGTACACCATAATGCTTTTCAACCATGAGAATTAATGGATTTGGGAAAGAAATGGACAGGTATGAGCTGCTGAAAGCCCATTTAAGTTGGACCAAACAGGCCGTGGTCGGATCCAGCAAAGCACTTTGTATATGGAGACTGAGCTTGTCAAAGTTTCTTTTGCTCTCCGCAGGAGCCATCTGAAGGAGGCCCATATAATTTCTTAAGTATCAGTTTATCACAGACTCTTCATGTGAAAAGGTCAGAACAGCTTACGTATGATTTCCAGATAAGCCCCCCTGCCTCCTGCCCACTACCCCTTCCTTCTGCGGGTACAAATAATATTGCCATGCTCAGCTTTCAACATATAGCAAGGGACTATGGTGTTGGAGGAGACTCTTGAGAGTCCCATGGACTGCAAGAAGATCAAACCTCTCCATTCTGAAGGAAATCAGCCTGAG
Source organism: Podarcis vaucheri (assembly GCF_965113315.1). Lineage (NCBI taxonomy): Eukaryota > Metazoa > Chordata > Lepidosauria > Squamata > Lacertidae > Podarcis > Podarcis vaucheri. The sequence goes on from NC_138749.1 coordinate 19,177,873, forward strand.
TGCTCACTGGAAGGACAGATTGTGAAGCTGAGGCTCCAATACTTTGGCCACCTCATGAGAAGAGAAGACTCCCTGGAAAAGACCCTGATGTTGGGAAAGATGGAGGGCACAAGAAGAAGGGGACGACAGAGGACAAGATGGTTGGATAGTGTTCTCGAAGCTACCAGCATGAGTTTGACCAAACTGCGGGAGGCAGTGGAAGACAGGAGTGCCTGGCGTGCTCTGGTCCATGGGGTCACGAAGAGTCGGACACGACTAAACGACTAAACAACAACATGAGACTCTGGGCTGGGAGCTGAAGAATCTTGGGGGCACAGGTGGTCATTTCATCACTCCTTCCTGTTGAAGGTTGTGGCCCAGGGAGAGAGAGGAAAATCATGGAGGTAATCCACTGGCTGCGCAGGTGGTGCCATCAGGAATTGGACACAGTACTCCAGGTGTGGTCTGACCAAGGCAGAATAGAGTGGTACCATGACTTCTCTTGAACTGGACACTATACTTCTGTTGATGTAGCCTAGAATAGCATGAGCTTTTTTTGCTGCTGCATCACACTGTTGACTCATGTTAAGCTTGTGGTCCACCAAGACCCCTAGATCCTTTTCACTTGTACTGCTAGTAAGCCATGTGCCCCAGCCCCACCCCATCTATGTGAATATGTTGCTGCACACGTAGGGTTCCTCCTCATGCTTGCCAAACACAGGGGTGTGTGGTCACAGGGGCTAGCAGGTGGAGCCTCGTTCCCCCTCTCAGTGCATAAACTGTGTTCTTTGAACACTGCTAAGGAGAAAAGGGCTTGCCCAGTGCACAAAATGACGCAGAGAGATCGGTACTATTTACCTAATGATTTCATAAGGAATCTGGGAATGTGGAAAGGAGTGGAGATTAGTATATAGTATATAGTTGCAGTGGATAATAAAGGAGCAGTCCTATGCCAAACATACATTCTGCCCACAGAATTCCTCCTCCGAAAATGCCACTGAAATCCTAGTTCCTCTCTATCAAGAACATCTGGGTTTGGGCTCTTGTTGTTTACATGTTTGCCAGCCTTGCACTCTTATTCAAAACAAAACAAAAAACAATTTCTCCCCGTCCAAAACATTTCTCATTCCAACTTCTCTCCCTGCCCTCCCCTGTTAAATATCGTGTCTGGATTAATATCTGTGTGTGTTCTGAAAATATCCAGAAATCTTTGTGGGGTCGTATGTGTTTTGTTCTTAAAGACTTCGGACTGCAACAGACACTTTAACCTCTTGCAGTTTGCAGGAGTACGGTACGGAATATGCATGTGAAGGTCGGCACTTTTAATATTGTTGAATGTTGGTGGAACGCCCATTTCATGGGAATCACAAAACCTTAATTGCTCCATCATGTTGCTGGATAGGAAGAGTCTATGGAAATTTACAGGAACGTGAACGGGACCAGTGACTGGGGAGGTTTAATGCACTGACCTACTGCGCCATCTAGCAGGAACTCAACAGACTTTTTTCCCTCCACTGGCCCTTGAGCAGATAACTCTGAACAAATCTGTGTGGTCTTGGCAGCAGCATCACAGCAGAAGTATGTGAGTGTATTAAAGACTAAAGGCATGGAAATGATTCTCCTTGAGAGATACAAAGCAGAGCTCTTTTTGATGGAGACAAATACGGCAAAACATGCATGCATGAGCACCAACACCTCTTTTTCAACTAAAGCTTTTTTTCAGCCAAATCTGTACCACTTCAGAAGCTGTGAGTATTGTAACCATCCTGGCTAGTAGCATTGACAATCTCATTCCCTGATAATTTCTCTGGTGCTTTTTTAACGCTTACGAACACCAGTTGCTGGGATCACAAGTGGGAGATGCTATTGTGTTCCTGTCCAGCTTTGTAGACTTCCTAGAGGATTGGGGTGGCGATAGAATGCTGGACTAGATGGGCTTGAGGTCTAATCTAGGATTAAGCCCCATAGCACTTGAAACAATTGAACTCACAAGATATGGCAATGGCTACATGATTGCATTGCTTTACAATGAGAGTGGACAAATTCATGGAGGAAAGGTTTACTGGATATGTTTAGCTGAGACATCCATGCTCAGAGGTAATGTACAGTGGTACCTCGGGTTAAGTACTTAATTCGTTCCGGAGGTCCGTTCTTAACCTGAAACTGTTCTTAACCTGAAGCACCACTTTAGCTAATGGGGCCTCCCGCTGCTGCCACGCCACCAGAGCACGATTTATGTTCTCATCCTGAAGCAAAGTTCTTAACCTGAAGCACTATTTCTGGGTTAGCAGAGTCTGTAACCTGAAGCGTATGTAACCCGAGGTACCACTGTATTTCAGAATAACAAATTCAGGGGAGGAAACAATGAGTGGGGGCTCTTCTTTTTAAGCCCTCTTTCTGGACTTCCTGGAGGTATCCAGTTAGCCACTGTTGAGTAGAGGATGCTGGAGCAAACAAAGACACCTTGGTTACATCCAGCAGGAGTCATGTTAGGTTCTCTGGGTCACCTGCTACTCTAGAATGCAACATCTGCTTAATATCCATGCTGTAAAATGGGGTTGGACTTCAGCCTTGTTGGATCATCATTGTTGTCGTTGTTGTTGTTTACTAAAACCAAAATCTACCAACCTGAGCTCGCCGCAAGAGACATAGCAGGGTGCACTCTGAGCACATTCTGAGCCCAGGGATTTATTTCCAAAACTGAACAGAATCCTTTTGCACAAAAATCCTAGTTAACTTTCTTCATTTCAGCAGCATGATTTTGGTGGGCAAAGTCATTTGTTTATTAAGCAATTGGCAGCCAGAAATGCTAGAAACAGGGTAGCCAACTTGGCGTCCTGCAGATGTAAAAGTTAAAGGGACCCCTGACCATTAGGTCCAGTCATGACCGACTCTGGGGTTCCGGTGCTCATCTCGCTTTATTGGCAAAGGGAGCCGGCGTACAGCTTCCGGATCATGTGGCCAGCATGACTAAGCCGCTTCTGGCGAACCAGAGCAGTGCACGGAAACGCCGTTTACCTTCCCACCGGAGCGGTCCCTATTGATCTACTTGCACTTTGACGTGCTTTCGAACTGCTAGGTTGGCAGGAGTTGGGATGGAGCAATGGGAGCTCACCCTGTTGCGGGGATTCGAACCTCTGACCTTCTGATCGGCAAGCCCTAGGCTCTGTGGTTTAACCCACAGCGCCACCTGCGTCCCGTCCTGCAGATGTAGTTGTATTATAACAACTGGAGGGCATGGCACTGGCTATCCTTGCCCAAGCTGATCATACCATAAATAATCCAAAGATTTCCCAGCAGATCACAATCTACTTTCTGCCTTCCCCTGCATTAATACACAGTAGAGAAGTGACAGTCTGTAAAACATTTGAAAGAGGACTGGGGGGATCTAATAACAGCAACAATTTTTCCTCCCCTGGATATCTGAGTCAACTCAGGCGGTGAAACAAGACTATTAAAAATGACATCACGGCGTCAATTTCTCCCTCTCTTACTAGGGACATGTAGGAACACATACCCTATCCTATGACGTTATCCTGTTACGTGCTTTCCTGCCCATATTCTACTCTTAGTGTTTGGTTCTGCCCCTCCTCAATGGGTCAGGAGGAGAGCTGTCCACCACTGTAGGTGTTTAAAGTGCTCCTGATACATTTATCCACTTAAACATTCATTTGGAGCCAGAAACACAATCTGTTATTATTTTTTTAAGGAGAAGAAACTGTTCCCAGAAGCAGAAAGGCGTTAGCTTCAGGATATAGTGCTTAAACGTTTTCGGTATGTTGCTATGGTCCCTATTGTGTTGTTGTATTGTTATGAAATTCTTCTTGTGATGGTTGATCTTGTGATGTATTCCTGTTTTCTTCGCTGTAAGCCGCTTTTGAGCACGATCCTTTTTGTGGAAACGCAGCATACAAAGAAGATGCTGTAGACAAGGGAATGCCTTACCCCATGTGCTCTTGCTGCCCACTCCAAGGTCACATGTACAATATGTCATATGTGTGTGTATGCTCACTGGGTGACCTTGGGCCAGTCACCATCTCTTAGCCTAACCCGAATTACAAGGTTGTTGTGAGATGAGAGCCTTCTTGGAAGCTAAAAGTAGTACATAAATGTAATAAATAAACCACACACACGTGTATGTGTGCATATAGGTATATGTATATAGATATATGAATGTAAGGTAGTAAAAATATACCCAACTTTTAGAAAACATCTGAAGGAAGCCCTGTATGGGAAGTTTTGATGTTTTATTACGTTTTTATATATGCTGGAAGCCACCCAGAGTGGCTGGGGCAACTCAGCCAGATGGGCGGGTTAATAATAATAATAATGATGATGATGATGATGATGATGATGTTGCTGTTAAGTTTATTTATATTGCACGTGTGAATGTGCCCAAACCAGACGTAGTTCTTGGGTTTCCCGTGCAATTTCTTGTTGGAAAAGCCGGCGGACGTCTGGGGGCGCAGAACAGGAGCGCGGCGCCCAGCCTTCCTTGTCACTTCCTGAAGGTGCCACATTCCTCCGTACTCGGTGTACGAGGGAACAGAAAAATCTCCCCAAAACCCACAGCAGCGGCGGCGAGCGAGGCTTTCGCAAGAGCGCAGAGTGCCAGACGCCGGTCAGCTTCCGTGGAAAAGACGTGCTTTCCTCGCAACTCGAGGATGATTGATTCACCCCAGGAAGGGCGGAGGAGGTCGGGCCAGGCTGCCGCCGCCGCGAGCGAAAGCGAACTCGGCGCAACTTCCCTCGCGATGCCGCTCTTTGCCTTAAAAGTACACGAAAGCGAACTCTCTCGGCCGGCACCACAAAAACACCAGCTGCTACCTAACTTCGGTCGGGTCGCACCGTCCCGGTCGCTGTGCCACTTTCCTGATGGGAATTCTCTCCCCCCCCCATCCCAGTTAAAGGTTGGGGACGGGGGTGGGGCGCTGAATCACCACGGTTGGGATTCCCACACCCTTTTCTCCCCGCCCCCTCCAAAGTTCCCCCGTGCGCATTGGAAGGGAGTGATACGCGGCGGCGGCAGCAGCGAAATCTCTTGGTTCCTCCATCTCTTCTCGACCCTCTAGCGGGGGTCCCACGGGCGACGTGAGTATCCCCACCTCCATTGCTGGGCCTCTTCGCGCCCTTCGTTTCTCTCTCCCCCCCCAACCCGGAGTCTTGAAAACAAGAGTGTGTCACTCTCCTTCCCCCTCTCTCTCTCCCTGTCTGGCGATGCTCGCGAGCCAGGAGGGACAAAAATCGAGCGGGTCGTAGTTCTGAATGGTCACACAGCGTCAGGTTTATAGCTCAGAGCAGGTTATAGCGACGACCAACCAACACAGACAGCTTGGGGGGAAAGGATTAGACAAACGGTTGCTTGGACAAGATTTTGGCTTCACCCAGTTCTGTTGCCATGACCAGTGCCAACCTTACTGTATGCTTGTGAAACATGGACCACTTCTAAGCACCATCTCCAACTCCTCGAAAGATTCCATCAATGTCTCCAAAAATTTTTACACATGACTTGGGAAGACAGGCGAACTAATACCAGTGTACTGGAAGAAGCAAAGATCACCAGTATTGAAGCAACGATTCTTCAACATCAGCTTCATTGGACTGGTTATGTTGTGCGGATGCCTGATTATTGTCTTCCAAAGCAATTACTCTATTCCGAACTTAAAAATGGAAAGCGTAATGCTGGTGGTCAACAGAAGAGGTTTAAAGACTGTCTCAAGGCAAATCTAAAAGTAGTATAAAGGTGAAGGTACCCCTGACCATTAGATCCAGTCGTGGCCGACTCTGGGGTTGTGCACTCATCTCACTCTGTAGGCTGAGGGAGCCGGCGTTTGTCCGCAGACAGCTTCCGGGTCATGTGGCCAGCATGACATAAACACCAACAATTGGGAAACACTGGCCTGTGAGCACTCCAATTGGAGAACAGCCTTTACCAAAGGTGTCATGGGCTTTGAAGACACTCGGACTCAGGAGGCAAGGGAGGAACATGCTAAGAGGAAGGCACGCTTGGCAAATCCACACCGTGATCAACTCCTGCCTGGAAACCAATGTCCTCACTGTGGAAGGACGTGTGGATCCAGAATTGGCCTCCACAGTCACTTACGGACTCATTGTTAAAACCATGTTTATAGAAGACAATCTCACTCGTCTACGAGTGATCACCAAAGAAAGAAGAAGACAACTTGAATAAAATATTGGGGGGGGGGGGAGGTACGCCCCACCCTGCATAATCAATCACATGACCTGGCTGACACACGCCATTTGAATGGGAATTCCCCTCAACTTGGGAGGCATCCCCTCAAATATTTTATTGGGGACTGAAGGGACCTCTGCCTCCAGGAGTTAGCTTCATCAGAAGGCGGCGATTTTGGGTTGCTCTCTGTTCTTTAAAGCCTTGAAGGCAGGTACCTAACAGATGGGAGCCTTCCTAAGTCTTGTGCTGAGACAAAGTTGTCGTTGTTGCAGCAGGTTGTGTTATACTGAGTCCGGCCATCGGTCTATGGTGTTTCAGTGGCCATATGTTTCCTGGAAGAGCACAGTAGGCCTCTTGTGGTCCTGAGTCTCAGTGGCTGATGCTCAGGATGCAGGCTGCCTCTGAACCCACAGGTGATGCATAGCCATGATGATGATGCTTTTGTTTATGCCCCAGCCCACTTTGCGTTCTGAAGCCATCTGAGGTGGCAGCAGTTGAGGCAACTTGTGGTTAACAAATTCCAGAGTTTTAGCTGCCCTATGCTTTTTCTTGCCAGCCTCTCGCCATTTGCCGAATATGCTTTGTCAGAAATCTCACGTCAAGCAAGGCAGCAAAGTAGGGTGGCCTTTACTGGTGAAATAAGAGGCAGAAAAATGCAAGAAAATTCAGATTTAATAGCTCGGATATCAAGAAACCATTTTCATGATTTCAAGTTACAAGAAAGGAGATTCTGAGGAAGAACTTTTCTTCCTCAGAGCTGTTCAATGGTCTCCCTCAGGAGGTTGTGGACTCCCCTTCCCTGGAAGTTTTAAAACAGAGGTTGGATGGCCATCTGTCATGGATGATCTAGCTGAGATTCCTGCATTGCAGGGGGCTGGACTAGATAGATGACTCTCAGGGTCCCTTCCAACTCTACAGTTCTATGATTCTACATGAAGATTCGCTTGTCTCTATCCTCTTTCTCCACACCATGCAAATCGGCCATTTCCCATCTCCCTCTCCCCCTTACTTTCCTTTTCTCAACACTATAAAGCCAACAATGTAATGACATTTCCACTCAATAATCTTTTTTGTCATTTTCTGCACTTTCCCCCAGCACTACAGTGTCCTTTTTGAACACACAGTGACCAGAACTGCCTGGCTTTCTGGGGGAATCCTCAACCCTTCCCCCGACCAAAAAAAACTTAAAAGTAGCTGAGGTGTAAGGTGTGTGTCTGGGGGCGGGGCGGGGATCCGATTTCATTAGAGTAATAAGTGCTGTGACTTTTTCTAGAATTCCCTACCCTCCAAAAGCTGCTATTTGTTCCAGTGGCAGAAAAATATGGCTGCCTGTTCTGTTACTGTATTGTTCCCTCTCCCCCAGCCGCTGCCACCACCCAAAAGGCTAATAGCACTTTCAGAGAGAGGGCAAGATTCAGAACAAGTGGAATTGGTGGGAGTTGGTTACACATTCCTCCTGCAGTGCCAGTCAAAGCTTCCCTGCCCCAGCACAGCAGCTTTTATTATTATTATTATTATTATTATTATTATTATTATTATTATTATTATTAAAATTCAGGGGTCTAGTGTCTGATCGGGTACCTCCTACGCCACATGACATGACTTAAATGTCCCAGAAGCCTCTGCTTCCAAACCTAGAATCACCACTGCACAAAATAGATCTGATTCAGCAGGGATCTTCTGTGTGAAGAGTGGGGGCTCCCATTCTGCTGGATGGCGTTTGTAACCTACGGCTGAACTGCGATTTCTCAGAAGAGATTTCTCTGAGGCTTTGCCGATAATGCTCTGTTGATTTGGTTTTCTGCTGTCATGCAAAAGCTAACAGTTCCACAGAAGATTATGTGAACGGTCTCTGCCTTGTCGTTTGTGCCTTCGCTGCAGTTCAACGTCCGACCACAACCCCCAACAATATGGGCTAGACCCAGCTAAGCTTTACTGGAGAGGAGACCCGGTGACCTTTTCTACCTTGGCTGTTGGAGGCGGTACGCCTCTGAATACCAGTTGCTAGGAGTCACAAGTGGGGAAGAGGTCTTTTTGGCAAAGAGGTTATATGATGTTTGTCAAGCAATCGGTACCCCGTGCTTTCCAGTTCATTTTCTCATCGTTTTCCTTGTTGCAAAAAGACTGATTTTGAGGGGAAGTGGGTTTGTGTTGCAAGAGCACCAAATCAACTTTAATTATGCAACCGGAATTTGCTGCTGCTGCTGCTTTATATACACCACCCTTTATCCAAAGATCACAGGACATTTCACAGTATAAAAACACAAAATGCATGACATAATAACAAGAGATGCACACGCAAAACAATATTCCCCCAAGGCACATTTAAAAGGCCATAGATTGCTTGATTGGCCCAGGGCCTGGGTGAATGTCTTTGCTTGTGCCTAATGATATGTTTTGAAGGTGTCAGGCTAGCCTCACTGAGAGAATTCCACAAACAACATGACTGAATGCCATCCAAAAATAGTGGATCATCCCTGACTGCTGACTGACTGATGGAAGATGAACTTCCAACAATATGAGAAGCCACAGGTTCCTATCCTGAACTAGGGACACCTGGATTAAAAACTTGCATACAAGAAGCCTTTTGGTCCTGTTCCCTTCTCCAAATCTTTCCGTGTTATGTCAGTTATGATGCTTTCTGGGTGACCGGGAGCCATTTTGGTCTTCCTCAGATTGCCCACCTCACAACAAGGTTGTTGTGAGGATCAAATGAGGGTAGAGAAAGGCCATGGGCTCCTTGAAGAAAGGAAGGTGTAATGATGTACTGTATTTTTTGGTGTATAAGACTACTTATTAACCCAGGGAAATCTTATCAAAAGTCGGGGGTCGTCTTATACGCCGGCTACAGCAACAGCTCCTGCAGCAACTCCCCACCAAAGGACAAAATGACAGCAAATTAAATTAGAGGGCACCAAGCTCTCTAGATGAAACAGAAATACGCTTGAAAATTGGCCCCAGAAGCCACCCCAATCACCAGAAACAGAATGACCCTAACCGCTCCCGGTTTTATTTGGTGTGCGTTGGAAGAGGGGTAGTCTTATACGGCGAGTATATCCCAAACTCTATATTTTAACTGGAAAAGTTGGAGGTCGTCTTATATGCCCAGTCATCTTATACACCGGGAAATACAGTAATAAATAAATTTCACAACTTTTTCCACGGCTGTCCGATTAGAGCAAAACAAGTGATTAGTTTCATTGTAGTAGTGCACGACTGTAGGTTTATAAATGCACCTGGGCATTAATGTAGCGGTTATGTTCTGAAGCTATACATATTCGTACTCCGGGTCAAATTAGCTCAGTGATAGAGCACATGCTTTACATGCCAAAGGTTGCAAATTCAATCCCATACATCTCCAGGTAGTGTGGTGGAGTCTCCTACTTTGGAGGTCTTTAAGCAGAGGCTTGACAACCATATGTCAGGAGTGCTCTGATGGTGTTTCCTGCTTGGCAGGGGGTTGGACTCGATGGCCCTTGTGGTCTCTTCCAACTCTATGATTCTATGATCCTATGATTCTATGGATTAACAGAAAATTCCAGTCTGTGTCTGAAGCTCTAGAGACTCACTACCAGCCACTGTAGGCTAGGAGGCCTCAGCCTTTCTGGGCCTGGAAACACATTTGGAAATCTAAGAAACCGCTGTGGGGTACCCCAAAATATCCACTTCACAAAGCGACAAGTGGTGATGCTCAGATCTCTCCCCCAATTAAACAACAAAGGAAAACACCTATGCACCACACATAAAACAAATTAAGACAGAAAAAAAGCAGGGAGCCCCACCCAAAACAAGGTAACCCCTTTCAGCCAAAACACTCTATCCTTATTAAAATAAATAAATAAAATTCAGAGGAGTTTTGGGCAGGTGCCAAGAAGGACGTCTGAAAGCACCATAGTGACCACACTGTAGATAAGAGCGGTGGTCTGACTCTGTATAAGGCACCTCCCTACGTTACATCCCTCGGATCAAAGGAAGTACTGTGAAAAGGAAAAACACATGCAAATAATCGATGGGCACTTTCGTTTGTGAAACGTCACATTTTCTTCCTCAGCAACTGCTTCTCTTTGCTGGGATCTTGCTGGTCCATTTACTCACTCCTTTGGCACCGTGCATACAATATTCACGATAACAATAACTTGCAAGAACAACAAGAAAACATGAAGGATTTTAAAAAAACAAAATCACTTTTTACCCTGAATAGGAAGGAAAAGAAGAATGGAAAAACAGGAAGCTCAAAGCACGTTATGACCAGATAAGACAAAAAGATCATTTGAGAGAGTTACGCAAGACCGCTGCACAGAGAAAACCACGGGGACGAGGTATGTTGCCTTTTTGGTCTTTAATGTGCTTCTTTTCATTGTTCCAAGCAATGCTTTGCTTTTTCAGCAAGGCCCTCACAGCAGGAGGGGTGTTAGCTCTATTTCCACCCCATTTCCTTGACCTAAAGGCAGGGGTGGTCAGAAAGTAGTTCTGAATCTCCTGGCCTGTCTCTGAGTTGTTTACTTTAGATGGGGGAAGGATTTCTACCTCCCAGCAGCAAAAAAATGACTCCTCTCCCCTCTTGAATTAAGTTTGGGATATCCTAGCATGATCTAAATGACCCTTCTGGGGAAGGTGGGGAATATACTTGTGTCCCCAACGGTCTTTTTCTCTACCACTCCCTACCCTGTGGGGAGTAATAGCATGCTTGGGGAGGGAGACTTGGATCAGAATAACTGTTTGGGGAGAAGGGGCACCATCCTGATCAAAACAGAGTCCCGCAGTTTTTTTGGGGGGAGTTTGGGAGATCTGATCCCCTGCTTCACATCTGTATTGGACCTTGAGCTGTCCCTTGTATTCCTGTGTTTATCTGATTGACTACTAAATCATCCTTGCTTTCCCTCTGCCACGCACCTGCTTTCTATTAAACAGCAACCAGAAATGCAGTATTAGTATACATTTCCCCCGGCGTTGGTATAAAATTGAAGGGAGAAGCCTTACCTGCTTGATTCCTGAATGTTTTCCCTGCTTCGAAATGCCCAGTGGGGAACCCAGGGGGAAAAAATTGCAGCTCTATCAGTCAGAGCTCAGAGAAGGAAGGAAGGAAGGAAGGAAGGAAGGAAGGAAGGAAGGAAAAGGTTCCATTGTATATGCTAATCCTATGCTGGGCAGGATCCCTAGCTTCTCTTAACTGTGCAATCTGAAGAATGGCTGGGAAAGATCTTTCCCTGGAGAACCACTGCGAGTGCAGACATCTGCAAGCTACTTGGACTGATGCCCTAACTTCATAAACTGTTCAGAACCATCTCCCAATTACTGAAGAGCAGCCTAAGCAGCCAGTTTGAGCAAGGGAATGATGGTGGGGAAGGAACTGCTCAGGGCCCAAGCATGAGGGAGGGGAAGGACACCGTTTACTGGGTCTCAGAGATCTAACGGACCTGACCCAGGCTGTAATCGCATCATCATGAGGTAAAACAGCGCTCACGTGAAGTTCGTGAGGCAGAAATGGTGGTTATCTTTTAGCCTTTCCTAAAGACTTATCTTTTTTTCTGCAGGCGTTTCATGACTCATGAGATTTTACCACACTGCTTTGTTTTACTGATATTTTATTGGTATCTTTCTGTATCATTTATGATAAAATGCTGGCTTCAATATTTATATAATCTACTGATTGATTCTGTATATTAGGCAGTGCGCAAAAATAAGGCATGCTCAGTGATACATCTAGAAACCTATTTCCCCTTCTCTGTGCACCTATGGTCCTGATTTGGTAGAGTCAATAAGAAGTTCTGTTAGAGATGAAGAAGAGAAAAATCTGTGTTTCTGTATATGAAATGATGTTTTAATAATTTCTGCATGGGCAGGATGAAGAGACAAACCTAACTGAGGGTGTTGATCCTTGGGATAGTTTGGGGCAGTGCTGCCGGTAGGATTGAATTAGTTCTATTTGTATGGGCTATGGATTTGTGTCCACCCATCCTCATTTCGACTTTTCTTTTCTCTCTCTCTCTCTGTATGTGTGTAATATTTTTATTGAGATTTTCCAATATATTTTAACATAACCAATACTGTACTATTGTAAATAAAAAGCCACATTTTATATTTTCTATACCCCCCGACTTCCCCCAATTTCCCTTTCTGGTTTATCACACATTCATTTCTTCTGCCTATAATTCTATTTAACTTGTACATTGAAATTAAACTTATACCTTATTAACATTTTATTAACATTTTACCCTCATATTTGTAAAGAAAAGGAAGGTACCTTTTTCATATGTGGTGGAATTGTAAAATAATTAGAAATTACTGGGATATGATTTATAATGAAATGAAAAAAAAATGTTCAGGATAACTTTTGTTAAAAGACCAGAAGCATTTTTATTAGGTATTTTAGGTCAAGATCTACCAAAAGACAAGAAGAAATTATTTATGTATGTGACAACAGTGGCCAGAATCTTATTAGCTCAAAGATGGAAAAGTGAAGAAATACCACGAAAGAACAATGGCAAGAAAAGTTGATGGAATATGCTGAAATGGTGAAGTTAACTGAGAGACTCAAAGATAAGGACAATAATGACTTTCATGATGTATATACAGAAACAATGTACTGAAATGAACTCAGGATTTGACTAAGACACTTACAATTGATAAATATAAATAGAAAAAAACAAATATGAGGGTTTACTTTGACTTTTCTGATCCATCCTGTCTTATTAACGTATGAAATTATCGATATATTTAATAATAAAAGAGCTGAAAATAAGGAAGACCCACCCCTATCCTTAGCTGTCAAAACAAGGGTCTGTTTTAGAACTGGCTTGCTTGCTTCTTATCCCTGGAAAATTCAGCTCTGCTAGCTTCTTGCATTCTAGGAGGAAAGGGTAAGAGGTTTCTCATCTCTGATAATACATCTACTAAAAATCTTGCAAACCTCCTGGGACCTTCTGTTCATTTTACTTCTTTCATGCTGTAAACCTGCAGCCACAACTTGGTGCAAGAAGCTGGCAGAGCTGTGCAGAGATGGTAGGCTTGCCAGATGTTTAGTGCTTGCTGAGACTGGGATTTGCAGCACCTCTTGGGTGTGGGTTTCTCCAGATCTACTGGATCTGTGTACTGTTCCCCTAATTGGTAAACAGTAAGAGGTAGTTCTTCAGTAAAGAGCCTTCTGGCCCTGGGCTGACTCCACCCACTTAGGTTGGCCCTGAATCCCTCTGGGCATTAAGGGATATAAAAGGTTCTTTGTTTCGGCTCAGCCATATTTGAGCAGCATGGCTTCTGTGAGCTTCATCTTTCGCCTTGACTCTTTGATTTGTCGATTGCTCCCGATTCCTGCTGAGTCTCACTGCTTGCAGTTCCTGGCTCATCCTACTGTGCTGCCCACAGTCCAGCTGTAGCTTTCACCAGACACGCTTACTCAGTTTACCCACTGGTTCGCACTTTCAACTTGGTGACTGCCAGTCTGATGGAATTCCACATCCTGGTAAGGCAGCGGCTTAGAATTAATTTTGCATAAGTAGAAGAAACTGTGTTGATTGTGCTCGTGCTTAGGGATACAAAGCAATGTGGCCTTAGAAAGAGTGTGCATGTGTGTGTGTGTGTGTTATGGGATGATGATGATGATTATTATTATTATTGTTAAAAATATTACTCTAAACTTCTCATTGCTGTATACAAATACAACAAAGTTAAAAAAAATTATGTTAAAGCTTTTATATTATAAATAATATTTCAAATTCCCCTTGTTAACGGAAAAATCTGAGGACTCCCTTGGACAAAAACAAAGACACCAACCAGGATAACTTGGAGCAAAACAGCAGCCTGTAGGCTTGGCCTTTATTGAACTGTTGCAACAGCGTGCTCCCCTCATTTGCAGGAGAGAGGAAAGACACAGAAAAAATGGTGTGCAAGGCCTTATAAAGACTTTTGAAATTCCCATCCTGTAGATCAAGCCCACCCCCAGAAACATCATGCATACATCACAGAAAGGAGGGGTTGAGGGAGGAGTTGTGGTGGTAACCTGAGTGTCCTGTCACCTGGCTGGTTCTCCCTTTCCCCCTCCCCATGAGTACTTTCCAGGTGACAGAGGGGAGTTTGCAGTTTCCTGCCCCCAGAGGGAAGAGCTGATTATTGTCCTTTGTTCCAGTCTGTGCTGAATCCACTCCTATATGCAAGTTCTTTGTGATCTTGATGGTCTTCTGTCTAGGACCATCAGGGTTGGCATAGAACTGGGCAGGGCTCCTGTGGATGTGCTGGTATGCTCAAGGGATTATGGCTGCCCTGTATCAAACCTTCCCCATTTTGTAGTCCTTCCTTCATGGAGTAAAATAAAAGTGGAACAGTGAAAATCCGATGTATGGTTGATTTTCTATGAATTTATAACAGAAGTGTAGCTTATGTAGTGTGAGGGTGTGAGTGTGTGTGAAGTTTGTACAAACTGAATGATTGGCGGGGGGTTTCCTGCTACACCCTATAGCCCCGTTCCCCTTCACCCATGTGTGATCTCAATATATTTTTTTACTTCTTCCGTCTTGTTATAATTTAATCATTGTTCAATTGATTCTTTTATTATTTCCTTACTTACCCCTGCACGTTTTACACGTTATCTATTAATGTTCCAGTTCTAGAACCATATTTTTTCATATATTCCTTCACTCCCTCCCATCAATTTTGCCATTTCCACAGACTCACAGAGTTTACTTTGCCATTCTAACAATGATGGTATTTTCTCCCCCTTCCTGTTCTTTGCGATCAGTATTCTGGCTGCTGCTGTTGCATAAAGGAATACATTTTTCTTATCTCTGGGAATGTCATTTGATATTAGGCCTAACAAAAAAAACCTCTGGTTTTTTGGCAAACGAAATCTTGAATAATTTTTTCAGCTCCTCATATACATCTTTCCAAAATATCCTTACAATTTTACATCCCAACCATGTATGATAAAAGGTTCCCACCTCCCTCTTACATTTCCAGCATAAGTTTGACTGCTTTTTGTAAATCTTAGCCAATTTTTCCGGAGTAAGGTACCAACGGTAAAACATTTTCATCATATTCTCTTTTATCGTATAACAGGCTGTGAAATTGATATCCACCTTCCACAACCTTTCCCAATTTTCCAATTGGATTGTATGACCAAAATCCTTTGCCCACTTTATCATTACTTCTTTAGTTGTTTCATCCTTCAATTCCCACTCTAACAGCAAGTTATACATTTTAGAGATGGTCTTCTTTTTAGGTTGTATTAATTCACTTTGCAATTTTGACACTTTTTCTTCAAAGCCTTTCTTTTTATCCTGATTAAATCTATGAACTACTTGGTGGTATTGCAACCAGCTATTGCAGTATCTGCTAATCTCCTCATAGGGTTTTAATCTTATCTCACCCTCTCCTTCCATTAGTAGTTGTTGATACGTGGGCCATACTGTTTCTGTGTTCCTTTTTTTCACTGCTATAACTTCCATGGGTGACACCCACCGCAGTATCTTTGGTTATGGGATGATTATTTGGGATTCTGGTGGAGTAACTTCTGTGCAAAAATGCCTGGGTGGGTCATATGACCACATTAACTTAGACTCCCACCCAGATGTTCCGATTCACACAACCCCTGGTTGTGCATTGGTAGTGTGCATTGCTAGGGAATCAAAGGGACATGTGATATATACCCATGACTAGGGTATGACCAATACATTTTGGCATCTGAGGCAAACCCACAAAATGGTGCCCCTGCATACACCAGGGAAGAAGGGGTGAGTGGCAATATACTGCAGGAAAAGAAAGACCTACATTGGGAACAAGGGAGTGAGTGAAGATCTACAGAGGGGACAGGGGTTGTGGTCAAATCAGCCTTAAAGGTAAAGGGACCCCTGACCATTAGGTCCAGTCATGGCCAATTCTGGGGTTGCGGCGCTCATCTCGCTTTACTGGCCAAGGGAGCCGGCGTACAGCTTCCAGGTCATGTGGCCAGCATGACTAAGCCGCTTCTGGCGAACCAGAGCAGCACACGGAAATGCCGTTTGCCTTCCCGCCAGAGCGGTACCTATTTATCTACTTGCACTTTGATGTGCTTTCAAACTGCTAGATGGGCAGGAGCAGGGACCGAGAAACTGGAGCTCACCCCGTCATGGGGATTCAAACCGCCGACCTTCTGATCGGCAAGTCCTAGGCTCTGTGGTTTAACCCACAGTGCCACCCGCGTCCCTTACAAATCAGCCTTACCCAACAGTTAATCAAAGGCTGCCGCGGGCTCTGGTACACATTTGTATGTGCTAACGTATATTTATAGATGCCTCTGGGCAAATTAAGCTGGTGGTCGGCTGGACTTTCATCAGCATCGTGCTTTTCATTGTTCTCCGCTGTAAGCAAAGTTTTTAAAAGAGGATGGAAAGGTGCATTGGGGCTTGGGGTTAGCATAAAAGACCTGGGGACTTGGCCCTAATAATGCCCTTGACCAGTAAAATAGACAGAGGCTGACTGTGTACTAATCAAACATGTAGCTGTGTGGTTTTGTAACCCTGCTATATCCCATTTCTTTAAAATGCACGGTTTCATTTCATTGCAACATTTATCCCATTATTGCAAATCAGTGCAGGGGCATAGTAATAAAGGAAGCTGCTTAACTGTTGCAACACCTGTGGAAACATCAAAGTGCTGTAAATATAGAGAGCTATGGTATGCACTGAAAAAATAGTGAATATGTTTGCCAACCTAGCAGTTCAAAAGCGCGTCAAAGTGCAAGTAGATAAATACCTTCGGCGGGAAGGTAAACAGCGTTTCCGTGGGCTGCTCTGGTTCGCCAGAAGCGGCTGAGTCATGCTGGCCACATGACCCGGAAGCTGTATTCTGGCTCCCTCGGCCAATAGAGCGAGATGAGCACCGCAACCCCAGAGTCGTCCGTGACTGGACCTAATGGTCAGGGGTCCCTTTACCTTTATGTTTGCAACTATCACATTCCATCTTAGCTCCCAAGAGCTCAGGGTGCTGCATGCTGGCTTCTCCTAGTTTCAAAAACCTGTTGGGTGGTCTTGAGAGAGAGAGAGCACTATGCAGTGGTACCTCGGGTTACATACACTTCAGGTTACAGACTCTGCTAAGCCAGAAATAGTGCTTCAGGTTAAGAACTTTGCTTCAGGATGAGAACAGAAATTATGCTCCGGTGGCGCAGCAGGAGGCCCCATTAGCTAAAGTGGTGCTTCAGGTTAAGAACAGTTTCAGGTTAAGTACGGACCTCCGGAACAAATTAAGTACTTAACCTGAGGTACCAATGTACATCTCACCTGAGTGGTAATTTGAAACCAAGTCTCCCTGGTCCTGGTTCTCAAGTCTAGCTCAGGAGTGGGAAAATTGTGGCCCTCTTGACATTTCTGAACTACAACTTACATCATACCTGACCATTGACCATGCTATTTGGGAGTCCAACTACAACTGGAGGGTGACAGGTTCCCCAGCAATGCTCTAGCCACTCTACCATACTATACCCTACCATAACATTTTGAATCCATAATCCTGGACACCATCTTCACGTTTTTTATTGTGAGAGCACAGGGACCATTTCAGTTGCCATGACCTTGCGTGATCTCTCACGGTGGTTCCCCCACTCCCCAAAAAGTGCTTTCCCAGGCATGATGCCCCAAAACACATGTTTTGGGGTTGCCGTGTGAGATCACAGACCCCGAGAAAGCACTTTTCCCATGGTGTGTGTGATCACACTGCAAAATCATGTGAGATCACAGCAACCAAAATGGCCCCTGTTCTTTCACAATAAAAAATGAGATGTCCCAATTTTTCTGGGATGCTTGCCGGGTATTCCGTACTGTACTGTCATTTCCAGTACAGGCTGATGTTGGCAGATATTTCATTAACTTCCATCAGCCCGACCAATTCAGAAGATGGGATGCTGTATCTTAATGTTGAACCTTACTTTGCTGGCTCACCATTCTTACTTGCATCCAATGGGTGATTTATATGCATGTGCTATTTGACACATCTGGCACTGAAACAAATAGATTTGGCTGCTCTTTCCTTGTCCTTACTGGAATCTATCACACAGCAGCCCATTAAACATTGAAATCTAGTGGAGCTCCAACATAATCTGCTATGCATTAAGTGCACGCATATGGGTTCTGTGGTTTACTTTTGTTTAAAGGGAAACAAAACATTGCAGAACAAATGCTCTGTATGGGCATTGCATCTTTCTTTCTGCATAGGAACCTTCCTTCCTCCACATTCTCTATGGTGACTGATTTTTAGAAAAAGTATTTGGATAGCTTTTAGAACACTTGACATTCATTAGACATTCATAAAAACAAGAACAGTCACAGCAAAAACAAAACACTGCTACATTACTGTGAAGTTACCTGTATCAGGGAAATATTTACCAAATGCCAGTTTAGGACTGCAAACTGTTCTTGTTCTATCTGTGAAATGAATACTTATATTTTACTGAATTTTTTCAGGGGACAAGAAATTAAAACGGAAAGAAATTTTAAAAAGAAAAAGGTGCTTGAAACTGTGATACAATACGATAATGTGTATATAAGCACAGTCGTACCTCCGCTTACATATCCTTCTGGATATGTAAACTTTGGGATGCGATAAATACCACATTTTTTTTTTTTTTAAAAAGGCAGTATCAGATAATTTTATTCAGTGACTTTTATAGATAGAAAGTCCTGCTTGTTGGCATCCTTGGAGTTATATTATTATACATTCTGCATGGATGATAGTGAACTAAGGTTTCTCAACATGGCCGCTTCATTCTGTAATAATTTTTTATTAGTTTTCAATTACAGTTGTGCCACTGGCGTGATCCAGCAGTTGAGTCCTGTGCTCACAGTGGCCAGAGACTCCTTAAACAACTCCCTAGCAACAGATATTCTGGCTCCTAATTGAAAACTGTCTGAGGGGAAAGTCTCTTTCAGGGAGGCTTGACTGAGCAAATCAATTGCACCTGGTAAGGTGTGGCATTGCACCATATGATTGACAGGTGACATCACTTGATTGGTGGGTGAGCCTGGCTTAAAATAAAAATAAAAATTGCCAAGCGAGTTTGGATCTCTGGAAGGTCAAGATTAGCCCAGGGACTACCCTATTTCTGTCCAAGAGGATCAGACAGCGGTTCATATCTACTATTATTATTTTATTACATTGTTTGAAAATTAATTTGGGGTTGTTGAATGTGATTCCAAACAGAGGATTTACCCAAAAGAAATGTATTGCTTGTTTCTTTCAGGTATAACCAATGGAGCGTTTGGTGCTTTGGATGGTAGTTCTCTATGTACTATTGCATTCTGGCCTGTTTGAAAATCAAGGTATGTATATGAATGCTTGTTTCCTTGGAAAAAAATAGTACATATATAGCAAGGCAACAATGTGTGTTTGAGTGTGTGTACCAACTGGGATTGGTAATTTCCTGCTTTTAAAAAGAAAACTGGTAGTACTTACGAGTATGTACCATAGTACAGTAGTACCTCGGTTTAAGAACAGTCCGGTTTAAGAATGATTTGGTTTACAAACTCCACAAAACCGGAAATAGTGTCCCAGTTTGAGAACTGTGCCTCGGTCTAAGAACGGAAGCCAATTGGTGGAAGGGCACCAGCGGCGAGAGGCCTCATTAGGGAAAGTGTGCCTTGGTTTAAGAAAGGTTTCGGTTTAAGAACGGATTTCCGGAACGGATTAAGTTCGTAAACTGAGGTACCACTATATTCAATGGAGCACACTTCTGAGTAGACAAGTAAATAATTGCACTGTAAAGCATATTTTCAGGCCAAATGAGGTACATTTTCTAGGTATCTGTGCCCTTAAGTGCAGGGATTTTTAGTTATTTTACACAATGCAGAAGTACCAGGTTACAGTGGTACCTTGGGTTAAGTACTTAATTCATTCCGGAGGTCCGTTCTTAACCTGAAACTGTTCTTAACCTGAAGCACCACTTTAGCTAATGGGGCCTCCTGCTGCCGCCGCGCCACCGGAGCATGATTTATGTTCTCATCCTGAAGCAAAGTTCTTAACCCAAGGTACTATTTCTGGGTTAGCAGAGTCTGTAACCTAAAGCATATTTAACCTGAAGCGTATGTAACCCAAGGTACCACTGTATATGCTACGCCACCGTTGATGGAACTATTCTTGGGTAAATGTTACCCTAAAGATTGTTCAGCAGATCCTGAAGTGTCAGTGAGTCTTTTCTTTTCTCCCTTAGATCGTAATCTGTTTCAACCTAGAAACCTTGAGATTTCCATGAACATTCGTCTTCAGCAGCTATCAGTGAAATGGGATGTTGGCGATGATTCTGAAGCATATTACTCTGAAACAGATCTTGTTTTTAATATCCAAGTCAATCGAACCGAAGAGAAGATTATTGACTTCCCAACTTTTCGTGAAATTCCCAGACCCTGGCCTCTCCAGGTATAGGTGGGAAAGGCCTAGAACTTTTGCCTATCAATGTAGTTAATACTGAGCTAGATGGATCAATGGTCTGGCTCAGTTTAAGATGGCTTCCTATGTTCCTATGAAGATAAGCCACATACATATGTGTTCTCTTCTATGCAAGTTATTCAAAATACACTTACCAGGCTGCATTAGAAAAAGCAAAACATTTGAATATAGGCTGGGGAAAGTTATTGTTCTATGTTGAGTTGAAACCCAGGATTCTTAATGCCTGCCACAATAGTTAGCCAGTTCCTTAAACTGCTGTAAGTACCCAGAATTGTAAATGCAAAAGGGCTGAATCATAGAATTAAATACAGTAGCACCTTGGCTTACGTTAGGGTAACGTAAACTTCGGGTTGCAAAAGCGGCAAACCCAGGAGTGTTTCACCACATGTGCATGCTCAGAAGCAGTTTACTGTCACGCACACATGCGCAGAAGCGGTCTACTGCTTCTCCTCCGGTTGCGAAAACCTCAGGTTCCGGCCGGATCTCCGGAACAGTTCCTGTTCGCAATCGGAGATACCACTGTAGTATCTTTTCTCTAGTCTTATTTTCTGGGATATAAAGGCATATTTATGAAAGAATTGCCTTCCTCATTTGCTCTTGAGGAACAACAAAGCTTTCACATTCAGGCAATGGCTGATTAATGCGCGTCCAAAAGACCCACATGCGCATTGCACTGAACCCAGAAGTGACCCGAAACTGTCAATCAACACAGCATGAAAAGGCTGTAATGGGGAGAGGAGTGTCATGGGGCAGGGAGCACTTCTGCATGCAGGGGTCAGCAACAGAACCCCCATTTGAAATTGCTATCAGCTGTGTACACTTTTTTTAAAACAAACAAACAAACAAACCCCAGGTCTGTAAGGCATTGCCAATTTCTCCTTGGATTTTGTTAGCACATAATAAAGCATGGGCTGTAAGTTTTGTGAATAAAGTTGTTTAAAATAATCAAAATAATTCAGTATTTAAGCTAATGTTTAGTCCTTTTAAAAGTAGATCCCAGTGTTCAATAGTCCAGCAATAAATGGAATGCTGAGGTGTCAAGCAAATCTAGTGGATTTTGTTACAGAAATTTAAGGTATATTGAATACACTTAACACACACTTCAAGCTATCATTTAATCTGACAAAGTAGAAAGTATTATCTGCCTAACCTATCTAACTGAAAACAAGTGGAACATAAGAGATAAGTCATGTGGGTGGGTGGGTGTGACTAGATCTTTGACCGAGTTGCTAAACCGAGCTGATATTAGTGGAGGTAGCTTTCAACGTATTGGTCTTACGTAAGTTTTATTGAATGTCCAAAATTAGCGACTGCCTCAACTCGTATGTGAACGTTGCCAATTCCCAGGCACATTTTGCAAAAGTCAGAAAACTGAAAAGGCACCACTGATGTATGTTGACAGTCACCATGCATTTACTTGGAAGTCTGGAAGTGATTCAGGCTTATTCGTTTAGTCCGAGATCCAGTGTTCTCTTTCACCAAAAGTGACTAACCAAGAAAACCAAGGAAGTTCACTGAGTGACCTTGGGCCAGTCACTGCCTCTTAGCCTAATCTACGTCACAGGGTGGTTGTGGGAATTAAATGAGGAGGGGGAAGAACCATGTAAGACACGCTGAGCTCCATGGAGGCCAAAGGTGGGATATAAATTCAACAAATAAATAAATAAACAAACTAGAAAGACTTTCTGGAATGTTGTAGGGAGACCTGTTTAATAGTGTGGTCTGTGTCACATGGGGCTGCAGTGAGAGAGGGAGGAATTGCCTGGAATTGAGCAGAGGATTCTTAAGCCAATGTTTAAGTTCAGTAGACACCCCCTCTCACGGCACTGCAACCTCGTGCAACACAGCCAAAAATGTTGCGGTAGGTCTCCCTGATCTCTTGGAGGGATGAGGCGCAGTGGCTTCCACAGAGGATGAGGAGGAAGAAGAAGGAATAAGGAAAGATCTGTTGTGCGAGCTTGAGTTCTGCTCATGCAACATTGGAGACAGCCCTATGATTATTATTTTTAGAATGGTCACTCCTCCACATATACAGATGCCTGCACATTTCATAAGCTAAAGGGTATAATCTATAGAACTTGAGAGTTGGAAGGGACCATAAGGATCATCTAGTCCAGGGCTCTGCAACCTTTAAGACAAAAAGAGCCACTTGGACCCGTTTCCGAAGGAAAAAAAAACTGGGAGCCGCAAAACCATTGCGACATTTAAAACAAATATATCTCCGGAGCCGCAATCTGACAGCAGGCGGGAAGGTGACGTCGGGACGGTGCGTGACTAACGCACGCACCACCCCCATGCGACGTCACAGCCAGTACAGCGCCCGCCACAGTGGGGAGTGTCGGGGCGCACAATGCGCCTCCTCCCCTCGCTAGTATTCATCCCGGAGCGGCGGCAAAGGTGTAAAAGAGCCACATGCGGCTCCGGAGCCACAGGTTGCAGACCTCTGATCTAGTCCATGGTGGTCCAACTCGTGGTCCAAGGGCCACACGCAGCCCTCAATGTCATTTTGGGCAGCTCTTGGCAACATTTGATGTTCCCCTACAGGTAGATGAGGCACTGGGTTTGGGGAAGGCGGTGTGAGGGTTCTGATAGAGTCCTAGAGTGCTCCGCCGTCTTAGTTAGTGCCTAGTTAGTGCTTTCTCAGCTTTGGGAAGGAGGTGGGAGAACTCTAGGACAATGCCAGAGCCTTGCACCTCCTTCTCAATCTCTTTGGGAAGGCAGCGCAAGGGCTGGGGGCTGGAGTGGGCTTTAAATATTGGCCTCGCCACCTCCCCTGTTGTGCAACGATGTATTGTCCAGCCTGTGGGTTCTGTGTCAAAGTACTCTTTTCAGACCCATTTGGTCTGAAAGGTTGGCCTGTCCTGATCTAGTCCAACCCCCTGCAGTGCAGGAATCTTGCACCCAACATGGGGCTCAAACCCACAACCATGAGATTAAGAGTCTCATGCTCTACTGATAGGAGTTGTCCCTAATTATTCAATATATATTGCCTTGCTGTTTTCTTTTCAAATGCCTGCTTTTTAGGAGAATTATACGACCACTGTCAGTAAATCAAATAGACATCTGCAATGGAACTGGACTTCCGAAATACCCTTGGAGTGTGCAGCTCATGCAGTAAGGATCAGGAGCACGGTGAGGTTTTCTGAAGTTTGGAGCGACTGGAGCCCATGGAAGACAGCAGATGGTGAGCAAACATTGTCACCTTTAAGTATGAAAGAGCAAAATGCCCATTGGGGGAACTGTATTATCACTGCTGAATGCAAGGACAGAGAGCCTATAGCCTGGCCGATAGCAAGGGCATTTTTGAAAGCAGTTGCTCCAAATATAAGGCATGCTTATTTACACATTTACACACACGTTTTGTTGAAGAACAGCGTTGCAGAATCTGAGGAAGCATGATTTTTGAAAGATTTTGGAAGAATTTTGAAAGAATTTTGTGCTTCATTTTTCATGTCCTTTTGGGAAGTGTTGATGTGTTCGATTTGCATTAAGAGCAAACAGAACCTATCTTATCTGCTTACTCTCTTCCTTGCTTGCTTGATGATTTAATTTCTGTATTGCTCAATATACTGCAAATGTCTCTAAGCTGTGTACAGAAAACTGAAGCAACAACAGCTAAAATGTAAAAATTACATACGTTTGCATGTAAAAATGTTACATTAGTACAACGTTACACACAAACACACACACATATATAATCCATATCAATTCATTTTCCTTCTGACACTGCTTCCATCCCTAGGACTAATTAGAGTCATTTCAAAATGTAGCTTTGGGATGAAAATACTCTATTTTTATAGAAACAGCAAAACCATAATGGCTCACAAATGCTGCCTCATCATTCTGTGTTCTCCTTTAAATTGAACAAAGATTTCATTACCACATGCACTTTCTATTCATGGGATCAGTGGGTGTTTCTTCGCAAAATACTTAGAAAAATAATTAAGTAGCAGGAAATACAGGAAATTGCAGACAGCTCAACTTATGCCAACTTTCACTCTTCTTTCAAAAACATCATCAAAACCCTCCTTTTCCATGACGCCTTTGACACAACTCCCTAATTCCAAAACAGCATGCCTAAGTTAGTATAACTAAAATGCATATATATTCTTCCTCTGCTTTCTTTTGGCTCCACATCCCTCCACTGCCTCCACAACACTAACGATAAAGTGGGAAACCCCCTGAGGCTTAGAATTAACCTATTGTGTACTGTAGAGTACCAAGGCACTATTTAAATAACTATAGTGCACATGGCAACACTTTATTGCCTTTATATTTCTCTATTTTTTCCATTTATGAGTTGCTTTGCATAAGATATCTCAAAGCAATCTAAGAATGAAAACATCAACAACAAAAACAACCATAGCAGAAATTTCATATGTAAAGCTATTAAAGCCATTACGTTGTTGGCATCCGTCTGTCTAGAGAAAGAATGGAATGTACAACTTGAGGTGAAATGAAACTGAATGTTATCTCCCCATGCGCAAGCCTAGGCAGTGAGTATAGAGGTCCTGGGTTGCCCAGACAATGACACCCCCCCAAGCCTTGCTGATGTGGTCCAAAGGAAAGCAGAGCAAAACATTTGGCACCAGATTGACAGCAGGAGTTGCCAGAAGGAGGTGTACAAGGCGCCATCCAACCGTCTTAGGGACTCCACTCCCGATTTGTGTAGGAGAGCAGGGACGCGGACTTATAAAAAATATTGGGGGGGGGGCCCGGGAAAGCTCATGAATAATAAATAAGCTCATGAATATGCAAATAAAGTGGCGCCAACTCCTCGTGAGCGAATAGGGGAGAGCGTGCTGTGCCTATTAATCAGCTCCAAAGGAAATTGGGTGGAGCTTTTGCTCGGGAGGGAGGGCAGGAGGCATGCAGGCAGCCCGACCCTGTGCATTTTGGGCTGGGGGAGGGGCAGCGATGGCGCTCTGCTGGAGGGGCGCCGGAGATTATTGGGGGGGCAGAGCCCCCCCAAACGAATTTTTGAGGGGGCTCGGGCCCCCTCAAGCCCCATGGAGTCGGCACCTATGTAGGAGAGGTCACTTCGATGCTGCTAATGCAAGCAAAACAATGAAGGAGGTAGCAGTTATGAGTTTCTTGTCCCTGCAGCCACAGCAGGTGCCGTGATTATCCAGTGGTTTTACTTCACCCACAGAGGTGCACTCCATTGTCTCTTGAGACTGATGGATGCCAATAACAACATGGGAGCAATCTCTTCTCCCCAACTCCCCAATAGATATCAAGGAAACTTCTGAGACAACTTTGAGATGAAACAACAACTTCCAGATGGTTTGTTGTTTGGTTTCTTACCGCAAAAAGCTCAGAGCCATGTAGAACTTTTAGGACTGTCCTATGTACTTAACAGCGTGAGCTTTCATAGAAAGAAGCCTTTGAGGTGGTGATGAAGTCACACACACAAATGTACAGTGAGTTCTAGTTACAGTGAATGAAACGTAATCCTATAATACTTCTTCAGAAGTAAGCCTCATTGTGTTCGTTGTGTTTATTCTCTGGTAGGAATTGTTGAATTGTTGCCCTGGAAACTATTTTTTTATTTTTAAATTAAAACTCTTAATTTACGGAGTGGGGCTGGAATGCCTCAAAGGGTGCCTGTTTCATTGTCACAATTATATGTACAAGCAAATCTCTCTCTCTCTCCCCCCCCCCCCGTTTCTTTGTTCAGGGCTGGATGTCGTAGACATTTGCTGGCATTTCTTATGGCCAGAGGGTAATAAGTTCATTGAAATGGGTTCTGACGTCAAGTATTGCTGCATTGGGGCGGAAAATAAGAGTGTGCCAAAATTTTATTTTGGTGATAAGCAGATGAACGTTGGACTGCAACGAAGAGTATTAATTACTTTGAAAAATGTTACCCGTTCCAAGAGACTTGGCTACACTATCCAGTGTGATTCCGAAAGCGCATCTCTCTTTGTGACCAGTAAGCAGAAAATATTTGGTGTTTCCATTGAGGGAGGGCATTGTGTCCATCTGAGCAGCTTTTTATACTTCCTGGCCAGGTTCATGAAATTTTGTAACAGGAATATCTGAAGAGGAGCTAATGTCCTAAAGTAGGGGTGACGAACCTTCTTTCCTCCTGACCAGAGCTTCTCTTTATCCTCTGAGCAAGAGGCCTTATCACAGTTCAAGGGCACATTCTATCTGATAAGAGAACTTGAGGAGGACCACTGATGTGCCTGGTCTGGGGAGAGTCCTGTGGGCTAGATGAAGACCAGGGGGCGAGACACTTGACGTTCCTCACCCTCTTTCCAAAGGACTGCCTCCTTCCGTTCTTCACACACCTCAAGATATGGAGAGGCCCTTCTCCATATCCTGATACGTGTGGGTGGGTGCTAGGTTAAGTTGGGAGAATGAGAGAGTTGTTTATGTGGTCACACCTCAGTTTGTGCCCCATGTCTTGTTAAGTTCCTACATCTGGTGATGAGTTTTGTTCATACGTGCTTTTTAATTCCCCATGTTTTTTGGGCCTGAATTGGGTGTTTTAATAATTTTCCATGCAGTTTTCAGCTTTAAAAATACTGCTGATGATTGTTCTGTTCTTTGGACATTAGTAGCCATCTTGAGTGAAAGTTTGCAAAGTAGAAAGATATGATATAAATTTTCCTAATAAATGAATATCCTGAAAGTCACCATGACCGGCTCTGTCAAAGGTGGTAAAAATATCAGATCAGATTGATTTGATCTGCAAAATTGGTAGCCAGTGGATGGTGTGCTCACAGCTGACCCTAAGAGTAATTGTTTTCAAAGGTGGTTGAAAGAATGAAATGAAAGAAACATTATAACCCAGCCTTGTTTCAACAGACCAGCCTGATAAACCCAAAGACCTAGCCTGCAAAACAGAAGACATGATTAACTTAGAGTGTACCTGGCACCCTGGTGCTAAAAATATGGATGCTGAGTTGCTATGTCCAGCAAGCTTCACCTTGTCTGATGGGTAAGTGTTCTGAAACCCTGATCCTGACAGGAGAGTTCCTTAGGAAGTGACAACAGTTATGCCAGCCATCATAGTATACCTTTTTTTGAGGAAATGAGTTGATGACAAAATGAATTACAGGGACAGAAAGTGTCCTGGGAGATGACCAGAGGGTTGGATCAAATGGATTATTTGCATACAGGACTTAGGTAGAGGAAACACTTTACCTTTGTGCCATAGGGGTGGAGGGGCTAATAATAATAATAATAATAATAATAATAATAATAATAATAATAATATAAAAACAACTTTTATTTATATCCCACCCTCCGCAGCCAAAGTCAGGCTCAGGGTGGCTAACATCAAATATATAACATTAGTATAAAATCAAACAATAATTAAATTACCTCCTAAAAACAGGTCAAAATCAAATTAAAGTCTAATTAGATGGCTTTCTGCAGGGTTAGGGTTGGGAACAGTAAGTGCTGATCAGTAAGTGCTATAGCCCTCCAGATGATGTTAAGATACCATTCCCATCATCCCTGAGAGCCCTGACTAATGGTCATGCTGGCTGCGGCTTAAAGGACATGGTTCAGAAGGAAACCTAGTTAGTGCTAACTAGGAATTTGTAGTGGAGGTGGTAGGGTGTGTCATTTTAGGGGGTGAAATTTTTTCAAACTTCTTAAGTGAGGGGACTTTAAAATATGCTTTTGAGTGTGAGGAATTCAACTCTGCTATTCTTTTTGTGATTGGACAACATTTAGCTTGGTAAGTCTACGCTTGAAGAAGAAGCACATAAACTGCTTTCGAAAAACCAAAGAATTTTAATTTTACCTTCTGAAAATGTCAAGTAATGCTTAATAATAATAATAAACTGCAAGTACTTGGCAATCATTTTTAATGATTTCTATGCATTTTTACACACATTTTACTTACCAAGCAAAACTAAATTATATTAATTCAACTAAAATATATTTTGAAATCTCAAGTAAGTTACAACATTTTAGCTCCCCTCATTTTTGGAATTTGAAAGTTGAAAAATTCAACATGCCCTACTGGGGGTGGTGTGGGTGGTTGGTGGGAGAAATGTATGCATTTTTTTAAACCTTGATTTCCACTTCTATTATGGTCCAAATATTCTCTAATATTCTATTTCTGATGGAAGAACAATAAACTCTCTTTTCTTCCCATCCGAAACGTCAATCACCATTTCTTGAAAGTTCTTCCAGTGAAACGTATTGTAGCTCGACCTCTTCCCCATTCTGTTCATTCAAGATTGGCAAGCAAACCATATACAATTTAATACTGACATCCAGAAATTGCATTGGAGAGAAACTTACCAATCTTACTGTTGATGTAGCCCACAGAGGTAAGAGTTTATTTCCTCTATCAGTGTTACACTTTACCTACTACCACCATCTGAAAATAAAGAATAGGCTCCTGCATATTGCAGCTGGGGCAAAACATGAAACAAAATTCAAGCTACAACTTGACATCCCCAAGTGGGTAAAACAAACTCTTAGGTGATCCAGTGCACAAAGAAAATTCTGGGCAAGCTGAAATTCCAGATTGGTAAATCTCAGCAAATATCTCCATTTTACCCTGTTCTGTTTGCTCCCAAGTGATAAGAGGATGATACTCCTTACTGCTACCAATGGCAGCAGAAGAAGTAGGAACACAGAAAGCTGTCTTCTATCAAGCACCAAGTCCATCTAGTTCAATATTGTCTATTCTGAAGAGCACTGGCTCCCCAGGGTTTCAGAAGGGCTACTTGGAGATGCTGGAATCTCCTGCATGCAGAGCAGGCGCTCTACCAGTGAGATAAGGCCAAGCTAAATGCTTGTGTTAATTTTAACCCATGAGATGGTAGTGCTTGCAATGCACTGCGTTGCCCCCTTGGTATTTCCCAGTTTCAGTATGTGATAAAGATCCAGCTCCAAATTTCCTGCTGCTCTTTCCTTACAGGTTGGCTGCTATGAGAACAGGATTCTGGACTAGATGTACCATTGGCCTGATACACAACTTAATTGCCTCCAGAACTTAAACGGGGTGCAAAACAAGAACAATATGGAATTCCCCCCCCCAGTTGCCTGTAGGGTGAACTACATTTAGCTGCTGAATGAATAAAATAATAGTCAAGGCATATCATCTATATTATTATTTTTAAGATTTTTTATTGATACAACAAGAAAAAAGAAAAAAACACAAATACCAAATTACACACAGGAATAACTATAGACACATAATTTTCTTAGCAAACATTATAATGTATATTGGTCTTAACACTAAAGACCCAACCTCCCGTCTATTCCATATTTCGATTTCATAATACTTATTGCCAATACACACTTTTATTATAATTAAACTTATTCTTAATATATCTAATTTTGTTTATCTACCTTGCACTATTACTGAAGTTCATTTATATTAACAATGAAAGTTGACATGACCTTCAGAAGGATCTATACCAGGTTATCGGTGGGGTGGGCTTTTGTTGTTGTTGTAAGGGATGGTCCACCGAATATTATGCAAGGGAGATTAGCCGTAGTTATGGATACTGAAAGCACCAGTTTCCCCCAGGCTTGATTTGGATTGAGACTGACACTCATGGACAAAAATAGCAACTAAATGCTCTGATCAATGCACATATCTCCTGCTCGCCCCCTCACCTTAGTTCTCCTGCTCTCTCTCATTTCTCCCTTCTCCCTCTTTGGTACTGCTATAGCTGTGAACCTGATGCCGGGGATGTTGGGAAACACAGCAGGACTTTTGGGAAACTTGGCTCAGTGCCCTGTTGGCATTTGAGATGAGATGAGACCTTATTTTCTTCCCTTGTCCCGTCTCCTTAGCAAAAGAAGGTTGGTGATGAGAGAGAGGGGGAATTAGTTGACTTTTTACTTTTCTTGAATTAAAAATTGTGCTGGAGAAGAAGTCTGTGTGCGGCATGTTTGTGTGTTGCAATGTTCAGCTTGGATTTGGGACAAGCATTTTGAGCTACCAGAGTTTATAACTGGGCCTTTTTTATTTCAACGATTTGTACAGTGGTACCTTAGGTTACATACGCTTCAGGTTACATACGCTTCAGGTTACAGACTCCGCTAACCCAGAAATAGTGCTTCAGGTTAAGAACTTTGCTTCAGGATGAGAACAGAAATCGGGCTCCGGCGGTGCGGCAGCAGCAGGAGGCCCCTTTAGCTAAAGTGGTGCTTCAGGTTAAGAACAGTTTCAGGTTAAGAACGGACCTCTGGAATGAATTAAGTACTTAACCCAAGGTACCACTGTATAACAGCTCCATATTTCAAAGAAATATTGGAGCAGCTTACAACATTGTACAAATATCACAAGCAGATAACACAAAAAAGCTGTTGTGACAGCACAGAACAATTTGATAAGCTATCCTTCTGAAAACAGTAACATAGAACTAAAACAATTAAC
This sequence comes from Podarcis vaucheri, assembly GCF_965113315.1. Classification (NCBI taxonomy): domain Eukaryota; kingdom Metazoa; phylum Chordata; class Lepidosauria; order Squamata; family Lacertidae; genus Podarcis; species Podarcis vaucheri. Next base: position 19,208,814 of record NC_138749.1, read on the forward strand.
ATATAGGGACTATAATGGCTACTAGCAGAACCAAAATACAACTGAGACAAGAAGACCTTCCCACCAAGTATCTACTAGCATATATTTATTTATACGGTGCTTTTTTTCTGGGGGGACACATACCCCTAAACATTTTATGAATCTCAGTTTGGCTTCATTGAGGGGTAGTATTTCAATGTGAGTAGGAAAATGAGAGTACCCCTAAACATTTTTTTTTTTTTAGAAAAAGACACTGTATTTATAAATAGCAGCAGTAGAACTCTCACTTCCTCTTATCTGAATTTATGTTCCAAGGCAGATTACAAACTGCAGCAGAGGCATCTCCACTTTTTATCATGGTATTCTATGAAACTATCCTGAAATAATTCAGAGTTATTATTGCACATTTTTTTACTGTCCAAATTCACTGAATTGCTCTTACAGAAGTGTACATTTTTCTTTCTCCCTTTCAAACTAGTTCATCCTGCAGCCCCTTACAAACTCCGTGCAGGTTATACAAACGCTACTACCATCCAGTTACAATGGCAGATAAATGAAATAAGCGAAGCCCTGTCACTGTTATGTGAAATTCATGGTGCTTCTCGCGATGGGGAACAGGTAAGAAGCAAACATGATTAGCACAAAGGAATGTGTGGTGGTCTTTTTCAGATTCATAACATTTGTGGCTTTCCTGTTAATTGCTCAAACTTTAGTGAATGCGGAGAGCTTAGAAAACACTAGACGGCAATCTTTTGCATGATTGTTTTAAGAAGTATGGAAACTAGTGCTAAAGGAAAAGCCTACTTACAAAATGTACACTTTAAAAAAAAAGGTTCAGAGGCATAGAGGCATACAAATTTTATGAAACGTGGTGTTGTTTTATTGTACATAGTTGTAAAAAAAGAAAATAACTTAAGTCCCCTGTCCACACATAAGCAGCTGTGGTTGAGAAAGCAAGAATTTGTAACAATATATTGGTCAAGGTCCTACTCCCATCCATTTTACAGACTTGTTTTGGTTTTCTTTCTTTATATTTGTTATGCTTTAAATTTAACATTGACCGTGTTGTGGTTCTTGCTGTATTCTGTGTGAAAACTCAATAAATGCAATGGTTTTTTAAAAAAAAGAATAGACAGATTAGTCTGCAAAAGCAAAGTTGTTGTTTTTTTAATGTGGCACAAAACTTTCAGCTCCTGAAGGGACCCTTGTGTGTCAAGATCTTATTCCACAGAACTGTGGCATATAGTGCTTACAAAGGAAAACACTTGTTCCCAAGTTTTTGGGAAGCCATGTTTTATGGCTTACAGCAAATGAGCTATTCTGCCACTTCTCCCCTGAACCAAAAGGGGAGATTTCGCCTCTTTTCTTTAAAATATAAAAGCAGTATAGAAACAAAATAAAATCACAGAATTGTAGAGTTGGAAGGAACACCAAGCGTCATCTAATCAGTGCAGGAATCTCAACTAAAGCACCCATGATAGCCCATGAAATTTGATTTGCTGTCACTTCCAAATGTGCGATTGAGGCTTGTTTCCCTTGAAACAAACCACAACCTGATGCCTAGCTATGTTATTGGCTTCCTGGTTGTTTGTTTCTCCTGAACTAGCCACAGTGGACCTGCATTCACACAACAAGCCACAGTGGAGGGGGGGGATTGCTTGCGTTAGGGGTGAAGTGGGGGTCATCTGCTTGTTCATTGTAAGCCGTAAACTGTGGCTTACTGTGATCAGTGGTGTGACGGATGCCCATTGTGACCAGTAGGACAGAAATAGGTGGAGCTACAGTCAACGTCAAGCAAAGCCAACTAATTCTAGTTAGGACAGAGTGAGGTTGGTGGAGCAGTGCCTCATTTGCCCCAGTGGACCAGCCAATGCTGATTATGATGTGTGAATGAGACTACTATATTGAGCTGGGCTGGCTTCCATGTAATCATGGATGTGTTTATAGCATTCATTGTTAAAGCTGTGAGCACAAAAAGTTGGTACTTTCAACCAAAGCAAATAAGCACGCATCGTAGCAAGTCTTCTATACCTTTAAAGACCCTGTGAAATATATAGATTGAACACCAACAGCACAGCCATGTTCTAAACGAAGGTCCCACCCGTAGCCAGGTCTAGCTTAGGACTCCTTGCTGACCAGTGTTGGAGTGTGTGGTCTAACACGAAAGTCCTGGTTGAAACTTGATTCCTTTTGATATAGCCCAGTTCTGCATCTTATTAGTTTCTAATGTGGATGGATGTATTGCATAACATGTTATTTTAAATGCAACAAAAGGTTTTTAACAATAGAAAGCTGTAAGTAAAGGGTAAAGGGACCCCTGACCATTAGGTCCAGTCGTGACCGACTCTGGGGTTGCGGTGCTAATCTCGCTTTATTGGCCGAGGGAGCCGGCGTACAGCTTCTGGGTCATGTGGCCAGCATGTCTAAGCCACTTCTGGCGAACCAGAGCAGCTCACAGAAACACCGTTTACCTTCCTGCGGGAGTGGTACCTATTTATCTACTTGCACTTTGACATGCTTTCGAACTGCTAGGTTGGCAGGAGCAGGGACCGAGCAACAGGAGCTCACCCATCGCGGGGATTCGAACCGCCGACCTTCTGATCGGCAAGTCCTAGGCTCTGTGGTTTAGTTTGACCCTAAACATGTTTAATGTTCATGTTTTGCAGAAAATCGTTACAGTTCAGTACAGTAAAGATTCACATCCCCAAATTATCCTGGATGGGTTGCAGCCGTCTACAAACTACACGTTAAAAGTACGCTGTGGTGCTGCTAGACATTTTTGGAAATGGAGCAAATGGAGCGAAAGTAAAACTATCCCAACAAATGAAACTGGTAGGGATTTCATGTTGTGGGGAAGAAGTTTGGGGTGACCAGGTTTATAATCCTCTTCTGCAGGATGCTGTTTGCCCACATTTTACAAAAATTGTGTGGAAATGGTCAAAAGGGCACTTTTTCACTTTTTGAATGTGCAGAATGAAAAATGGCAAAAGAATAAAAAGTGTATGGAGTAGATGACCCACTCCTCCCCAATCTCCCCCTCTCCTTCTTCCTATAATGGGCATTGGGAAGAAGATACAGTAAATTTATTTAATCTTCTACAGACCCACTTGTGTGGGTTAACTAACAAAGGGAAATAATGGCTGGTACCTGTTTTAAAACCATGGAGGCTAGCACATAAAGAGGCCTAGTAGCAGAGCTTAAATCCTATCGTTAGGCAGATTAAAGAAGCATAGGAATAGGTCATTTAACCTTCTTTTAATAATGTGTTCAGCTGCATGAAGCTGTTTTGCAGTGAAACAAGCCACACACTGAAGTAAGTTTAAAATATACTTATAGTCATGCATTGCCTTAAGCAGCCACATTAAGCAAATGCAGGCATGAACATTATTGGGTAGAAATATGTAGGGAGAGGGAGAGGGAGAGAGAGAGAGAGAGAGAGAGAGAGAGAGAGAGAGAGAGAGAGAACAGGAACAGGAAGCAAGCCTTACTTCCTCCCTTCCAGGAGAAGAGGGGATGTGACATCACTGAGCCTACTCTAGCAAATTAGAACTCTGTGATCCTTAACTCCTTCACATACTAACTAGCAATGTTAGATTTGATTACAAATCATCCACATGGACCTCATAATGCAGCAGTGGCAGCAAGGTTTTTGCTCTCCCTCTTCCTCCACTGGGACATCTAGAATACTCGTAATAGTTCCCAGGTCCCAAGTCCATTGTTATAAGGTGTGTGTCTGAACCGCACTCAAGTTTATTCCTGCACACACTACCAAGAGGTTTAGGATCTTTTGTTGGAGCTAGTGACAAAGAAGCCTCATTCAGCTATTTTCCCCACCTGCGTTTTATAATATGAGCTCCATTCCACAGTGTATAACCCTGCTTTATGTGCTTTGGTTTACAGCTCCATCAGGGCAACTGGATATTTGGAGAGACATTGACTCGTGTTTGGAGAACTGTAGCATAACGATATTTTGGAAGGTAAGTCTTTCTGGTCATGCAGCCAGTGATGATGAGAGATTTCACCCCTTCCACTGCTAATAACTAAAAACTGCAAGGCTTAGACGATTTTTTTTAGATAAAGGATGTGGGTGACGCTGTGGTCTAAACCACAGAGCCTAGGGCTTGCCGATCAGAATGTTGGCGGTTCGAATCCCCGTGAAAGGGTGAGCTCCCGTTGTTTGGCCCCAGCTCCTGCCAACCTAGCAGTTCGAAAGCATATCAAAGTGCAAGTAGATAAATAGGTACCGCTCCGGCGGGAAGGTAAACGGCATTTCCATGCGCTGCTCTGGTTCGCCAGAAGTGGCTTAGTCATGCTGGCCACATGACCCAGAAGCTATCTGCGGACAAATGCCAGCTCCCTTGGCCAGTAAAGCGAGATGAGCACCGCAACCCCAAAGTCGTCCATGACTGGACTTAATGGTCAGGGGTCCCTTTACCTTTACTTCACATATACATTGTGCATTACAAATCATTGATCTGTTACTGTTTGATTGTGTGAGGCTCCCTGGGAAATTACTAGTATATTTTTTAAGGAGTTTGTTAACTGGAGTGTCAGAAGAACCTTTGATCCTGACAAAATGTAGCTCCCTAACAAAAGGAAAGGATAGGTAAGCTTGGCCAGGAGGCTTCACCAGTCTAAGCAAATCTTCTTACCCCCTAAGTGCTCTGCTGTCCATATATCCAGAATTCCACAATGGGAGCTTGGGTACCATCTCATTGGGGAGAGACAATAGTTTGGTGGGGCCCATGCTTTGCATGTGGAAGGTCCCAGGTTTAATCCCTGCCATTTCCAGTTAAAAGGATCCAGTAGCAGGGAATGAGAAAAATCTCTGCCTTCAGTCCTTGAAAACCAATGTTGGTCCTGGGCTAGTTGGATAAATAGGTTGACTCAGGCTGTGTACACTTGACCAGCTTTCAAGGCTTCGATGTCATTCCTTTTCTTAATTTGCATTGAATCTGGTTTAGCGGGGAAGCACATCAAAACACAGTAATTCATTAGGAACAATGCCCTTTAAAATCCTATGCCCTTTTAAAATGTGGGGTTTTTTTGGGGGGGCGGAAGAATTATTGGGTTGTTGTTTTTATTTTAATTATATATTTTGTGGTTTTATATTTTGATTTTATTCTGTGAACTGCCCTGAGACCTCCAGGTATAGGGCGGTATATAAATTCAATAAATAAAAATAAAAATAACAGCAGGATCGTTATAATAAGATTGATGCGGATTCTGGTCAATGTTGTGTGAACACCAGTTTCCAAACCAGCAATGGGAACACGCTGGGTGCAAAGTTACACAGGTGTGTGCACACAGCCTTGGAATTCTCTCCAACTTGAGCTGTTGGTTTCAAAGAACAGGATGGAACTATGCTCCCTGTTAATGGGCAGGGGTTTTATATGGACCAGTGTTTTTCCCCCCTTTTCAAAAATAAAAAGATTCAAAAGCCATTATGCAAGAGAGTCGTTGTTCCAGAATCTGCCTGCCCAGTTGACTCACTGGTCTTGTCGTTTCACCCTGCATGCAGCTGTCAACTGGCAGCTTCTGATTTCTCAAGACAAAAATACCAAAAGAAAAACTGACATTTCTTATAAAGAATAATCAACAAAAACAACTTGGTCCCGTTGTAGAAAAGGACATTGTTTTCCTCCCAATAGGCATCACCAGACTTCCATGCTCACGGAAGAATTGTAAAATATGAGATATTGTGGGAAAAGTTAGAGGAACCTACTGAAACACATCGCAGTGACATAAGCCCCACATTGAATAATTGCACCATTTCCCTTGGTAACTCATCTTACAAAATCAGCGTCTCGGCAAGGAACTCTGTGGACGCATCTCATCCTGCTGTGATTGTCATCTCGGCAGCTGAAGATGATGGTTCGTATTGGTTGTTCCAATATGTGGTTCTTCCTTTTGTCCCAATGAGATAATGTTATGCCTACCAGATCTGAGAAATGTACGAGAACCCCTGTACACCTAGAACTCCACCTTCTTTAATTTTCCTTTGTGGAACTGCTATGACTGTGCAAATACAGACATTGGGCTTCTGGCTGACTGAATGTCTTGGAGTTCACTCAAAAGTAGGTTTCTTAATCCTGTGCATTAAAATACTAAATCGTGTGTTTTTTCCTGCCACCGCATCCCAAGGAGATGGGTAGCACTTCCTTGCTAAAAAAATCAATTTTGCATTATTTCTCTTCCATGGGGTTGTAACAGATTTAATGACTGGTTATGTGTGAGCCAATCTGTGGTTTAGAGAGACTTTAATGAACCCAGCTTCCTTTTCACCTCATTCACTCCCTCTCATCTCTTGTCCTGAGTGGTTGAGAGGAAGAATTTGAGAGGTCTTGTTTCCAAAGCACATAACATCCACAACCTGCTGTGTTGTCTGGAACCAAAACTGCACTCAGTGTCAATTGTGGTTAAATTTGAAGAAGCTATCTTCAGAGAAAAAAAGGATCAAGTAGGTTTGCTTTAAACTAAGAGTCAGCAACATTTTTCTGTTGAGGACCACATTTCCTTTGAGGGCAATCTGTGCTGTAGTCACAAGTGAATAGGAGTGCCTCCCTACTTTCTTTCTGCTGCCCCCTTCTCTTTGCTACTCCTTTCTTCTTATTTTTTCACTTCCTAGTCAAATGCAGGAATTGGGCCAAACCCTTAGGGCCAAAGATTGTTCACCTGTGTTTTGACCTAACCATTGCTAATGTTAACCACGGTCTCTCTGGACAACATCATAAACCATGGTTAAAAGCAAGCAGCAGTGAAAGCTGTAGAAATTCGGCTCCTGGCCACACAGTAGTAGGAGAAAGGGATGAGCCCGTGACTCAATGCAGCTCATTCACATGCTATGTTTGACATTCAGATGTGGTCATTATCTTGTTATTTGGTCTAACCTGATGCAACAAATACCGTATTTTTCGCCCTATAGGGCGCACCGGCCCATAGGGCGCACCTAGTTGGGGGGGGGGAATAAAGAAAAAAAATATTTCCACCCCAGGCGTGGGGCTGGGGCGGGGGAAGCCCAAGCTTCCCCCGACCCCAGCCCCCAGAACAGGCTGCTATCCGCAAGCTTAGGGAGCCTGGCGGGAAGTCGCGCCGGGCTCTCAAGGGTTGCGGAGAGCTGCCCAAAGCCTGGGGGCGAGCTCCGCTGTGCTCCCCAGGTTTGGGCTGCAGGCTGCTGTCAGCAAGCCTTGGGAGCCCGGTGGGAACTCCCGCTGGACTCCCAAGGCTTGCGGATAGCTTCCTGAAGCCTGGAGAGCGAGAGGGGTCGGTGCGCACTGACCCCTCTCGCTCTCCAGGCTTCAGCGAAAGCCTGCATTCGCCCCATATGACGTACATACATTTCCCCTTCATTTTTGGAGGGGGAAAAGTGCGTCCTATAGGGTGAAAAATACGGTACTTGCGTTTGCAGCTTTTGGCTCTCCATGTTGTGATATGCACCTTGCTTCCTTGAGTGTTCCAGGGGCAACACTACAAAGTTCAGTGTCCTTTGGGTGAGATAGCACTCAAAGCTCTTAACTAATGCTACAATATACTGCTTTTTAGGAAACATGAATTGCAGCATGGAAGACACACAGAATAACACAGAACATGGCATTTATATTGCTTGGCAGTCTCAAAGCAGGTTTGATGGCTATGTCGTAGACTGGTGCAACAACCCAAAGTCCCATCTTTGTGACTTACAGTGGAAGAAGTTCGGCCCCAATGACTCCAGTGCTCTCATTACACATGGTAGGAACAGCATACCATTGTCACTGAATGACTAATTCTTGAGCTGAAGAGGAATTGAAACTTCTTATAACTTTGTTGCTCAAGAGCACAGTGGCAGTTCAGCTACGGCTGTGCTTCTAAGAAAGTGATCTGGATCCATTTTATTCTTGATCTTACTTGGGGACAGAATTGGCCTTGCCTGGTTAGATGGATGACTTTCTCCAGGAGAAAGATGGGGGTACAGTGAGGAAGCTGTCAATTTTTATCAATAACTCAGTGGTGTGTGTGTATACATACATACACCAACCATTGACTGTAGTATTCCCTTGGATTGTCCCTATAGGTGGGGGGCAGATGGCTTGATAGGGATGGTTCCAGAGAGTAGCATTTGCCTCCTGGCAGTTTAACTACAGGGTGTTTCAGGGCATCATATTCTTCCCAATGCTATTTAACATCTGCTAGGGGAGTGGTCATAAGGTCTGGAGTAAAATGTATTTTTCTGAGTCAGGAGCATGTCCTGAACTGCTTCCTAGATGCAAAAATAGGCTGGATGAGGGCTAGCTAATTGAACGCTGAGAAGACAGAGATCTTAAGGGTTGGTGGTTCCCAGGTCCAAGAATTCAAATGTCTGCCTGTGCTGGATGAGGTTGCGTTCCTTCTGCTGGAGCAGATACATCGTTTGGGACAGGACTTTTTTCCCAGCCAAAACTTGCCAGAACTCTGTTCCAGCACCTCTCAGGTGGGTGCCATTGCCATTCTAAGAGAACAAGGGAGGTCTTCATGGTGAGTTTTGGCACCTCTTTTCCTAGAGAAATAGCACTGGTTTGGGAGCAAATCAATCATTATTAGAGGCCCAAGTGACCTGTGTGGCTTGCAGATCCTTAAAAACTAAGAGTAATGCAGGTGTACTTTGATGAACCACTCAGTACTCCAGTTTCATATCTTGCACTAGCTGTAGCTTCTGAACCAAGTGCAAGGGCAACCCCATACAGAGTGCATTACAGTAAACTAAATGTGAGGTTTTTGATCCCTGGATCACCACGGGAGAGGCTATCCCTGTCCAGGAATGGGTGCAGCTGTTGTTTCATCCATATATCTGCATAAATTGTTTTATTCTTTTTTAAGAGTATCAAAATATGGTTTAATTGTTCTTAGGGTTTACTGAAATAATTTGATTGGTTCCAGAAGTTCTGTTTTTTTGTGTTTTGATTTTGTCTTGCACGCTGCACTTTGATGGCTTGATGCTATGACACGGTGCATACATTTATTGAATAATAGTGAGACTGGATGTATATTTATGTATATGAATGGGGGAATGTGAGAGACAGCTGAAGGGAGAATGGATACAAATTCCTCATGTGCAAAAACACATTCAGTTTCAACTCATTCCTATTCATTCCATTAATTAAATATCATATCCTTCAGTTGATAGCTTGCTCTGATCAGTAAATGCAATACGACTTCAATCGCTAATTAGAGATACTTACCTAAAATGTATTATGTTCTAGATGCTTTCGAATCTCATGTGAGATACACTTTCCGGGTGTATGGGACTATAGATGATAGAGCCCATTTACTGGAAAAGAAGACTAAATATCTTAACGAATCAGGTAAGCCAGTGGTGATGTTTGACTACATTGAAAATGATGTGCTGAACAAGTGTTCTGAAAACTAGTTCTAGAGCAGTGGTTCCCAGTAAGTACTGTGGACCCCCTGTTTTTTTCAGAAGTCAAGCAATGGACATGTTCCAGTGAGCATGGTGAGTTGTATCAACACTGCTTGCTGGACAGAAGCTAGACATATCTGTCAGGTTTGTGTGTGGAGAACCCTGCTATTTGGCAAACAATGCCCCTGGTGTTATAACCAGAATAGCTGCAGCTGTGTCCAAAGTGTGCCCATGGCCACATAGTTAGTAGGAGGCCACGGTCTCTGTAATTATTATAACAGGAGGCAAATTCCAAAGGAGTTGGGTCACTCAGTAGAACACTTAAGCATGTGCTGAATCACATACTAATGAGTTTTTCTCAGAGTGTTTGTGGAAGCATCTTCTGCAGCTGGTTGTAGCCCATGCAAGTGCATGCTTCAGTGCATTTATTTATTGCCTTTGTTGTTGTTGTTAGTTGTTTAGTCATGTCCGACTCTTCGTGACCCTATGGACCAGAGCACGCCAGGCACTTCTGTCTTCCACTGCCTCCCGCAGTTTGGTCAAACTCATGCTGGTAGCTTCGAGAACACTATCCAACCATCTTGTCCTATGTCGTCCCCTTCTCCTTGTGCCCTCCATCTTTCCCAACATCAGGGTCTTTTCCAGGGAGTCTTCTCTTCTCATGAGGTGGCCAAAGTATTGGAGCCTCAGCTTCACGATCTGTCCTTCCAGTGAGCACTCAGGGCTGATTTCCTTCAGAATGGAGAGGTTTGATCTTCTTGCAGTCCATGGGACTCTCAAGAGTCTCCTCCAGCACCATAATTCAAAAGCATCAATTCTTTGGCAATCACCCTTCTTTATGGTCCAGCTTTCACTTCCATACATCACTACTGGGAAAACCATGGCTTTAACTATACGGACCTTTGTTGGCAAGGTGATGTCTCTGCTTTTTAAGATGCTGTCTAGATTGCCTTTATTTATTGCCTTTATACCCTGTGTTTTCCCCATTGAACTCAAGTTAGTATGCAAGAGGCTATGTGCTACCCGCTCCCCAAAGAAACCCTGTTTAGTTTCAGCCAGGTTGCTACATAGTGTGCCTTCAGACCACTGTATGGTGCTGATGTTGTAAAACAACAGAGTTTCTTACCAGAAAGAAACTTGAAAAACAGGGTCTAGGTGAAATCCTGAGATTTGACCCTAAGTTGGGGGTTTTTAGAGTGTGTATGTCTTGGGAAACAGGGGTGAGATGACTATTCTGCACAGTTCTAAAGATAGTGAGGACTTCGGAGAAAAAGTTGGCTCAATTTCCTTGTTTCCTTTTAAACTGGTGATGTTCTCAAAATGCAAACTTAGAAATGGAAATCTGACCATGGAGCCAAGGTCAAAGATTAGCAGTCCAAGAAGCACATAACCATTTTATCAACCTCCTTTCTTCCAGACCCAGCTCACGAGCCTGATAATCTGGAAACACACACAGTGACTTCCCATTCATTTACCCTAACTTGGGAATTTGACCATCTCAATGAAACCCACCCAGGTTTTATCAGAGGTTACTATGTTTACGTGAAAAAGGAACATGGAAACTGCACATTACTTCCAGGTAATTGGTTCAACACCCAGAACACATGGGGGTGTTCAGGCAACACACCCATGTTTAAAACCAACAGGGGAGCTCTGTACCAAGTAGCCACTTCCCCATCATCATGTGTGGACTCCCTCTCTGTCCACACATACAAGACCAACACGTTGAGAGGACTTCATGTATCCCAGCTGATTGCTCAGGGTGCCAGATCACATGGAAGGCTTTGTGTCAGTGTTCAAAACTCTCATTGTTCTAGGCACATTTTATGACAGGGAATTTCATTAGCACAAGCAGATTCTGAGGTCTGGGCGCAGTACTGCACCGAAGATTTCAGATTGAAACTGCAGAGTGGAAGGAAAGGAGGACCTTTTTCTGCCTCCCCACTTCCAACTACTCTCTGAAAACTGAAGAAGAGAGCCTCTTAAGAATATTAGGGGGATTGGCAGGGGAAGGACTAGACCACATGAAAAATGAACATAATATTTTAGCTTCAGTTCATTAATTTTCAGCTTTGGATTCTTGTTATAAAAAAGCACGCCTAGACAGTCCGTTGTTGCGCCCATAACCTAGGTTTAAGGTGCCATTTAGCTCCTAGCTTTCACAGTTTCTAACACTGCTTTGTGTGCACAGTTGTACACACCTCCTTCCCTGACAGCAGTGTTGCTAACATTTTTCTGGACAGTGAAGGGTCACGGTGAGTCCGGGGCTGCACACATGTGCTGACAGGAATGTCAGATTAGCTCCTCTGGTGTGCCCATGTTGTGCCCTGATCCTGCATTTCTTTGATCTCACACTGTCAGGGGTTCAGAAGCAGAGACGCAGAGAAGGGTGGAAACAGAGAGCGAGGGGGAGGAAGCCGAAGGGAGAATGAGTGATGATGACGACCCGAGATCTCCAAGCCTAAGCAGTGAGTCAGAGGACTCCCAAAAGGGAGCCCCAGTGAGCAGAGCAAGGGGGGGATCCGGGGGGACACCCCAGGAGGAAGGGAACAGAGGAGATTCAGAGAGCAGCAGCTGGAAGTCGGGACCCACGCTCATAACTGAGGGCGGCAGCAGCTGGAAGTCGGGACCCACGCTCAAGACTGAGAGCAGCAGGGAGGAAGGTAGCCAGGCATCGGGTTCCGGAGGCTGTCAGCAGGAGGGAGGGCACGAGTCAGGGGTGGTCACGCCCTCCTCAGAGAGCGAGGCAACGGTTAAGAGGAAAGTAGAGAGTTGGGCGCGCGCGCCAAGTTCAAATGCAGCGGAAGCTGGAGCAGTAAGCAGCCCGGAGAGTGAGCCAGGTCCTAAAGCCCGCCGCAAGGAGGCAGAAGGATCAGGGGGGTCAGCGTCAGAGGAGAGTAGAAGGGAGGAGGCCCAGGGGGGCAGAAGGACCCAGAGACGTAGGGAGAGGCGAAGGAGGTGGAGCAAGGCTAGGGTATTAAGCTGGTGTGCAAGAGGCGGGGACTCAGACGGGTCTTCGCCGACCTAGAGCAGAAGGTGTAGAGCTGCACGCTGCAGTTCGGAAATGAAACCTGTAACTCAATAAAGACTCTTTTAAAGTGGACGCTGTGTGGCGTGGTCCTATGTGAGCTGGGACCTGGTAGCAGCTCTGACAGTAAGACCCGTCTCATCAAAGCTTCAGAAACCTGAAACCTCGCAGCGGGAGCAGAAGCCGCTAGGGGAGGAAGAGGGGGTCTGTAAGCGAGCTCACAAAGGTTAGCAAGATGACGGAAGAACAGAGGATCTCCGCGCTGCAAGAGGCAGTGACCCAGTTGTCCTCAGAGGTATTGGCTTCCAAGAAACGGGAGGAGGAGACTACAGCCGCCTACAGAGACCTACACGCCAGGTTTGAAATGCTTGTTAAGCAAGGGCAACCGGGACCCAGACCGGAGGGCGTGGGATTGGCACGGAGAGCAGGAGGGCTTGTGGCTCACTTCGATGGGACTTTGCAACAGTACCCTAATTTTAGAGCAGACGTAATGTGCGCACTGCAACTGCTGGCAAAAGACTTTAGAGATGAGGAAGAGAAGGTGGGGTTCATATTGTCCCATTTGCATGGGGATGCCAAAGCCTGGCTGCGCAATTTGTGGAGGGATAAAGATCCGGCGCTTCAGAATGCAGATGCCTTTATCAAAGCGATGGATGCGTGTTTTTTGTCTACTATTGATGTGGATCTCGCCAGACGGGAGATTCATGGACTAAAACAAGGGAGGGCGAGCGTCCGGCAGTATCACGCCCGATTTTTTGCGCTGGTCAGTGCTTTAGAATGGGATCGGGATTCGCCCCCTGTCAGAGACCTCTTCTGGGAGGGTCTAAGTTCAGCGGTTAAGGATGAAATTGCAAGGGGGGAGAGGCCCCGAAGCACGCAGGAGGTAGTCCAAAGGGCGCTGACTGTGGGGGTGAGGCTGGAAGAACGTCCATGGTGCAGAGATGAAGGACGTGGAGGGCGCGAAGCAGCGAGAAGTTTCTCTTTCGTTCCGAGGGAAGCAGCGCGTGCGCAATCCACACCTCCGCCAGGAGGGGGAGGGGAACCGATGGAGGTTGGAGGTGCAAGGGCTCAGTCAGCAGCCAGAGCCCTAGCACCGGCAGCAGTGAAAGCGAAGCCTCCTAGAGGGAACAGGAAGTGTTACATCTGCGAGGATCCAGGCCATTTGGCGAAGGAGTGTCCCCGGAGGCTCCACAAGCACACTGCAGCCTCAGCAATGGTGACTGCAGCAACGCAGCAAGGAGAACCACAGCAGGGAAACGACGATGTCTGGCTGGAGACGGAGGCACTGGGGCCCAGCCAGACGCATCTGTGAAGCAGTCCCCAGCAATCTTGCAACCCACGGATCCCCTCCCACCCAAACCAGTAGTGCAGCTCACAGCATCTCTCCAGCTACCCGACGGCGTCACTATCGAAGTGCCGCTTTCTGTGGATTCTGGAAGCAACGCAGACTTTATAGCGCAGAGCTTTGTGGAGCAGCACGCTATACAGCTATTGCCTGCCACTCTGCCCCTGCAAGTCGTCACAGTGGATGGCAGAGAGTTGCTAGGGGGGCAGGTGGTGAAGCAGACGCCACCGATGGTGATGCGCCTTGGCAACCACAGGGAAGTCATCAGTTTTAATGTCACCCAACTGTCGGACACGCCCATTGTGTTGGGCATGAGTTGGCTGGACAGGCACAGTCCGACACTGGCTTGGTACCAGAGACAACTGATCTTCGGCTCCTCTTATTGCGCAGAACACTGCATCCTGCCCCGACGGGAGGGAGAGGAGGAGGAATCACAACTGCAGTTGGGAACGTTGCAAGCGGTCCCCCACAAATACGCGAGCTTTTTGGAGGTCTTCTGCGAGAAGGAGGCGGACAAGCTACCCCCTCACCGGCCATATGACTGCAAGATTGACCTCCTACCGGGGGCGACGCTGCCGAAGGGGCGGCTATACTCCATGTCTGAAGATGAAATGCAGGAACTCAAACAGTTCATCGAGCATAATCTGGAGCGTGGCTTCATCAGAGAGTCCAAGGCAGTGGGGGGCAGTCCCGTTTTCTTCGTGAAAAAGAAAGACACGCCCCAAAAAAGACTAGTTGTGGACTACCGCCTTTTGAACCAGATGACCAAACCGTCTGATTACCCCATGCCCAGGATTGACGACCTCCTCGCGACGGTGCGCAAGGGACGCGTGTTCACCAAGTTGGACCTGCGAGGGGCGTACAATCTCATCCGCATGCGGGAGGGCGATGAGTGGAAGACGGCCATGTTCACACCGCTGGGCACCTACGAATACAGAGTTATGCCCTTTGGATTACAAAATGGCTCTCACTGTTTTCAAGCTTTTATGCATCACGTGTTGGAGGGACTCCTCTACAAGACATGCGTCTGCTTCCTGGATGACATCCTGATTTTCTCTGACTCGCAGCAAGCTCACGACCGAGACGTGAGGGAGGTGCTCAGCAGGTTGCAACAACATAGACTGTACGCCAAGCTGGAGAAGTGCCAGTTCGACACGACGGAGGTGGATTTCCTGGGATACAAGTTGTCGGACAAGGGGATTGCCATGGACAGCACCAAGGTTCGTGCGGTATTGGATTGGAAAAGCCCGCGCAACCGGAAGGAGGTCCAGCGGTTTGTCGGCTTCGCCAACTTCTATCGCAAGTTTATCAAGGGGTTCGCGATGCAGATGGCAGCAATTACGGACACGCTCAGCTCCAAAA
The DNA here is from genome assembly GCF_965113315.1 of Podarcis vaucheri. Lineage (NCBI taxonomy): Eukaryota > Metazoa > Chordata > Lepidosauria > Squamata > Lacertidae > Podarcis > Podarcis vaucheri. The sequence goes on from NC_138749.1 coordinate 19,223,901, forward strand.
AAAAGAAATTCATCTGGACGGAGCAGGCGGAACAGTCCTTTCAAGCGCTCAAGCATCTCTTCGCATCGGAGAAGCAACTGCTGCATATCGACCCCAGTAAACCGTTGAGGGTAGAGACAGACGCGTCAGACAGAGCCGTGGGAGCTGTCCTGCTGCAGCGAGACCCGCAGGGGGTGTGGCGGCCGGGAGCGTTCTACTCCAGAAAGCTCAGCAAGTCGGAGCAGAACTACACCATCTGGGACAGGGAGTTGCTGGCCATTCATGCAGCTTTCAAGGCGTGGAGGCACTTCCTAATCGGCGCCAAGCACACGGTGCAGGTCTGCACGGACCACAAGAATCTGGAGCACTGGCGCACGGCTCAGTTCCTGAACCAGAGGCAGATACGTTGGGCGGAGTTCTTTGCTGACTTCAATTTCCGAATAGAGTACGTCCCAGGCGACACCAACATCATGGCGGATGCACTGTCCCGAAAACCGCAATACCTAGAAGAGGTGACGCCAGCGGCGGCCATGCACATCTTCGCACCGACGGCGTGGGCGTGTGCCTCAGCTACAGTAGACCTGGATGCGGTGCGACGTGCATTGCGGGACGACTCATTCGCGCAAAACAAGATGGCGGAACTGCTCAGAGGCACGGCTACCACGGACGAGTTCCAGGTGCGGGACGGCTTGCTCCTACGCAAAGGGGCTGTCTATGTACCAGGAGACGACCTTCGCGCCAAGGTACTGCAACAGTTGCACGACGCACCCACGGCCGGTCACTTTGGCACAGAGAAAACGATGGAATTAGTCGCGAGAGACTTCTGGTGGCCCAGGCTGAGAGGAGAGGTCGCGGACTACGTCGCGAGGTGCGACACCTGCCAGAGGGCCAAGCCGGTACACAGACCACCGGCGGGACTGTTAGAACCGCTGCAAACACCGTTTGAACCGTGGGAGAGGGTGGCCCTGGACTTTGTGACGGATTTACCCAGCTCGAGAGGCAAGACAGCTGTGCTAGTGGTGGTGGACTTGTTCACCAAGATGGCACATTTCATTCCGTGTGCGAAGGTGGCCACGGCGGAACAAACCGCCAAACTGTTCATAGATCACGTGTTCAAAGTGCATGGCCTGCCACGGTCTATCCTGTCCGACCGCGGACGCCAGTTCATCTCGTCTTTCTGGCAGAAGCTGATGGGTTTTCTAAATGTCAAGGTCAATCTGGCATCAGCAAGACACCCGCAGACCAACGGGCAAGCAGAGAGGGTCAATGCCATCATGCAGCAGTACCTGAGATGCTATGCCAATCAACAGCCTGCGACGTGGGTGGATTACCTGCCGCTAGCCGAGTTCGCTTACAACAACACGAAGCACGTGTCCACAGGAGTGACGCCGTTCTTTGCCAACAATGGGAGGAATCCCAGAACCTTCCCGGGACTGGAGAGAGTGGGGGAAGGAGAACCACAGACGGCGGACGCGTTCGCGTCAGAGCTGCAGGCGGTCCACGATCAACTCAGACGGCAGCTGGAGCTAGCTAAGCACGCCTACAAGGTGCAAGCTGACAAGCACAGGCGGGTTGGCGAAGTGATCCAAGTGGGAGACTGGGTCTGGTTGGCAGCCCACGCAGTGCCGACCAGGTCGCTTGCCAAGAAGAAGTTGGGGCACAAGCAGATCGGTCCGTACCAAGTCGAAGCGCAGATCAACCCGGTAGCCTTCCGACTGGCGCTGCCGGAGGGTTCCAGAATGCATCCGGTGTTCCACAGGTCGGTGCTCACTCCCTACAAGGCACCTCACAGGTTCCAGGAGCCAGGGACGGCGCCAAGTCCGCTCCGGGAACGGACGGAGACGCGGGAGGTGAAGCACCAGGACCACATCAACGAGGTCACGGAGATTTTGGACTCCAGATGGGGGGAAGAGGGAGTCGAATACCTCTTAGCCAGAGAGGGCACCCGGGCCAGCGCCAATAGCTGGGTACCAGACTACGCTTTGGAGGAACCCCTGCTCAAGGACGAGTTTCATGCCCTCTTCCCACACAAACCCATGCCAGCGAGCTTCTTCGACGACTGGTTGTTCACACCCACACTTTCTTCCAGCACGTTCCATGGATTCGACTCAGAAGGGGAACCCGCACGGAGCACCCGTTCCCCAGAAGGTTCACCGGCAGGTTCGGCATCAGGCAACTCGTATTGGTGGGACGATCGACCAGAGGAGCGATGGCGCAGGAAGTGGCTGGAGATGCCAGGTCGAGCGACCGACGCAGAGACTGACATGGACGTGTTCGGGGAGGACCTCGGGTTCGAGCACGGCGGTACAGAGATGGAAGAGCAACAAGTCAACGTCGACGACCGCGAGGGGGAAGACTCGGAGGTCTTCAGTTGGCGGCCACCCACGGGGAGCGACCTGTATCCAGCATTCCCTCCCATGATGATGGAGCGCCCAGCACCCACACCTGACAGCGGGGAGGGGGGAAGGGGGGGCTTCGAGGGGGGGATGGATGTCAGGGGTTCAGAAGCAGAGACGCAGAGAAGGGTGGAAACAGAGAGCGAGGGGGAGGAAGCCGAAGGGAGAATGAGTGATGATGACGACCCGAGATCTCCAAGCCTAAGCAGTGAGTCAGAGGACTCCCAAAAGGGAGCCCCAGTGAGCAGAGCAAGGGGGGGATCCGGGGGGACACCCCAGGAGGAAGGGAACAGAGGAGATTCAGAGAGCAGCAGCTGGAAGTCGGGACCCACGCTCATAACTGAGGGCGGCAGCAGCTGGAAGTCGGGACCCACGCTCAAGACTGAGAGCAGCAGGGAGGAAGGTAGCCAGGCATCGGGTTCCGGAGGCTGTCAGCAGGAGGGAGGGCACGAGTCAGGGGTGGTCACGCCCTCCTCAGAGAGCGAGGCAACGGTTAAGAGGAAAGTAGAGAGTTGGGCGCGCGCGCCAAGTTCAAATGCAGCGGAAGCTGGAGCAGTAAGCAGCCCGGAGAGTGAGCCAGGTCCTAAAGCCCGCCGCAAGGAGGCAGAAGGATCAGGGGGGTCAGCGTCAGAGGAGAGTAGAAGGGAGGAGGCCCAGGGGGGCAGAAGGACCCAGAGACGTAGGGAGAGGCGAAGGAGGTGGAGCAAGGCTAGGGTATTAAGCTGGTGTGCAAGAGGCGGGGACTCAGACGGGTCTTCGCCGACCTAGAGCAGAAGGTGTAGAGCTGCACGCTGCAGTTCGGAAATGAAACCTGTAACTCAATAAAGACTCTTTTAAAGTGGACGCTGTGTGGCGTGGTCCTATGTGAGCTGGGACCTGGTAGCAGCTCTGACACACACCATTCAGGTAAACACCACTGTCAGGTGGGGGCAGTTGCACAGCGCTGCCCTACTACCATGCTCCCCCTTCTGCAAATGTTTACACCACATGCTCAGCTGCCAGGGTAGAGTTGACTTGGTTCATTGGGGGGGGGGGAGTACTCTGTGCAGTCCTACTCACATGACCCGGAAGCTGTACGCCGGCTCCCTCGGCCAGTAAAGTGAGATGAGTGCCGCAACCCCAGAGTCATCCGCGACTGGACCTAACGGTGAGGGGTCCCTTTACCTTTACCTTTTATGATGCTCGAATAGGGTGCGGCACATGATTACTACGTCAAATGTCATTTAGGAATAGGTAGAAGGGGGAAAATGTAGTTCTGTTATTGTACATCTCTTGGTTCTACCACCTGCCCCAGGTACGAAATTGTGTCTTGGTTCAGGGGTGGGGTGTGCATGGGCTTAGAACAAACAGGGCACCTCTGATCACACAGTCTCTTACAGTCCTGATTTCATCCATCTCCCTGATCAGTCTAATTTGGGGAGGGTGGAAGTCTTTTCACTGTTGCTGTTAAACCATTGGGAGTTCAAAACACTTACTTATATACTGCAAACAATCTGGAGTTCTATCTCTGGATGCCAAACTACTTTCTATTTGCCCTGAGTTGGCATGTATTTTTCTTCGACTGAGCTCTGTATTATGGATGCTTTTTATGGTTTCATACAGTGTCAGTGAAAGGGCCACCTCAGTTATAAATGATGCTGAAAGGCCAGATCCAGGTGACTGGTAGCTGAATAGGTGGCCCAACATCAGCAAAAAGCCTTGTGATTTTCATTCGGATTTCTATCATATGCACACACAAATCTACATTTGTGTGGCTCTATATTATGGAGATGATGAGCTTGTAGCCACCCACCTCCCATCCTGCAAGACCATTGGCCAGATTTACTGGGGCTGATGTGAACTGGAGTCCAAAATACACAGACTCCTCTTTTCTTCTATATTGGGTGGCTACAAGAGCTTGAATGAAGAAAGGAACTTGTTTACCTGCCATTGCCTTTGTTTTTGAATGCAGACCACCCAGTGCATTGCAACTATACCATTGAAGATCCAAATCGTAAGACTTTTACAGTGAGGAACTTGGAGCCCAGCACACATTATGAGGTTGGAGTGAAAGCTTACAGTGTCGGCTCACAAGCTCTCCCTAAGAACTTCAGACAAGTATTGACACTCTCTGATGATGGTAAGTCTTAAAAGTCACTTAATTTATTAAAGCAGGGGTAACTAATGCGATGGCTTCCAGATGTTGTTCCCTGATCATTGGGCACATTGGCTGGAGGATTAAATGTTACTTGCATATTTTAACAAGGCATTTATGTGTATGGTAATTGTGAACAAGCTCGTACTTTGATGAATTCTGTCATTTATAATCAGCTGCTGTGTTTTGACAATGTGAAGTTGTCTTGTATTGAGACATAGCGAGAGACAAGTTTGATGTGTCCTTAGTCACGAACCCTGCCCTGATATGGAAGACTGATTTGTCTACATTGGTGCCCTCAATATTTCACCTTTAAGAAACTCCCTCCATCTTGGACTCCCTTCTCTTTGAGTGTTTCCAACCGTGGTATCTCTCCCATCTGCCTTCTTAAAGTCTATTGTATGTCAATTCCACATCTGGCATGCATATTACAGAACCACCCTTCCTATTTTCCTTGAATTTTATCTGGCCCTATTTTTCCCCCCTGGCACTGAAAACCAATCTAATGAAAACCAATAATGTTGGGTGATCTGGGTACTGCATCTGTTCCTAATACTGTTTATTTTTTTCTTCAACAGGAAATGGGTGGCTGCAGAACCTTCTGCCACTTGTGATTGTACCATCAGTGCTCCTACTTGCTGTGTGCATCTGGAAAAGTGAATGGTGAGTTTAGCACAATTCATTAAATTAATATTTTACATGTGAGGAGGGACCCTCGTCCAGTCAGGGTTTCTCCTCATGTGTAGGGGTGCCCCACACATACAGTTCTTTCCAGTGAAGGTCCTGTAGCTCTGTAGCCCCCATGGCCCCCTCTGCATTTTCACTCAAAGTGTAGAGGGTGTTGGTTGTGTGCTCTCCCTTCTATCATACCATCTCTCTAAAAGATGATTACAGTGGTACCTTGGGTTACATACGCTTCAGGTTACAGACTCCACTAACCCAGAAATAGTACCTCGGGTTAAGAACTTTGCTTCAGGATGAGAACAGAAATCATGCTCTGGCAGCGCGGCGGCAGCAGGAGGCCCCATTAGCTAAAGTGGTGCTTCAGGTTAAGAACAGTTTCAGGTTAAGAATGGACCTCTGGAACGAATTAAGTACTTAACCCGAGGTACCACTGTATAATACTGCTGGTGCAGTGCCCTTCAGAAAAGAATGACCCAGTTGTGAGTGGATCAGTAAATGGGATAACAATGAAGTTAAAAACATAACACAGATGCTTATGTACATCAAACCGCTACTACCTCGCTTTCTTAAGTGATCCTTTCACCCTCTATGCATCATTCTCTTTTCTGTGTTTCCCACTGACCCCATTTGGGGTGTTGTAGCTTGAAATGAATTTTTATTTGCATCAGCCATCGGCCATAGCAACAAAACAGCAGTGCAATATACAAAGAACAGAAATAAAACGTCGATTATATAAAACATACTTTAGGGTCTTGAATCAGTCAAATAGTGGACCTTATTCCAATTGCCCCAGCTAAAAAGCTTGCAACCTTTGCTGTCATCTGCTCTTCCTGATCTGCCAAGGGAAAGGACACTGTGGCAGTGGCTGGGTGACCCAGAGTGGACAATAAAAGAGGGGTAATAAACTCATTCCTCAAGTCTTTATAAAGAGTGCAAGCCAGAAGGCAGCACCGAATCGGTGGCGCATGCCCATCTCCACAGGGACATAAGCGTTTTTCGTGTGGAATATGTAGGAATTGTCCCTCAAGTACAACCGAGGGCAATACATTCAATCTTGCGATTGAATTAATGTGTGGTGAATGGGACTTCTACCTGCTTGTGCAGCCCTTCTGCTCTTCCCTTCGTGGTGTGAATAAACAAACAAACCTAGAAGCTTCTGATTAATCATGGTTTCTTGTTTCAACCAAACTGGAAAACTAATTGCCAGCTTGTGTACAAGCCAGGGTTGGAGCCGGCTTGAGTTCCTGGCTTTTTCTAAAGCTGGTGTCAGATTGGTTGGACGCAGAGAAATGGGGAGGGGGGAGGAACCAGCTGGGGAGCCACTAAGGGAAGACGGCTCAGAGCCTGAACAGCTGCAAACCATAGTTTCCTGGTTTAGATGAAATGGGAAACGATGGTTAATTAGAGGCTACCTGGTTAAACTGTGGCTGAAGCAAAGGGGCTATGTACATGCACAAAGGCTTTTCATATCTTGGTTTATTAAGTTATGAGATGGTCATTGATTGTAAACATATATATGTGCATGGTTCAGAACTGTGGTCATGGCCCAGGAGTGGGAGAATGAACAGCTCCTGTAACTCTAACAGGGTAAGTCTTAAGTGCTGCTTCAAGGCTTGATGCCAGTTGTGGTGCAGCAGCAGTTATTTTCTGCCTGGCACCTGGGTGATGTTGGGCCAGCAAGGGGGAACGGGAGGAACCACATTCACCACCTTGAGCTCTTTGGAGGAAATGTGGGGCAATAACAAACTTGCTTAGGCTGCCCCTGATAAGCCAGGTAACTTCAGTTACCTACTCTGAGCAGAGCAAGGAGGCTAGCGCACAGCGTACCTGGGCAGGTACATTTCTAACTTTGTGGACAAACATGCCAATTGCACTTGGCTGTTTCAGCTGATTCTCAGAAGACCACTGTGGATTTAGTTCTTTGACACGACAAATAACTTTATCACTGCTGTGTTTTAAGCAGCAAAATAAGTTGCCTTTCTTTTCTGATTTTCCCCTCCCTTTCTTTTCTAGTGTGAAGAATTCATTGAACATCCCCCATCCTGATGCAGCTCTTTTAAAGGTAAGATAAAATCACTATCAAAATCTGATAGTAGAGGACTCTATAAACAGTGAGGCTGGCACAACTACTTTTAGGTGTGCCCATCGTGCCCCTAAATCTGTTCTGGGGGTTTCCCCCCAAAGCCCCAGAGCAGATTTAGAGCAGGGAGTTACATTGCACAGCAAAAAGTCATTGTGTTGGTGTTACCCTTCAGTTGGCTACAAGCCCTAAGCTGTCATGCTTTTAATTGAATTTTAATAATAATAATATTTTATTCTTTTTTCCATACATTTGTTACTCAACAATTATATTCCAATTCAGCAAAACTAGTGACTCCCCCCTCACCCAACATTGATGTTTCTAGCCCAAATTACATACAATTGCATTTTAAGAAACACTTCAAACTCCACGTATGGGAAGTAACTTATTATATAGACAAGAAAAGGTTTCCAGTGTTCTTTAAAATATTCTAAAATCGTACCTTTTGTCAGTGCCATCCATTTTGCCATCTCTGCATATTCCAAGATTTTCATCAACCATTCTTCCTTAATGGAAATCCAATGAGAGTTAAGTCATGTTAAGTCCCTCTGATATCACATCCAGCTGGACTCAAACATGCCTAACTGTTCCGATTGTGTTGGGCAATAGTGTGTGGAGCTGTAGAAACAAATATGCTAGCCCAGTGTTCCTTTTGCCCTACATACTTCCCTGAACTCTGTTTTTCCAGGGTTCTAAAATGCACAAGAGGGACACAGGTGGTGCTGTGGGTTAAACCACAGAGCCTAGGACTTGCTGATCAGAAGGTCGGCGGTTCGAATCCTCACGACAGGGTGAGCTCCCGTTGCTCAGTCCCTGCTCCTGCCAACCTAGCAGTTTGAAAGCACGTCAAAGTACAAGTAGATAAATAGGTACCGCTCCGGCGGGAAGGTAAACGGCGTTTCTGTGCGCTGCTCTGGTTCGCCAGAAGCGGCTTAGTCATGCTGGCCATGTGACCCGGAAGCTGTACGCTGGCTTCCTTGGCCAGTAAAGCGAGATGAGCACCGCAACCACAGAGTTGTCCGCGACTGGACCTAATGGTCAGGGGTCCCTTTACCTTTAAAATGCACAAGGAACCTCCTTGACTGCAGGAAGCTGCCTGAGCAAGTTGCTCTCTGTGAGTTGGAAGGTAATGAGAATGGAGGGGGAACAAATGTTTTAAATTCACGCTCGGCTACCACAGAAATGGAAGGAGTGGCTGGAGAACACTTTAGTCTGGATCCAGCCCATTCTTTTTTAGGGAGTGCTCTTTATCTTCTGCTTTATGAGTCTGGTTTTAATTTTCTTGCTTTCTGTAGATTCCACAGGTGAAGTCCGGACCCATGGAAATAAGCGAGACCCCTCCCTGCAAATTACAGCTGATAGGAACGTGTCAAGGTCCTGTCAGCAAGCAGCCTCCACTTCCAATTTTTGTGGAAAATTGGAGCTACTTTAAACTGCAAGGTTGCGAGGCTCTACCATCACAAAAGGGAGCAAGCAAGAAACCCAACTTACCTCTGACATCTTACCAGCCGCTCGAGCGCTTTGGTTTTGGAAGCACCGCTATCAGCCACCCACCAGGAACGAGTCAAGGCGATTTAGACTCTCTCTCTCAAACAGACGTGCCTCTCAGTGTGGGTTCTGTTGAACCCAGCCAGCCACTGGTTTACAAACCCCAGCTGCCCCAAGAGTCCAAAGCAAGCACACCTGGATCCAATGATGAAATGGTGTGTTTAACTGCTATACACTGTTGAGCTCTGTACAGGAACTGCTTCTAGATCAATATCCTAGTCACTGAAGCCGGACAGGTGGATGCGGTTCAGTCCTGCTGGCCACATGACCCGGAAAGCTGCCTGTGGACAAACGCCGGCTCCCTTGGCCTGAAAGCGAGAGGAGCACTGCAACCCCATAGTCGCCTTTGACTGGACTTAACCGTCCAGGGGTCCTGTACCTTTTTTACCTAATGTGGAAACAAACAGAGGTGGTGATCCTTACAAACACTCCTCCTCATAGTGCAAATGGGGACAGCAAATCTCATTGGAAGAATTTGCAAAGTGCTCTTTCTTCTGCGTTAGGCTTGGTTGACACATTTAGGCCACGAACTTACGGTGCGGCAGAGAGAGATTTGGTGGCGGTTACTCTGTCGCACCCAGGCCCCTGCTGGCTCCTTTTGGTCAGTGTGGAAAGAAGCAACCTTTTCTTCATTCTCTCTTCCATTCCTACTGAGCACAAAGGCAGGGAAATCAAGCATGGTATGGCTTAATTTTCAATCTGGTATGGCTTTGGGGCTGATCCAGTTAGGGGAATGGGGAAGTTTTGGATCCTATGGATCCCAGGGCACTCTGTGTCAAGTCATTGCGTGGAGCTGGCTTGAGATTGTGGCTTTTTCTAAAGCTGGTGTCAAGGACTGGCTGAAGGCACAGGAATGGTGGGAGGAACCAGCTGGGGAGCCACTAAGGGAAGAAGGCTCGTATGTTCGTCCCCTCCTCCCTCCCAGTTCCTTTTCCTTTTGTGTTGTGTCTTTTATACAGAGAGCAGGGAATCCCTTTGCACTGATCTTTGTAAGCCAGTTTGGGAGTCTTTTGGGGGGTGGAAGAGCAGGGTAAAAATAAAACAATATTTTTTAAAGGTCTACCATTCTTAGGTCAGGATTTGCCTAATGAACCCCATCAGCAGAAGGCAAGGCCTCACACTTGTGCAACAGGGCTTTCCTCTGTGCTCCTCCTGTATTGGCTTGGGGTGGTGATGTTGTGAGACCCCCTAGAACATGCAATGGAGGAGGGAAGGGGGATTGTTCCATCTGGTAAACTGACATGCTTGCACAGACAGAACATTCAACATAGCGCAACCTTGAATTCCACAAAAAGCATGCACATTTCTAAGGAATTCAGATGGAAATGCTTGCAACCTTTCAACAAGGCTGGTCCAGTCATGCTGTATGTTTCCCAATTAAATTCAGTCCAGAACCAAGTTGCGCCTTACTGGTTTCTTTGCATTTAAATAATACCATTTGGGATTCCTTTAAATGTTGACTGAGATTGCGGACAGTTCTACTGGAGCCGGCAGATCTTCAGATGCTTACCACTTGAGTGGCTTTTGAAACTCTTTGAGGACTCCTGAAGAGTTTCAAAAGCACTTTTCCATGTGTTGCAAGAAAATGCCCATAAAATTCAAGAGCGAAGTGACACTGAGTGGGCAATCTTTTGGTTCCTGAGGAGTCTAATAGGTAAAGGTAAAGGGACCCCTGACCATTAGGTCCAGTTGTGGCCGACTCTGGGGTTGCAACGCTCATTTCGCTTTATTGGCCGAGGGAGCCGACGTACAGCTTCTGGGTCACGTGGCCAGCATGACTAAGCCGCTTCTGGTGAACCAGAGCAGCGCATGGAAACGCCGTTTACCTTCCCACCAGAGTGGTACCTATTTATCTACTTGCACTTTGACGTGCTTTCAAACTGCTAGGTTGGCAGGAGCAGGGACCGAGCAACGGGAGCTCACCCCGTCGCGGGGATTCGAACCGCCGATCTTCTGATCGGCAAGTCCTAGGCTCTGTGGTTTAACCCACAGCGCCACCCACATCCCTAGGTCCATATAAATAAGTAAGTTAGTTTTATTTGTATCCCTCCCTCCCTGGCTGAAACCGGGCTCAGGGCGGCTGACATCAAATCTATAACCATGATATAAAATCAAGCAATAATTAAATTACCTCCTAAAAAACAAGTCAGGGTCAAATTAAAATCTAATTAGATGGCTTTCTGCAGGATTAGGGTTGGGAACAATCAATGCTCATCTAATTGGCTCCTCTCGCCAGCTACTTTTCTTGCCCAAGTCGTATCCTTTCCAGGTGGCTTTTCATTTTTAAAGAAACAAAACAAAAATGCCTGCCCTTCCAGCTGTTGGAATGCTGCTCTCATTAGCCCCAGCCAGCCTGGGGACCAACGGTGTGGGATGATGGGAGTTACAACCTATCTCGAGGGCACCATGTTGACTAGTCTTGTTCTTCCGACCTCTATACCGCTGGAAGCTATTAGCACTAGGATCAGATAAAGAACTTGCATAGTACTGTCCATGCAAGTCCTGCTAACTGAAAATTCACCAATCTGCACTTAAAGAACCTTGCTATACACTCCACAGATTCACTTATCTGTACAGTCGACTTCCTTGCTTTTTTGTGTGCTTTGTGGGTCACCATTGGCCATTTTTGAACAGAAACCAAGGGGAAAGAGAGAGAGTGGGGACCAAGATCAGACAAATCAAAGAGAAGGAAAAGCACAAGGGGTCTGACAAAGTGAGCACAAGAGGTCTGACAAGCCTATTTCCTTTGGCTGTAGCGATTTCAGAAAGAAACCATGGAGAGGGAGTGGGGAGAGATCAAACAAATCCAGCATTAGAATATGAACACTCACCTAATGAACCATTCCCTGGAAATGCATTGTGCTTATAAAGCAGGATCTGCGAATATCTTCAGTTTTCTAATTCATTATCCCAGATACAGCTGAAGTGGTCGTGGTTCAGGGGTAGTAGAGCATCTGGACCAATGTTCAACCCTTGGCAACTCCAGACAGGGAGAGGCCTTTGTCTGAGATCCCGAGCGGCTGCTGCCTGCCAGTGTGGGCAACACTGAACTAGATGGACCACTGGGTCTGACTCCCAGGTAAGTCAGCTTGTGTAGTATTAGGTTACAATGCCACCTAGTGGGCAAAAGGAAAACTCCAGGTCAGCTTTAGAACGAAACTAAAAATGAAGAGTGAAGGGAGAAAGCCACAGCGAATAAAAGGTCAAAAGACAAGACAAATGCTAAACATTAACAACTCTACTTGGTTGTTCAATGAAATTAGAATTACACGGGAGCAGGGACACAGACAGGACCTGCCACCCTCCACCACTTTCCTCCGCGCATTGGCAGGCAAACATCTGAATAGGGCTAATGTCTCAATTCAGTGGCAAACCTGAGTTGCAAAAAAGAAAGGAATATTTATTTAAATTTGCAGTAAGGTGATTGGCTTGGTACCCAGCAGACCAAACGGTGCAACGGGGCTCGGAGATGGTGAAGCATCAGGCGTTTTACTTTAAGAGAGCAAGTTCAAAGTCCATTTTATTAACAATGCATCCCTTTGATAAGATAATGCTTCAGGAGGCTTTTAATGTTCATAGATGTGAACTGTACACACTGTACAAAACAAAACAAAACAAAAATCCAAAAAAGGAAAGAGAAACAAAAAAGAGATCAAGAATCCAGATGGGCAGATCCAATTGGGGACAAAGCCTCTTCAAAATTATACACAGCTCAATGAAATATTCATACAGAAAATATATAAATACTTTTTCTTTCTTTCTATGTTACAGGTATACAATATAAATCAGATTTCAATGTCCATTCAGTGACCTACAAACAATATAACTTCCAAATATGTAGCAGCTTGTCAACTGAAAAAAAAAGAGGAAATATGACCACATGGGGTGGAGACAATGAGCTTTGAAGTTTTTCATACACTCTTCTCACACTCCTCAGAATGATTAATTTACATAATCTCTAACATCACACATAGTTTGGGTTATTGGCAGCCACTATTCAAGCACATCTCCCCGCCCCCACCCACAAATTACACCTACAAAATACTGCCCCTCCCCCTCAAAGCTTCTTGCGTTTTGTGCTAATCTAACCTACGCAGTGGCAGAATGGCAAGTTCTCTTGCTCTTCTTCTCTTTTTTTGGCATAAATTACATTTTTTCAAATTAAATAGTGTCTATTTTATACAAGCAGGTCAAGCAAAAAAAGTGCAATTTCTGCATGCTGTGGCGTCGCTATCCAACTATTTTACAAAAGAAAAAAATCCAAATAAAAACCACATTCTTGACTGAATTAAAAAATGATAATTACATAGCAAATCTGGATGTTTGCGCTGAGAAGTCTAAAAAACGAAACAAAAAAACCAAAGACAGGGCTATTGCCATTTCTAGAAAAGGAAAATTTCTAGTAGGGATTCTAACATGTTCCCATCACCACTAGCCAGCATTTAATAGTGAGGTACATTTAACTGGAAAACACATGCCCATCAGCACTGTCACATTTTTCTGCACAGGAGGGCAAGCGGAAGGGTATGGTAACAAGGATTGTTACAGAAGGCAATCTCAAAATAAGAGTAGATAGGTAGCCGTGTTGGTCTGTCATAGTCAAAGTAAAAAAAATTCCTTCCAGTAGCACCTTAAAGACCAACTAAGTTAGTTCTTGGTATGAGCTTTCGTGTGCATGCACACTTAGTGTGCATGCACACGAAAGCTCATACCAAGAACTAACTTAGTTGGTCTTTAAGGTGCTACTGGAAGGAATTTTTTTACTCAAAATAAGAGGGTTTTTTTCCTATTAAAAGCAAAAAAGAAAAAGAAAAAGGATCAATATGTTTAAGGCAATATTCAGCCAGAGTTAAGCCCTAAATTTAGAAGTGCCTCTCTTTGGGTCGGACCCCATGCCCTCTGAAACTTACATTCACTTCACAACTGGGGCATCAGCTTTGCAAAATCTTTATATAGAGAATGCTGCCAGGAACGCAAGCAGCTGAGCTGCCACCAAAATGCTTCCAGAATATTATTTCTGCCTTATACTGCTATTCGAAGAGTTACTGAAGGACATTCTCTGCCGCCTGGCAAGTATTCTAGAATGTGTCGGAGAAAGCAAACTTCTGAACGTGTCAACCCATTTTCTAGAATACTGAAAATATTCTAGAGGAATGGAAACCGACGGTGCCTAATTAGCAGCAGCCCATATGGCGGATATAATGAACAAGGTCTTTTTAGGACTGTATGGGCCTTTTGACACACATCTGACAATATGACTTGGATCTTTTGTGGACTGAGTTCAAAGATCTGAGCTTTCCTGCCTTCCCTTTGCCCCTTCAAAAAATATGATCCTGGGAGTTGGGGGGGGGGCCTTTGGGACTAGAAGGGAGAGCCATTGGCAAATGGAGAGGGAATTGGCAGAAATCACCCTGCTTATGTGCGCAGAGGACCAACTCGGAATCCAAGCCTACATTGCAAGGGGCTAACACTTCTTTGTCTGATGATTAGTAACGGCTAAAGGTTTTCTATGCCTATCACATAATCAGGCTGCTGCCATATGTATTAATGGAGGTGTTGAACCTGAGGTACTCAGCTCTAACAGTCTGCGTCACAGCCAATATCTAATCCTTAACTTATCTGGCGTGGGGAAAACAAAATTCCTACAGAATTATATTTGGAATGCACTGAACAAAAGCAGAAAAAGGATGTCAATTCAAAGTGTTCTCTCAAATGCAGCTTTTTAGAATACTACATGCTCCCCTTTCCCTCTAAAAGACCTGGAGAAGTTTGGGATCTTTGTTTAAAATCCCTTCTGTCCAACTTTTACTGCAGTAAGTAGGGCAGGACAGTGTGTGCGCACGAGAGAGAGATAGATGCATCTAAACAAGGCCCCCATGCACTGTAAGGGTCCATTCTGAAGCACTTAGAATCTCCTTTGTGACGTACCTCACAAGGTCAGAAGGGGGATCATTAGTACAAGGATTTCTACAGGGATCGGATGCACTGATCTCTCAGAAGTCACTGAGCCAAGCCCACAGTTCCCACCCCTCTGCAAAAGCAACAGTGGGACATAGTATGAGGGGTCCACACCACCCACATAATTCAAACTGTGATGCTGAGAGTTTCCCCAAGAGCCACCGTAGTTTCCTTTTCTGGGAACGTTTCATATGGTTTTGGCTTGGTGCCCAATTCCTGTGCAGGAGCACCTAAGGCTACCCTGTAGAATTCGTGATCCTCCAAGCCAAACGCAATCGGCCAGGTATATACAGCCGCCCTCTGATTTTTCTGTATCTCTGAGACTCATGAGGTTGTCAAACAGCCGGCAGTTCACAATTCAGGGCTTTTGCATTTGGCTTGATGGATTAAAGGTCGTCCAAGTACACAACCGAATGAGATGCTACTGTGGCTGGCCAAGGAGTACTCGATTCAAAACACAGCTTTTCAATGAAAACCCATTGTGTTACACTCCAGAATATATTCTGCCACATCAAATTAATTGACAAATTAAACGCAAGGTATCATATATGAAACACTCAGTACTGACATTATTACATCCTCGACACTTACGGAAATATGTTTTCTTTCCTTAAATGTACTTGAAAAATTCACTTGATGTTACTTTGCAGTTTTCTTGGTGATGGTCAGGATGTCAGAGTTCTTTGCACTTAAAAAAAGGTAGTGGTGAATTTTCTGGGTGTAGATGCTGCAATCAAAGTTTATTGTTTAATTTTCCCTATTCATTTTTCATGTCCCTTCTTTAAGAGCTGGGTTGGAAAGCCTAACCACCTGAACAATTTATTTTGTTAAATATAGATTTATTTATTTATTTATTTTAAAAAAAGCCTCAGCTACCTTTTGTCTTGGAAGCAGAAATGTAAACTAGAGTACATGAATTAACTCCAGCTGGAGTCAGCAATCTATAGGTCTTAATTACTCTATCCTAACTGAGGTAGTGTTCACTACTACTGTATTAGATCAGGGGGGTTTTTTTGTCCTGTTTTAACCGTGAGTACTACATCACTCCTTTGGGGTTTACACCACTATTTGGTCTACTGTAGCTAGCATTTTGGTTTTGCAAAGGAGTTGTATTTAAGTCCAAACGATATATCTGTAAATACTGGCAGATAAGATTAATGGATTCCATGCGGTTAATAGGTAGACATTAATTCAGCTGAAGCCCCCCACCCAAATCTCCAAAGAGCTCTGATGAAAATGGGGAGGGGGGAATGAGGGAACTAATTTTGCTGGGAACCCTCCATTTACAAAGGCCTAAAAGGGTTCTACCAATTAAATTATAGTGAAGGCCACATGACTCAATGAAAGCAGTTATAACAAGTAATACTATAGGAAGGGGGAAATGGCCAACTCCTAGAAGGAACCTCCACTGCCACTCCAAACATTCCTCTACAGCTCAAGGAAAATAAGACGTCTGGTTAAAGGGTGGGGAGGTAACAACAACTGCCTCTACAGGCCCTCTGCTCCTTCCTGTCACCTTCCAATTAACATCCAAAGGCAACAAATGGGGGGAAATCTGGTAACGTATTCTTATTTCCACCACCAACCTCCCCCACCCTCCACTGCCATCATCGTATGTGAAAGAAAGTCTCAAAACCTCTACATGCCCGCAACCCCCAGTGTCACATTCCTTGGAACCAAAGTCATCATCGAGTCAGAAGAAGTAAAAATGAGCACGCCACCAAGACAACTCCTGTTCCTTTAAAATTATTTGTTCCCCAATGGCAGGCTAGAATGGCAGTGTAGACAATGCAAGGAAAACACGGAAGCTAGAGATGAACTCTGAGCTCATCGAGCCAGGAGAAAGAGGCTTTGGCAAAATTAAGCCATAGTGCGATGGGGAAGATGCTCTCAGATGAGCCACCGTGGTGAATGTGGGAGGAGAAGAAAAAAGAAGCGGATTCGGGTGATGTGTATCCAAAACTTCCAGAGGTCAAGAACTGCTCGTTCTTCCATCTGCCCTGTACAGGAAGGGCAAGGAGCCTAAGCGAAAGAAGGGCTCACGAGGAACTGCAAAAAGGAGCTTGACAAAAAGATGTCAGCTGTAAGCACTTGCCAGTCTCCTACTAAGGAAAGCAGAACTCTTAGAGGTGGTTTGGCCTTTTAACTTTTGCAGTCTTCCCTGTGTTGTGGAGCAAAACCATTTTTTTGGAATGGCAGTGGAGGTAACCTAACCAAGAGTGGATTGCGTAATGAAAAATTCAAATATCCTTATATCCAAAACGTTCTATAACGTGGAACAAAATCCTACCACAAAAAGAATTAGCACACTGATTAAGCTGCGGTAAGAAATATGCAAAACTGAGCTAATTACACCTTGATAAGCAAATCTTTGAATTTGTTTAATGGGGGGGGGGGGGGAATGGATGGACATAATATGATTGCCAGTACAGTCCTGCTGTACTATTTTCATACACAAGAAATTACAGAGTAACCTCCATCCACTACAGTCAGTCTTTTGTAATGAAAGCGGTTGGGCATTTGTATGTACAGGTTTGCATATATCAAGTTATTTGATTCTAGGGGGGGGGGGCTTTCGGTCTGGGGACAAGATGCACCCGTTTCAAGTCTGCACTTCTAGAAATTTAGGAATCACACTAAGGGTGTGGGGAGAACTGACCTATATATTGTCACCATCATATCATCTGTGCAAAGGATCTGTGAAAGAACAATGGATCAAAGCATAGGAGTGTTCATTTCTGCATTGCACCTTTAAGGCTTTTCACTACCATTACTGGTATTATCTTGCAATTAACCTTTCACGTTTATAATAAAAGCTAAGTGGTAAGGAGAAAAATTAAAGACATGGAATGTGGTCCCCCCCCTTGCCTCTTTCCTGATCAAAAGCAGCAATGGGTAGATATTTCCTAGTTTTTCTTGATAAAGTATGCACCCTTATTTGATGGAAGTCATGCTTGTTAAAAGGTTTACATTTAGACAATTTACATACTAGATGAGCATTAATGTAGAAAACCCGACCGAACAACATGCATTATTATATGTACAGGGAAATTCTGATCCCAGGGGTCTGAGAAGTGATTTGTTCTTTTTTTTAAAAAAATCAAACTGTAGTGAAGTTCCTTAACTGGTTCAGTTAACACATTACCACATGTAACTGCAACAAAACTAGACCGACTGCTAAGACAAATAAGGATTTTTGCTGTTTTAACAATAAAATAATTTAAGACTACCCCAAGTTACTAAGGATTCTCTTCCTCTCTCAGAGATCAGAAATTCTCCAAGTAGTGTTTCACAAAGATTAGGAAAAATATCATAGAAAGCCATCATTAATCCCCTGACGTCCACAGTTTGAGCAGCTCCATTGGTGACAATGGAGATAGAGCCTTAGGTGCTCCGAGATCCAGGGTTTAAAAGGCATCACTCTCTGTCCTGAACGGAAGTAAAAAAAACCCCAACCATGTACAACACGTCCCTGCACGCTGTCCTCTATTATTACGATGCTGCGTTTCAAAATAAGTGAAATGAAAACCTGTGCAAGTGTTCAGTGCTTCGTTCTCCTTGCATATCTTGGTAATTGCTACTTTCATTGTTTTAACAATTCCCATAGGGCTCAGATGGATGGATGGGAAAGCAAGTTCCATGGAGGAGAGGTTCTGTTACTTGTACCCAGAATGCTTCTCTTCTCTTCGCCCAGTCAATTAGACGTTATTATCCGAGGCTACCGACGACTTCATATTTAACCACACCACAAAAAGCAAGGGGTCAGGATTCAGCCGATGGGTTAGCTGTTTGCTGATTTGTTGCTAGTACGGCTTCTGCTTCTTCGTGCATCTGGAAGTAACGAGATAGAATGTTAGTAAATTAGCATAAAAGACAAAAGTTGTATTAGAAGCCTATCAAGAATTAGCTAGATTTCACTTTGACTCACTTGTAAAAACTGGACATCTTGAAAGAGCTCTTGTATGAACCTTCGGGATGGTAATCGAAATGTACAGTGCGCTAGCAAGTAGGACACTTCAGAGTAAAGGCATATGTCATCAAATGCTTGGGGAAACTTCTCTTTAATTCTAATCAGAAAGAAAAAGAAACCAATTCATGCACCATGATTTAACTGTTCCATCAAAACCTAATACCTTTAGGGAAGGAAGCTGAGGCAGCTATCTGATATTCCATGCAAATCGATGAAGACAAATCTCAGGACATAACAATCTGAATTCAAGTGAAAGAGGAACAAAAATACAGACTGAAAAGGCAAATATGGAACTGAAAAGGCTTAAACGAGTCTAATCCAAACCTCATATGCTCACAATTACTGAAGCATGTGATAGATGCAGGAAAATAGTTTTGCCAAGATGGTCATACCCCCATTACCAGATGTTGGATTCAACTGCTGCAGATGCTACACTGACATTGTTGTGTCAAAAGCAGATCTGATATGAACCGAACACGCCCACAACAATCTTACCACAGACAATGCATGAACTTGACATCTCACACTTGGGTGGTTATACAGCTACTGAAGGCATGACGGGTAAGTAATTTTATTAACTCTACAACCAAGTTCAGCAACCACCTTTGCTAAGAGATTGGCTGATGGGTCACGGTTTCAATGCCATCTCTCAAAGGAAGGCTTTGCCACAATTGTCAAGGCCTACAAACCCATCTACGATTCTAGGCTGGCAAATGGGATAGTCTCCACTCCCTCCACCCCAATCAGCATGAATGATTTCTAACATATTCTCATTGTGTCCTCTTTGGTAAGAGCTGATGATGCCAGAAGCTCAGCCACATCCTTCCTCCCCACTCTTCCCAACTCCAAAGGATTAGTGAGGAGCCTGAGGGGGCTACATCTGTCAGTTTGCATTTCTTAGTGCAGAAAGTATTGATCTGATGTGTAGAGATCTTTCCTGTTCTAATTAATTCAAGATGGTTCTGGAAGCTTCTCTGTGTGAAAGAAACAAGCAGAAGGTTCCTGATGTTTGGGTTATTCCTTCAGAGAGGCTGAGTACAGCTGGCTTAAACTGGTCCTGTTATCTCTTTCAGTCAAGGTCATGATGACTATAATAGTAAGGCCAGAAGGAGCCTGGGTTTCACCTTCTCTCTCTCTCTCTTCCTTCTGGTGTGGTGTTCTGTACATAGTATTCTTAGTGTTAAGGTTTAGACTTATTATAAGTTATTGTAAGTTTAAGTTAAGTCTGCTGGAACTGGATTTCTTATGGATAGTGCCAATCCTGAAGGTGGATTTGTGACCATTTATGCTCATTTGTCTTCAGTAGCAGTAAAGCTACAATTGCCTCTGGTCTATTTTTTGGGAATCCTGCAACGTGTTTAAGTTTTTACTCTGCTAACTATCATCTTCTTCTTCTTCTTCTTCTTCTTCTTCTTCTTCTTTGGCGATCACTCGTAGCCAAGTAAGATTGTCTTCCATAAACACGCTTTTAACAATGAATCCGTAAGTGACTGTGGAGGCCAATTCTGGATCCACATGTCCTTCCACAGTGGGGACATTGGTTTCCGGGCAGGAGTTGATCATGGTGTGGATTTGCCAAGCGTGCCTTCCTCTTAGCATGTTTCTCCCTTGCGTCCTGAGTTCAAGTGTCTTCAAAGCCCATGACACCTTTGGTAAAGGCTGTTGGAATCGTCTCTGGATCAATACTGAGTAGAATTCCATGACAACATCTATCCCCCTTTCCTCTGCCTCCCTCATCCACAGCTGACAGACTATTTGCAGAAAGCTAAAATTGTAGCAAGAAGAGAGTGCTACTTACGTCAAGAGACCTGTTTCATGTCCTTTAGTTCCTACTGAACTGCTCAAGTTGATCACTAATCGCAAGACTTCCTTTCTCAGTAGTATGCGGCAGACAGGGGTATCATCTGGGATTGACTTTACACCTTGAGGGGGAAGGACATTTTTCAGAATCAAAATCACAGGCAGTTGCATGCGTATTCACTGAGAAGTGCCACACACGCATTACAATGCCTGCCATTAGGCCAAGGACTCGCTCAGATGTTATTTCTTCTCAAGACTACATATGGAGTCAACGTCTAGAAGCAAGAAGAAACAAACACAGATTCTCCTGGTCTGGACCTTCCTTTCTACATGCAATAAAGGAGATAGGGGAAAACAGAGGACAACATGAAGGAATTGTGTCAGCCCAAAACATCATGCACAGAGGTGTAGGGTGTGAGCACATGTTGGGGAAGGTGGAAGAATGCTGGCTGAATGGCTCTTAAGAGAACACACATCACCTTCAACTACTTGGCAGTTGTAATGTTAGGAAAAACCTAATAAAGGTTGCAGTCCTAAGTTGAGTTAGAGGAAGAGCATGTTCATGCAATACAGTGGTGCCCCGCAAGACGAATGCCTCACAAGATGGAAAACTCGCTAGACGAAAGAGTTTTCCGTTTTGGAGGTGCTTCGCAAAACGAATTTCCTATGGGCTTGCTTCGCAGGACGACAATGTCTTGCGAGTTCCTGCTGGTTTTTTTCCCCTCCCCCCCCCCTTTTCTAAGCCGCTAAGCCGCTTATCAGCTGATCCGATCAGCAGGTAAGCCGCTAAAAGCACTAATAGCGCTAATCCGCTAATCCTTCAATGGGCTTGCTTCGCAAGATGAAAAAACTGCTAGACTAAGAGAATCACATAACGGATTCTTTTCGTCTTGCGAGGCACCACTGTACCCACATGCAAAATGTTCAGAATCAGGCTGCAAGTGCCTTAAAGAAAATATTTGACTTCTTACCAGAGGTAGGAAAACAGTCACATGTTGCTATGCTTATGACAAAACCACTTACCTATCACAATATCCGTACTCTTGGTGCTGCTGGTTGAGCCATGAGATACAGCATCGCTGCATCCCGAAATCCCAGAAAACTTTGAGGAATGGGGGACCACATCCAAGTGATTGTGCATGGGCTTTCCACACCAGTCAGAATAAGGAATGTCTGAAAATTCTGAAAAAAACATACGGAGTGGTTTACAAAGAAGAAAAATACATAGCTTCATTTCAGCTGAGATAATTTAATGTAATATAAATTATAATTGTGAACCATAGCCATGTTAACTCCTGCAGAATATGACACCCTACATTAAATTTCAGTGTAGGTTTCTGGGTCTCAGGACTATGAAACATTCCGCAAAGTTACTCCATGATGTATAAAAAGCCCAAAACAGGTCTCCAAGCCTCCGTATCCTTGTATGTGAATGGGAGCAATGGCTAGACTTCTGATTGAAAGAGGCCCAGCTGTACTAACCAGTGTGACTATAGGAAGGATTCACTTTGTTTTGCTGGTAGCCCAAAATGTGCGTGCAGACACAATAAAGGCAATTCTCTTCCGTGTGCTCTTGGAGCCCTGTGTCTTCCATGCTTTCAAGGAACTGAGAAGCATCTGAGCGGCTAGTGTTCATTATCTCTGTAAGACTGATCTGCTGGCGAAGCATCTGGAAGGGACTCTTCACCATCTCGGAAGAACCACTCGGCACACCTGGAGAGGCTTCCAATTAAATGACAGAAAAAGAAATATAAATGATAAGTGTGGCAGAAGACCAGCTTTTGCCATTCAACCCTGTGTCTGACTTTTTGGGAATTATTTCGTTCTATAGAATTAGTCAGCGCTGCAAAAAAATAAATTGGCACTGGCAAAATTCCAAAAGGTACCCCACAGGCTCAAAAAAATGTGAAGACCCCACTGTAGAACAAAAGAGAGTGGAAAGGAAAAGGTACCTCCAGCATCTTGGGGAAAGACTTTAGCGCCTCGTTCGTCAAGTGAAGGCATGGTCTTCTTCTGGAAATAAGGAGTTTCCTTTACCTGAAATATTTGAAGTGAAAAATTATACGGGTGAGTTTTTAGAAAAGTGAACAAGCCCTCTATTTTTGGTAAATAGCCATTCATTCAAGCATTTAATTTGTGTGCGAATTCACTACTCAGAGCAGCCTACATTAAAAAAATCCTCCATTTTCATAAAACATAGAAACGTGTAAAACCCAGTCATAAACACATTATCTGCCTCACAAAGGGAGGTCTCCTTATTAAGTGGGCAGGCTGATCTGGTGATCTGGGAGAGAACAGTCCCAAAATTACCTGGACCTAAGTCATTTATAGGGCTTTAAGGATGATGACTAATGTTTTGATTTGGAAATAAATGGATAGCCAGTAAATATGTGGATTTAGGCTTCAAATAAGGGTTTTAAAAAATAGTGCTAGAGTTGATCAAGTAAATTAAGCAAATTACTCCATGCTAATCCCTTCTCTAAGTGTAGCTTCCAGAGGATATATTCATTAGAACAGGGGTGGCCAACTCCCAAGAGACCGCGATCTACTCACAGAGTTACAAACTGGCAGTGATCTACCCCCTTTTTTGGGAGTTCAGATCAAAGAAAAGCCCCATTTTAGGGGTGCAGGGCACTGTTGTTCAGCTTTCTTTAGGGGAGCCAAAGTTGTTGAGCTTCTTTGGGGGGAGCCAGTGATCTACCACAGATGTCCAGTGATCTACTGGTAGTTCGCGATCTACCTGTTGGACATGCCTGCATTAGAACAATGAATCTAAGATGCCAAATTCTCTCACATGAACATGAAGTGATTTCACATGAGGGAATATGCCATCTCCGATTCATTATTCTGATGTTGTTCTGCATGAAAATTTAGATCTGAATTTTACATACATTGTACATACCTGAAATATTTCATTGATATCAACTGGGAGAGCAAGCCCAATGTAATCATCTGAACTTCCGTAAGTAGCATTAGACACCATGGAACGAACAGAAGAAGAACGCTGCAGTGTGTTTTGGTTAATAGGGCTTAATAAATCCTCTTTATCTAGAGATGATGCATAACTTAAAGCTCTCATGAACCTGTAACAGCATCAAGGGAACCAAAGTCAGTATAACCTGAAAATCACAACTCTGCTCTGTAATAATACAGACAGCATTTTTAAAGTACGGCTAGTTTGGGTGAGTATACAGTTTGCCTTCTTATATATTATCTGTTTATTAATAATTGAAAGACATACTGTGAGAGCAACACATATACTATTATGAATGGCTTTCCCAGCAGAAAGTATTTCTAAGAGGTAAATTTGTGTTCAGTTCCGGACTGGTATCATCTGTATTTTCTACACTCGTATTCCATTCTCATTCAGAAACTAACTTTGAAAATAGTTCAGATAATCTTTCCATTACTCTGAACCAAAAAACCCCCACCTGATTATTAAAATTATTATTTTAGAGTGAACTGCTTTGAGCAGGAGGGTTGGTTTTTCAATGCAACTGAGATTGTATGATAGGATTCAGCAGCCCTTCCTGAATTGAGACTGTGAATCAGTTGGTAGAGCATGAGACTCTTAATGTTAGGGTTGTGGGTTTGAGCCCTGCACTGGGAGTTTTTACGATAGGATCCAACAGCCCTGAGTTTGCTATTTTCCCTAAAGCCTAGTTGATCAGAGTGCTAGGAATGCCTTAGGAATTCACTAGTATAAGCTCTTGCCTGAAGTGGAAGGCCATGACTGATTGAAAACTGGAATTCTCATGCTGCTGGAGCTTTGTCTGAAGTTGAAACTGAATGGCTGTTTGCCTCTTAGGTGGCGGAAGCTATGGAAAACATATCAAAGGAAGCATCGGCTGTGAATGCAGCTCTCCTCTGGGTCACACCCAAAATTCCTGGCTACCGTATTTTTCGCTCCATAAGACACACTTTTTCCCTCCTAAAAAGTAAGGGGAAATGTGTGTGCATCTTATGGAGCAAATGCGGGGGGGAGGCAGGCAGGAAGAGCCCACAAGAGCCTCACACAAGCTTCGTGCGGCTCTTGCGGGCTTTTCTCCAGGAGGGAGAAGGGACTGACGCAGCCAGTCAGTCCCTTCTCCCTCCTCGTAGAAAAGCCCACAGGAGCCGCACACTCCTTAAAGGGTGCGCAGCTCCTGTGGGCTTTTGTGGGAGGTGGGGGAATTGCCATAGCAGCGCGTAGCCTCTCCTGGCCGGATCCATCCCACTCGCTGTCTTGACTTCTTTGCTCTTTGGGGCTGGGAGGGACCCGGGCTTCCCCCAGCAGCCCCGAAAAGCTCTGGGAGAAGCGGATTTTTTTTTCTTGATTTCCCCCTCTAAAAACTAGGTGCACGTTATGGTCCGGTGCGCCTTATGGAGCAAAAAATACGGTAATTCTTCTCTTGTTGAACAGCTGGAATCGTGAGAACATTACTTAGCTATGCCATGAAGAAAACTTGAGGAAGAAGTGCTTACCTGTTTGGTGTCAGTCGAGAGTCTAGACTACCAGACTTCATAGTAATTGTGTCTGTGAAGAGCACATCCTTTGCTGGAGATGCCAGAGCTTCCGAATGGGACAAAGAGGGGTGCATCCTTTGCTGCTGCAAGCGTTTGAGTGTTGCATACCCAAAGGCATCTCGCGAACTGGTGTAGCTGAAGTTATAGTCAGCCAGGCTTTTTATTGTGGCGAGCGAAGGAGCTTTAAGTGACTGTGCTCTCCGAGGAAGGGTGTGCGAGGACCCTGGCGGTACCAGGGAGACAGAATTTGATTTTGAGAGGGGGAGGTGGTTAGGCTGTGGGGTTGAGCACTGGATTGTTTTAACTGTCTTGGTACTCACCACAGTACTTAAACTCCCACTGTCCGTGTCTACGTTTGTAGTGTCCACTCCCACAGTCTCCCGCGAAGGGCTCGAACTCATTGAACTTATACCACTCGTGGTGGTATCCGTATTGAAACTCAAGCTGCGGCTTTTGAAGTGAGTCTGCGTAGAAACCTCTCCTATCAGTCTTTCCCGGCTGGCATTTTCCCGGTGGTTTTCGTGGCCGAGGCTTTTGGGAAGCTTGAGGTCATTTTCGCCTATACTTGGAGTGCTATCTGCATCTTCGCTGTGTCTGCTCCCAACAAACGACGTCTCTAGTTTCAGAGTGTGGATTTTAGGCACCCGGAACATAGGGGCGAAGTCCTCGCCTCGTGCAAAATCCATGCTGCTGGAAGGCTCAGTTACTGTACGATTTCGCCTCAAACCCATCTTACTCTCTGAAGAAGATAGTTTGCCACCTTTAGGATCGCTGCTACTCCTATGTTTTTTATTAGGTAAGGTTAGAGAATTTAAAATGCGGTTCTTCACAAGCCTGCTTGAAGTGAAAAAGGGGAAGGGATTGCGATCCTTATCTTTCAAGGGTCCAGATCGGTCGTAGAAATTCTGTTCTGCATCTTCAGATATATCTAGGAAAAACGTGCTGGTAGAGGTGCTGCCAACCCTGTCATCTTCCAAAATAAACATACCTGAAATTTAGATAAAAGCTTGCATTGTTAAAATATTATTGGTCTATAAATATTTGATAACTAAAACTAGCTCTGAAAAGTCTATGAAAGCCAACTGCATGTACATTTCTGAACTCTGATGGCTGAAGGCTATTTTAGGTAGGGTGTGTGTGCTTAGTATCCTTTTATGTGCCACTAAACGTTATATGTAAGATCAACAGAACCTGCCCTTTTTAAAAAAAGAAATAAATAAAACAATGGTACTGAACACTTAATCACTTCTTGAGCAATCAAAATTTTCATGTTAGTGCTCTTAGTTTCTCCTTTTAACATGAATTCAGGGGTCTTCAGGAGCCAAACTATGCTTTTGGAAATGTAATTTCATACTGTAATTGAGGAGTCAGTGTTTGTTCACGTCAACTCCCATCTGTCCTAGTCAACATCGGCAACAATGATGGGAGTTGTAGACCAGCAACAGCCGCAGGCTAAAATCAATTCTAAAATGAATGTGCCTCTCTTATATCCAGACATTACTTCACATTATCTAGTTGGTGATAGTATTTACTCTCCACACCTGACTTTTTTGATTAGCTCCAATGTATCCTGAGCCTGCTCTTTAAATATAATGTGATACTCAAACCATCCTAATAGATATTTTGATGTTTCCTGTTATCCATCTTAAATCAGAGTTTCTAACTTTCAAGGAAGAATTTTCTCATGTCCAGTCTTTATCTTCACTTTTATACTATCATCCTGGAGAAGAAAGGGATCTAATTCTATGCAAAGGAAATCAGTGTTTTAATTTTTCATTTACACCAGATAAAAGCATGATCTAAAATGATTACATTTATAGTATTTTCTACAGCATTTGAAGCTGAAACTAAAAAAGATTTTATAGAATCTCCAAGGGGGATTTACCCAGTGGTAACTGTTGACGGAAGGCGCTTGGACCCAGCAGAGGCTTCCACCAGCAGGATATAGAGGGTGAGGTTTTTGCCAATTCTCCTTCCCCCAGCAGCTGCAATCTGCCCCAAAGGGTTGGGGGACTGTACAGTATAGTAGGGAGGGGAGTAAGTGGAAATTCCCTCCTTTCACTGATGAAAGCTTTCAGCTGAATCCAAGTGCCTCTGATCAGCAAAGTGACATTCTGGACACCCTATAGCCCAACCATTTCTGAATTTATCAAAGGATACCCAGCCACGTTCTATAAACCTCGTCTTTATCCATTAAGCACACAGTGGACACTCGGGTTGCGAACGTGATCCGTGTGGGATGCACGTTCGCAACCCGCGTCTGCAAACGCGTGGGTTGGGATTTGGTGCTTCTGCACATGCGCAAAGTGCGATTTAGCGCTTCTGCGCATGTGCGACCACCGAAACCCGGAAGTAACCTGTTCTGGTACTTCTGGTTTTCAGCGGTCTGCAACCCGAAAAAATGCAACCTGAAGCGGCTGTAGCCCGAGGTATGGCTGTACATCATGCTCATGTAGGAATACAGAATACCTTCAGATTAGAAAGTTAATGCCTTCTCAAAATGGATAGGCAAAAGGAGATTCCAACTGAACATCAGGAAGAACTTTCTAACAGCAAGAGCTTTTCAACAGTGGAAGAGACTCTCTCATAAGGTTGTGGACTCTCCTTCCTTGGAGCTTTTTTAAGCAGAGGTTGGATGGCCATCTATCATGGATGCTTTAGTTGAGATTCCTGCATCGCAAATGGTTGGACTGGATGACCCCTGAGGTGCCTCCCAGCTCTACGATTTCACTGGCCAGACCCATGATCTGCTTTTCCCCCAAAGGGAATTCACTAGCTGTGCTGGCACTGCTATGCATACTTACTTGACGGTGCAGATTCACTTTCACTGTTGTGCCTTGAACTGGTAGATTCAGAGTTCAAACTGAGCGTGCTGGGAATAGAGGAGAGTTCGTTGCAGAGTTGCTCCATGTCATCGGGGACGACTGGCCAAGGCTGCCTACGACTGTGTCTCACTGCATCCCAGTTGTGATGCTTGAGAATGTCACAACCTTGTTTTGTTTTGGCGATCAGGCCAAGCACATAGACACACGTCCTGTGTTTATAAAACAGAAATCCAGTTCAAACAAATATGTATTTCACATTCAGGCCACCAAAACAATTCTCCAGCTTCTTTTCCCTCCCCTCAGGAAATGTTACTTGTGCTCCCTTAGAAATATGTGAAATGAAAAATACAAATCCTTTGTGTAAGCTGGCCTGCAACTCTGAGGTGCAATCTTGTACATGTCTACTCAGAAATAAGTCTCACTTAGTTCAAGGAGGCTTATTCCTAGATAAGGTTGCAGCCTTATTCTCTAAGGGGATGCAGAGTAGAACTAGGCATGTAACAGATATGAGTGTTATTTCATTCACTACATGCCTGTATTACTTAAAATTATTATCACTCAATACAGTAGGAGACATCCAGTTTTGTCCCCATCTTCTGTGTATGCTCCACAAATCATGACTGCAAAACACCCACACCCATAAATAAGGATGCAAAACTAATGTCACACAGAAAATCTATTAACATAATAGTAAGTAGCAACTTGCTATTTTAATAGTAAGTCACCTGATTTTTTTTAAAAATAAAAAGGGTGTTGTGCCTTTCTTCATCTTAAAATTATATACCGTTTCTAAAGAATGAAGCAGCAGATGGCATAGAATTATTTTAAAGACTCCAGGGCAAAATAAAAATCCTATAAACCCTTTAAAAGTCAATTTCAAACCATGTTATACCTACCCTCTAATAGATAGGACTTCACAATGCTGGGCAAGTGCCAATATATCAGGGATGACATTTTCTTCTTGAAGCAAATTCAGACCCCAGTTTGAAGATCCAATATTACCCTGTAATGTAAATAATTTGTGATCAAATTTGCTATTGACTGATACTGCTGATACTATGTCATATAACAAAGGAGTATTGATTAGAACTTGATGAACAAACTTAAGATATTTTGTATACAGTATAAGCTATAAATTTCTTTATACCTACAGCCGAGTCTCTTTCACCCAATTCAAGCCTTTTCTTTAAAAATATTTAATAGCACCTTGTTACAGTCTACCTACTTTCCCAACTTCACAGAAATGACTTTAAATCTTTTATATTCCCCCCCCCTCTCTCTCTCTCTCTCTCACACACACACACACATGATTGTTAATTTGACTAGAAATATAGGATTGGGTTGATATGCTCCCTTCCACATTGCAGAGTCTTTTGTCTTTAGATGCAATGCCCTCATGTACCTCACCTTCTACAATTTGAGAACTCTTTTGGATTAAAAGGGGGGCCAATTTTCAAGCGTATTTCTGCTTCATCTAGAGAGCTCGGTGTCCTCTGGGGAGTTGCTGCATGAGCTGCTGCTGTAGCCAGCGTATAAGGTGACCCCCAACTTTTGAGAAGATTTTCCTGGGTTAAAAAGTAGTCTTATACACCAGAAAATACAGTAATTCGTTCTTGAGACCCGTTCTTAACCTGAAACTGTTCTTAACCTGAGGTACCACTTTAGCTAATGGGGCCTCCCACTGCCGCCGCACGATTTCTGTTTTCATCCTGTAGCAAAGTTCTTAACCCGAGGTACTATTTCTGGTTTAGCGGAGTCTGTAACCTGAAGTGTCTGTAACCTGAGGTACCACTGTAATTTGCAACATCAAAAAATCAAAAACACATCTTTGGGGGAACCATTATTGTTATTTTGGTTGCAGAAATGCAGAAAACACCATGGTGGATTTTTAATTTTATTTTTTTACTAACCAGAGCCCAGAGAGCTGCCTTCAGCTGCTTAATCCCTTCCCATTTATCCAGCATGGGGGAACGAACAGTGTAACTCAGGTCAGGAACAATACTCTAAAGAATAAAAAGATCAATCACAAAGTAGCTTCAATGTGAAGCTTAACATTCTTCAAATCTGCTGAATTGCTTTTCAAACTTACATAAATGCTAAGAGCAAAATACAAACAGGTTTAGTTTTTTTTAATATAAAAAAATTGAAAACTAATCTTTCAAAAACCACCAACCATTTAAACAAGAGCACCAATGGTAAAACTAAAGGCAGATATACAGAACAATGATAACAGCTCTAGTCATTAAATAAGGCTTTTTTTTATTTCAAGAAGAAATATTTAAAAATACAAACATGTAATTCAATTTCTATAAAAATAAGCCAGTATTCTTTTCTTCTTTCAATTCAAAATTGAGAAAACACAGCTCAGAATTGGATCACATAAGCTAAGAACAGCAGTATCTTGCACATTTCAGAACCAATCAGCTAGTCCTTAGCTAAAGCATCTCAGAATGAAGAAAGGAAGAAAAAAAAGCAAATCCATGCACAAGTTGTGTTCTGTAAAGTGCATTCCCTTCCAGCTGAAAACAGTTCAAGGAAAGCAGATGCCAAAAGTTTCTGACCTCTCAGCACAGCTGATATTGTGGCCCTGCCTCCCTTCTCTCTCTCTCTCTCTGCTGCAGCCTTTTGGAATGGCTGCAGCTAGGCGACAGCTGGTAGAGGAAGATACCACCACCTACCAGTGTTTGACACCCTACCCCAGAAGTCAAGATTCATAGCCTAAAAATGCAGAAAGAAAGACTAAAAGGCAATAGGATCCTCAGGCAGACCAAAGCAGTTCCACTGAAGAAGGGCCCCTTTCATGATGCTTTGGGTCAATTCCCGTGGGATTACCAAAGAAGTACTTGGGGCAGCATCTAAGTCCACTTGCCCAACAAACCTCCCCCCCTTGCCCTCCCCCAATCTCCTTTAGAAGGTTCGTAGATCACAGAATTGTAGAGTTGGAAGGGACCATGAGGTTCATCTAGTCCAACTGCCTAAAATGCAGGAATCTTTTGCCCAATGTAGGACTTGAAGCCATGACCTTGGGGGAACCCCTAGCATAAATTTTGGGGGTATACAGGTATACAGTGAAAATCCTTGTGCTAGCAGGACATTTTACTCAGTGCTACCTTGGCTACAACCCTTGCTTTCTGTTCTGCAAGCGAAGTCTATACATCTCTCACTCACTATTCCTATCAGTGAAAAGAGTCTTCTATGTGCTCCAGCTAAGTGAGAAAATTTAATCCATAGCCAAAGCAAGCTTATTTTATAGAACAAGGATGCATGCAAGGATTCATTCCTTTTCTGCAGTCTAAATAGAAAAAAAAACCCAAGCCAAATTTCCCAGTGAGGTTGTATATGCCACACAACCCTGAACCAGTAACATCCAAACAAATTGGAGGCGGGGACCAATTCCAAGAAGGCTGCAATGTATTTAATGTTACCTTGATTTTGAATCAGGTATATTAAATATCCTCACCTGAGCTTCCAACAAATGGCAGCCTGTTTTGTGGTGTACCAGTTGTCCATAGAGGTGAACTGGCAGATAGACATGTGGCCGCTGTAATCTGCCAGAAAGAAAAATGGTCTGTTTGCATAGTAAACAATAGAAAGTGTCCTTTCATACTGTATCATTTTGTGGTACGCTGGTTTGACATCAACCGATAGGAAGTGCCTACAGAGGGTGGTGAATACAGCACAAGATATTATGGGCTGTCCCGTGAATCCACTGGATGACATCGCAGAAGAAGGTTGCCTCAGGAGAGTGAGGAAAATTCTCAGGGATGATTCACACCCTGGCTGGCACTTTCTTGATTTCCTGCCCTCGGGCAGAAGATATAGAAGCATGATTAGTCGCACCAACAGGGTAAAGAACAGCTTCTATCCGTGGACTGTTAGGCTGCTGAATGAAAAGATAACAACAGGGCAACTGACTTTCGGGTTTGGTGGGTGTGCGTCAGTAAACAAGGGGAATTAAGACTAAGAGAGCTGAGTGTGGGGTGCTCATGTAATCTCATTGTATACAAGTTGTACAAGTAACAATAAAGTATTTCAATTTTTATTCCTTATGGCTATTTCAAAAACCAGTCACACAGTCATCTCATATGTAGCAATTGCTTTAGCAAACCAATCAAGATCATCTGCAACTTAGCTTACCTTTGGTTGCTCCGGCGAACATAGTTATCGCCATCAACAGGTTTGCGGTATGTGGTAAGTGCTTCATTGAGTTGCTCTTCTATCAAATCAACATACTTTAAGTTGTACTCCTAAGATGATGGGATACAGAGCTCATGAGAGAGAGAGAAATCTCCAGCAGATTTTTGTATTCATAATACTGTACTATGCGACATTGTGATCCAAATGAGAAAAACCTCCTTATTTTCATAATTCCAAGGGAACCACTGCAGGTTTTTGAAGTCAAACGTGTGATTAAAAAGGCAAAAGCTATTTTGGAATGAAAATATTTATTTACATGCCCAGTGGCTCAGCTACATAGAACAGGGCCTTTAGTGTTGTGGCACCAGTTCTCTGGAATTCCCTTCCTCCTACAACTGTGGGCTTTTGGTATATACAAAAAAACATTTTTCTTCACCTGATCTTTACTAGTTTTGTATTATTGTTAATTTGTCCATTAACAGAATTTTCAATATGTTTGGAGTTTTACTATGCTTTTATATGTTTTGTTGTTTCAGGATCTTGGATATTCTGATGTTTAGCTAAACACTTTGCAAGAAATTAATTCACGATGCAGAGCCTTTTGTTCTAGAATAATGGTTGGCAAGACTGGGAAATGGCTGAAACCCTATTATCCCTATAACATTCTCTGCCTCTCATTTTTACAGAGTAACCTGTCTGATATAAATGGGGAAATTGTTTCTAACTTGTGAATTTCCTCTCCATAGCACTTCTGTACAGTTCTCTTCCATGATGGAGCAGATCTCTACCCCATTTAGTAAGTGAATACCATTCAAGTATCATTTCATATGTTGCCAAAGGATTTATTCACCTCTTCAAATTTTGGCCCCGAAAGCCTTTTTCAAAAAAGGTGAAACTACATGTTATGTTGAATCATTTCCAGCAGCCACATTTTCTAACCAAAGGCAGCTCTGGGTGAGAGCAAACTGGTGTGGACATTTCACTTCTGGGCAAAGATTAGCCTTTCCTCCTTGCTGCTTTTTCTCTGTAAATCTGCCCCGTGTCCTTTTCCTCTAAAGCATCCCAAGTGCTTATCTTCAAATATACACCTGGAATCCTCCTTCCTGCAACTTCTTAACTTAAACTCCCTGGGAGCTGTTTCCTCCTAGATACAGAGTACAGAGTAAAATACAGTTTGGACAAAATAAAAAAATCCCTTCCAGTAGCACCTTAAAGACCAACTAAGTTAGTTCTTGGTATGAGCTTTCGTGTGCATGCACACTTCTTAAGATACGACACTTCTTCAGTTTGGACAAAAGTTATCCAAAGAGAATCTAATTCCAGTGGGAAAATCGGTTCTGGATCAGGCTTGTAAACCTCACTTTTCAGTTCTCATATGCCAGTAGTTCATACATAATGGGCCCAACAAAAGCAGTCAGATGCAATGAAGCTGAGCACTATGCCTAAATTCAGGAACCCTTAAAAACCCATCAGGTCCACAGACCTGAGAGCAATGCAAGTGGCTCTATCTCACCTTCTGAATGAAGAAACACAACTGGACCATGATTGGATGGGGCAAGCACATTCATTCTAGGGAAGTCTAAAGGGCTGGCTTTAGCCAAGCAAAGTCTCAGCATAACAAGGAGGGATCTATTTCAAGTTATGAATTTCACAGAGATTTTTGGATTTCTTTAAAAGTACCTTCTGCCATTTCTCCATTTGTTTTGTCACATAGCCTCGTTCGTTTAGATAGGAAAACCCTTTTGGGATTGACAGGAACCTGAAAAAGTACCATCATATACCATTTATAAACATGTTCACCGATTACAAAAATGCAAGTTAATTTGGTTTGTTCTCATATGAAGTAACATATTTAGTGTTTACCTTAAGAGCAGAAGCAAGCCCTTGTCTCCAAGATGAGACAACGCTGGTTTCATCTGAATAAGAGCATGAAGATTTGCCTAAAAGAGAGAGCCAGGGAGAGGGAGGGCAATAAGGAATTAGCAAGAAATCTCAGTATATACAATAATGGGGAGGCCTTCCAATCCCTGTTGCTTCCCCCGCTTTGGTGGGAGCCAGTGCTGGGCTGGGGGATCCTTTAACTGCTGGGAGGGGAGAAGCAACCGCACACTCCTCAGCTGAGCAGTTAAAAGATGCAGAGGGAGGAACAAGCAATACCCACAGGAGGAAGTCGCTAGCAGAGGGACTCAGGAGCAGTGGTGGTTTCACCAGTGATATACTGCTGAGTGATGCCGACATCATGGACCAGTCCTGGGTGATATATCGCCCAGGCCTAAGACCATTGCATGAGAAGTATGACATGCTTCTCAATAAACTGATACACAACAGTATTCACTCACGGTAACTTTAAGAATGGACGGCAGGATTCTCACCTTGTCTTCACATGCCTCATCGAGGATATCAAGTGCTTCAGAAGAAATGGCTTTATTCTTGTCATGGAGCTGGGTGACCAGTAACTCGATTCCCCAGTTGCTGAAGAACTCTACGTTGGCTCTCAGCAGTACTCGTAAGTGTTTTGTGGCATATAGCCTACAGCTCTACGAAGCAAGTAAACAAGCAAATCAACGGCAAGGGAAACACAGTAGAGAAAAGTAGATTTTGCACACAGAAAGCCAGATCCATGCTC
Organism: Podarcis vaucheri; assembly: GCF_965113315.1. NCBI lineage: Eukaryota > Metazoa > Chordata > Lepidosauria > Squamata > Lacertidae > Podarcis > Podarcis vaucheri. The sequence goes on from NC_138749.1 coordinate 19,258,544, forward strand.
TCTCCAAGCACTCAGCTTGAACATACACAATGTGGGAAGTGGTCAGGGGTATACACACAAGCACACCAACATCAATGAGAGTGCAGGTTCCACTTAAAATTTTCTCATAGCGGAAAAGTCTGAAGGAGGCTTTTAAGCATGTTCAGACCCTACCACTTAACACAAGAAGGTCAAGGTGGTGTGGCTGCACCTATACCCCTCTCTACTTTTAGCTCACACGTATTGATGCAAAACACCTAGAGCTATTCATTTAATAAGCCATTAAAATTAAATGCAAATGATATACTGCCTTGAGATTATACTGAGGCTGAGAGAAAGCGACTGATCCAAAGTCACAAGCTCAGGGCTGAGATCAAAAACGTATTTACACCTAGGTCTCCCTAGGCCAACGTTCTATCTGTAACACCACCCTGTGAAAACAACCATTTAAATATAATCTTCAGAATGTAGGCATTTAGAGGAGTTGTCACTTACATCTGTAGATGCCGTTAGGATTTTGGAAAGAATGACTCTTGCTAATCCATCTCTGCTGTAGTCCAAACTAGAAACAGTCAGTTTGAGTAAGTGATCCTGGTTCTTCAAGGAGCAAAGATTAAGAAGACTGGAAAAAGATGGAAACATTTAATTGTAAATCTGTATGAGAATTGGACTAACTTTAAAAGTCCCTCCATTTTTCCTTCTTTGGTTGCCTTTCTCCACTATCAAATTTTAAACTAAGTTCTTCAGGCCAGGAATATTTCTTCCCCCTGCTAAAAAAGGTAAATGTAAAGGACCCCTGACAGTTAAGTCCAGTCGCAGATGACTCTGGGGTTGTGGCGCTCATCTCGCTTTACAGGCCAAGGGAGCCGGCGTTTGTCTGCAGACAGTTTTTCCGGGTCATGTGGCCAGCATGACTAAGCCGCTTCTGGCACAACGGAGCACCAAAACCAGAGGAGTGCATGGGAATGCCATTTACCTTCCCGCTGGAGGGGTACCTATTTATCTACTTGCACTTTTTGGTCGTGCTTTCGAACTGCTAGGTTGACAGGAGCTGGGATCGAAGAATGGGAGCTCACCCCGTAGCGGGGATTCGAACCGCTGACCTTCTGATAGGCAAGCCCAAGAGGCTCAGTGGTTTAGACCACAGCACCACCCGCGTCCCCCTGCTAAGTTACCCTAAAATCCCATGTAGTCCAATAGGATATAAATTATTTCTATTGAAAGGAAGCTGGAGAATTTTCTCCAGCTTTCAGCATAGAAAGCTTTCTTTTCCTGAAAAATGATAGCATGCTTGGTCTATAGATTAGTTAAAAACTATAAACAAATACAGACTTGGGGAAATGTTTTGCATACTATCTTTTAAAAATGTACTGTCACTTTCATAAAATCTAACTGCACACTTTTGAATCTAGTACTATTCTTAATAATGTAGATGAAATATAGATGTTTTGGATGAGCTCATTCAACTTTTAACAGTGTATGCAACTTAGTTCCTTTAGGAATCTATCTTTTTCTTTTTACAAAAAATGTAAAAATTAGGGTCAACTAACCACATCTAGCTATACAGAAATTTAAAGAACAATGAGAGAATTCATTTTAAAACTTCTAGGATCTGAGTAGTTCAAAAGATTCTGAAGACAATGCTTACCACTGAAACACATTACACTTTTCAAGCATTTTCACTCCGTGGGGTTGACAGGAGAGCGTACCAAAAAACAAGAAGTAGTGCTGACTAAGAGTGTTAAGTAACCCATTGTTCTGGAGGCTGCGTTCTGGTTTCAGTCCAGAAGAAGAATTGAGCCAGTGTACAATATCTTTCACTAACTCTTCGAGGTAACCATGTCCATCCTGCTTCAAAGAGAAAGGACAAAAACTTCAGTTCCGTTGGCAGCATTTCCTTGCCTCATTGAAAAAAAAGACACCCATTTACATTTCTTTGGGCACAAGAGAAAGAAAGCAACCATCAAACCGAAAAGCACCCGATAAATTAAAACCAGAAGAAAACCCTTCATTGTGAAAATGCTGCAGCATGTGTAAACTTTGAAATGTGGGGAGAATCTGCTGTGATACTGCCCTCAGATGATCTTGTCACAAGCGGAAAAGTCAATTCCTGTGGGGATTATGGCTGTCACAAGAGTAAATAAGCCTCAGGCAGTCCCAGGTTTTGTGAGAGCTTAACAGTGGCAGGTGACGAGTGAAGCAGCTCAAGAACAGGTTTTTACAAAAGTGAACATAACACCTTCTGGTCCTTTCCCTCTTCCACCAGCTTCTGAATTTTGTCAAACAAAAACAAAAGAAGAAAATAGACTAGGACGAACACCTTTAAATTGTTACCCTTTATGTGTCACAGAGAATTAGGAATGCAAGGCATTAGGCTACAGAAAGTTGAGATAATATTAAGTCTGTATCTACCTTTTGTTGCACCTGCCTTCCTTCCTTCTTTCCTTCCTGTCTTCCTTCCTGAGGGGCAAAAGGGCATGTTGATTTGACCTCTGCATCATCCCCTCCCAGTATCCTGAAGCCTATCAGGCCAGCGTGTAAATTTCATAGGCAAAACTCTACAAATATGAAAGCTAGATTTTTTCATTAAGTGGTCTTTATCTACAATTAACTAATTATGCTTCCTAGAGTCCATGCTGCTTTGGTTTGTAGACAAAGGAATGTAGAGGAGACTTTGATTCCTGAATCCACTACTGCCTCTTATAATAGATCTCCTACAGGGCATAAGGGATGAATCAGGTGTCTTAATATTCCAGCTAGGGCAAGTCTCAGGATCTATAACCACCATTTTTCTTTGTAATGGGCTGCAATTTTATCCTCTGTGCTTTGTTTCCAGAGGTGTTGTTCAGCTGATAAGGCTTCCTTCAGTGAAATGAAGAGGGATGCAATTTTTGGCAATTACCTCTCCAACCTGTAGACACTTGCACCACTCATAAATCTGCTCCAGGGAACTGGGAGACCCTTCAGAGCAGATTTAGGGGGCACAGGGATCTGCTGGTGGAAAAGGAATTGTTGGAAATTGCTTCCCCTGCCACTCTGCTAATGTTAAGCTTGACAATCAGCTGAACGACACTGTTGGATACACTTGTGTGTTCTGAATAATAAACTTAATTATCTGGTGTGTTCTGAACCAAAGGCATCTGTTCATCCTCTAGAGCAGGCACGTCCAACACCCAAGAGACTGCGATCTACTCCCACTATAAAAAAACTGGCAGTGATCTACCATTGGGTTGACCAAAGTTGTTGAGGTTTTTTGGGGGAACCAGCGATCGACCGGTTCGACATACCTGCTCTAGAGTTTAGGCAGCTAGGGTAGGCAGAGCTTGGGAGCTGGCTGAGAAGTGACTTGGTAACCAGCTAGATCTCTCCTCCCATAAAACTGAGAGATCTACTGCTTTGTTAACTGAATTGCTTAAAATTAGTGATTCACTGGCCAATCAGGATGAGGGTAACTACACACCCATTAAATACGGCTTACCTAGTGATGTCCTGCGGTGCAAGGTTAAGGAGCAGGGTAAAGACTATGAAGAACTCCAGGGATATCAAGCCATTTTTATCTTATTAATGAATTGCTACAGTTTAGGGCTCTTACTAATGTGCTACATTCCCACCCCCACAACTTTATATATCAATGGGATAAGCCATACATTTTAATAAACTCCATTCTTCTTCTAAGATTTTGACCAGCAAATACTCATATTTCCCAGCCTGAATTAAATGTTCCAATTGCACTTCCTTTAGACCTGGCAAACCTGGTCTAATGAATCTTCTAATATTTTTTAGAATATGCAATAAAGGTAATAACTCGCCAAAAGGTAATGCCAACAATACAAGAAGCTGCTCGTTGTTACTTAGAGCTAAACAAAATGAATCTTACCTCTTCAGATTCAAGGAGATACTCAGTTAACTGGCAACCTACAACTGTGAGCTGTTTGGCCTTTGCGTAATCCAGATCCAGGTTGGCATACAATTTGCTGCTGGGCTTGTAAAAATACATCAGTCGCCGTATAAATCTAACATTAAACAGACATATGAGGTGCTGAAAAGTTTGTTGCAAGCTTCAGGCAAATGTGTATACCACACTGTTTTATCTACGAGATGGCGAAGAGGCTTTATGTTTTCAAATGTTAGCACCTGTACTTAAATGCAAATGCTATTATAGGGTCATGGTGAAGTCAATACATTCTCTTCCCATACTAGCCTGCCCGCTCCCTGCTGCTTGCTTATGTATTGCTTGTGATTGTACTGGCTTACTGATGGAAGAGCAGATTAGTTTCCTAATACAAAAAAACCCAAGCAATATGCATTTATTAATTTATTTGCTCATTCATTCTATTTGCACGCTACCATTTAACTAAGTTCTATGTGCAATATATGGAAACATTAAAAATATATAGCTACAATTCAAAACTTTACACAATAAAACTTTAAAAGCAATTATAAAAATTCCAGTAGCCAAATCTAAAATCAGCTCATGCACAGAAGCTAAAACCAATATAAAACCAGTAACTGGGAAACTTGGTCCAAAGATGTAATGCACCAGAGAGATGTACCCAGTACAATTTTTTAAAACCTATGAAAACAAGAAGGGTCTTGACCTGGTGCTTAAAAGAAAAACACTGGTGTCAGGGAAGCAACTCTTGCTGAGGCAGTCAATAAATAGGGTGCCATCAGGAGAAAGGTCATATTCCTTGTAACCATCCATCTTACTCAATTAGGCAGGGGAAACTCGAGATCAGCATCCCTGTCCTTTTCCCCCAAGAGTTAATTCAATTCAGTGAATTTCCTTTTCTAATTCATAACACACAAAGGCCAGGTTATTCAAAACTGTAACTGGGGAAAAGACAGAAATGTAAGCGCCTTTTCAGGAAATGTGTCACATTTCTTAGCAAGTGATGGTAAAAAACATGAAGCAAATAATGAAAGATTTCACCTTTGAAAAAGCACACACAGCAAATAGAAGCCAGTGTGATGTAGTGGTTAGAGTGTTGGACTAAGACCTAGGAGACTGAGGGTCCTAGGCTTCAGGTACAGTCGTACCTTGGATCTCAAATGCCTTGGCTCCAAAACAAATTGGCCCCCAAACAATTGAAACCTGGAACTTTCTTTTGGAACCCAAAAATCTGACACGGGTTCTGCGGTTTCCAATTGGCTGCAGGCTCAGAAGCCCCGCTTTGGTTTCCTAACGTTTTGGAAGTTGAACGGACTTCCGGAACAGATTCTGTTCAACTTCCAAGGTACGACTGTACAGCCAATGTACCCCACAATTTACAAGTGTCAAGAACCCCCAGAAGCAGTTGTAGGAGGAAAAGCAAGCTGCCAAGGCAGAACGGAACTGCCCCCCTTTAGTAAATATGAATACCTGTTCCACTGTTCATCTTTGTTGAACTTTACGCTGATATTTGGCCACTGCAAAATAGATAAGAGAGTTTTGTAAGACTTGTATGTCACTTCCTTTCATTTCAATTTAATCTTCAGATGTTAATTAGGGAGCTATTTAATGGCTTACCTTTAGTATGGTCCCTATCAGATTCCAATTCCACTCAAGATTCTCTTTGTGATGAAGAACTTGGCTGTCTCTTAGATTAATTAACAGTGCTTCATCGGTATCCTTGAATAGCAGAAGGAAGAAGAGAAATCAAAGTTCAAACTGCTGCAACACTTGCATCAACATTAGAAAGTAATATACAAGTTTGCAGATTATTAAAATATATTGAACTGTAGACAGACCACCACCAAAATGTATGCCCACATTTTCTCTCTCTCTGCACTCAGAAGCCATGTCAGATTTCTAGTGCAACAGTTTCCCCACCCTATCTCCCCATGTAAGGTTTTCATTTAAACTCTTAATTCCTAGCAACTCTTATTTTGGAAATTCAGTTTAAATCAATGAAGATTATTTGCTGTTTACAAAAAAAATAAGGAAAATCACTGACATTGAAGTAAAATAGCTACCTTTAGAATAAAGATGTCTTTCTGCACACGATACTGATCCCTTCGCTGATGTGTTGACATGGCTTTCTGAACAATGTGATCTAGATGAAGGCTATAAGGTTTCGGTCCTCGTTTCTTCATTTCATGAAAGCGTTTTAGACAATTTAGTGCAGCGCTGGCCCGTCTACCAAGGGGGAAAGTTGACAGTCAAAATTTTCTATAAGATTACTGCCTTTAGTAAGGATCTGAAAGGATGTGAAATATAGTCAAACTGCATTTCCCAGAGATCTTTGTGCTAGAAGATGACTTCAAAGTCTAACAATGGCCTGAACAACACAGCCCCGCCCCCCTTTGCACCTGCCTGTCACAGCTCCAGGAAGAATGGTGGAGAGGCATCGACTTCCGGATTGGTGCCTCCGGCAATGGCGGAGTTCCTCTGATCGGGAGGAACTTGCCCCGTGGGAATTTGGGTCTGTACCGCCGCGGTGAAGGCGGAGACCCATAAAAATCACAGGCGGGAGAAGCCTGTGAACGTGGGATTCGGCGGGCACCTTTTGCGCCAACTGTGAAGGACGTTGGATTGAAGAGAAGGGGGATTGGGAAATATGGACAAATCTGAAGTTGCTATTGTTGGGCCGAGTTGTTGTGGTGGGGATGAGGGTTGCTGTGATGCTAGGGATGTTGCTTTCGTTTCAAACAGTACAAGTTTTGGTTGGGATGGATTGTATCAGGAGGTGGCAAAGGGATGTTTTTGGAGTCGTTTGGCAGGGCAGGAAGCCTCGAGTAAAACTTAAGATATTGACGGATGCTAAAGAAGGAGGTGGACATGCCCTGCCAGACCCTTAAACTTTGTTGTGAATCATCTGCTCTTTGTTGGCTGAGAGAATGGTTGTCTCCTGGAAGTACAGAAGTGTTGGATAATGGCAGATGAAGTTGATGGACTAGATAGAATTGGCGGAAAAGACTGGCAAGATCCAAGACCAGGGAGAAGAGTCGGTGGAAGAAGACTGGGAAAGGTTTAAAGATTATTTATAGAAATATTGTAAAATTAATGAATGTTAGAAGAACATTGGAATGAAGTTATATGGCTTCAGTAGAAATGTTATAAGGAATTAAGTATAAATAGATTAATAGAGTATTAAAGGAAAATAAGGTTAAAATGTGTTAAGATAATTATAGGATAGAAAACAGGGGAAGATGGATAGGAATTGGAATTAAGTATAAATAGATTAATTGAGCTTTAAAGGGAAAATATGGTTAGAATGCGTTAAGACAATTATAAGATAGAAAACAGAGGAAGATGGAAAGGAATTGCTGAAACAATTAACAGAAGTGGAATACAAAAAGGGAGGTGTGAGGAAGTCAAGGAAATAAGGGAAAGAGAGATAAGATGTTGAAATTGAAATTTTAAATGGTTTTTGTTTTGTTTTGTCTTGTTTGTTTCTTTTATTATTATTTTTGGTTCTTCTTCTTCTTCTTCTTCTTATGTATTGTATGTTTTTTTCTTTTTTGGCTTTTTTGTAGTGTTGTGCTTAATTTGTTGGAAACTTAATAAATATATATATATATATTAAAGAGAGGCATCCAGGAGCCAGTATGCTCCTGGTTGCATGACCAAGCCTCAAACATGGAAGGATGACCTTAAAGGTAAAGGTAAAGGTACCCCTGCCCGAACGGGCCAGTCTTGACAGACTCTGGGGTTTGTGCGCCCATCTCACTCAAGAGGCCGGGGGCCAGCGCTGTCCGGAGACACTTCCGGGTCACGTGGCCAGTGTGACAAAGCTGCATCTGGCGAGCCAGCGCAGCACACGGAACGCCGTTTACCTTCCCGCTGGTAAGCGGTACCTATTTATCTACTTGCACCCGGGGGTGCTTTCGAACTGCTAGGTTGGCAGGCGCTGGGACCGAGCAGCGGGAGCGCACCCCGCCGCGGGGATTCGAACCACCGACCTTTCGATCGGCAAGCCCTAGGCGCTGAGGCTTTTACCCACAGCGCCACCCGCGTCCCGCCAAGGATGACCTTATAAAGAAACTAATCTGAGGCAGATATAAACTGAGCCTAAATTTGTTCCTTCCACTTGACTACTTAAACGGCTACTGTAAAAGTTTATCACAGGCATTCTGGAGCAAACCACAACTCATTCATTAAAGCGTAATCACTCCATTTCTGGGTTCATGATCACAGGCTTTAAAAAGAGGGGAAATTTAGAATTTGAACCTGACTAGAGATAACTTAGAACCATGAAAACCACTGAGAGGTTTGCTACTGATCTGAGCAAGATGCAAACTTTATTTCAACGGGGAAAAACAGTTGAAATCAGATTATTAGCTGGATTAAATAGTGATTACACTCTGAACATTCTGTTACAAACAGATTAGGGATTCCACCCCCACACCCCAAGGTATATGATAAAATGAGCTTTCTCATGCAATTTGTATTTTACAAGACGTTACCTGATACTTGTCAGAATAACTATTCATTCAATTGTTCTTTATACAATTGTTCCAAATCAGTTATATTTTGGTACAGATTGATTAGGCCACGGTTTAAAGTGATTTTATGTAACCATGTCAGATGGCAGTAGTTCTTTTTTGTATTGATGGAGAAAAGGTTTTTTTTAAAAAAATGGGGTCAACTGGGGAAACATTTAAATCAATTACATGAACACTGCAATAGATTCCTAATAGGTATTTTCTCAGTACGTATATTTAAATGGGAAAAACTTATGAAGATGTAAATGAGTGGTAAAGATGATAAAAAACACCAGATTAAATAGTCTTGAATATATCAAAACCTCCCTTACACTATGAATCACAATTCTTCTCCTCTCTCTCTCTCTATATATATATATATATATATTTAAAAGGAAATAAAGATACCAAAGGGCTTACGAATTTACTGAACCAGTGCTGCTGGCATAATCACTCATTGCATGAATGGTTTTTGTGTAGGGTGTCCAATAAAATTTGTAAATGGCTTGTAATTTTGGCGGGTACAGGACATATTATAAACTGTACTGTGTCTCTGAGGACTTGCACATAAAGTCCAAATAGAAATATTAACACACTTGAAAACAAATGAAAACTTCAGAACAAGAAAACTAGAAAGTTGTGCTTATTGTTTTCATTTTAAACAAGCACAATCTGTCTTAATCAAGAGCTGTTTTGGCAAGACAAATATTCAGGTTTTACAGGAAGCAAAATCCCTGAGTAAATTCGTCAGCTAGAAATTTTGTGTACAATCCTAATTTAGAAATCAATGGTAGAGCTCCTCTAGTGATACAGGCATTGCAGCCTGAATTCCTGAATTCTTCAGATATCTGCTAAATGTTGATTTTTCTGGGAAACCTGACAAACGTCAAGTTTGCTTGTTTATTTCCAAGCCTAGGTCAACATACTTGGTAAGGAAGACCATGGGCCGAATCCAAAACTGCCCATACACAAGGAATGGACTTTCTCTTGTGCAACAGAACTTTCCCTTCCTCTCCTTTTCAGCAACCTATATGTCACCTCAGATCTGTTCCTTAACAGAAGTCTGTGCATGTAACACTGGGCACCAAGCACTGGGCCAGAGAGCACCTCATGCAAAGCTAAACCATGGCTTAGTGCAAATGAACAAATGTGCATGATCCCAAAGTGTAAATTATGGCTGCAGTGCTCCTCTCAACCTAAGCATTACATCCAAACGTGGGCTTGTGGACTGTCTCCCCTGTACCACAAGCAGTAAACCATGGACGAACCCTGGGGTTGTATTCAACTAACTTTTACTTAGACCCACTGAAATGAATGAACCTAAACTGACCATGCCATTACTTTCAATGCACCTACTCTGAATTAATTTAATACTACCCCTGATTATAGCTTGTGGTTCATCAGGAGCACCAAACCATTGCTTAACCCAGTGTTTCCCAACCTTTTTTGGGCAAAGGCACACTTGTTTCATGAAAAAAATCTCGAGGCACACCACCATTAGAAAATGTTTAAAAAATTAACTCTGTGCCTATATTGACTATATATAAAGTGTGTGTGTGTGTGTGTGTGTGTGTGTGTGTGTGTGTATATATATATATATATGCAGGTTTTGGTGTCTTCGGGTGTCTTCCCGTGTAAGAGTCGGGGTGTCTGGGCGACGTTTCGACGAGGTCTCACTCGTCATCTTCAGGCTGGTGCTTTCGGCTTCTTGTTACTGGAACAGAGCTCTGTTCCAGTAACAAGAAGCCGAAAGCACCAGCCTGAAGATGACGAGTGAGACCTCGTCGAAACGTCGCCCAGACACCCCGACTCTTACACGGGAAGACACCCGAAGACACCAAAACCTGCATTCCTGTACCCGTGAAAATCTACGAAAGCATATATATATATATATATATATATATTTGCTTTCGTAGATTTTCACGGGTACAGGAATGCAGGTTTTGGTGTCTTCGGTACTGTATATATAAAGACTATATATAAAGTATATATAAAGACTACGGATTTGTGTCACTGCCCATTTCCATGAAAGATTTATTCATGCATTTTGCACAATGCCACAATCCCACATGCAACTTTTAAAAAGGATGGGAAACACTCTGCTTTGCTAATACCTGTTTAGCTGAGTAGGAAGGAGTTACAGTCCAGCAGCGTAGTCCTGTGTTATCCTAGTGCATTGGCCTTTTCAGGAAATTGGGAGTCAGCGGGCACAGTTGTGAAAGCAGGGGACAGATTGGAGGTTTCAGCCTTGGGTATCTGGATGCCTGGCCTACCCAAAGATGGAAAGCAAGGGCAAAGGAGCAGACCTGGTTGCTGTCTGACTGTATGCTTAGAGCAGGGCTGGAGAAGGGGCGTGGGGCGGGGCTGACGTTGTCAGTCATCTGGAGGCCTGCCCCGGAGAGATGGAGGCACGCACTCCCCTGGACCACCTTGACGCGCATGTCGTAACCCAGGTCACCTCAGTCGTGCGAATGCGCGCCCAGCCAGGCCTCCCCCGCCGCGCTTCCCATTGCTGGGATTTGCCCGGCTTTCAGTCTCAAGGGAGGGAGGGAGGCTGCTCAAGACGCGAGTCGGAGGGGCGGCCTTCCGGCGGCTACGAGGGAGGATTTCGCCCCGCCGCCTCCACAACCAGGCCTTTGCTTCACCCAGGCGCCCCATCCCTCTACCTTTTGCACGCGCCTCCTTCCCGCACGCTTATGCACCCGTTCTTACGTGCAAAAGGCAGCGGCAACTGCAGCTCCTCCTCCTCTAGAGACGAGGCGGGCGCTTGCTGCTGCTGCTGCCACTCGCTGGAAGCTCGCGATGGCTCTCCGTCAGCAAAGGCTTAATGGTTCCTCCCCTCCTCCTCCCCCCCCCCCCGCTTCCAGGACGAATGGTACAGCCGGAGAAAGAGCGACACTCGAACTCCCGTGAGGAGGAGGAGCCTCCGACTCCCCTTAACACCTTCCGCGCCAGCTGCGGCTCTCCCTCTCTTACAACAGCCCTTCACATTTCAAGCGGTATCTCCTACCACTTTAAAGAGCGGCGACTCCCCCCCCCCAAGGAATCCTGGGAACTGTATTTTGTTAAGGGTGCTGAGAACCGTTAGACTCCCACGGCACACCAGGCAACATCTCGCGGCACACTAGTGTGCCGCGGAACACCAGTTGGGAAACACTGGCTTAACCCATGGCTTAGCCCTGGGTAGCACAGCAGCAGCACACTGGGGGAGGAGGTCATTGGCTGCAATCTTCACTCCAGGAACCTAAATGGCTTGGCTTTGCATTACATGTAAACTAGGTCAATGAGATTAATTATCTGTAATACAGGGTGAAGAAAAATTCTTAATTTCCCCACTGTATGGAAGATGGACTTTGTGTACATACGATGTACATATTAGATAGTTTATTAGCCAAAAGAAGAAGAGAAACTTGTGTCCTTGTTTTCATGGCTTTTGTTTCTTCCTGCTCTTCGTTCTGTTTCTGCTGGGGTTTTTTATCTTGAAAGCCTTTCAGACATGGTACCCATTAATAGATGTTTTTACTATCATGCCCACTGCTCTGTATTCTTTGGACAATATGGCTTCTAATTTCAAATATATAAAATCACTAAAGCCATCCATTTAGATAAGTCGTAAGAAGAAGTGCAGCTATACTGAATTGGATATGCCAATTTAGGGTAACTTCAGCAGGTTACTAAAATGTATGCTTACTGTCTCTTCTCCTTTGCGATGTCAAAAGAAGCTGCCATGTTCATTAAAGTTGGTAAGCAGTGTAAGTGATGGCTATGACAATGAGGAAGAATGGTGTTTGCCTGAAAAAGAGAAGAAAAATCATAGATTTTCATTTTCAGTTACAGCCCAGGTCCCACCCAATGAAAACCTATTTAACTTGAATGGTATACAAGCAGAACTCTGCCAAAAGGAAATCGCTTTTCCTTTCTCTTTCCACTTCAGATAAAATTAAGCTAATATAGATTTTTTAAAAGTAAATACTGAATTTGACATAAATTTAAAAACTTAAAAAATTGTCCAGTATCCCCTTAGAGACCAACTAAGTTTGTTCCAAACAACTGAATTTGACAACTGTAGAAAAAGCATTTGCTAACTGCTTGTATATGTTGCAGGCTTAGACAAGATTTCTAACAATTCTCTTGGAAAACCCACTTCCTTGAGATATTATCAGTTAGCAAACCGCATTAAAGGAGCCAACAAGCAGTGGATTCATGCATCTAATGAAGCTGAATGTAACCTATTTAATACAGCTTATGCTATAAAAATATTTATCTTTAGAGTCTTGCTTTTGCCGCAAAAGACTAATTCAGCTGCTTCTCTGGAGAATGACTTTTATAGCTGGGGCTCTTAATTCTAAAAGTACAAAATTAACAACCTGCAAAAATAATGAATGGTGAACATGAAACTTGTAAACCAATATGAGAGCTGACTGTGCTCTCTTGAGCCAGCATTAAATAGCCATCCAGGGATGGCCGGTAATGCACTGAAGAAAGCGAGGATCCATCAGTGAACTAGCCGAGTTTCCATAGCTGAGACAAGTCTACAAGAAACTTGACGGGGCAGAAGCCATGCTTACACAGTCCCTAGTCCTTCCGGTAGTTCTCAGCAAGGCAGCAGGGTTTTGAATCACAGGAGCAGGAAGGAAGTGAAAGATCCAGCTGCACAAATTTAAGATGAGGAACACCTGGATTGCCAGTAGTACATGTGAAACGGATCTAGGGGTTTTAGTAGACAACAAGTTTCACACGGGTCAACGGTGTGATGCAGCAGCCAAAGAAGCTAATGTTATTCTAGGCTGCAACAACAGAAGTATAGTGTTGCAATCAAGAAAAGTCACAGAACCACTCTATCCTGCCTTGGTCAGATCACAGCTGGAGTTCTGTGTCCAGTTCTAAGCAACACAATTTAAGGAGGATATTGACAAGCTGAAACGTGTGCAGAGGAGGGCAACCAATATGATCAAGGGTCTGAAAACCAAGCCTTATGAGGAACAGTGGAGGGAGTTGGGTATGTTTTGCCTGTTAAAGAGGAGACTCAGAGGAGATATGATAGCCATCTTCAAATATCTAAAGGGCTGTCACATGGAGGATAGAGCAAGCTTGTTTTCTCCTGCTCTGGTGGGTAGGACCCAAACCAATGGATTCAAGTTAAAAGAAAGGAGATGAAATAATTTTCTCACAGTAAGAACTTGTTGACAGTGGAACAGACTCCCATGGTAAGCGGTGGACTCTTTAATTGGAGGTTTTTAAGCAAAGGATGGCCATCTGTCATGTATGATCTAGTTGATATTCCTGCATTTAAGGGGGTTCGACTAGATGACCCTTGGGGTACCTTCCAACTCAACAATTCTATGATCCTATGACCTTTTTATAACCTACTGCATCTTTTACTGGGGCAAGGACACGCTTTCAGGGAACCAGAGAATTCTTTGTATTAGGTAACTATACCTTCTTCCTTAAGTAAAATATTCCTTTTAAAATTATTTTGTTTTCTTCCATCCTTGGAAGATTCCCAAAGTAAAGAATTTAACCATCAGTACATGAAACAAAGTCTTCCTTACCATATGCAAAAGTTCCCCAAGTAAGATTGTTGCTCTGACGGATACATGGTCATCGCTGCTTGTGATTACTTCAACTAGACCCTGGAGTAAGTAAGAAGTGAAACTCTATTGTAACCATCTCACTGTTCTGCTTTGCCCAGAACCTACTACAATAGAGTTAACTAATTGTCATTTAAATGAAAGTCTGAACGTACTTCTAAGAGTCCATTTCTAATGAAAGCAGAGAGAACCAGCGCCAAGTAGTTGTCCATGAGGTCAGGCCTAGATAAATGTGCAAAAGAAAATTGAGATCAACTTCATGTTCTCTTTCATATTATCTAAGTGAAGCAGGCAGAAATAACGTTAATGATTTTGATAACACAATACCTTGATCTGGCTCGGTGAGGTAATATAACTTTAGCTTCTGCAGCTACAAAACCATCAGAAAGTCTCCAACTATCTTGAAACCTGCTTGGATCTACAAGAAAGCCATCGAGTGAAAATTCTGAGTTTAATTAACAAGAGCAATGGAGTATGTCAGTACCATAATTCCTAGTCACCTTTCATTTTGATTTGGTATTATTATTTCACTCTCCTTGTCTCCTGCTTGTTCCTCTTGATTTCTATGCTATCGTGTGTGCTTTATAGCTACATAAATACACATAAGCTACCATTTAGTTAATCACATAATAAATGGTATCAGGTTTAAATTACAGTAGGCACTAATAGTCTCAACATTTATCTCAGAAAGACATACAAGTCAGTGACATACGAAAGTACACAAGGTGGACCTATTCTAAAGGCAAGTAAAATGTACTTTTTCCACACTTTAATAAAACTTTACAGGTTTCAGGTTTCAGAACCAGAGAGTTGGAAGGAACCTCAAAGATTCTCTGTTAATGCAACATCCCTGATGAGAGACCATGTATATAAGGGATGATGTGGATTTCTTACATCCCTTCTAGCCCTGCCCCCTTTCCATTCCCCCCCCCCTTTAATGTTACCACGCGTAAAAAGCTGAATGTGCACAAGTTGCAGGCTTACTGTATAGGAACCACCTTATAACAGCCATTCTTGTGAATGCAAGAAAACTGAAGCTGTATGTTTATGTACACAAGTCATGTTGAAACCTTTTTATTTCTGTTTAACAAATTAGTTTCATTACACCACATGCCTCATTCTTGGCTACATTAGGGATAAGTATTCAGATAAATAGCATCTGTAGTGGCGGCAGGAATAAAGGGGGTTTAGTGAAATACCCAGAAAAAGCCCAGCTCTTAGCAGTACATCCTCATAAGAGTGGAAAGGTGGTACAGGGAAGTGTGGGGACTGCCTGAGCATATCAGAGCAAAAGTGGGGACAGAGGCATGACACATTCAGCCTTGTTGCAAAACAAAATCTTAGCATTTGTCTGCACCACTGCCCTTTGCCACCTCTTATTTAACTTTGTTATACTTTTGTTTATGCTCTTATTTTTCTCTGCTGTTTGCACCATCTGCAGTTCATATGTGCAAGTGAACACTGCAGGAATCATTAATGGAAAGGGGGGAAAGGGATGCCATGAAGGCCAAGCAGCAGATGAATTAATCAGTAAGCACTTCAAGCTGCTGCTTGGCTTTATGGCATCCCTTTTCCCCTTGTTTGCCAGCTACCACTGAATTGTTCATGTGTACACATGACCTGCAGATGCACAAAAAGCAACAACATAACAGTCACAATGTAAGAGAAGCCTGTTGGTGTCGAGGAGATAGCCAGGCTGATAAAGCATACTTGCAGGGAGAAATCAGGAGGAACCTTGCAAGGAAGTTAAACCCTCTTTAACTTTAAATTTTCTGATAACTAAACCTGGAAGTGGAATCTTCATCGATAGAGGGAGTCCACAATATGCTATGAATGACATCTATATGAAGCTGTCAGTAGAAGATCTGGAGCACAGGGTCATCAATATGCTGATGACACACAGCTCTATTTCTCCACAACACCTGCATCAGCAGTAGTTGTTTAAGCCCAGAACCAGTGTCTGAATGCAACTGTGGACTGGCCGAGGAACAATAAACTGGGTGGGAGAGATGGGAAGAGGGAGACTCAGTGAGTAGGACTGCTCCGTAAGATAGGTCAACTGCCTGTTCTGAATGGAGGTGTACTCCCTCTGAAGGAGCAGGTACCCAGCCTGGGGGTACCCCTGGATACATCTTTATCGTTAGACATCCAAGTGATATCTGTGTTTAGGAGTGTCTTTTATAAGCTTCATCTGGCATGCCAGCTACAACTGTATATGGATTGGGATAGCCTGGCCGATGCAGTGGCAAACTTGAAGCTGGATTACTGCAATGTGCTCTATGTGGGGCTGCTCGTGGGTCTGGTCCAGAAGCACCAGAGAGTGAGGAAAGCAGCAGCTAGACTGTTGGTGGGGGCAGCTCTCTGACAGCATGCAGCACCTCTGCTAAAACTTGTAGCATATGACAGCCTGTGT
Source organism: Podarcis vaucheri (assembly GCF_965113315.1). Classification (NCBI taxonomy): domain Eukaryota; kingdom Metazoa; phylum Chordata; class Lepidosauria; order Squamata; family Lacertidae; genus Podarcis; species Podarcis vaucheri. Next base: position 19,274,933 of record NC_138749.1, read on the forward strand.
GACTGTTTAAGGTTGTGTTGAGTGAACAACCTGGATCCCAGATACTTTGAAGGACTACCTGAGCACATATAACCCAGCCCCAGCACTGAGATCAGCTGGATTAGCAATGCCTTTTATCTGGAAGAGAATGGGGGTGTTTCAGAAGCCACTCAGGCTTCAACTATAAGTTAAGCATTTAGTGTTGCCAGACCCATGCTGAGAAAGAGTATTCCATCAGAGATTTGACAAAAAAATCCTTGTTGCTAAGTGGCAGACATATTTCTGGTGTTTACACAGCGAAGAAGCTTCTGGTTACTACAATTCTAAAGTAAGGTACTCATGACTAAGTCCAGCAATGAACTGCAGGACTCAAGTATGCAGAAGCCATTACAGGAATGGACTTGATAAGCTTTCCCAATGAATGAAGAGTAACATGCAAGTTCAATACTAACCTACACTGAGAAGTGCTTCTATAAATTCTTCTGTCACGATAGGAAGAGGAAGGCGAAATATATCATAAAGAACTTCAAGCAGTCCTCGCTATAAACATAAAAAGGAACAGAATTTTAAAAACCAGTAGAAATTTAATGAATTTGCACTGTGGTGTGAGGGGTGACTTTTGCTGATACCATTTTCCCCTACAGCTGTCTACTCCTCTTCCCATAGTGGCACAGAGGGCACAGAAGGAATAAGCAAAATAGTCTTCCATAGCATGAGTTGCATTCTACAGTTTGTCACAAATAATTTAACATTACAGACACATCCTAAGCTTCTGCCTTTTGGAAGAATGGCCATAATAAAATAACATTGCTCATTCATACAGTTTTAACATTTAATATCTTGTAGTGAGCAGTAAGGCTTGTTGCAAGTCACAGATGCCTAGTGAACACATTACAAATAATATGAGATGGCTAAGGGGTATATATAGATTCACTCTTTACTCTTCCAGCTGTTATCCCAACAGTATAAAAAACCCTCAACTCGTTTTGTTTGTTAACTCTCTTGCTCTAGAACCTATCTCGTGCTCTCATTTCATGATTATTTGGGTCAGATGATGCCACTACAGAGAGATCTGACCCATAGTCAGCTGTCACTCTCCTTCTGTCAGAGACCCTACCCTCTCTGCTCCAACACTGTAGCTTCAGGCAGCCAAGAAGGATTAATCCCGACTCTCTTGCCCTTATTTCCAAGTGACTGTCTTCCTCAACTTACAGCTCCCCAACTCTGCTCATTCTTGAGAGAGGTTCTGTAGCCTCTGAGGGCTGCACCAGAAGTGCTTTGTGGCACTTTCAGCCACAGTTACTTCCAGCTGTCAGTTATGCCATGGAGTCAGAGGGCCAATGTGTGCACAACCTCCAATAATACAGATATATACACACAGAGTGATTTCTGAGAAAACAGAATTTGTACATCTGTCTACACGAAAAGAGCAAGCATACAAGCCCTTGGAATCCATCTTGTAGAAGTCAAACACATACCCTTATTTCCATATTAGGTATACACAGCACTCCAATGAGAGATTGGATCCCGGAATTTCCAGGCTTGCATAAACTAATAATGCCTAAAAACAAAATAAAATGCATAATTACATGACGGCAAACTCATGTGCAAACACCCAGTGGGAAACCTCTGCCACAGGCTGAACAACAGACAGTTGGTCTAAAAATAACACAGCATAAACTTCACAGGATTTCTAGGACCGTGAACAAATTGTGTTTCTTTTATCATGGAATCATCATCATCATAATATAGCTCAAAGAGCAACAGATTTGCTTTGCCAGGAAGCAACGAAATAAAATAAAATAATAATCTTGCCCATAGTGATGCTACCGAAAAATGGGAATCATACTAGATAATTACTGAAACTTACGAATCCTGCAGGTTCAGATAAGGAGCTTCTCTACTCAAACACCCGGTTCTCAAGAGTGCGGCCAGATGATAGCCCCTGGTATTCAGAGGTTCACTGCCTCTGAACACGGAAACAACATTTGGATATCATGGCTAATAGTTTTTGATAGACCTAGAACTTCCAGGAATGCACCTAACCCTTTTCCAAAGCCACCTAAGATAACGGTCACAACCACATCTTATGGCAATGAACTGCACAGCCGTGAGGTGAAGTACTTTATAAACCTCCACCACATCTCCCTTTGTTTTTGTCTTTTTGCCAACGAGAAAGCTTTAGCCTCCCATCAGAACTTCTAAAGAAGTTATCTTCTGTGTCCAGACAATTTCAGAGTTGTGTTTGTCAGGAACGAAAGGCTTTTTTAAGGCCACCTCTGGGTTGTGGAATTCTCTCCCTAGAATTCATCTCACCCCCCTCCCTGATGGCTTTGTGTTGCTGCAAAAACCTTCCTGTTAATGCTCTTGCAACAATTTATTTTGTTCTTATTTTATCAGCTACTTTGTCATGTTTTAGTTCTAAAAGATTGACAAGACAGCACTGATTCTGATACTTGTTCTTCCTCAGCAGTATTTTTTATTCCGCATGTTTAGTAATTCTAGCTCCTCCTGAATCTTTTTTAAAAGTCGCAATACACTGCCTTTCAATCCAGTGATAAGAAGGCCAATTTCAGCAGCAAGTTGCATATACTGTCTGCTTCCCCAAATACTGGCTCATCCAAACTCCACAGCCTTCTGGGATTAGGCATGTGCTTACCAGTGCAGGTGACTTTTCCATCGTGGTGCCCTATCTATGAAATGTTCTCTTTGGGGAGGCTTGTCTAGTGTCTAAATGGCCTTTTCAATCTCCCCCCCCCCCCCCCCGGGATATCTATTTTCATAGGCCTTATAAATGTTAGCTGAAGTGGTTTTATTGTATCGGCTGTGTTTGTTACTTTTTCTCCCAATTCAGTATTGGTTGATTCAACTTTGCAGTTGCAGCTGTTTTATTTTAAAATATGTTTATTTCACTGCAAGCTGCCCTGATAACTTAATTGAGCTCAGGCAGGATGCACATTTTTAAAGCATTAACAGTTAAAAGAGCTCCAATTACCACATTTGATTTTTAAAAAGAAATCTTGGGTATGTGTGTTCTGACCAGATAATTCATTCATTTTTAATTTGTCAATCAGTTCTCAAACTTCACCTCTTGGTACATCTACTTGAAATGGTTGTTCAGAACAATTACAGCCACCCTCCACAAATGTGGTCCACGAAAAGCAGATCTCCCAATATTGTAAACCACCAATTTTCACGTGAGGCACACAAGAGTGTGCATACACACACCCACACCCACACACACATATACCTTTTTTCTACACTCCAAGTATGCCATCATTCTAAAGGTTAAAGCAAGTTCTTACCTGCCCACGATCGAAATGCTGCAACAATTCCCATTTTACTAGCAGACAGTCGTGCTTCTCGGTCCTCCCTGCCATAAAAAACAATATTGAGAATAAATATCCATGTTAAACTGAGTCGTGTTTATTAAACACTCCAATTGGTATCTCTGATTTGTGACAATTTTTAAATTTTAAATTGTTAAATGTTAAGAATACAATATGGTATGGTATGGTATGATATGATATGGTAAAAATAAAATATGAAAATTATGGGTTTCTTCCCCGCCCCCGCCCCCATTTTCTCTACTGAGTATTGTCAAAATGAAAATTGCCATGCATGGGACAGATGGCTTAATGGTACATGAAGTGCTCAATATTGGAGGGGCAGGGAATAGTATCACTCATGAAAGTGTGCCCTCAAAAGTCAGAGAATGGCTTGCAAAAGCCCTCGTCCAGGATCGAAAGTTCAAGTACTTGAATATCAGTGTTATCAAGTAGCAGCTAATGGAGACTGTACTTACTTCTGCTGTCCTTCTGCAGTATCTGGATTGTGCCTGTAGTGAAAGTCTGTGTAGGGCGCTAATATCCGCTGCAGTAAGGAAACAAAAGTTTGGAGTCATTCCCATTATCACCATACAATCTTTATTATTATCCACCGTTTAAATGTTGAAAAAATACTATCTATTCCAACGTAAGTAGTCCTTTCTTAAGTGATATAGAAAATAGAATTTGCTTCTGACCTTAACAAAGATACATCCAGCAAAATTATCTATGAAGCAGAGTAAAGTGAAGACATCCAATTAGAACGACCTATTATTCCTTACCTTTTGAAATAGAATATATGCAGCATCTTTTTGCATGTTTGCAACTTTTACCTGTTGACAGACCTGGCAGAAAGTACTGCCAATCGAGGGCTTATTTTTAAGGGTGTGTTTAAAAAGAAAATATGGATAATATAGATCACCGGATTGAGGCAACAACCCAAAGCATGTCTGTTCAGTAAGTCCTACTGAATTCAGTGGGGCTTAATCCTAGTTAAGTGGGGTTTGGAATGCAACCTAAGTGTTGATACACTAAGACTGTATAAGAAAAAGAAAGTTCCTACCTCTAATTCTACATCTGCACGCACATACTGCCGAGTCTTTGGATGATTAAGAAGATGCAAGACGGTCGTTATAAGAGCTTCATTTATACGGCTTAACTGGCAGTCAATCACATTTTTCAAAATGGTACTTAGACCACCTCGAAGTGCAACTACTTCTGGATTCTGAATTGCTGAAAGAAGAAAATGATATTAACTGAACCAATTAACCGTATTTCTCATCTAATCTTACTTCTATGTTTATGTTAAGCTTCATATCAAGAAAATGTTAAGATTTCAGCTTAAAACCTTTTTTGTTTAAAGTCAAAATATATTGTAAATTCCTTTTCTTGGAGGCTCAGGAAAAATATTCATTATTTACTTATTTACCAATTAATGCCAAAATAGGCTTCTAATCCATTTATAAAAGACAGAAACCAATTGTACATGATTCAAATTCAAAATAATTAAAAATACACCATACTTAAAGCACACAATAAAACAAACCCATTAAAACACTGACATATAAATGTCCATAATTAAAATATGCAACAAAACTATAATACTTTTCAACTTTCTTACCTAGTTCACAGATAATTGCAATGCATGCTCGAACCATCCTGTCCCTCTCCTGAAGGCCGTCATTTCCAACAGCTATCAAGGAATTGGTAACCGAACTAGGAAATAATGAAGCATTCACAGTGATCATCTGCAAAGAAATGCAAAAAGAAATGGAGGGATGGGTTTGTCACGGCAACATTACAGTAGGATTGCAGAAATGCACGAATGGTTCTTCTATATGTCTGTATCAAACTCTTTCTCCCACCTGCACGTTTGGGCTCAGTATTCTGCTCTTTTGCTTCCACATTCTTTTTAAACAGTTTCTTCGACAAATACATAAAGATGAACATGTACTGTAAAAGGTTAGACGCCATACTAAGATAAAGAATCTACTGCACAACCATGCAGATTTCTCTGCAGGGCCTTCTGGTTCAATTAAACTAGGGAGCAGCAGATATGCACTCAAGAAGCTGTTTCTAATGCAAGGCTAAATGGTGTTCACCAAGAATGGCCTCTTCTGTGCTGAAGTGTTCACAGCAGATAAATTGTGGGGCAAAGCTGGAAACGAAACAGCAGCACAGGTCTCATGCATTTTCTTAGCAATGCAAATAATCCCAGGGTCTCCATACCTCTATGCAGCCATTGTATTTGAGAAGGATCATGCAGATCCATACTGCCTCCGCATGACATCTGCACAATGGATGTCATGTTTGCATCAGGGCCTCCACACATACAGCACAATGTGCAAAAGCCTAATCCATGTAATTTATACACTACGAAAACAGAATATCAAGATTGCACCCATTAGACCTACATGTGTGGCCTCCTATGCAACCCCATTCAAGTGCATGAATGTCAGGCATCAGCAAGCGCACCAGACGCGAGTCAGGGCAGGCATGATTCACCACCACACAGTGTTTCTCCCCCTCAAATACAACATCGGCTTAGGTCTCAGGGACCTCCAATACTTTTCAAAAGTAATGTGGGAAGTCCCCCAAAGGAAAACAAGAACCTTTCGGAGGAAAGTCGAGTAAAATATACATAATAAAAACAACTGTCCAAAAAGAGGAAGAGGCTGAGCACTGTATACTCCAATCACTGTTTTCCCACCCTTCTAAATTAGGGAAAGGTTAGTGTAAGACAGGCATAGGCAAACTCAGGCCTCCAGATGTTTTGGGACTACAACTCCCATTATCCATAGCTAATAGGACCAGTGGTCAGGGATGATGGGAATTGTAGTCTCAAAACACCTGGAGGGCCGAGTTTGTCTATGTCTGGTGTAAGACATGTACGGTGGTACCTCGGATTAAGAACTTAATTCGTTCTGGAGGTCTGTTCTTAACCTGAAAGTGTTCTTAACCTGAAGCACCACTTTAGCTAATGGGACCTCCTGCTGCTGTTGCCACGCCGCTGCACGATTTCTGTTCTCATCCTGAAGCAAAGTTCTTAACCTGAGGTAATATTTCTGGGTTAGCGGAGTCTGTAACCTGAAGCGTATGTAAGCCGAGGTACCACTGTATATTGGCTTTGCTCTAGCAAAGAAATTTCCAGTCACTATGGCAAATTTTGGAATAGATACTATGATGCAATGGACTATGTGGCCCATTATATAGTCTAGTTATAGGAACTCATCAAATTTCTTCCTTTCCAACTTATGACAGAATGGGAGGGAGGAATCTGCTTTATTTGCAAGTTGTCTTTCAACAATGAAAGATTTACAATATTTCTGAGAAACACTTGCTTTGTAAATCATCATCTGATACCATGTAACAGGAAGCTCCTTCAGACTAGACTTCAAAGGAAAAGCTACACCCTTCTCCCACCAACAAGATAAATTTTCATTTAATTAATTTGCATTTTGTACCATTACACTAGAAACAGAGTAGCAATCTCTTTCACAAATACAAGAACTTATGTTCTTGCACTGAAGGCATGAACAAACTTATGCTCATCATGGGTGGCAGGAAAGTACAAACAAGTGACCACTTATTGTGGCTTGGATTCTTTTACTAACAAATTTTGTCTGTATTACACAACTGAAAAAGGAAGATTGCTTATTACAGTGGTACCTCGGGTTAAGTACTTAATTCGTTCCAGAGGTCCGTTCTTAACCTGAAACTGTACTTAACCTGAAGCACCACTTTAGCTAATGGGGCCTCCTGCTGCCGCCTCGCTGCCGGAGCACGATTTCTGTTCTCATCCTGAAGCAAAGTTCTTTACCCGAGGTACTATTTCTGGGTTAGCGGAGTCTGTAACCTGAAGCATATGTAACCTGAAGCGTATGTAACCCGAGCTACCACTGTAGTTTGTTTATCATTTGGCATGCTAAAACTATAGCAGAAATAAAATCCCATCTTATGAAATACTTTTAAGTGATTTGGCTTATTGCTTCAAATTTACAACTTAATACCTACTGATAAAATACCTGTTAGTAGCTCTATACATAACTGCAGTGATTGAGTGTGAAAAGGAAATCGAATTGACAAAAGTAGTTTTGAATGTCATTATTTTGTCCTTGGTTTGAGGGCTCCTGATCTCCTTACCTGTATGGGAGAGCATACAGGGCTATACAACAGTGGGAAGAAGAGACAGTAAACTGCCCTACTCACAGGCAGTTTTCATGGAACTTATGTGTCAGGGAACTGACATCAGAGGAAAGGGAGGTGGTAGGGCTCCCAGAGACTGGGAGAGAGTCAGCAGCTAAAGCAGGGACAAGGAGGGGGAGCGAGGGGTCTCTGGAGGAGGATCTCAGCAATGCTGAGAGAGACGCAGCAGCCCAGGCAGGAAACAGCAGGGGAGAGAAAGGGGTGAGAGACACTTCCAGCGAAAATAGCGGGGAGGTGTCAGAAGCAGCTGCAGGGAGACCCATGCTTCGCCGGAAGCTGCCACGTCGTGAGTCCAGGAGACGCGTTTCCGTTAAGGAACTTCTTTGCTGGAAGCGCTTCCGCAGGCAGCCACTGTCAGACTCTACTAGTGACTAGAGCAGACATGTCTGAGGAGCTCTGTCACACACAGAGGTTTGTGGGGCCGCACAAACTCTGAAGGGGCACAATTTTAAGCACAAGCAGCTAATCATCCCCTGACAGCAGTCTGACAGTCTTTGTACGCTGCCTGTGCAGGAGAAAGCATCATGAGCAACCCAGCCGGAACCGGAGAGGCAGGGGTTGGAGCTGGTCCAAGCTTGGAAGAAAGGTATCAAGCTCTGGAGGTCCAACTTGCGCTGCAGACGGCGAGGCTCGAGGAGAGAAGGGCTCAGGATGCTGACAAAAAGGGGAGAACCACTCAGTTCCCCAGAAAGGTACCAGGATTGGTGCAGAAGTTTGGGGGGGACCCCAAGGATTACCATGCCTTTAGGACTGAGATGCAATATGCCCTGAATGTGCAGTTTGATGAGTTCCCTGATGAGGAATCGCGAGTTGCTTTCGTAATTGGGCATCTTGAGAAGGGGGCGCGGGACTGGGTTCGACCCCTGATGGCAACGCACAACGATATCCTAAAGGACACTATGAAATTCTTTCGTGCAATGGATATCATGTTTTCCAGCGATATTGAGGAAGGGGTGGTGCGCAGACAGCTAATGGCTTGCAAGCAGGGAAGCAGATCTGTCCGTGAGTACTGGACTGAATTTACCATGCTGATTCACAGATTGGGGTGGGATTTATCGGCAGCACCCATTCAGATGCTATTTGAAGAAGGTCTTTCTTCAGCTGTGAAAGACGAGCTGGCCAGGAGCCCCAGGGCGGTGTCTATGGATCAGCTGACCAAATCTGCGCTGACCATTGGAGCGCGCCAGGAGGCAAGAGCCTTGGAGAGGCGGGAAGGGAGAGGGGAACGTTGGAAGGAGTTACGCATTCCAGACATTCCTGAGCCAGCTTTCCCGCCGGCAGAGCCGATGGAAATTGGAACAGCCCGCGCGCGCGCAGTTTCAAAGCCCAGTGAGGGGGCGAAGAAGGAGGGAAAGGGAGCCCGGAAATGCTATCTCTGCCAACAGCCAGGCCACTTTGCCAGAGTCTGCCCCCAGAGGAAGGAATGGCAAGGGATGGTGGGAGCAGTTGAGGGGGAAGAGCAGGGAGAAACGGAGCAGGTAAAAGCCAACGCCTGGTTGCCAACGTCAGGGCACTGCAGCCAGGCCAAAGAGCAGTGAAAGTGCCCGTGCCAGAAGCTCCTCGACCTGCTCTAGTGATTGAAGTGTCGCTAGAGCTGCAAAATGGACACCCCATAAAAATAAAGGCGCTGTTGGACTCAGGCAGCTCCTGCAATTTTATGAGCAAGGAGTTTGCTGCTGAACATCAGATACAGACTATCCCTTTAAGCAACCCCCTGCAGGTGACCACGATCGATGGCAGGGAACTGTTGGGAGGAGGAGTTAGCTTGCAGACCGTCCCAATGATAATGAGGGTGGCAAGGCACACAGAACTGATAGCGTTTAATGTGGCCACCTTGGGAGGCGCTCCCATTATTTTGGGAATGAGCTGGCTAGCCTTACATGATCCGCTGGTGGGCTGGCATCAAAGAGTGGTTTCCTTCGGTTCAGCACATTGCTTAGAACACTGCAGGGGGGAAAAGGGGTCAGCAGGGGCCCAAGCCACCCTAGCAGGGACTGAAGTAATGGGGAAGGGGAAGGTGCCACCACAGTATGCTGATCTCAGCGACGTGTTCAGCGAGAAGGAAGCTGACCAACTACCCCCGCATAGGCCCTTTGATTGCCAGATCAATTTACTCCCTGGAGCACAGCTTCCTGTAGGCAAGTTGTATGCCATGTCAGACAGGGAAATGCAGGAGTTGCGAGCGTTCATTGGCAAGAACCTGAAGAGAGGCTTCATCAGAGAGTCCAAGGCAGCGGGGGGTAGCCCAGTGTTTTTTGTGGATAAAAAAAACACGGACAAGCCGAGGCTGGTATGTGACTTTCGGCGCCTAAATGCAGTGACGGAGCCGGCGGCTTTTCCTATGCCCAGGATTGATGATATTTTGACCAGGGTGCGAAAAGGAAAGATTTTTACAAAGCTGGACCTAAGGGGGGCGTACAACCTGATACGTATAAGGAAAGGGGATGAATGGAAGACCACCATGTTCACCCCTTTGGGGGCATTAGAATACCTAGTTATGCCTTTTGGATTACAAACAGGCTCCGCGTGTTTTCAAGCCTTCATGAACCACGTACTGGGGCCTTTGCTCTACAAGAATTGCGTGGCCTTCTTAGATGACGTGTTGGTGTATTCGGAGAATGAGGAGCAACATGTGAGAGACGTCAGAGAAGTGTTGAGCAGGCTGCAAGCCAACAGACTGTGGGTGAAACTGGAGAAGTGTCAGTTTCATACCAAGGAGGTGGAATTCCTGGGGTACCGCTTGTCAGACAAGGGGTTGGCCATGGACCCCGGCAAGGTTCAAGCGGTGCTGGAATGGAAAACACCCAAGACCAAGAAGGATGTGCAGAGGTTCCTAGGGTTTGGAAACTTTTATCGTAAGTTCATCTGAAACTTCGCCCACCTGACGGCGCCCATCACGGACTGTCTCAGCAGTAAAAAGAAGTTTGTTTGGACGGGGGAGGCGGAGCGAGCGTTTGAGGAACTGAAAAGGGCCTTCGCCTCTGATGAACAACTTCTACATGTGGATTTACAAAAAAAGCTGAGGGTCGAAACAGACGCTTCTGACAGAGCCATAGGGGCGGTGCTTCTTCTGCAGCCGGGGAAGGAGGGGTCAGAGTGGCGACCGTGTGCCTTCTTTTCGCGAAAGCTGAACAAATCTGAGAGGAACTACACGGTGTACGACCGGGAACTTCTTGCGATTCATGAGGCCTTCCGGAGATGGAGGCACCTGCTAATTGGTGCACAACCGAAGGTGCAAGTGTGCACGGACCATAAGAATCTAGAGTATTGGAGAACTGCGCGAGTGCTCAACCAACGGCAGTTGAGATGGGCCCAGGAGTTCTCCAAATTTAACTTTGAGATTTGTTACGTACCAGGCCCGGAGAACGTTAGGGCGGACGCTCTCTCACGCAAACCTGAATATTTGGAGGGAGAGGGTGCACCCGAAGAGACCCATGTCATTCCCGAGGACCGCTGGGTGTGTGGGGCGGCATTGGTGGGGCAAAGGGAACTGGTAGAGGGAACGGTGCAGGATGAATACGCCCAGGACAAACTCAGGGGTCTCAGGAGGGAGGGAGACAAACCCGGGGGTTTTGAGGAGAGAGATGGGGCGTTGTACTACAAGGGAGCGTTATACATACCTGAAGGGGAATTGAGGGAAAAGGTACTCAAGCAACTGCACGATAGCCCCACAGCAGGGCATTTTGGGCAACACAAAACCATGTGGCTGGTTACCAGGGAATTCTGGTGGCCCAAGGTCAGGGAAGATGTGCGGGAATATGTGAGAGGGTGTGACCGATGCCAACGAGCCAAGGGGGAGAGGCGGGCACCGGCAGGTTTATTAGAACCACTACCCACGCCGGAAAGGCCATGGGAGGCAGTGGCAATAGATTTCATGACTGATCTGCCCAGGTCCAAAGGGAAAACAGCCATCATGGTTGTGGTAGACCTGTTAACCAAGATGGCCCACTTTATAGCCTGCTCACATGCGGTCACAGCGGAAGAAACCGCTAAATTGTTTGTGGAAAATGTGTTTAGGCTGCATGGCGCCCCCTTGAGGGTGGTTTCTGACCGAGGGAAACAATTTACTTCCAGGTTCTGGAGGAAGCTCATGAGCTTATTGCATGTAGAGGTGAATTTCTCTACTGCACGTCATCCAGAAACCAACGGGCAGGCGGAAAGAGCTAATGGTGTCCTCCAGCAATATTTGAGGTGTTATGTGAATGACAGAGAGAATGATTGGGTGGAGAAGCTGGCGTTGGCAGAATTTGCCTACAACAATGCAGAGAACGTGTCCACGGGGATGAGCCCTTTTTTTGGCTAATCACGGGTGTCATCCCCGAGCCTTCCCAGGGGGGGAAGGGGAGAACTGGAGCGTTCCAGCCGCAGAACAGTTCGTTGAAGAAATGGAAGCGATCCATCGCCAGCTCCAACTTAATTTAAACAGGGCGAAGGAGGAATATAAGAGGCAGGCAGACAAAACCAGAAGGGAAGGGGAAAGCATTAGGGTGGGGGACCAGGTGTGGCTGTCCACCCAAGGGTTACCATTTAAAGGAGGTTGTAAGAAGTTAAGACCCAAAAGACTGGGCCCATTTGAAGTCACGCAACAGGTCAACCCAGTGGCTTTCAGACTCCGGTTACCGAACCACATGAAGTTGCACCCAGTGTTCCACAGGTCGTTGCTGTCACCGTATATAGGGGACAGAGAGGGGAGGGTCAATAGGGGACCAGCTATGGAGGAAAAAGAACACAGCTACCATGTAGCGGAGATTCTCGATTCCAGGTGGAAGGGAGAGCAAGTAGAGTATTTGGTAATGTGGGAAGGGGAGCCGGAGTCGGAAAACACCTGGGTCAGGGCAGAGGATGTAGATGACGAGGTTTTGATTGAAACTTTTCATCAGAGATTCCCTCGTAAACCCCAGCCAGTGGCGAGGTTCCGGAGGGAATACTTCGCCACCACCGACGAAGAAGAAGAGTTGGAGGGGTTCTCTGATTCCGAGGTGGAGGAGGATTCAGCGAGTCGGAACGAAGACCGATGGAGGGAAATGTTCGAGACGTCTGAAGATGAAGAGGATTCTTTTCGGGGTTTCAGCTCCTCACCGCCCAGAGGAGAGAGTAGGGGCGGGGGAGAAGGGGGCCCTGGAGGGGAGGTGGATGTCAGGGAACTGACATCAGAGGAAAGGGAGGTGGTAGGGCTCCCAGAGACTGGGAGAGAGTCAGCAGCTAAAGCAGGGACAAGGAGGGGGAGCGAGGGGTCTCTGGAGGAGGATCTCAGCAATGCTGAGAGAGACGCAGCAGCCCAGGCAGGAAACAGCAGGGGAGAGAAAGGGGTGAGAGACACTTCCAGCGAAAATAGCGGGGAGGTGTCAGAAGCAGCTGCAGGGAGACCCATGCTTCGCCGGAAGCTGCCACGTCGTGAGTCCAGGAGACGCGTTTCCGTTAAGGAACTTCTTTGCTGGAAGCGCTTCCGCAGGCAGCCACTGTCAGACTCTACTAGTGACTAGAGCAGACATGTCTGAGGAGCTCTGTCACACACAGAGGTTTGTGGGGCCGCACAAACTCTGAAGGGGCACAATTTTAAGCACAAGCAGCTAATCATCCCCTGACATTATGGATACTAACTAGCTGTTGCATTTGTACACTCTGTTTCTATTTTTACAACTCTATTTGCAACACAGTTGCAATATTCCAGCCATTTCACACATTATAGCAACACGGTGTTTCCAACACTGCTTCTTCCACAGTCATACAGAATTTGGTTTTGGGTTATTCAGCGGAAAATTGCACAATGCTATTGTTTCCGAACATACCTTCCTGACTAAACGAAGTGCTTGTGTCCTTTCTACTTCATTACTCTGCTGTATGTCAATGCACCTAAAAGCATAAAAATGAGGAGGAAATACTTTAATTAGGGTTCAAGGTGGCAGAATGTAGCACATTTTAAAATAGCCGTGCATTTCCCAGATATATTTGTTTTTTACTTTTGAACGTATAGCGGCAAGGTTCAAGTTATTGAGATGACTGGTGCAAAACAGTCCAGACAGCCCCTTGCATCAAAGGCCCTCAATTTACAATTCTGTGCAACCAGCTAAACCCAATGTAACAATATATTTGAGGCAATCTTTCAATAAAACCAGGCTATGCAATCAATATTTAGAGATTAGTCGTGTTTCTCCCATTTCCAATTTCAAAATAAGTTTATTTTGAAAAGTTGTGCATTTGGGATTGTAGCCAGCAGTGTCACTCAGCTAGTGGTGAGGCTTCTATCAATGAACAGGGAGTAAAATAATTTTCAGTGGTTCCGACTTCACCTTAAAGCCCCTTGCCTCTCCTAAAACTGGGGGAGCCCCTCCAGAGCAATGCAGAGAGACACAGGAGGCTGCAGGGTGGGCGGGGAACTGCTAAATATTTCTTCTCTCCTCATTCCATCAAAGAAAGTCTGGCCATCAGCTGAGTGATGCTGCTGCATACAACCCTGATTGTTTCACGTCACTCAAAGCAGGCATCTATTAAATGTAATGTTGCGATTTGCTCAAACGAAAAGGTTCAAAGAGTCATATAAACAGTGATTCATTATCCAAATCAGGAAAAAGATTTCAAATACAGTATCAATTTATTATTACCTGGCTATCAAGTAATCCACTTTTAATTTTAACACCTTCTGCAGAATACTGGAGTCTCGGATAAGGTATCGAAGGGCTCGCAGCCCTGCCGCTCGCACCTCTTTTGCTTCATTCAGTAAAGCTAATCGCAAACTATGATACAAATGATAAGAAAATCACTCAGGCTTTAAATAATTAAGTGTGTCCCTTTTGCTAAAAACAGACTCGCTCTTCCTTTCTGCGAGGCAGGAACAGATCCATGCTTAAGTACACAGCTATTCATGTTAGACATTTTAACACCCAAGATGTAAGCAAAACTCTCCACTACTTCGCATTTTCTTCTCCTTGCTGAAAACAATATTAATAATGAAAGTAAGTTAAGACGGCCTGTTTCCATGAAGAGCATGTCCTCATTTTAAATAGTTACACAACTGTGAATACCTGGTTTTCAGCAGCTTAGTAATAAGTAATTTGGTTTCCACTTCAAAGCTGGTCGGATGCTCCCACCAATGCCAATTTGTAAAATCCAACCAACAGTGCAGAGAATATTAAACAATACTTACCATCTCAGCCTGTGATGTCATTATTTGGGCTAGGGTGTGTGGAATGTGTGTGGCCCAATACTTCCTGTTCTGAAGCTTCTTTGGTTAAAAAAAAATAAATCAGTGCTAAAGAGCTTATGCGTCTCAAAAGCTCAGCTGGATGGTCCGGCTTGCACAAACAGAGGCCAATTGTTCACCACTTTCAGGGTTAGGGAAGCTATTCTGATCACACTGCTTAGTGACAGACTGTTTTTTGCTTACCTCTGTAGCTATTTCAGGGAATTATCTGCCTTAGGCCCTTTGACTGTGGAATCCATTCTTTCTACGGCTGGCACACATTAACTGGATTTTTAGTTGAGAAGTTCAAAGACAGATAATAGCTCTAGCAATCTGTTAATGTAATGATTCTTTAATACCAATAATTAGATAGGAGGTGCTAGTTTCTCTTGTCTGGATTCATTTGCACTTTTTAAAAATTATAATTAAAGGTAGGGTAGGAACTGGATCCAGTCCACTAGCCACTTCCCTACCTAAAGTAGAAATTAAAGAATTGCTAAAATATTAGGAATTATCGCAAGAATTATCACAAGCTTCTGCAATGTCACATCTTGTTTTAAATATCAGATTAGACTTCAAGTGAATGTCTACAACCCAAAAAATAAAATTAAAATAAAATCTGCACTCAGATTTGAAGTAGTGATTGGTAACAGGAAGCTGATCACACAGAAGTGATCCATAACCTTTTGGGTGGTTTCATTGCCCATGAAAGTAATATATCGCTATATTTGTTTAGAATACAGTCATACCTTGGTTCTTGAATGGCATCCATTCCGGAAGTCCATTTGACTTCCAAAAACGTTCAAAAACCAAGGTGCGGCTTCCGATTGGCTGCAGGAGCTTCCTGCACTCAACCGGAAGCTGCGTCGGATGTTTGGCTTCCCAAAAAAGTTCGCAAACTAGAACACTTACTTCTGGGTTTGCGGTGTTCGGGAGCCAAAACATTTGAGTCACAAGGCATTCGAGAACCAAGGTGCAACTGTACAGACAACAAGTGCTTAACTGCTATAGACAACAAGTGCTAAATTCTCACTGATTTTAATGGAGCAGGGTTATAGACTTATTCTGTACAAGTTCTGCTGAATTTAGCAGTAAATGAGATGTGGACTGCTGCCCATGATAATGGTAAAATAAATAATATTTTCTGATACACAAACTTAGCAGAGAACAACATAGTATTGTGAATATCAAGATTCTTCACTGGATAAGAGATTTTTACAGACATTTTCCCCTACCACCACAAAAAAACACCTTTCATATTTGTGCTTATTATATTACTTTAACACAATTTCACATGCAATAGTTTAAAGAAATCCTGCAGGTCTTTAGCTTACTTTGTAAAATCAGACTTTTCAGTTGATAAATTGTTCACAGATTTTCTACACGATGGACTGAGTAGAAAACCTGGCAAACAGCAGCCTGTCTGTGCCATCTGAGACAAGCTACCAGGCTCACACTAAGCATTTCTACAGGTCATCCCTATGACCAAAGACTGGGTAGAAAAAATGTTACTGGGTAGAAGTTAAGGAACAAAAAATGACAAAAGGGGCCCAGAGCCTAGACTAGTATCTCCTTCCTCCAACACAAGAACTGCTCATGGCTGAGATGTTTCTGGTCTTCAGCTTCTAATGCATTATCAGAATCAAGAACTCTGCAATGGATAGAGCACCTGCCACATACTCAGAACAATCTGTATCATGACCTCAACACATTGGCATCCAAAATGCTGTTTAACTTACAACTGAAACAACAGTCACAGAAACACTAGCTTATCATTCATCAATGGTCCAAATAATGCTCCAATATAAAAAGAGAGAGACTTACCATATGATGATGTTTTCATAAGTAAAACCTAGCTTTTCTTCAGTATGACCAGCATTACAAAGAAGCTGCAAGTAAAAAATGTGTATGTCAACTGGCCGGGTAAGGAGTTCTGTAACAAGTCAAACACACTTTTCTCCACAGCTACTCAAAACTCTCCCTGGCTTTCCGGATCTTATAACCAAACTAAGCAATTATTTTCAAGGTATTGCTGAAAGAGAAAGATGTGTTAAGATCTTATTGCATTTTAGCAAACCTTTATTTTTTTAAAAAATAAGTACTTTAAATAAAATATGCTGATAATTCAAATGACTGGAATTAGTTTCATGACAATAGTTTCACATCTTTGTCCAATCTATTTCTGCGGCACTATTCATTTTGAAGTGCATGGAGCCAACCTCTGCCACTCTCGACATTTGCAAAAGTGCAAATTCACTGCTGCCGCGTTAGTTTATACATCTATAAATACAGGCTGCCAAGAGGATAAAGATTGCTTTATATGATTCAGCTGTTAAAAACACAGATAAGCAGGTCACTTTCTAACAGAAAGGTTTCCAGGTAAGTGGCAGAATATCTTAAAGGGACAGAAACTAGAAAAGTGAAATTCAAGTGAAAAGCATTTTTTTCAGCCCTGCAAAAAAACGGGTTGGGTTATACACCACTAAACAAACTTTAACTTGCAAGTACTCTTTAAGAAAACATTTTTTCATGGGGGGCCAGAATGTGTCATCCTACTATAAACACTTGGAAAAGGAGAAGTGGGATGTTGGTTTACAACAGTGGGTGGCAGCGGGGGGGGGGGGGCACGTCTTCAGCCTGAGGGTTGAATTCTATAGTGCCAATGGTGGGCAGGTCAGAGGGGAAAACGTGGGCAGAATAACAGATGTTAAGTCTTACCTTTCTATGGTAATCTGCATTCCTGCCATATAAAAGTCAGAGGTTTCTACAGACACCCCTCCACCAAGGCAAGCCAGAGGCATTATCACAGTTCAATGACACATTCCTGCCAGGGAAATGCACTCATTGAAGGTGAGGCATCTGGCAAGGGGATGGGGGCATAAGACAGAGGAGAATCCCATGGGTTAAACAGAGGCCAGGAATGCCACCTTCCACCCCCAGGCACGAAGTTACCCATCTCTATAGTTTACAACCAGTAAATAACCAAAAAGGCAGTATGGTATCTTAAAAACCTATATGGTGAACTCACTGTTACTTATTGACAATGCTTAGCATGTACAACACATTCTGAGTAGTTGTTGGAAATACCAAAAATATAACCTTTAGTGTAGAGATATTTTTTTCTATTTTATTACATTTATATACCACCTTTATATTCCAGTGAGCTCAAGGTAGTGCATATGGTTCTCCCTCTCCCCATTTCATCCTCACAACAACTCTAGGAGGTAGATGAGGCTAAGAGATGGTGACTGGCCCAAGGTCACCTAGTGAGCTTCAGGGCTGAGTAGGGATTCGAACCCTGCTCTCCCAAGTGCTAGTCTACCATGTCGCCATGCTAATATTGAAGCTACACATTTTATGTGTGAAAACTTCCAGGATAGCACCTAGCCATGGCTCAAGCTACAGGGCTGAGTCATCGCATAAACAGTGGCTTACAGTTAGAACTATCAGGCGTTACTGCTGCTGCCACAGTGAAAGAAAAAGGAGAAAAGTTATCATTCCTTCCAACTGCACAGTTCCTGATCCCCTGCCAAACAGCAGAATAGCAAAACAGGGCCACCCACAGACAAGGTAACAGGTTTCTTAAAGGACTCAGCATGTGCACAGATTGTTATTATTTTTTTGCAAATAAAAAACTAAAACACAGCCACAAAGAAACTGAAAAAAACCTTCCTGATGAAGGTGGTTTGTTGTGGTTTCCTTTTTCTGACAACAGGCATTTTTTTGGGGGAAAACCCTCTGCTTTTAATGTAAATTGCCTGGCCATCCATAAATAGAATACAATAAAGAATAAGGAATTAATGTATCCCCACCAGCACAAAAGTACACGAAATGACTCCCCCAAACTGCATGAGGAATTAGGGAAGCTCCCCATCTCCTCATGACACTTCACAGCATGGAAATGACCTCCCGCTTTCTGCTATTACATCCATTTCCCCCCTCAAACACTTTTTTTCCAAGAACTCAACTGCTTGCTAGGTATGTTGTCAAAATGAGCTAAAGCAATTCTACAAATATTATTTAAGTTCTGTTGGTCAGCAGTCAGCTATGCCTGTTACTTGATCCAGTGAAATCATGACAAGTGAGAGACACAAGTGTGTGACACTCACATGGTTTAGCGATCATATCACTAGTTCCCTCTGTCTTTCCCCTAAATAGAAGATTTAGTTATTGGGATATATGTCAAACCACTGCATCACGCAGAAACTCTAAAAAGCTAGTGGCCTGCATTCAGTAAAAGTGTCTGAGGAGATGACTGTTTAAAAGGATAAAACTTCAAACTTTTCCCTTTCCACTATTTAAATGTAATTTCCAAAAATGCAGCTAGCACAATTACACTTGAGTGCCAAACTTCAATATTTCTGGTCTTAATGTGGTGCACATTCTTTATTTAATTCCATTTATGAATCTCTTCCCATGAAACATCTCAAAGCATTAACAAGGCATATACAATACAGTCGTACCTTGGAAGTCGAATGGAATCCATTCTGGAACCATGGCTTCTGATTGGCTGCAGGAAGCAGCGCACGGAAACACTGTTTACCTTCCCGCTAGAGCGGTACCTATTTATCTACTTGCACTTTGACGTGCTTTCGAACTGCTAGGTTGGCAGGAGCAGGGACCGAGCAACGGGAGCTCACCCCGTCACGGGGATTCAAACCGCCGACCTTCTGATCAGCAAGTCCTAGGCTCTGTGGTTTAACCCACAGCGCCACCCGCGTCCCGACTATATATATATATGTGCAACTCAGATTCAGTGCAGGTACAGACTAGAATTAAAATGTCCACTTAAAAGGTTTGATGGGAAAGAAAGGACTTTGACAGGTATCAAAAAGGCAATAGAGACTGTACTCATTTGATATGTAATGGGAGGGAGTTCCAAAGGGTAGATGCCACCATGCTAAAGGCCCCATTCTGCCACTGTTACATGTGCCACATAATACTCATTAAGAAATTGATCTTTCAGTGTGGCAGCACTTACACTCTGAAACGCCCTGGCTACGGACATCAGGCAAGTACCTTCACTGTACAGTTTTCAGTGCCTGCTAAAAACATTTTTGCTTAGGCAAACCTACCCAGACATGTAGAAGACTGTTTATGTATGTTTTAATCTTTTTTTAGCTTATTGCTGATTTTATTTTCTGAATGTTTCAAATAATTGTTTTTACTGCTACTTTTATTGTTTTATTCTCTTTGTAAAAAAACAAAACAAACCTCAAAGCAGTTTACAATCAATAAAATAAAATAAATAGATCTCAATGGCAGTTCATTTATACAATCTCTCTATCTAAAATAGTATTCCTAAGATCATGTACTTCTGATGTACTGTACATATCTTTCAATACACTTTTCTTTTGGTTCTTTTGTTACACATCTTACATATCCCTATTTCCATCTATATCCAAAATGACGAATATTTTTTCTGTCAAAGATACTTCAACCATTTCTTTCACAGCATAGAATTCTACTCAACTAAATTATAATCAGAGCAGACCTACTGAAATTTAAAAAGATAGTTCCATGACTTTCAATGGACCTTGTCAGAGTAAAATGTAGCTGAATACCACCCACGGCATTAAAGTTCTGGCTCAAGTTCCTGTAGCACAAAGCTTGTGATGACCAAGTAAGTAATATTCAGCAAAACATTAATGAACGGATACAGTGATTTTTGATCACTTTCCCTTCATCACTTTTATCATCCCATCACTACATCATTCACTCACAAGTTTTCCATACCATGATTATTTTTTATTTGCCAACTGAATCAATTGATTTGGCATGATGCAAAAAAACCAACAAACCATAAATGCTTTAACTATTATAAAAATTCTTACCTTAGTAAAGTTATTCAAGTGGCCTAGCTTTCTCATATTTGAAACCCCTTGCAATTTGGCCACATTTTGGAGAATCTCTCTCAGGTTATCAGAAGGGTCTACAAGGGAAAAAAGAGTATCGGTAGGCACAGATTAGAGAAGCAACAACTATACTACCTATCCTGTCTTTCTTTAATCAATTTCTGCTTCTAAGGAAGTTGTAAACATTTTGATAGCAGCAGGCTAATAGTTTAAAGACCAGGAGGGAAGCGAAGGCTGATTGAGATTTCTCTCTCAAAAAATACAGGTCTCTGTTTCCTGGCCCAAATGAGGACGTACCTAATTTGCAGAAAAGTGTCTGGGTCATACCCAAAGGGTGAATTCCAGCTAGAGCTCTCCAAAGCTGGAAGAACCACCATTTGGGCGTTTACTAGCAATGTAATTGTAAGTAACAAACATGCACTACCCAATATGTTAAACAGGCTTCACTATTGAAAGTGTCAAATGAAGCTTTTTTCAATTTGGTTGAAAATTTCATGAAGCAGCCTAACTAAGGTTCTGCTGAAGATTATACCTACTTAGTGAAGAATGCTGGGGTCTATTTTCTAACATATCTCAACATGCACCTTTGTGAACGTTTGGCGCCAGTTTTGGATTAGGGAGTTTATCCAACTTTAGGGGAGTTATTCTTTGTTTTATGAGTTTACACAGTGTTTTTTGCTTGAAAGGGGTCAAATTAAAATTCTAAACAAACTTAAAAACTAAATAACTAGCTACTTTTCTTTCTTTTCAACTACCCCTGGAATCAATTACTATGAAGCAGCACGTATTTTAGTGGAAGTATTCAGGGTGATATCCAACATTTGTCATACTCAGATCAGACTCATTAAAATCAACAGTCTTGTGTCAACTGGTTTTAGTAGTTCTACTATGAATATGCCTAAAGTTGGATATCACCTTCAGGAAGTGATGTAGCAAAAGCCATCAAATGCCACTACTGTAGTCGACAGCATACCAGAATACGGTGGTGGAGGAAATCATACTGTGGAGAAGGAATAGATTGTCACATTTCCCATTTGAGAAGCTCAGGATTACCAGGGGGGACCATTCTAGAGAACATTTCATCCAGTTTCAAGATCAAGTAGTACAAACCACAAGCACAAGATTAAAGAGAATAGTGTTGGCATATAAGTACCACTAACAGTTTGTTGTAACCTTTAATTTCAAGAGTATATAATAGATGGGAACAAAATGCTTCCCTATAATTTAGCATCGCTGAAAATGTAATTTGACTGATTCCTATTCCTTTGTTTTGCGCTTTCAGCATAATATTGGTGACAGCGACCCTAGCTTTCAAAGCTTTGAGCTGTACAAGTGATTTTGTATTGCATCTCAAGTACCAAATCATAGTGTCTCAAAGATTTCTCTAGAATGTTTGATTTTATGAATTAAAAAAACAAGATGCTTCCTCAATAAGGCTCCTGAAAAGAAAAGGAAAAAACATTCTAACTTGGTCAATTGAGAATGTCAAGCAAAAACTAAGGATGTTCTCCTTCTCTGGGTAAGTAATAAACACTCTTGACACAAAAATCATTGGGGGAAAACCTTTCAAAGTGTATGTGGCATGTTATGGGGAGGTCTGGCATACCTCAGTAATGAAGTCTGCCCCCACAGCTTTTGCAGAAAAAGAAAAAAAAAAAAGAAAAACCAATCACAGCAAATTCATATCCCACCAGGAGCACATCCTGGAGAAAAACAAATTTCAGCTTGCATGTAAAAGCAAAGCGTTATTTTCCGATTCTAACCTGAAGAGATAGGGCAAATCAAATTCATACAAGAATGTTAATGCTTGTACGTTGCTCCCTTTCATTATCAAAGACTCATAACTAGAAAGGGCAGAGCACATACTTTCCAAGCAGAAGGCCCCAAGACTGTTATTTCCAGTCAAAAGGGTCAAGCAAAAGGGAAGACTTTATCTGAAGACCCTGGAGAACCACTTGTCAATGAGAACTGTTGTGGCATCTGAGAGCTGATAGACAGGTAATATGGCTATTTATCACTTCTTTAGTGATAATCATTAGCTGATGGGACTTAGAGTCCAAAAAACTCAGAAGGTTCCCTACCACTGCCCTAAACCACAGTGAAGAGTAGACTAACCACAGTTTTATGTCCTAAACAGCAGTTAATTGGAAAAGGAAGTGAAAACTACTAATCTCCTCCTCATGACTGCAGCAGGATGGAGAGTGGAGCTCTTAAGCCTGAGGTCAGGGAAGATGGGAGTTGTAGTCCAACAACATCTGGGGATTCAAGGCTAAGAAAGGCTGTTCCAATGATATCCTCTATACACATTTTTTTAAATAACCAAGGCACTATACATGCTTTTCAGTTACATTTTGCAACAAGTGCAGAACTTGTGGTTCTTGAAGCCATTTTCTCATAAACTAGAACTATTAAAGATATTAAATACAAATATATATATAAAAGAGCTTTCACATGCACAATAAACTTTTTTATTTTGCTGCAGTAGTACAACCTCCCCATATTCCTATCAAATACTATCACTATTTTTCCATCCCACAATGGCCTCTTCTTCTTTCATTAATAAATTCCAATTATAGGTTGCTACTTTCTTGTATTCCAATATCTTCCAGACAGTGGTACAGTGCATGTGTGTAACATGTATCAATATGTATATGAGGATGTATATAGAAGAGAAAGAATGCGTTTATTTTATTTTTAAAGCCTGTTATGAAATGGACCTGGATTCCTGGTTTCAGTTTGTGCGGAGCCAGGACTGGCCACTTCAACACACTTATGTGAGCAAATACTCCTGTGATTAATCATGGTCTCCAGCTGTAAACTGCTATTCACTCTTCCTTGTAATTCACATCCTGCTTTTTAAAATATATAATCTATTTCAGATTGCGAAGAATCCTGAAACACGCACTGCTTGTATTTCAAAAGTTACACAAAAAAGAATGCAGTTTTATTTTCAAAATTTTCTCCACAAGGTCTGAAAATCGAGAATCTTTCAACAACAACCAAAGTAAGAGTTACTCAGTATTAAATATTTGTATGCCTGCTTAATCTCATTATCAGTCCTGCTATGCCACAAAAGTTACACAACTTAGAAGAAAACCAGAACAGGCCATTTACACTGTGTGAAAGCATTAAAGGTTGAGAGGTGGTGAGAAAAGGAGCTTGAAAAATATTTGGTATTGAGCAAAACCACTATCAATTAGGGAAATCACCATTTGAATTTTAAATAAGCTTTCAAGTTAAATATGCCTAAATTTTAAGAAAGGTGAAGCTTTATAAAATCGAGTTGGGAGTCAGAGTAGCACTTATCTGTAAACTCCTTCTGGTGGAATTCAAAATTACTTGGACATTTATGCTGAAATTCATATAAGTAGCACATATCTAGTAATTAACAATGGATACTGATAAATAATAAGTCTATATTCCATTTATTATTTTACATCATTAATTCGGTTAAGTACGGAATTCAAGCTTCTAACATCTAAGAGAAAGAGCAGTGGAGATGCTAACCAATTGTTAGGGGGGTGTAGACTCCTTTCAAACTTCTCAAACTACTCTGGTGTGTATACTGAGGGCACGTGAAGACAATTGGTGTTGCCTCTTCCAACAGACAACTCCCTCACAAAATAGGCAATTGCACACTTACCAGCTTAGCTATTAAGTGTTGTAACCCAATGGCGTAGATATTTATGGCATGCAATGGAGCCAAAAGTTCTAAGCCAGAAGTGGAGAACCATTTTCAGCTCTTCTGGGCAGTCTTTCAGATACTTGAGTCTAAATAGCTTAGGTCTTTAAACACTAATGTGAGCATCATGAATTAGGCCCAGAAACAAGCTGGCAACCAGTGCAGGTATTTTAAAACTGAGGTTATATGAATTCAAAATAGAACCCTGGCCAGTAATCTGGCTGCTGCACTCTGGACCAGCTGAAGTTTCCCGATAGTCCTCAAGGGTAGTCTTATGTAGATCACATGGCAACAGACCAGTCTGGAAGTTACCAGAATGTGGAATACAATGGCCAAGGCATCTCTCTCCAAAATAAGCCACAGCTGGCGAACCAGCCAAAGCTGGAAATAAACACTGCTAGCTACCAAGCCTCCTTGAGCCTCTAGTGACACCTTTGGAACAAAGAAAACCCAAAAACTACAGACCTGCTCCTTCCTCCCAGTGCAAACACAGCCAGAACATGAAGTCTTCCCACTTCCTAGACTCAATAACTCAGAACACATCTCAGTCTTCAGCTTCAATTTACTGGTGCACATCCAACTTGTGTGTGTGCATGTATTCCATTGTAACACATTATATTCAAAGATTACTCTTTGAGCAGAGTAGTCAACTTGGAATAGAACTTTGGTTCAAATACCAAATCAGACATAATATTACCTTTTAGCCACCTAGCTTACCTCAGAGGACTGTTGTGCAGATTAAATTAGACTACCCCAATGAGCTTTTTGTAGGAAGGACTGTCTACAAATATGAAGATTATTTTCTTTGGTAGCATTTAAATTCTCTGCCCTCAACAAGAGTAATCTTCATATCAGTGTTAAAAAATGTGAACTGTATAATGGAAAACACTTATTTTCAAATGCTGGCCAAAGACCCAGCAAAGCTGACATGTTGTTTGCTTCAGGTGAAAGGAGAAAATATGTCTTCTCTAATAAAGAATTTGAGAACCAATGCTACTAAATATGAAACTGAGATCAATAACACTTGAAATAGTCTCAGATATTCAAAATTATATCACTATAGTCATCAGTTCACATATTCTGGCTTGCTGAGAACATTCTCCAGGTTTCCTAACATGCACACAGGATTCCAGACGGTAGCAGACCACGTAAAGTAAGATACACATCCCTATACACCCCAGTTTTCTGTGAGGCACAAGAACTGGAAGGAAGAGAGATATTTCAGTCTGTTGTCAGAAAGAGATTCCAGGACTCTGAAGGCATTTGTAGAATCTTTCCCACAGTTCCTTTGGATTTTTGTTTCTAACAGGATATTTCACAACATAAAACAATAGTTCATTTGCAACATAGCATACTCTTAATGTAATCCATCATGAAAGTTCTGAACTTTGAGAGGCTTAAGAGGCATTCAACACACACTGCAACTAACAGGATTTTAACCTATGATGCCAGACTGTATATATTCATGATTATATTTGGACAAGGTACCTTCTAATGTTCTGATGTGACAGATATCCAAGTGATCCAATTTATATACACAAATTGTGAAATCCTACATATTTCAGTATCAATCATCCATGTTCACATCAAGGATGTTGCTTGATAAATTCAACAAAACAAAAATATGATCTAGTGTTAACCATAAACCAAACTAAACCAATCCAAGACGTTAAATTAAAAAGTATACAATAACATGTGATTTAATAAATTAAATTAATGGTGGGGGACCTGTGGCACTCCATATCTGTAACCATCCTTAACAGCTGGCCATGCAGGCTGGAGCTGATGAGAGTTGGAGTCCAACAACATCTCAAGGGCCACAGATTTCCTACTTCTGAAACTTATTTCTGAAGTATCCATACCTAATCAAAATGTTTGGGTTCTATAATATCCTGCATATAGAGATTTATTTTTAAATTGTACAATTTCCCACTAATAACATTTTGAGGTTGAAATGTGTTGAAACCTTTGGTATCACTTTATTACCAGGTTCATCTATGTTATTTATCATCTGTTGTATACAAATAGGTATTTTGGTTCAGTATGTTTGTCTAATTAAAAAAAACATGTTATTTCAGCATTGATACAATTATCCATTTATACTGTGATGTTTTGCGCTTAAGAGCAGGGATCCTCAATTCTTCTAAAAACTGTTTAAGCTTTTGGGATGTTGAATAAAAATGGGCAGTTTGGAGCTTGCTTACACATTCAGTATTCAGAGGTGGTTATCCCAAACTTTCACTCTTGTCACTTTCAGCTCCTTTCTCCTTGACCAGGCATAGGCAAACTCAGCCCTCCAGTTGTTTTGGGACTACAATTCCCATCATCCCTGATCACTGGTCCTGTTAGCTACGGATGATGGGAGTTGCAGTCCCAAAACTGTTGGAGGGCCGAGTTTGCCTATGCCTGCCCTTGACTATTTCTCAGTCATTCAAAAGTTATTGTGTTTCTTTCAAGCAGGGCTGGAAAACGTTTGATCCACCAAGACAATTGTAGCCCACCAGTTAGGCATGTCAGCTGACCAGGGGCTCAATAAACACTGATTGCTTGGGGACTTGGGAGACCACACTGCATTGGTCATGACTTGCATTCAGCTATGTGCGTCAAAGTTATGCAGGAAATTGGAGATGACTTTTCATGCAGTAGTAGAAAGAAAATGTGCAAGGAACTCGCATCCTCTTTCCTGTTTTGGAGTCTCATCTAAAGAAGTTACTGAAAAGGGAGCCCATCCATGACTCCAGAATAAAGATGTTTATTCTCCTTTTGAGCAAGAAAACCATAGAAACGTAGCAAAACGCACAAGGCACTTGCGGGTGCGCTACCACCATTTCCACAGCGTGAGTGTCGTAACTCAGTTCTATCCATCTACGAGAGCTACAAGTCGGCTATTGTTTACATGGATTACTTATCCAGAGATTAAGGAGAAGAGACAAGCCGAAAGCTTTTCATCCTGCCACGTGCCACTGAATCATTTTTAGCTTACTTCAACCTCTCATTCACCTCTTGAAAGTAAAAACAGATCAGAGGTTGGGAATGAGTTTAGGGGCTGTTATCCAAGGATCACTGAGCTGACTGTATAAACACAGGTAGTAGCAGAGTTCACTTTCAAATATCAAGGGACAACATTAATGCTAACTAGCCATAGGTTGGCTTTAGAAATGGTATGGCATCACAGGATCCTTAATAAATTCATCTATTTCCCAGGGGATGCATATTCAGGTTAATCTTCTCAAATGAGTTTGAAGAAATAGACAAGATAATAGAAATTTGTGAATTTCTACAATTCTCTATCACATATAGTTAAACTGATGTACCTATCTGTTTGTGGCAAGAGGAGATCTAACATAATATGGGAGCAAGCAAGCCTGCATGGGCATAAGCAAAACAAAAAGCCATTGATAAAAAAGGAATTCTTAGTGTCCCCGGAACTGGCAACTACAACATGTCGATGCCATGGGCTGAATTTCCTAATGCAACAAACCAAAATAACACAAAAACAATATTGAAGTGAAAGCTCAAAGACTGCCTTAGATGCTACTTGCATCTTAGGACCTTCATAAATAAATATGTAAATATGCATTTTCCCAGTAATGTAGAAAATGGGCACATAGTAACCAGCATAGCACAAAACAGTGTTGTTTTTTTTAAAATAAGCTTATTGGGCAAACACCAAACTGCAATGTAAGAACAAGCTTTTTAAAAACAATCTTCTTTTGAATTTCAACACTGAATTTTAACTCTTACAATTCTTCAACACCTATTTTCCAATTCACTGTAGTGCTAATTCAGATATTACCACAGCAGTACTGTACTCCGGTCTCACATCACTCTAGTTACGTTCAGATAGAGAAAACACATGAATCAAATGAATAGTGTGGTATCTTCCTACTGGGGGACTTCTGGGCTCCAGTGGGCCTTGAATATAAAACTGAAACATTATAGATTTCAAAATGGGCTTTCATCCTGATGTTTACCACACACTATTTTGTCAGTTATTTCAATGCTACCTTATTTTCATGTGGAAAAGCACCAATTACATACTTCTATAAGTACCATACTCAGTCTACTTATATATGGTGTCATTACTACAAAGTTTCTATTTTGCAGTACAAAGTATCTGGAATCCATAACATGCAGCACTCTTAATCCTTTTGAATATATCTACTCACTGTTTCATCAAAAACATAAACTTAATATTTTAACATATTTTTGTTAAAATGCAGCAACGAAAAGTTTGTTGGTAATTGTTTTCTCTTTTCACAGTGCACTAACAGTTAATATACGCAGCATATTATGCTACACCTCTGTACAGTTTTATTCTGTATATGCCTGTAATTGAAGTTAAAAAAAACAAAAACCTATGGGAAATATACAAAGCATCCAAATTGTTTTTCAAAAATTTCACTGTGATAAGAATTCTAGCTGCCACCTTGTCTTAAGAGCTATATTCAAGTATAATATAAGTCAGCTTGCCTATAGGGACAGGCAGTCATGAGTTCAGCCCTAAGTATCTAAGTATCAGCCCTAAGTGATGGACTATTTCCAAGCAGATCACTGACAACACAGAATCAATCTGCAAGCAGAGTGTAGGAGAGAACCGGATTTGGAAAGACCACTGGAATTTACATACTGCTGGCTACATCAATGCCCAAGCTCTGAAAAGCTCAAACGCTGCTAACAGCCCCATCTGCAGCCAGCAGACGGGAAATAATGAACCTGCAGCACAGCAAGCTGTAGAAAACAAGTCTAGGGGGTGGAGAGAGCAACATACCTGCCAATAATCCATCAGCTGCTTGTTGTTTTCCTGCTCCCCCTCTCCCCTTCCCCCATGTGTCAGGAAACAGCTCACCAGAGTGAGACTTCGCCATCTCCCCTTGTGACTTAAGATTTCTCTTCTTCCCATAACACATTAAGGGCGGGATTCTAGTGCTTGCCTGGTGGGCTCTGTGGTTTTCCAAAGCCGACTACTTGCTTTTCCCTATTTCCTCAAATTCTCATTTCCACTCTCACGATTTGAACACAAAGTCAAATTATTTCTTCTAACAGAAACAAAACACCTCTCCTCCTCCTCCTCCTCCTGGCCAAATTGATAAAAAACGAGGGTGAAAGCGAGAAACACAGGGCGACAACGGGAGCTGCTTTCTCACAGTCACTCTCAGCCTCTCTAGTTAGAAAGAGAAGTGCAGCACTTAAGCCTGCAATATACATTTTTTAAAAAGAGGAAAGTCCCATTGCAAGGAGGAAGAATCAGAGAATCATGGAAGGGACCCTGACAGCCTTCAAGTCCAACCTTGCATATGATGCTCCACAACCATGCTGCAGCTAGCAGCCTATCATCCTGTTAATTACTATTATCTTAAATGAAAACAAGATCTAATAATGTAGCCCTCGCAGCCCATGCTTGCCAGGAAGACCCACAGGACAGAAGGGGGTTTCATTCCCAATCTAACACCCCCACCTGAGCGCCATGGGGCTTAATCCCCTAAATAAATGTGCATTGCCTTGGGCACGGGAGGAATGTTCGCATCCTGGAGCAAGTATTCTCCCGGCTCCCTCCTGCTGGGGACCGGCTGCTGGGAGGAAGACATATCGCCCCCCCCTTATCTCAGGGGGCCCCCACGCTGATGTCAGGAAAGGGCTCCCCTCTCCCCCCTGAGCCCCAGCCTCCATTCGCTCCCATTCTGAAAACACCCCCCCAGAATGTGGAGTTTGTGTGGGGCGGGATGGAGGGAGGCGCTCGCCACCAGGGTGCCCACCCTGCTTCCCCCCCCCTCCCGCTCCATTACCTCGGCTGAGATCGAGGGGGACGTTTTCCTCGCCGCTGTCGTTCCGGCCTGGGCGGTGGGGAAGAGGGGAAGAAAAGAAAACGAGATTCGGTCATTGATGATGGGAGGAGGAGGAGGAGGACAGAAGAGGCTGAGCCCGGCGGCCGGAGGGAGCGGGATGCTGAGACCGGCGAGGGGGAGGCAGGAGCCGGGCACCGACCCACCCGCCCCGCCGTCGCCCCCGAAGCGCAGGCCGAGCCCCCCCACCCCTCCGGGGGTTCCTCCTCACCTCGAATGCGGAGGTGCCTCAGCGAGCGGGCGCGGAGACTCACCGCCATGTTTACGGCCCCGCAGTCACAACACCGGAAACCTCGCCCGATCTCGCGAGAGAGCGGAGGAAGCCGCCTCGTTCGGCTTGCCTAGTTACTGCCCGCGCGCGGGAGGCCGGGCCCGCGCGCTCTAGCTCAGGAGCGGGCGCCGTGGGAAGGGAAGGGCGGGCGCCACGCTCCCGGTGCCAGGCAGCCCGTGAGGCCGTTGTCGAGGCGGGGGTGGGCCGCCGCCTTTGTATTTTCCTCGGGGCAGGCAGCTGTGCCCCCCCCTCGGCTTGCTCCCTGTGGAAACCTATTTGCTGCGAGATTCCAGCTGATCCTGGCGCTTCCCCACCACACATTCCCGTTTCCTTCTGGGAATGAGGCGCAGCGGAGACTGTGGTGTCTTTTGGATGCCTGGTTTATTTGCACCAAGGTTTCCCAAAGTTGGGGCTCCTGCTTTTTTTGGGGGGACTACAGTTCCCATCATTCCTGGCGACTGGTTCTGCCGGCTAGGGATGATGGGAATTGTAGTCTCGAAAACAGCTGGAGACCCAGCTTTGGGAAACCCTGATTTACACAACCTGAGACTGCGATGGAGGGGTGATGGGAGTTGTAGTCCAAAAACAGCTGGAGACCCAACCTTGGGTAAACCCAGAAACAGCTGGAGACCCAGCTTTGGGAAACCCAGAAACAGCTGGAGACCCAGCTTTGGGAAACCCGAGGCTGTGATGGAGGGGTTCACAGCATCAATGCCTTCCAAAAGTGGTTTTTTTGCCCCCGATAGCTGCAGTCTTGGATTCAAACAGAAATCAAACATTGCTCCTAAACTGTTGGTCTGACTTTTCCTACAGTTTGCTTCTTTCCTTCTAGGTCACATCACTGTAACATAACCTTGAACTCTGGCTTTGCAGGCTCTCCAGGTGTCCCTATTTTCCAGGGACAGTCCTGCATTTACAGAAGCTGTCCTGGTTTCTGATTTGATCCTGGAATATCCCGCTTTTCCTTAGTATGCCCCTATTTTCATCAGATAAATATTGGAGGGTATGGTAGGATGTCCCTATTTTCATCTCAGAAATGTTGGGTATGACCTTACCCTTCTAACTACTAACCCCTTATTTTTATTTTTATTTGCTTAATGACCCAGGCGATCACCCTGACATGGGAAGCTTGCCTGGTTTCTATTTTAGCACTCGCTAGTTCCAAGGGTCAGAAGGTTCTCCCTTACAGCCTACCTCCCCCAACAAAACTCATATTAAATGTCTGCTCTTGTTAGTTGTTTATGAACTGCCCTCTAAACATGTCTAAACAGCACTTTATGTTTTTAACTGTAAGCCACCTTGAGTCCCTGTCAGGGGAAAGGGTGGGGTATAAATAAATTAATTATAATTTCTTGAGGCTATTTGCCACTGTACATTAAAATCAGCTTTATAAACGGTGCTGGAAAATGGTTTAAAAGCGATACACAGTGAACCCCTAGGGCAGAGCTGTTTGGTACAAAAATGAACACCTAAAACCCACTTGAAAAAGCTCATCAAGACAAAAGGGGGGAGAGAATGCCTTTCAGTTGTTTCAGGAAAGTACAGGTTGTGGGCATGTCATATCCCCCTACAAAGAATGTTCTTCCACGGTCCCACTGTACACTTGGCATCAAAAAACAGACAGAGCCACGCATTTTTATCCAGGAACAAAAATGTTGGATTTAATACTATACTTCTGTTAAACATTGTTTTGCTTCTGCTAAGCCACCCAGGGAATATTTCTGGGCAGCTATATCAAATTAAGGAATGACGCAAATAAATTTCACCATGGCAGAAATGATAAAAGGAAAACAACAGCTCTTTGCTGTGAAAGGCCTTTACAAAAAATATTCAAGTGGGTGTGGTGCCTCTAATGCCTTCCCTGTGTCGGTTTCTCAGTGGCTTTAGGGCAGTGTGGGGTATGGCCTGGGGACAAGTCTGAGGGCCAGAAGGAGAAATGTCAAGGGCCACATTTAGCCCCTGGATTCCACATCCCTGCTGTAAACAGACTTTGGTGATTGGCTGCGGACAGTGACTTCATGGTGAGGGAATAACACTCCGCTGCATCTCTGTATTTTGTGCTATTTATTTGAAGAGATGATTCCTACGACAGGCTTGAAGATCTAAATGGCCACTGCCCAACATATATGCAGGAATGATGTGCATATGACCCTCTCTCAGCCAAAGGATAAGTGAGTCAGAGGTGTAGGAAGGTCAGGTGATACCCGGTGCAGAAAATTTCTTGTCACCCCCCCCACACACATTTTTTTAAATTTTCTTTGCCAGCAAAAATGGTTTTATGTTATTTCATATTTTCTTACAAAGGAATGTGGATTCTGAGCCTCTGAAAACAAGTAGACGACTATGGACAGATACAGTGGGTACCACAAGTTAAGTACTTAATTCCTTCCGGAGGTCCGTACTTAACCTGAAACTCTTCTTAACCTGAAGCACCACTTTAGCTAATGGGGCCTCCTGCCCTGACTGTTAAGTCTAGTCACGGACGACTCTGGGGTTATGGTGCTCATCTCACTTTACTGGCCAAGGGAGCCAGCGTTTGTCCACAGACAGCTTCCAGGTCATGTGGCCAGCATGACTAAGCCGCTTCTGGTGAACCAGAGCAGTGCACAGAAATGCCATTTACCTTCCCACCGGAGTGGTACCTATTTATCTACTTGCATTTTGATGTGCTTTCAAACTGCTAGGTTGGCAGGAGCAGGGGCCGAGCAATGGGAGCTCACCCCGTCGTAGGGATTCGAACCGCTGACCTGATCAGCAAGCCCTAGGCTTGGTGGTTTAGACCACAGTGCCACCCACATCCCTATGAGCCAACCTAGAAGGGCAGTAATTGTTCCTTGATAATTTGTCACCCTCCCCTCATGATGGCACCTGGGGCAAGCCGCCCCCGTTTTCCTATGCCCCTGAAGTGAGTAGAGTTTTTTTTTTAATCCCCCTGTGGGAGTATCCACACTGGTAGTCTGGCTTCTTTGAATGTGTTCTCAAGGCACCACAGTCTAAGGGGGCATTCATAAAATATGGATTAAATACTGGATCCATGCCATCTGCAGGGGACCCATGACTAGGAGTGCAAGTAACAACCTGCGTACAGCACTGCATCTTAAGTCATTATCACACATGACAAATGATTAGTCTGCTTTTAAAGGCATTTTAAATTTACATTTTAAACGCTGTGTGAAGTGTAATGTGCCCTATGTGCTGTGCAAATAGCATTTTAAAAACCCCAGATGAAAGGCACTAAATTCAATTCACAACTTTTAACAAATAGTGTGTGCAGTTTCACACTTTATGGGGTGTGTGGTTTTACTCTGAAAAGTCACTGGTTTTTCTTTGAAAAAATGACTATCTGCTTCCTGTTGACACTCAGAATAATTGTGCCTGACTACAGTATTGAAACTGTTTTTCTACTTTCCAACACAGAGATTTAAGGCAGCTAAAATGCTTTTTTCTCACCCCAAGAGCTGGAAGTTGTTGGAAAAATATATCTCTGCTTATTCCACTTTTGCCTCTAGTAAAAAGGTTCCAAGGGCTTTAACATTGTTTCAGAAACTTGCAAAAATCTGTTTGGCCAGAGTGACACAGGTCCATACTGATGTTACTTAAAAGGGGGAATTCCCCACCACTGTCCCACATCCCATGGAGAAAGCCTAATGCCTAGTTGTGCTTTACCATTGTTTTGATAGCTGTATCTGTCAATGAATTGAACACTAAATGAAAACTCATATCTGTCCCATAGGTCAGATGTGTTTTCTTTAAACCACATGCAAGCTTAGCCAATTCAACATTTGCTTGTTGCATTTGCAAAACTCAACAGGGGGTGGGGAGGAGACTTACCACTGTGGGCTTGCGATGTCACAAACCAAGCAGTGCAATCCATAGCCAGCTTCTGCCCCAAACTCACATGACACTTGTCTGCAAATTGGACTCTGGGGAGAAATGCAGTGAATGCACTTCCACAGCAGCTTTGCTAAGTGTCTGCATGTTTAGACATGGTGTACAAAGTTGGACAAAGGAAATAAGTGGATCCAGCATTTTTTCCCTTAAAATTAGACCTGTTACCTGATTAGGGATTAAAGATTTCTTAAACATTTCTTAAAATGTTTAGGGGTACTGAAGAAAATCCCAATTTTATAGTTCAAATCAGGAAAAATAAATACAGTAAATGGACAAAAGTACAAGGATTCACAAAATGTTTAAGGGTATGCGTCCCCCCAGAAAAAAAGCACTGAGTGGATCCCTCATGGAAAGTAAAGCCTTTCTCCAACCCCACACAAGAAGGAGCCACTACAAAATAATGGAAAAGTTTAGTTTAAGATCATTGGTTTAGTCTTAACTTGCTTGTACCTTTCTCATTTCAGAAATATTGGTTTTATGCATATGCAAATTTAACTGATAAATTAATATACAGCTTGTATAAATAATCCACTAACATTTCTTTAATCCCCAATCAGGTAACAGGTCTAAATTTTCAAGCTTTCACAAAATCCATCTGGACTTCTCAACATCACCAAACATTATTGACTGAAACATATACCTGACCCATTTGATGCCACTGGTGCAGTTTGTGTAAACACATTTGTTTGCTTGTTTGTTTCATAACATTTATACACGGCTTGATTGTAAGAAACCTCAAAGAGGTTTGCAAAAAGGCAAGGAAAGCAACAAGAAAATCAAGAAAAAAAATCATAGGCATACTTTAAAAGATACAGAAGTTAAAATACTAAAACATTAAAATTACCTCAACTTTCTAAGCATCTGGATAGGCTTGCCTAAACAAAAATGTTTTTAGATCCCAAAAAGAGTACAGTGAAGGCGACTGCTCTATCTCAATAGGCAGACAGTTCCAAATTTCAGGTGGTGCCACCCTAAATGATTTGAGTTCTTACAAATGATTTTGTTTCAGCAAGACTTGTTCATCTACATCCTATCTTTAATTATGCATCCCACTGGGTTTCCTGCAGCAATGTTAAGATAACTGATCTGTAATTTCCCAGATACCATCTGGATCTCTTTTTTAAAAATTGTTGTTACACTTTCCAGGTCTCAAGTATGGGGACTGATCTTAAGAAAAAAACATAGGTAAAGGTAAAGGGACCCCTGACCATTAGGTCCAGTCGTGACCGACTCTGGGGTTGCAGCGCTCATCTCGCTTTATTGGCCAAGGGAGCTGGCATACAGCTTCCAGGTCATGTGGCCAGCATGACTAAGCTGCTTCTGGTGAACCAGAGCAGCACACGGAAACCCCATTTACCTTCCCGCTGGAGCGGTACCTATTTATCTACTTGCACTTTGTGCTTTTGAACTGCTAGGTTGGCAGGAGAAGAAAAAACATACCAATACATGTTTTCTATTGGATCAGCAAAAAAAATTGGGTTAAAAACTCTCCGCTGGATGCCATCTAGACCTGTTGATTTGTCCATTTTTATCAACAAGACCTAGTCCTAGAACTTTGCCTCTTCCCACCACTATTTGCCTGCTTCTCAGACTCGCTTCCCATGGAAGTTAGTTCAGACACGGAGATCTGCCTTGTATCTTCCACTCTGAAGAAAAGATGGAAAGAATTCATTCACACAGAGCATAGTTAAACCATGCAGTTTGCTTCTGCTAGGTGACCATTCTCTTGGATGGCTTGACAAAAGGATTGGAGCAGTTCATGGAGGATAAGTATATCAGTGGCTACTAGCCATAATAGATAATTTCTACTGCCATAGCTTCTGAATGCCAATTGCTGGGTACCGCAAGTGGAGAGAATGCTTTTGAGGGTCCTGCTTTGCGGCTTCCTATAAGCATCTGAATGGCTACAGGATGTTTCCGAGCACAATTCAAAGTGTTGGTGTTGACCTTTAAAGCCCAAAACAGCCTTGGTCCAGTACTGAAGGACCGTCTCCACCCCCATCGTTCTACCCGGACACTGAGGTCCAGCGCCGAGGGCCTTCTAGCGGTTTCCTCACTGCGAGAAGCCAAGTTACAGGGAACCAGGCAGAGGGCCTTCTTAGTAGTGGTGCCCTCCCTGTGGAACACCCTCCCATCAGATGTCAAAGAGAACAACAACTACCATCCTTTAAGAAGACATCTTAAGGCAGCCCTGTTTAGGGAAGCTTTTAATGTTTGATGTATTACAGTATTTTAAGCCGTGGCTTAAGAGTGGCTGGGGAAGCCCAGCCAGATGGGCGGGGTATAAATAAATTATTATTATTATTATTATTTTGGACTAGATGCGCCTTTTTTTGTTAAATCACTTTTATTAATGTTCCAATAAATAAACATCCAATTAACATATCAAATAATAATCCAATTAAAATAAAAACCTAAAATAAAAAGACCAAATTATCATCCAAATTATAAACATTAATTTTTTGGGACTTCCCATAGTCTGGACCTTGAAGCATATCTCCAAATCTCAATCCTGCCGGACTAGATGCGCCTTTGGCCCAATTCAGGAGGACTCTTCTCATGTTCTTATTAATCTATTAAAGTGTCGTTAGGCTGCTTGTTGACTGGTTTTCATTTAAAACCCTTTTCAACCTTGCAACGTACGGAAATACAGAAAATTGCAGGCACCAGAAAGCTCAGTGATATTAGCTGGTCTCAGGCGGGTTCATAGAGGGCGGGACCCTGTTGCATTCCCAGTGTTGTTGCTGAAAATGCAATGGGACCTTCATCATTACACGCTCACAACTGGGCTCGGAAATAACTCTGCTCTTTTTCAACTGTTTGGTAAAACCCCCAGAGTTAAACCAAACCCCATTCCAAATCGAAGGAGAGATGATTTGGCGTGGTTCCTGCATCCTGGTGCACTTGCAGTCGGACGAGTATTAAAAACGTCCATAGCTAATGCAACAGGACTGGGCCCAATGAAACTGGGCCATTGAGGGATGCAGCGCGGGGAGAGGGTGGATGTGACCTGGGGAGGAACGTGAGTGGTGTGCAGAGATAGGCTGCATTTGTCCCTCAGGGTCCGAGGTTCCCCTCCCCTGTGCTAAGGGCACAGCTCTCCCTTGTGTGGGTGCGAATGCTCCAGGCACCACCTTCAACTGTGCTCTGTCCAGGGTTCTGACAGGCTATGCCTGGACCAAGCTTGGCTCTGCTGCTGTCACCTTCCCCTTGTGAGCCTCAAGCTGTGATGGAACAAGACAGCAATATCACTCCACACTCCCGGCCATGTTTTCATTCCAAATAGTGCTTTTCTTTAGCGGGCAAGCCAGCCATACTTAATGAACATCTGTCTTCTACTTTTTCTTCTTCAGGATGGCTTTGCCAGATACAGTGGTACCTCGGGTTAAGTACTTAATTCATCCCGGAGGTCGGTTCTTAACCTGAAACTGTTCTTAACCTGAAGCACCACTTTAGCTAATGGGGCCTCCCGCTGCTGCTGCGCCGCTGGAGCATGATTTCTGTTCTCATCCTGAAACAAAGTTCTTAACCCGAGATACTATTTCTGGGTTAGCGGAGTCTGTAACCTGAAGCGTATGTAACCTGAGGTACCACTGTATCCCAGAAGCAGCAATTGACAAATATGGCTAAACTATTGGAAAGGTTTTACTGTTCGACCCACTCTGCGGCTGTTTTGTTTTTAGCTATCTCTGTTTATCGCGATGTGGGGTTTTTCATTTCTCTGTCATAATTTTAATTGTGCAGCTTGTTGATATTACGTGTTGTGCCACACCCTAGCATCTGTGCAGAAGGAGGATGGGTTAGAAATATGTTTCATAATCAAAGCAAACGAATAAGATGCCTTAACTATGGGTGAGCTCGGAGTGAAGAAATGAACAAGGAGAATGCCGCCGTATAGAAAATGCATAAAATCTTTAATGTTTCCCAAAGCATGAGAAAATGTAAAACAAAATCTATAGAGATTAAAAACACATGATTAATATATATTAGCATAACAAGATGCTACTATAATTAAGTGATGGGTGCCAAGGCTGGAATCTCAGAACGCAGCATAAAATAAAGGATTAACAACGACATAAATTACATTCATGAATGTTCAATGAAAACACTCCACAGAAGTTTTGTTTTGTACCAAGCACAATAAGTTAGTTAATTTTAGAAAACATATTCCTTGGTTATCTGTGAGGGCGGCACATTTCCTCTGTCACTCTGAGTCAGCAAGGAGCTTCAGTGCATGTATCTCTACACTGAGAAACTGTGCATGCAGTTGTGTTCCGTGTGCGTTTGCGTGTTGTGTGGTTTCTCATCTGACCCAGATGCCAGTTCTGAACAGGTATTCCCAGTCCCATGAAAGGCAAAACGGTTTATCGGCTGTCAGTAGGGAAGCTGTGGGCTAAATGCATGATACCTACTCCCTCCCTGTTCCTTCTCTCCTGATCAGCATTAGTGCTAATTATGGCACCCACTTATGCATATGTATGCAAACGCATCCCTATCATCTTGCAACCTTTACTACTAAAAACCTGTAATTTCCGTTGTGCAGACTTTGACATTCATTGTCACTCAAAGTAGTGTGGTCTTTGTCTGCTGAACAAGTATTGCTGCATGAGGAACCATTTGCGCCCAGTCTTTTCTGTCAACTAGCAAAGCCACAGGCATCTTTTGATATGAGATTAATCTCTTATGATGGAGACTGAACTGTGTATGAAGTGTTTTCTCACATATTCTGCAGCACAACTGATATAAACAGTTCAAACAAACAATACAGTGCCCAGGTCCTTCCTCCATCCCACCCACCCCGCAAAGTGCATTAGAAGTTGAAAAAGCCAATGGTCCATCTCAAAGTGTTCATTTATTGGGGAGGGAGAGGTAGATCAAAGCAAGTAAGAGGACGTGAGGCCATGCAGACCTCCATAGAGGAATATTTGCATATTCTCCAACAATATTTAACAGAACAGCCCCTACTTTTCCACTACCTGTCTGTTCTTGTGGGAGGAGGTGAAAAAACTGTCTCTCTTATTTTGCCTTTTGGAGAGATATTGGGGATGTGTTTTAAGATTTGTATCCGTTTGAACTGCATTAAAATTCTTCAGGCTTTAGACCCTATCTCCAGAGCCTAGAACGTCGGAGCATTTTATGTGTGTGATGCAAATTAATATGCATGCATGCAAAAAGCCATCACGCTGCTTCGTTTCATGCGACAAGACAGCTAGCAAGGCAAGAGTGGGTGGGGGTTAAACGCACTCGAAGAGAACTTGTTGCAAGATTGTTCAGTACTTGTTACAAACAAAACTATCATGGTCAGGATAACTTAGCTGGTACAGCGTGAGACACTTAATCTCAGGATTGTGGGTTCAAGCCCCATGTTGGGCGACAGGTTCCTGCATTGCAAGGGATTGGACTAGATGGCACTCGTCCCTTCCAACTCTACAAGTCTATGATTCTATGGACAGTTTGCTAATGCAGCCTGCTTCTAAAGCCAGAACTTACTGTGTTTTTCCGTGTATAACGCGCCCTGTGTATAAGACTCAAAAGACTATTTTGGGGGACTCAAAATGAAGAAAATGGGGGAAGATTGTCCAGAGCTGTTGAGCTTCTTTTTGGGGGGGATTGCTGAGAATCACCTGCCTGAACAAGGCTTCCTATCACACACAATGCAAAAGTGAGCAAATGTCTGACCGCTCGCCGGCGGCAGCCACCTATCACCCGCCCAATTGCCGCTGCAACAGCAAATAAAAAAAAGCCATTTCCACAGCCACCAATCACACGCACTACCACCGTTGACAATCTCTGGCTTGCGGCACCAACCAATCACTCGTCCCCCCTCAGCACTACCCGTGTATAAGACAAGCCCAATTTTTAAGCATTGTTGTTGTTTAGTTGTTCAGTCTTGTATGACTCTTCGTGATCCCATGGACCAGAGCACGCCAGGCGCTCCTGTCTTCCACTGCCTCCCGCAGCTTGGTCAAACTCATGTTAGTAGCTTCGAGATCACTGTCCAACCATCTCGTCCTCTGTTGTCCCCTTCTCCTTGTGCCCTCCATCTTTCCCAACACTAGGGTCTTTTCCAGGGAGTCTTCTCTTTTCATGAGGTGGCCAAAGTATTGGAGCCTCAGCTTCACGATCTGTCCTTCCAGTGAGCACTCAGGGCTGATTTCCTTCAGAAAGGAGAGGTTTGATCTTCTTGCAGTCCATGGGACTCTCAAGAGTCTCCTCCAGCACCATAATTCAAAAGCATCAATTCTTCGGCGATCAGCCTTTTTTATGGTCCAGCACTCACTTCCATACATCCCTACTGGGAAAACCATAGCTTTAACTATAACTTGTCGGCAAGGTAATGTCTCTGCTTTTTAAGATGCTGTCTAGGTTTGCCATCACTTTTCTCTTAAGAAACAGGTGTCTTTTAATTTTGTGACTGCTGTCATCATCTTTCAAGTAAAAAAATTCTTGTCTTATACACGGAAAAGTACGGTACTGGTGAGCTAATGAACACAATGTATAACTGATAGAGAAGAGCTGTAATAGGCCCAGGATGCTTCAGGTGTGAGAACAGGGTATAGCAAGTACACATAAGTGTGACTAATTTCATCTGTGAAATATTTTAGAAGTGTATGCTTTGAGGAAACAAACAAAATAAGTTTGCAAAATGAGAACTGGGTGGTTGCCTGAATAATTTAATATTCACCATACTGGTGGAAGAGGGAAGTGGTTTGGAGATTTGCTTCCTCAACCTGATCGAGGAAAATAGTGACATGTCCCATCAACATTGCAATGCGTTCATTGTGAGACCTGCTTTACAGTTCAGAAGCTGGCGAGATAGCTTAACCAAATCGTTGTACCTATGCAGACAACAACCAATGTGAGGAATACATTTCACTCTTGCATCAACCACTTGGTGATTCAGAGTAGATGAAGCTCAGGCTGAAGGGAAATCCACAGCTAATCGTTGTCATATATGCAGCCTGGGGGGGAGGGGAAGAAATGTAAACGTAAATACAGTATGAAAAAGGCCTACCCTTGTTATAAAAAGAACACAACCAAAATAAAATACTTCTGTTTACTCAATCCCAAATCACTACAATTCTTCTGGACATGTGTAACGTACCCTCATCAGCGATATCATCATATATTTCTTCATCGCTGTAAGTTTAGAAAGAAGAAAGAAAATCAATTGGTTTAGTTACTTTCACATATATTAGGAACAGAGGAAGCTGCCTTATAGAAAAGCATGGCCCATTTGACCATATTCCATGGAGAATGGACCACTTGACCACGGTCCATTCTCTCGTTGTTCCGTGGCTGAGCCTTGAGAAAACCTGAGCTTATCTGAATTGAAGCTCAGGTAAGCAAAGCCTCTCTTTTCTGGCTTTTCTGTGCATCTGATAAGATCCTATGCAGTGGGTAAGATCATATTTTCACAAGGCACGGCCATGGAAAAATGAGGAAAGCTCTCAGACCCGGGGGGAATTAATTGGTATGCAAAAGAATCAAAATGCATATATAATAATAATAATAATAATAATAATAATAATAATAATAATAATTTGTACCCTGCCCATCTGACTGGGTTGCCCTAGCCACTCTGGGCAGCTTACAGCATGCATAAAAACATAGTAAAACATTAAACCTTAAAAAGGATGAACCCTTAGAATCAGATCCCACTTACCATATTTTTCTGTGTATAACACGCCCCTGTGTATAACACGACAACTATTTATGGGGACTCAAATTTATGAAAGTGGGGGAAGATAACCCCCGTGTATATGACGACCCCCATTTTTAAACACTATTTTAGAGTATAAAATCTAGTCTTATGCACGGAAAAGTACAGTATATATTAAAAAGGTATTAATTTGTTTTAGAAACCATTTAAATGTTTTTAATATAAAGAAGAAGAAGAAGAAGAAGAAGAAGAAGAAGAAGAAGAAGAAGAAGAAACTGGGCAACAGGTCAACAGGTGCAGGGCAAGACATACTGAATATGGAAAGGTAGAATTGGAAGGGACCGCGAGGGTCACCTAGTCCAAGCCTCCGCAATGCAGGAATCTTTTGCCCAACATAGGGCTCAAACCCACAACCTTGAGATTAAGAGCCTCATGCTCTACCAACTGAGCTATTGCGTTGCATATGCTGTTCATTTCAATACAGTGGTGCCTCGCAAGACGAAAAGAATCCGTTCTGTGATTCTCTTCGTCTAGCGGTTTTTTCGTCTTGCGAAGCAAGCCCATTGACGGATTAGCGGGTTAGCGCTATTAGCGCTATTAGTGGCTTTTAGCGGCTTACCGGCTTATCGGATCAGCTGATAAGCGGCTTAGAAAAAGGGGGGGAAGGGGGAAAAAACCCGCAGGAACTCGCAAGACATTTTCGTCTTGCAAAGCAAGCCCATAGGAAATTCGTTTTGCGAAGCACCTCCAAAATGGGAAACTCTTTCATCTAGCGAGTTTTCCGTCTTGTGAGGCATTCATCTTGCGGGGCACCACTGTACAGGATAAATGCTGAGTGGATTTGACCCAATATATTATTGCCAATAAACAAAGAACGTGATGATTAACACTATCCTTATATATAAAAAAAACAACAGGAAAAACACCTGGCTTTAAATTCTGAGAATTTCTTTTGTTTCTGTGAAATTTTCCAAAGGAACAACTTAGCAATATTCTATGGGAAAGTCTTCATTTACATAGCGTTGCCGAGGTGGTAGTGGGGTGGGCTTCCTTGTTTGGGAAGCAAAACCGTTTCACTAGCTTTGACCATACTGTATTATAAAAAGTTTCAAGATGAAAACATTGCACTTACTCATCCACTATGCAGCTTCTCCGGACATAACCATCTGTAAAATCAAATTATAGGTACATAGTTATCATCAGCTGAAGCTGATATCACTCTTCTGAGCTGAAAGAAAACCACGAGGCAGGAAGGTGAAAACGATAATGCAGAAAGGACACATGCCTTCTAGGGATTCTACCCCTAGCCTGTGAAATGTGTTGACATTTAGCTGGAACCGACACCCTGCTAACTGAAAGGAAGATGGTAGGTACGTATTATAGGAGGTATAAAGCACTGGTTTGTGAAATAAAAATCAGCAAATACCTCACCACCACCCATTCAGAAGCTTGTTTCTGTATTTTACCATCGTTGTCCAGAGATCACGCAAAAGGCTGTTCTCAGTGATGGTTGCTGCCATTGGGACGGATAGGGTGGAAGGCAGGGAGGCCAACAATAGGTGGCGCTAATGACAGGCATAGCCACCCCCTGGCAAGAGGCAAGCAGACCAAGGCTGGACCTGATGGACTAGCCTCCGCTGCATTTCGTAACTGACAACTTACCAGTCAGTGACTCACAATTCTACATGCTAGCAGCCTAAAGCCCCGGATACAGCCCTTCAAAGTGAAAAAGTGATGCTGTGCAATGATTCTC
Source organism: Podarcis vaucheri (assembly GCF_965113315.1). NCBI lineage: Eukaryota > Metazoa > Chordata > Lepidosauria > Squamata > Lacertidae > Podarcis > Podarcis vaucheri. The sequence goes on from NC_138749.1 coordinate 19,318,582, forward strand.
ATTGCAAAAAGGGACAGAAGATGCTCCTCCGTCCCCACAGCAATGCATTGCACTTTCTTTGACCTCTTTCTTTTGATGGTTTTGCAAACTTGGAAAGGAAAATGCATACTCAGTGCTGATCAGTGTACTGAAGACTCATGCATCTGTCTGCCAGAGCAAAAGCTGTCTAGAGCAGGATAAGTTTGAATGGATGCGACAGACATTTTCAGAAATGTACATCAAGAGTATTCTATACCATCACCTATTGAGCTTGGAAATATTTTAACTTGCTATCATAAACCTTAATAAACACTGAGTAATTTTTTTAAAAAAACCTCTTCTCCTCCCCAGTCTTTTGTTGCTCTGCAGGCTGCGTTCTTGTCATCCACAGCGCTAGAATGATTTTTAAAAACAGGGGACAGGATTCTGTGCCCTGCAGCAAGGCTGCTTTCTCCTGCATGGAAGTGAGAATCAGCAATTGAACCGCTGTCACTGCTGTAGTACAAAAATAAAATCTGTCTGTCATGTTCCTGCTGTGCTAAGGGCCTTGGCAGAATTCCATGGCCCGCTTCCTTCAGAACTTTTCACTCAGAACTTCCTTCAGAGTGACTTTTCAAAGGACTATGCTTGACTTGCACATTGCAGCCTTTGTGACTCAGTTTCCCATCTGGAAAAATAGGAATAATGAATGATACTGTACTTTCTTTCTTCCACAGCAGCAGTTGAAAACAGCAAGGCAAACATTCTGAACCTGATAATGGAACTCCCTCGGTGGCCTTTGAAACCTGAGTTCCTGTCATTCATTTCAAGACAGGAAGACTTCCCCTTAAAGGAGGGACAATACCACAACTTCAGGACAACTCCCTTGGGGAAATGAGGTCATAATGAATGTATTCTATTCCCCTTTCCGGTCTCGCATCAAGATAATCTCTGCCATTAGCAAGCCTTTCAGAGCAAATCATCGATTTTTAGTGTCAAGGCCACACAAAATATATAAATCACATTGTGTTGTTTAGAGAGGATGTCTTTCTTGAGTGTAAGCTGGCAAGTCCCTTAAAGACAACCCATGTTAGTTTGTTTTTGTGTGTGAAGTGGTTATTGCAATATTGTCACTACCCAAAGAAGCAAAAGCCACTGGGATGTTTGTGTTGTTTGAGGTTTGCATGAGTAATGCCTGCTTCCCACCCACATTAGCAAACCCTGAAATCCAGAACAGTATATACGGGTCTTTACAATGCAACAGAGTACCAAATATGGTGCAAGTTTCTTTCCAGGGGGTTATAAACTAGATTGTCATGGGGGAAGTATCCAAAAGAGTAGTTCCTCTAGCATGAGGATTTTCCGCTTGTGCAACAGGACTTCCCGGTCCTCTCCTCTCCCTATGCCCCCCTCCATCTATTCCAAAGGGGACAGGCAGCCCACAGAACAAGGGGCATGCATGGGGAGAAGAGAGGGATGTGCAGTCCAATGTGCCCCAGTGGAACTACCATATTTTTCACTCTATTAGATGCACCGGACCATAAGACGCACCTAGTTTTTAGGGGAGGAAAACAAGAACTAAGAAAGCAACGCAAAGCATCCTAAGCTAAGAGGGAGTGCTCCTCCATCTTCGCTCAGGAGGCTTTGCGGGGCTCCCGTTGCTCGGTCCCTGCTCCTGCCAACCTAGCAGTTCAAAGCATGTCAAAGTACAAGTAGATAAATAGGTGCCGCTCCGGTGGGAAGGTAAATGGCGTTTCCGTGTGCTGCTCTGCTTGCCAGAAGCGGCTTAGTCATGCTGGCCACATGACCCAGAAGCTGTACGCCGGCTCCCTCGGCCAATAAAATGAGATGAGCGCCGCAACCCCAGAGTCGGTCACGACTGGACCTAATGGTCAGGGGTCCCTTTCCTTAGTTTGGCCCAAGCAAAGCACAGCTGCTCCCAAGGCATTTTGCTACCCAAGAGGACGGAAAAAGGCCCCTCCCTCAGAATTTCATGGACAGAAGATGGGTCTTACTTCAACACACGGGTAACAGGACAACATCCTTGGTTACATTTGGGTGGAGCGGGCTTGAGGGCATTTTAGGAGTCACAGGGCAGGCCACATGTTGCACACCCAGCTCTGCCCTCCATCATGTCCCCATCTCCCAGTATCTGTGGACTGAGGCAGGCACTTCACACTGCCTAACAATAGGGCCGGGTAAAAAAAGCTGGAAATGGCAACCTTATTTCCTAGCTATTTTACTGGCTGAGCGATGGCTTGGGGATTGGTTATGGTTATTATTATTTTTTTAAGATTTCAAATGCTGCATTTTACCCTGAGCCTCTGGGAAAGGGTGGGATACGAAACCAGAAATAATAACGAACCCCCTCAGTTGCCGACAATTTCTGTGGAAGCTGACAAGGCAGATGTTCAGGCCTTGTGAGAGAGGGTGGAGTTTGCTCAGTTGTTCTGCAGATAGCCAAGCCACATCATCTGTCATTAGTTTCACTATCAAAAAAAATGCGAAGAATGCCTGGTGGGGGGGGGATTTTCAATAGTTTTCTGCTCTCGTATGGCTGATCTGCTTTGAGGGGAATGAAAAGAAGGGCAAAATCCAGTAGCAGCACCTAATATTTTAAATATATATAAATTCTTAAAAATCTAGGTTACAGCCACAGTTTCATTATACACATTTGGAAATTGCCACAGTTTCATTATACACATTTGGAAATAAATGTGGGGTTTGTGCATTGCAGGAAGAGAGTCTCAATAATATGCATGGAAATTGAATGTGCCTGAATGTTTCTTCTTGGATATATAGAAAAATAAAGGAAATTTGCCTTTATTTTATAATCTGCATTAGAGGAATCTTTGCCCAGGAAGACACTGGGAGGATCTCCTTATCCTTCTTCACAAAATATCATGTTGTTGGCAGAAGCGACCGGACATCCTTTGTGAGTCCTCAGGGGAATGCTACCTCTTCCCCCTTTCTAAGAGATTTGTAGGCAGATAAAGTGAAAGGTCACAAGCCCCACTCCACATTCCTGTCATTCCACAACCCAGACTCTCACTGAGGAGAGGGGGAGAGAGAAGAAGAGGTCTTGTGGGCTGTTTATTGATCACTCATTCAGACATGTTTGCACAGGGTTTGCTGGAAAGTTAGAAAACGTTAGGTATTTATTGATAACGCATTCTTATTTATGTACCCTTATACCACTTCCAACAGTTGTGGCTTCCCTCAAAGTATCCTGGGAACCATGGTTTAAGGCAGCTGAGAGCTGCAGGGGTATGAGTAGTAAACTGTAGTTCTCAGGATTTTTAGGAGGGGGGCATGATAGTTAAAAAGATAAAGGGACCCCTGACCATTAGGTCCAGTCGTGACCGACTCTGGGGTTGCGGCGCTCAACTCGCTTTACTGGCCGAGGGAGCCAGCATACAGCTTCCGGGTCATGTGGCCAGCATGACTAAGCCACTTCTGGCGAACCAGAGCAGCACACAGAAACGCCATTTACCTTCCCGCCGGAGTGGTACCTATTTATCTACTTGTACTTTGACAGGCTTTCGAATTGCTAGGTTGGCAGAAGCTGGGACTGAACAACGGGAGCTCACCCCGTCACGGGGATTCAAACCGCCGACCTTCTGATCGGCAAGTCGTAGGCTCTGTGGTTTAATCCACAGCGCCACCCACATCCCTACATTGGACATTGACACTGGAGACCAAGCCTATTCTCTGCGCTTGGTGACCCCATCCATTGAGAATTAAGCATAAGCCTTTACCTGTAGTCCTGCTCCTTCTCACCTGCACACAGCATCGCTCATACGGTCATTTCTTAGAGACACTGAAACCTCACAAAATGTTGGAACCTGGCTTTTCTATGCACAAAGATGCTGGCAAACTGTCTTTATTGATAGTTTAGTTCTGGATGTGATCTAGCCAGCAACACAACTACTATTGCTAACACAATGATCAGATCAGAGCTATATTAAGGCTGGTTGCAGCCCTCTAGAATCCAATGGTTTTGCAGCCTTGCAGCCCAGAAATAATCTCTCATTTGAGAAAGCTTATATTTGTCTCTTCTTGCTTGCTCCCTATAATGCACATGCATGGCATATTAATTGTGCAGTTATTTATGTGCCCACTGAAACTATTAGCAGGTCACTTAGGCAACATGGTTTCACTCAAGGTGGACTGAGTAAAATCAACAGCACTAAAGTGCATTGAACAGTATTTTGTTGGTTTAATTTCAGAAGCTAGTGTGTTATTTAATTCTACAGTGAATTACTTGAACCTGCTTTCAAAGACATGCCCTGGATAGAAGAAAATATGCAGGATTTTTGCAAGGATATATTAAAAAAATAATAGGGGAAATTAGAGTTCTGTTAGCAGTTGCTCAGAGTAAGTTCTATGACTAATCTGAACAAGATTTGGGGCAATCGCTTGTAATGTTTATCTAGATCCCAGTGTTCTGGGACACATAAAGAGCCTCTGCACCTTTTGCTATCTGTGGACCACAAAGCAGGTTGTCCTTATGTTTTGGTACTTACATTTCCCTTCTTCATTCCTGCACAGGACTTTAGTATCATCCACATTCTTTATAACCTCAACCGAATCTCCTGGCTTCACTTGTAAGTCTTTTGAGCCTCTCTTCTTAGCAGATGGTGCTCGGGATATGGTTGTAGTATACAGAACTCGGATATCACCTTCATACTGTGAAAATCAAAATAAAGGTTGATTGCACACAAAGAAAGCATTATGTGCAAAGTTAAAACCACACTTTCTTCTTACAAACAAGAAGAGTTTGGATTTGATATCCCGCTTTATCACTACCCGAAGGAGTCTCAAAGCGGCTAACATTCTCCTTTCCCTTCTTCCTCCCCCACAACAAACACTCTGTGAGGTGAGTGGGGCCAAGAGACTTCAGAGAAGTGTGACTAGCCCAAGGTCACCCAGCAGCTGCATGTGGAGGAGCAGGGAATCGAACCCAGTTCACCAGAGTACGAGTCCATCGCTCTTAACCACTACACCACACTGGCTCCCACAAGACACGTTCAAACTATGTTTTAAATCTCAAGGATACTGGGCTCATTGGCATTGTTGGTGTAGGTGAGCCAGAACAAAACCCGGTGGGCTGGCATGGAGTCTATACAAATCTGATGCTCAAAGGACAGAACTGGGAAAGAAGACAAGATGTATACAGCCTGGATGGCTTTAAGAGAGGATTACACAAATCCATGGTTGTTAATGCCCTTATGACTGGCAGGAAGGGAAAGAATATGACTTCCATCCTCATTCACACAGCAGGCCTGTCCCATCTTTGGGTCATAATGCTCTTAAAAGTGCAAGTGTTTAACAGTCACAAAATAGCAAGGGGTTTGCCACATATTAAACAGCATGTGGAACAGCTGTGGGGGGGGCACAGAAAAGGGCAACCGAAATGAAAATGGAGATGGAGCAACACCTCAAGGTTTAGAACTTTTTAGCTTAGAGATATGGCAAAAGGGTGGAAAGTATGTATGGTGCCAAGAAAGTAGATGGAGATAATTTTTCCCCTCCCCCCCTTTTTATGGTTCCAGAACTGGAATATTAATAGATAATGTGTAAAACGTGCAGGGGGTAAGCAAGGAAATAATAAAAGAATCAAATGAATAATTATTAAATTACAACAATACAACAAGATGGAAGAAGTATATAAGAAAAAATTGAGATCACACATGGGTGAAGGGGAGTGGGGATTTATAAAAATTTCTAATATAATATTTCTAATTGCTTTGCATTTATATACAGCAAAGGGAAGCCTATAGCAATTACCGTATTTTTTGCTCTATAAGACTCACTTTTTCCCTCCTAAAAAGTAAGGGGAAATGTGTGTGCATCTTATGGAGCGAATGCAGGCTGTGCAGCTATCACAGAAGCCAGAACAGCAAGAGGGATTGCTGCTTTCACTGTGCAGCAATCCCTCTTGCTGTTCTGGCTTCTGAGATTCAGAATATTTTTTTTTCTTGTTTTCCTCCTCCAAAAACTAGGCGCGTCTTGTGGTCTGGTGCGTCTTATAGAGTGAAAAATACGGTAAGTATATTTTAATTTAGTCAACTATGTAATAGATTTATGTTACAAAACGAATATGGATTTTGAATTTGATGTTTGTAATTCTTTTTCGGTTTTGGAATGAAGTTTAAAAAAAGAAGAAGAAAGTGGATGGAGATAAGTTTCCCCCTTTTGTCTCATCGTAATAGAACTCAGGGCCATCCAACAAAGCTGAATGGTGAAGAGATTCAGGACAGGCAAAAGGAAATACGTCTTCACACAGTGCATAGTTAAGCTATGGAAACTCACTGCTAAAACAGGTAAGGATGACCACCAACTTAGCTGGTTTTAGAAAGGTATTAGACAAATTTATGGTAGATAAGGCTAGCAACATCCATGAATCATGATGGTTATGTACTGCCTCCAGGACCAGAGCAGACACACCGTGTCCCCATTTTCCAGGGACGTCCCTAATTTAGAGAAACTGTCCCGGTTTCTGATTTGATACTGGAATGTCCCACTTTTCCTTAGGATGTTTCTATTTTCACTGGAGAAATGTTGGAGGGTATGGAGTTATCTAACCCCCCCGAGCCGTCTGAAGGAAATCCTGTGTAGGGAAGTTTTCTTTAACGTTTAATGCTTTATTGTGCTTTTATATATGTTGGAAGCTGACTTTTAGAAGACATCTGAAGGCAGCCCTGTTTAGGGAGGTTTTTTAATGTTTGAAGCTTCAATCTTCTGTTGGGAGCTGCCCAGAGTGGCTGGGTGTGGCGTTTGCCCTCCTAGGTGACATCATGCTGGGTCATAAGGAAAGGGTTAAATGAGTGTGAAGTGATTGGCAAGTGGGAACCCAAGGGGAGGAGTTAGAGTTAGAGTTAGTGTTGTTAAGGAGTCAGTCGGGTGTTAGAGGAGAGAGAGGGAGGATAAGTCTGTGGGTTGGGATAGTTTGATGTGAGAGAATCTGTTAAGAGGAGTCAGATAGACAGTTGGGATAATCAGTTAGAAGTTATTAGGAAGGTATAGGCTGGTAAGGAAACTAAGAAAAATTATTGGAAACCATAAACTTGTTAATGCTTCTAAAATAAACTTGTTTATTTGGTTTAATGTTAACAACTGTCTGGACTCTGTGTGTACCTGAGAGAAATGGGTTGGTGGCAGCGAAGAAGCAATCACAGTGGTGGCACAGGGATCAATAGACAGTCAAACGTCCGGGGACCCTGTGTGATCGCCACACTGGGGAAACCCAGTAAGATGTGTGGCGTATAAATATTAACATTATCATTGTGGATGGGACGTCCCTATTTTCATCAGAGAAATGTTGGAGGGTATGCCAGAGGTGTTTTGTCTCTGGGATATCAGTTCCTGGGAGAGGGTTATTGCCCACTCACCCAGCTTGTGGAATCCCCTAGTTGGCTACTGTGGAAAGAGGAGGCTAAATCCAGTGAGGGTCTTCCATTGACCACACAATACAGTCCCACATGCATTGGATTTTACACAGGTATGCCCATTTTAGGTCCACAAGTGGTCACCCAGTGAAAAGGTATGGCCTACAGGAATGCAAGGCCTACAGTTACGGATACCGTACCTGGTTTTGTTCACAGGAAGGTACTACGTGAATGACATGCAACCATCTAAACAATACGGTTTGCACTTCCTCTGGATCCAGCCCTCAAATGCTCTCCTGAGACAACCAATAACTTCCCCTCGTAGTCATAATGAGCTTCATTGATAGTATTTAGAATGGGGAAGTGCACCACTTTCACACATTTTCCCCCAGGGGAAGTGAAGATAAATGCTCATTCTCCCAAACAGATTTTCATAAAAGCTTTCTTGTCATTGTGTAACATTTTAAATTAAAAATCTAGTCCACAAGGAAGTAAAACACACTGAGTTTGATGGGGTGCACACTGAATATTTATGGCCATAACCTGATGGCAGAAGCTCAACATTTTTAAATTCAGAAAGCCTCCTCATTTGGTGTTGTTTTTGTTTTCGTTGGATTTATTATACTAGCAGGTCCCAAAGCAGGTTACAGCAGTTTAAAATCCAGAATTTAAAAGAGTTAAAAATCTGGAATTTAAAGGCAGGATAAATGCTATATAAACAGGTCATCCGGATGAGGCCTTGGTTTTGTTGTTGTTTACTTTTTGTTGTTTACATACACCTCCGTATGCACCGCCCAGGCTTGCGCCCTGGGGAGGTCACTTTGGTGCACTTTGACTTTAGAAGAAGAAGAAGAAGAAGAGTTTGGATTTGATATCCCGCCTTTCACTCCCCTTCAGGAGTCTCAAAGCGGCTAACATTCTCCTTTCCCTTCCTCCCCCACAACAAACACTCTGTGAGGTGAGTGGGGCTGAGAGACTTCACAGAAGTGTGACTGGCCCAAGGTCACCCAGCAGCTGCATGTGGAGGAGCGGAGACACGAACCCGGTCTCCCAGATTACGTGACTACCGCTCTTAACCACTACACCACACTGGCTTTACCCCCCCAGAGGCGCAATTCCCTTGTAACGTGTAATATTTTATTGTATTTTTGGTTTTTATGGAAGCTGCCCAGAGTGGCTGGGGAGGCCCAGCCAGATGGGCGGGGTATAAATAATAAATTATTATTATTATTATTATTATTATTATTATTATTATTATTATTATTATTATTATTGTCTATCAAGACAGGCAGCTGCCAAATTAATTTTAGGCAGGTGAGCTAAAACCTGGAATTTTTAACTATTTTTTTCATTTGGTAAACCTCATTAGGGCCTGTAATGTGATTTGTGGCTGTGGCAATTTCACAAAATTGGACATGTTTCTCATTTTGATTGGTGTTTTATGCTGTTTTAGTGTTTTGCATAGTTTTATTGCTCCGGTTTATGCCATTAGCTCCACAGCCTTAAGAAACAATTTTAAGAAACCAAGGTCTTACTTTAAACTTCTTTCGGAACTCTTTCTCTTCTTTCTCCATCTTCTTGAGTTTCTGCGAATCACGGTCATCTGATTTGACTCTCGCAATGCTCAGGGACTTTGCTATGCTAAAGCGTCAGGTTGCAAAACAGAAGGAGGAGAAGAAGAAGAAAAATCAAGATCGTCAATATAAAGATTAGGTATGTTTTTATTTTACTGGTTGTCAATTAAAGCCTAGCCAAAGGACAAGCTAATTAATTAAATCATTAATTAACCTTTTGCTAATGACATGGTTAGGTTTTTTTTTAAAAAAAATCAAACACCAAATGTGGTGGAGGATTTCATCAAGAATGCAGTATGCATGGAACAGATATTTAAATTTTCCCTCCCCTTCAAGGCAATTAGTATTACGAGCCAGGAACTTTCACTGACCCAACAGAAGGCGATTTTCTAATGATAAATCACAGCGAAGTGGCAGAGGGCATGTTTTACCAAGATCACAGTTTAATAATAATAAATTTTATTTTCCCCCTGACCGGAGCCGGGCTCAATGCAGCTAAGATCATATAAATAACACCGTATACATAAAAACAGGCATCAATTAATTAAAGTACATCTTAAAATTCAGACAAATTAAAATCTGGACAAATGGCAGTTATCAGGTTAAGATTGAGAGCAGTTAATACTTGCCAGTTTGTTTGTTTATTTCATAAAATTTACATACTGCTTGATTGTAAGAGGGGCACACCCTCAAAGTGCTTTCCAAAAAACCACAAGACAATAAAATCATCACTAAAAATCCACAACCACAATTTAAAGCGTACAGAAAATGGTAAAACCACGATAGAATAAACTAAAGCAAATTAAAACTCATACAAACTTTCTAAGTGTCTGGGTTTGCAGAGCTGCAAAGAGAAGTTTCAACCTCTCCTCTTCACCCTAAGCTGTGTCTGGTATTTAAAGTTCTAGGACATGGGTAGGCAAACTAAGGCCCGGGGGCCGGATCCAGCCCAATTGCCTTCTAAATCTGGCCCGCCGACAGTCCAGGAATCAGCCTGTTTTTACATGAGTAGAATGTGTGCTTTTATTTAAAATGCATCTCTGGGTTATTTGTGGGGCACAGGAATTTGTTCATTTCTTTTCTTTTCGAAATATAGTCCGGTCCCCCACATGGTCTGAGGGACAGTGGACCAGCCCCCTGTTGAAAAACTTTGCTGACCCGTTCTAGAAACCCGCACCATAGCTGTGAATCCTGTCACTTATAACACGTGTCGTGAAGCCTTTGAGTAACAGCAAACAGACCAGCATCTCCCCATCCCTCAGTAGCCATTACACACATCCTTGTTTCTTATGTTCACTCACCTAAGTTCTTTTGGCGGAGGAGGGAAATCAGTTGGCTCTACATCATCATAGACATCACTGTCTCCAGAATCTGAAATCAGAAAGTGGTGGGTTGTTTGTTTGATTGATTTTTTAAAAATGAAAAATAATATATAATCATTACAACTCAGGCCCCAAATATTGTTGTTGTTGTTTAGTCGTTTAGTCGTGTCCGACTCTTTGTGACCCCATGGACTAGAGCACGCCAGGCCCTCCTGTCTTCCACTGCCTCCCGCAGCTTGGTCAAATTTTGGGATGGCTCCCAAAGCATTTTTTACAGCAGCCCCTAAGTTGTGGAACTCCTATTCATCACAGAGGCGCATCTGGCCAACTTCATTAGAGTTGTACCTCGGGTTACATACGCTTCAGGTTACAGACTCCACTAACCCAGAAATAGTACCTCAGGTTAAGAACTTTGCTTCAGGATGAGAACAGAAATCATGCTCCGGTGGTGCGGCAGCAGCAGGAGGCCCCATTAAGTGGCCCTTCGCGTTAAGAACAATTTCAGGTTAAGAACTGACCTCCAGAACGAATTAAGTACTTAACCCGAGGTACCACTGTATACAGTTTTTGGCGAATGTTAAAGACTCACCTCTTTACCCTGTCCTTTGATACCTGTGATGAATATGTTTAAGGCTGCCCTATTTTTGTGAATGTATTTTTTATTCTAAGTTTTTAAACTCTTTCAAGCAGTGTTTTAAATTGTTGTAATCAGCCCTAGGACTTTAGGAGGAAGGGCATTAACATTAACAACAACAACAACATTGATTAATAATAATGTTGCCTAATATAATGCATTTGTGTATGTTATCTCCCTCAATATATGCATTTTAATTCATACTTCGGAATTGCTTGGGTGCAGAACTGCATTGCAAAGCTCAAGAGAATGCAAATTTCAAAGGATGGCCGTAGTTCAGTTTACATATCATTTCGGAAAGTACGCTTTGGGTAGGTTTGTCTTCAAACTGATTCAAATGTTTCCTGCTTTCTTAGCAGCTAAGCCAAGGTTTGACTTGTTTTGTCATCCAAACATAGGATCATGGTTAATGATCCTAATCATAACCTGCAAGTTTGTCCTATACCACAATGTGTGTGAAACTGGCCTTTGTGTAGAAGAAAGCTTTTGTTTGAGGATTATAGGAACTCAATCACAGCTTAATAATTGCTTCATATTTTTGATCTTATTACTTACCCTTTCCTATTTGCTTTGCTGAAGAAGTCCTGCTAGAAACAAACAAATAATAACTTTCATTAAGCACTGCAATCAGATGATCAGTTCCTATCCCAGGATATAAATGATTATGAGATATGGCTGTGTACATCACAACAAAAGGAAGAATTGTTGAAGCCACTTTATCTTGGATAACAAAAACAAAAAGCGTGTGGGTGTGCTTTCCTTCACATATTTAACTGCAACTAATTTGTTGTCCCTTAAATATGTGAAATTACAAACTGTTTGTCATGGGTAAGACTAGATCACATCAACAAAATTGCTGGCAATGGAACAAAAGTTGGGCCATGACCTAGCTTTTCAGACATAGCTTCAGTCGAAGACATTTACGGTAGGTCCCTGAGGCAGAATCCAGAGAAATCCCCACTTTCCATTGATGATCATGCGTCATGCTCTACCAGGAAGTTTCTCTCTGCAGATCCCACTGAAATAAATAGGAGACACACAAAGCCAACAGATTTTGTTCCATGGGCCAGATCTGCCTACTTCCAACTCTGCCACCCGTAATGCCACCTGAGTTGGCCATCTTACCTCGCCTCATGGTGAAGCTGTTTCTGCAAACAGGTACCTATGACTTAAGCTAAGAGGTACTCAAGGACAGAGCACGGCCCAACTTTGAAAAGGGATGTGGTGGTTTCATAGCTTTGGTTATCTGCCGTGTGGTACGATTATGTGGCTGGTTAGGCTGCTGTGAGAAGCTGTTAGTAGCACATGATCAACACGTATATTAGCTATTAGTTTTAGTGAACCGGTTATTTTTTTTTCTTTCACAGCAGTCTCTTACGAGGAACCTCCATTATCTTCTGTCACATTGATTTTAGTTGCTGCCTCTCGTATACTTCTCTTGGGGAAATCTTTTCCCTTCAACAGATTCTTCAAAAGCCCACGGGGCCAGGAGTCACTCTTATCTTCACCATGTGGCACAGACCTTTGGAGTATGCACGCAATTATCACATTGCAGAATGAAACGCAAGGTATTTGAAATGACTTTGGGCTGGGGCATTGGATTCACATCAGCAGCAACAACAACAGCCCCCCAAAATAAAAAGGACCTTCAAGTCCATTCATACTTGCATTCTTTAGGACAGCCTTTGCCATTCAGGTGCCCTCTGACTGGTTTGGACTACAAATCCCATCAGTCCCAGCCAGTATGCCAGTGCTGGCTGGGACTGATGGGGAGTGTAGTCCCCAATGTCCAGAAACCACCAGGTTGGCAAAGGTTGCTTTAGGAGAACATCTCAGGGCACCACCACCATTTACACAGCACATACAACCACACCAGTACTTCCTGCGACAAACGTATTGTTATAAATTTAAATCCTAAACCCCCTAAATCCTAGAAATTGATAAAGGCTAGGATTTTTGATTGTTTGGGATATGGAGGGAGAATACAAGCTGCAGAGGAATTCCTGAGCTAGCTTATACAGAACAACCCGACTGAGCTAGGGCCATCAAAGAACAATAGAGGTCCATTTGCAATACAGGAGAACTCCTTCCCCTCACCTTGAGGTGTGAAGGATACAGGGGTTGCCAGGAAACTGTATGCTTGAGGTGACAGGAAAAGGGAGTCTGGGAGCAAGGGCTGATGGGAGGAAGGAGGAGGAAGGAGGGTGGTTGGCTGTGGGGTACAAGCACTGCTGTGGGGTACAAGCCCCTCTTGAAAGGAACATGCTGTAAGATCTGGAATTCCTCCTTGCAGACTGAAGGTGTAAATAAAGGTAAGGTAAAGGGACCCCTGACCATTAGGTCCAGTTGTGGCCGACTCTGGGGTTGCAGCGCTTATCTCACTTTATTGGCCGAGGGAGCCGGCATACAGCTTCCGGGTCATGTGGCCAGCATGACTAAGCCGCTTCTGGCGAACCAGAGCAGCTCATGGAAACACCGTTTACCTTCCTGCCGGAGTGGTACCTATTTATCTACTTGCACTTTGATGTGCTTTCGAACTGCTAGGTTGGCAGGAGCAGGGACCAAGCAACGGGAGCTCACCCCGTCGCGAGGATTCGAACCGCCGACCTTCTGATCGGCAAGTCCTAGGCTCTGTGGTTTAACCCACAGCGCCACCCTTCCCCTTTCGAAGGTATAAATAAGCGAATAAATAATATTTATTAAAGCTACGACCGTCTCCACTGCGTCTCAGTTCTCCATACCCTGGGTGAGTGCATGGAACCCCATGGGCTCTTTGTCACCACTCAGCAGAGAGAGGGGGAGGCACACGACTTTTGCAACAGCATGAAATGTGAGCCTCATACAAACAAAGCTGGACCAAGTTCTTAGTACATGGACCTCCTGATCTGCCCTGTGGCTCTAATCTGTGATCCCAGGATCAGAGCAATTCACCAGCATCAGTGTGGATTTCTACAGAGGGCGAATATATAATGAATGGATAACTAGGGTCTAAAGAGTCAGATGTGCCATTGTTTGGATGCCACACAAACATCTGTCCATGCTTCAGATTCTGGCTTACTGGCTCCTGCTTGAGAATTAAAGAAGTTGAAAAAGGCTATGCCTTAATACAATCCATGTGAAGGAGATGAAAACAGTAAAGACTCATTAAAACAACACCCAAAGCAATTAATTCCATGGTAAAAACATTATCTCCACACCCTTCTAAGACACACTCCCTACCCAGCTGATACCATTTTATCATGCATTAATCGAGGGCTAATATTTTTATCATGAGATAATCTTTTAAACAAGAACTAAACAAGAATTCTCCATCTGCTTTTCATTATTTTGTTGGCTATTAATGCTTACCTTGTTTGTGCAGCATCATCGCCCTCGATCCCATCATAAATGTCATCAGAGGGAGGAGGAGGAGGAGGAGGGAATCCTGTTTAAAAATTTAAAAAAGGCAAAAACAGAGTAGTAGTATTATCACTACTACTTCAATTATTATTGTTTCAGTTTATGTCACCTAATGCAAACTGTCTCTAGGCTACTTACCTCCAAAATGCACATAAAGTAAAATAAAACATTAATACTGAAATTATCAATAATCATAACTGTCAACTTTTCCCTTTTCTTGTGAGGAATCCTATTCGGAATAAGGGAATTTCCCTTAAAAAAGGGAAAACATTGACAGCTATGTCAATAATAAGAACAACAATCCTCAACTGCTTCTACTGAAAAAAAAACAGGAGATATTGTTTGCACTATTTCAATTACAGCTTCCTTCACCCCTGAGAATTGGCCATGCTGGCTGGTGCTGATGGGATTTGGAGTCCAGCGACCTCTGGAGAGCTTGGCTTTTCCATGCTTGCTTTAGCAGGAGGACAAGCCTTTCTGGGTCATCTTGGTGCTGATGGGGGAGCGGGGATGGAGGGGAAGAGTCTCAGAAAGTCGTAGCTTTGATTTGCTAATCTTGAAAGTGGCATTGACCTTGGTGCTTACAGGATTGGTTTAGAAATGAATATTGAAGGAGGAAGTATGAAGGCTTGGGGACTGTTATTTTTCTTTGACTATATATGGCTTGTCTGCTGATTGCTGGTAGATATCACAAACCCTGGTCATACCCCAACTGATACCTTGAGAAGTAGCTAAAAGATGGGCCCCATGACCCACAAACCTCAAAATTTGGATAGATAGGAACAGCAGAACTTACCTCCTGCAGTACTTTGACTTCCACTTTGGCCATGAGAAAACAAAAGGAGGAGGGGAAATGGTTGGAGTTAAAGGAGAAGACAGTGCAATAAATAATGCAGTTCTTAACATACTTGCTTGGGAGTAAGCCCCACTGAACATGGTGGGACTTAAATCCAAAGAAGACACACACATATAGGAATGCACTGAAAAGTCCATGTTTTTCCCCCACACCCAAATGTCTGCAATATTCTATAACCCACATAAAGCCAGGTAATTGCCTAGAAAATGGCAAATGTGATTCAAACTGGTAATCCATGAATAAATAAATAAGGTAACAATTGCTTTGCTGGACCAGGCCTGTTGTCAGGGGTTGCCAATATGGTGTCCTCCAGCTCTTGCTGGGACTCGCACCATCCTTTCCAGTTAGCTATGTGGACTGGGGCTGATTGGAGTTGTAGTCCAGAAATATATCGAGGACTGAACTTAACTGTACAGGGGTCCTTTGCCTGTAGTACCTTGCCCTACAGACCACTACTAATCTAAAAATAATGTAACAATAACTTCATTTTAAGAAATTACAATAAATGTTCACCTTACTAATGTTAAACAACCATTTCCTTATCACTTCCTGTTCTGATGAAAGGTGGGCTAGATTGCACTGCAAGCCACACTAGAACTGGACACAGGTGTGACCATCCCTTTTGACATACCTGCTGACGCTATCCTGTTCCCCGACATCATCATACACTTCCTGGTCACTGTCTGGTCGCCTCAGTTGAATGTTGACAGAAGGCCGCGGCTTTCGCTTTAACGAATCATAGTCAATTTCCACCATGGTTGTTTTAATGTAGCCATCTAGAAAGCAAAAGCCCAACATATTTCATGACTAAGATGCAGCTGTTTTCTTTTAAACTTTATAACAAGACATCATAAGGGCTGCATTAAACACACACACACACACACACACACACACACACTCTTTAAAAACCACTGTGCAATATAGAATGGTATTCATTGCATGGTGTGCAATTTTTTAAAATCAAATTGCTGTTCGTTTCTATCTTGTGCAGGTTTCAAGTATTTTAACGAATATACTAATACGTCTTCAAGGGCCAAGAATTGTGGACTAGCGACATTTCAAATACTCCAAATGGTGAGTGAACCCCAATTTTCTGATCAGAATAAATTACTCTGATTAAACATATTAAAATAAGTTCTCTTAAATTTGCATAATTTATACCTACAGGAGCCTCTTGTCCTTCCCAGCCACTTCCCCTCCGGATTGTCAGTGATGCGGATGATTTCGATTTTATCTCCTTGCTTGAACGTCAGATCGTTCTTCCCTCCTTTGAAGTCTGTGCAAGCTCGGGCCTGGTGAATGACTTCAATGGGGCCCACGAGCTACACAGAAGTAGGATAAGAAATGGGTGTAAATCAGCATTGCACATATGGTCAGGATTAATACTGTACAAGAGAAGGGGGGAGAGAGAGAGAGGGAAACAGGCATGGACAAACCACAACAACTGACAAATTGGAGTCGGGACCTCGGGTGAGGAACATTTTTCAGCCTGAGGGTTGCATTCTCTCACTGCCAACATTCTGGTTCCCATGTGTCCGTGGTGGGCAGGACCAGAATCAAATAGTGGGTATGGCCAGAGGCACAATGTGATTCTTACACACAATTCCAGATTTGATTCCAGATGCACAGAAGTCAGAGGTGTTACAGGCAAGCAAGAGGCATTATCGCAATCGCGTCTACTTGAGGGCACAAAGAAGTGTCAGTCAGGGAAACAAGATGTATCCTAAGGAGAACTGAGTCTTGATGCTAAGTAGAGAGGACTGGAGACCCACATTCAACCCCTGGACCTGCTATTCCCTATCACTGTTTCAGACATTTTTGCAATGGAATTATAAAGACACTGTGGTCTAAACCACAGAGCCTAGGACTTGCCGATCAGAAGGTCGGTGGTTCGAATCCCCGCGATGGGGTGAGCTCCTGTTTCTCAGTCCCTGCTCCTGCCAACCTAGCAGTTCGAAAGCACATCAAAGTGCAAGTAGATAAATAGGTACCACTCCGGCGGGAAGGTAAACGGCGTTTCCGTGCGCTGCTCTGGTTTGCCAGAAGCGTCTTGGTCATGCTGGCCACAAGACCCGGAAGCTCCCTTGGCCTATAAAGCAAGATGAGTGCCGCAACCCCAGAGTCAGCCACGACTGGACCTAATGGTCAGGGGTCCCTTTACCTTTACCTTTATGCATTTTTGCAAAGCAATTTTCCCTAATAGAATGCATTTTTTAATGTTGATTTCACTAGTGCATGTATTTATATGCACTCTTTACTGTAGTATATAGATTTTTTTCACACATTAGTCTCCAGGAGAATTACACTGCAAAATTTAGAGAAGTGCAAATTTTGAAGGGAGGCTGTCTGTTTGCTTGCTGTTTCAGGAAGTGCGAATTAAATGTTAATGTGAACTGAACTGAATTTATCCCCCATCTCTTCAAACAGAATAACTTTAACAATGCTAAAGGATAATGTATTTGTTTTCATTAAAGTTTTTTTTTAAAAAAATAATTGCTAGTTTAAGCCTTACTTTGAACTTCTTCCTGATGTCCTGCTCTTTTTTCTCTTTCTCCTTTTGTTCTTTCTCTGATTTCTTCCTTTCTTCCTTCTCCTTTTTCTTTTCATCATCTCTAGATGTAGGTCTGCGAAATAAAAAGTGATTGATACTTAACTCAAGAAACAGCAGGGGACAAACATCTGGGTCTCTTTCACTTCTCTTGAAAAATGACCATATCAGGAGCCATGTGCTCAATGGTTGCTGTTGGGTTGGATCTAAGCTTAAAGGTAAAAGGTAAAGGGACCCCTGACCATTAGGTCCGGTCGTGACCGACTCTGGGGTTGCGGCACTCATCTCGCTTTATTAGCCAAGGGAGCCAGCGTACAGCTTCTGGGTCATGTGGCCAGCGTGACTAAGCCGCTTCTGGGAAACCAGAGCAGCGCACGGAAATGCTGTTTACCTTCCCGCCAGAGCAGTACCTATTTATCTACTTGCACTTTGATGTGCTTCCAAACTGCTAGGTTGGCAGGAGCACAGACCGAGCAACGGGAGCTCACCCCGTTGCGGGGATTCGAACCGCCGACCTTCTGATCGCTGTCCACAAATGGAAGAGCTCCTTCCATGTGCAGAAGGCCTTTGACCCAACCTTTAGAGCCTGCTGGAATCATAGAATGGTAGAGTTGGAAGGGACCATGAGGGTCACCTAGTCCACTAGCCCCTCTGAAATGCAGGAATCTTTTGCTCAACATAGGAAGATCAATTTTTTCTGGTGCCCTCCTTCACTGTTCCAGAGTGCCCACAAACCCTTAGGAGAAGAGTTTTAGAAGCTACAAGGGAGATAAAGCCAAAGCCACTTTTCCTCTTCCCTCTTCTGCTGCTGCAAGCAAAGTCTGGATCCAATCCAATACCTTCTCAACCTAGCCCAGATGTTGCAGGACAGACGCTTCCATCACCCCTGATTGACGATATTGGCTGATGGGAACTGTGGTCAAAACATCTGATGGACAACATGTTGGCTAGCCCTGCCCTGGCCTAGAAGATGATAAAGTTGCAAATTCAGGTTTTGGATCTTTTGTCCATGGTTTTGCAATGGTGTCTGCCATTCACTCTCAGGTCCTCTTACTCTGTTTATGTTTTGTCTCTCTGTCACTTCAGTTGTGGGATCCCAAGAATCAGAGACCCGCCATATCTGCAGAGCTGCATATTTCTTACCTCATTTCGTTTATATCTTCATATGTCTCCCCTTCACTGTTGAGACTCTATAAAGAAAAAAGTGACAAGAAATGAATTAGAAAGGGGAAATTATAACGTAAGTCAAGTGCAACAATTTCTTTTTAAGACTAGTAGTAGGACAGCAAATTGTATGTGGCATTTCATTATTTCAAACCCAATTTGTTGTATGAAATAAGGTCTTCTTTAGACCTTGACCATTCAGCTATTTAAGAATATCAAATATTGCCCAGACTAGCCATTTCCAGGTGTTCATTCTGGGTATAATGAACACATGAATGTCACTGAGTTGCATCTACTGCCACAACAAATTCTCACTCGCCTTGAGCCATTATTGCAGTCCTTTACACTCTCCTTTCAGCTAAGCCCGTCCAGAGATTACAAACAGAGCAAGGCCGTCAAGCACTTTGTAGACTGGGGTAGGGGAAACCTGTGGCCCTCCAAATGTTGCTGGACTACAAGTCCCATCATCTCCGGCCACGGGCAATGCTGGCTGTGGCTGATGGGAGTTGCTGTCCAGTAACATCTGAAGAACTACAGGTTCCTTAACCCTGTGGAAGACCACAACACATGTTCTGTGGCCCTTGCTTGGCTTATGAGTCACAAGTTGTGTACCCAAATTAAGATGTGTTGATCCAGTGACAAATGAATGTTCCCACAGCTTATTACTATTAATGATCACTTCTTTGATTTATAACCCACTGTGGCGTTTGCCCTCCTAGGTGGGTCATAAGGAAAGGGTTAAATGAGTGTGAAGTGATTGGCCAGTGAGAACCTAAGGGGAGGAGTTAGAGTCAGAGTTGGTGTTATTTGGAAGTTAGTTGGGAGTTGGAGAAGGAAGAGGGAGGATAAGTCTGTGGGTTGGTCTAGTTTTGATGTGAGAGTGAGTGAAACTGTTAGGAGGAGTCAGATAGACAGATGGGATGGGATAATCAATTAGAAGTTATTAGGAAGGTATAGGTCAGTAAAGAAACTAAGATTAAGAAACTGACAAGAAACGTTATCTGAAACCATAACCTTGTTAATGCTTATAAAATAAACTTGCTTATTTGATTTTATGTTAACAACTGTCTAGACTCCGTGTGTACCCGAGAGAAACGGGTTGGTGGCAGCGGGGAAGCAATCACAGTGGTGGCACAGGGATCAATAGACCGTCAAACGTCCAGCGACCCTGTGTGATCGCCACACCCACCTTCGACCTTAAGGTCCCAGGGCGTGAAACATCCATATCAAAATAATTAAATAATGCAAAACATTAAAATATTAAAATCCAATGCAGATATCCAAATGAAACAATCTCTCTCCCTTTCCCCTCTTTCCACAGACACACCAGTAACAGAATCTCCCACGGCACGCCTCTGCATTCATGAAAGCAGTTGTTAATGAAAGACAGTTGTGATGCATTTATCTATGTTGTGAATGGTGATACTGACCTCATCTGGATCCCTATTTCCTGAAGAATCAAAAGGCAAACATTGATTGTTAATTTTCTGTTGCAGGGAAGATTTTGTATATAATATAATCATATCCGTATATAATAAGAGGGTAGAAAGTCTATGGATTGCCCTCTAAACAAAAAGTGTTGGGCAAAGGACGGCGTTGCCTAGGACAAAGTTGGGTATTTTGACTTGCGAATTTTTTTGTCTAACTCAAATACAGATTATGCCATATATTTATAGTCCTCAGTATCTTTCCACATAAAACTAAATATATGGCATAATCTATATTTGATCAAAACTGAAATGAAATTGTAGCAGATGAATATACTTCATGCCAGCTGCTTATCAGCTACAGCAGGCTTCCTCAACCTCGGCCCTCCAGATGTTTTGAGACTACAATTCTCATCATTCCTGATCACTGGTCCTGCTAGCTAGGGATCATGGGAGTTGTAGGCCAAAAACATCTGGAGGGCCGAGGTTGAGGAAGCCTGTGCTATAGTATGCACCTCAAGCACCACAACTTGATTTTAATTCCCCCCCTCTGACTACATACTGAAAACCAACTATATATTATGTTATGTACTACATGCTATAAATACATGGCATAAGGTTTATATATACATGCTATATCATTATAAATTATACTCTGTATAAATGCTATTTGTTTAACTTTCTCATTATCTGTATTTTATCAATACATTTATATCACTTTGACTGCTATTTATTATTATTATTATTAGACTTTGGCAGCTATGGCTTCTTGCAAGGGATTCTAGGTACTGTAGTTGGGCATTTGGGCCACAAGGTCGTTCAGGCCAGTTACGCCCACCTTCACTGCACCTCATGTCACACATGACTGCCAGTCAGTGGTGCCAGCAAAGCCCTGTGCCAATGTCTGTGTACTGGAGTTTGCCAGCGCCAACAACCAGCTGTTTATTGGCCCTTTGTGGGCTGTGGCTTTCTTCACATGGTTTAATTTCATGCCATGCAGGCCAAATTGGGTCACCTTACATCACCAGGGGATTGACAGGTGGGTGGGGGATGGGGGAGATAAGTTATCCTTACATAGCCAAAATGGCACCACCCACGCACAAACAGGAGGTATTGGCCAAGAACCCCTAGGTTCTCAGAAGTACTAGGGAAAAAGCCTCTCCCAAAAACCAGTCTGATAAGGACTGAGCAGGGATGGAGGGCATGAAATACAGAATGGGCTGCCTGTAAGGGAGAGGCGGTAATGGAAAACAGTGGAAGGGGAGTGGAGTATAGTGGAAATGGGGGTGGCTGGCACCCAACAGGAGCACTCCACATTCTAACGCTTTCTCGCAGTTCCTACTTACAAATTTTCTAATGCCCATCTTAACAAAAATGGATTAGTCTTACCTCCAAACTCAACATCATCATAGCTTTCTTCATTGTCCCTATGAAAAGAAAAAGGTGAACAGGTTCAAAGAGAAAAAAGATGCAACTGCAATTCCTGTAAAACTCTTTTGACCGAAAGCCAAGCCATCAGAGAAGGTTTATGAAGCCTATGGGCCGGATTCAGCTGGTTCAGTTGACAGAAGCTGGGACAAAAACACCCTCTAATGAAATTAGGCTTTCCCATTCCTCCATGCAATGAATTCTGCTCCATATTGATCCAGAGCAGACCCCAACGTATAGTTAGCAGAGTAAAAACATAAAACACGATGCAGGATTCCCAATAATAACTCAGAGGCAATTAACTTCATTCAGCAGATTGTTTTTTTTTTTTTTGTTTTACTACGGAAGGCAAATGAGCTTTACAGTCACAATCCAACATCTTCAGGATTGGTACCGTCCACAAGAAATCCAGCTGCAGCAGACTTAACTTAAACTTACAATAAGACTGAAACCTTAGCACTTAAGCATACTATGTACAGTGGTATCTTGGTACTCGAACAGCTTGGCTCCCAAACAAATTGTCTCCTGAACGTCACAAACCCAGAAGTAAGTGTTCCGGTTTGCAAACATTTTTCAAAAGCCAAATATCCAATGTGGAAGCTCCTGCACCCAATTGGAAGCTGCACCTTGGTTTTCAAACAGTTTCAGGAGTTGAACCAGCTCCGAGAACAGATTAAGATGCCACTGTACTGACCAGCACACCAGCAGGAGAAACAGAAAGTGAAACCCAGGCGTCTTCTGGCCTATTACTGTATTATAGTCAGCATGACCTTGAGTGAAAGAGATAACAGAACCAGTTTGAACCAGCTGTTCAGTTTCTCTGCTTGTTTCTAGGCAAAATAGAAGCTTGCTTGTTAGCTAGAAATTTCTAGCTTGTACCAGCTTGTATCACATAGAGAAGCTTCCAGAACCTGCTTGAATTAATTAGAATAGGAAAGATCTCTGCACTTTAAACCAATACTTTCTATACCCAAAAATGCAAACCTGACATCCCCACAGATGTAGCCCCCACTGATCCCAAGGAGTCCTAAGTAAAGGAATACAGGCCTGCAGACTTATTAAGTTTGAATCTGACACCTTTCCCTGGCAGGTTTTATTTTCTTTTTTTCTAACGGGTGTAGCGACAGCAAGAAATCTGGAGATGATAGCAGAGATTGGGAAGGATTGCCACACCTACAGCTGGATGCACCAAAGAGTGGTCTTGATGACATCTGGGGAGCCCTCAATGAAGACAACGGTCTCTTTCAGACATATGCCATGTAATATATAATATATAATATAATTTATTATTTCTACCCCGCCCATCTGGCTGGGTTTCCCCAGCCACTCTGGGTGGCTTTCAACAGAACATTAAAAACAGAATAAAACTTTAAATATTAAAAACTTCCCTAAACAGGGCTCCCTACAGATGTTTTCTAAAAGTTAGATACAGTGGTACCTCCGTTGACGAACTTAATTCGTTCTGGAAGTCCGTTCTTACACCGAAAGCGTTCTTAAACCGAGGTGCGCTTTCCCCATTGAGTCTTCCCGCCACCAGTGCCCTTCCACCAGTTGGCTTCCATTCCTCTTCTGGGTCAAAGTTCGCTATCCGGAACACCTACTTCCGGTTTTGCAGAGTGCGTTGCCTGAATCTTTCGTTAGCAGGACTGTTCTTAGACTGAGGTACCACTGTAGTTGTTTATTTCCTTGACATCTGATGGGAGGGCATTCCACAGAGCGGGCACCACTACCGAGAAGGCCCTCTGCTTGGTTCCATGTAACCTCACTTCTCGCAGTGAGGGAACTGCCAGAAGGCCCTTGGCACTGGGCCTCATACACTGAATCCATTGAGGCCATTCAGCAACATGCAATCCTACTCCTCCATACATTCAGATAGCATCATATAGCAAGGCATAAGTGAGTGAGTGCATGTGTGTAAGCACATAATAAGAGCTTGGTGGATCAAGCCAAAGGTCCAGCATCTTGTTCCACAGTGGCCAACCAGATGCCAGTGGGAAGCCTGCAAGTGCAATAGCATTCTCTCCAGTTGTGCTCCCCAGCAATTAATATTCAGTGTCAAAATGCGTGAGAGTCCTTGGCTGTGATCCAGGAAGATTTGCTCCCTGCCTTGCAGACCTGGCATGGGATGGCGTGGCCCGGACTGACTCCAGCTACAAAAGCTGAAATCGCTGAAAAGATTCTTGGGCTGCGTTACCATTTATAGAGGGGTTTTTTTGGGGGGGGAGGGGGTTGTTGCTGTTATTTATTTTATTTTTTGTATCTTTATTTAAGATCTTATCATAGTTTATGCAGAAATGGTTGTGTATTTCTTAATGTTTTATTTATGGTTTATGACTACTTTTGTTATGTTTGCATAACAAAAGATGTTTGCAATTATGTATTTTTCCATGTTGTAAGTCGCTTTGAGCATGGCTTGAACTGTGGAAAGACAGCATGCAAATAAAATGATGTATGTATGTGCAGCTTTTCATGCGTTTTCAGAAATGTTCTGCAATGTCATCACAGCCCTTCCTTTTTCTAATTTGCTATTGCAAAGGAAAAATCACCTGATCATCAGCTATATATCACAGGACTTGCTTGCCACAAAGTATGCATATCTGCATTCTCAAGTAACTACCATTTCAGATCTTCCATGCGTGAAGCAGGCCTGAGGATTATCAATAGAAAGCCAGGCACTAGATTGTGTCTCTCTCAGTCTCTCTCTCTCCCTTCAAATGCCTTCTCAAAACTCATATTTCCTGGCCGGATGTTCTGCTGCGACTGGAGAAAACTTTGGCCTCATAGACTTATCTTTGACCCTTACAGTGGTACCTCGGGTTACATACGCTTCAGGTTACATACGCTTCAGGTTACAGACTCTGCTAACCCAGAAATAGTGCTTCAGGTTAAGAACTTTGCTTCAAGATGAGAACAGAAATCGGGCTCCAGCGGCACGGCAGCTAAAGTGGTGCTTCAGGTTAAGAATAGTTTCATGTTAAGTATGGACCTCTGGAACGAATTAATTACTTAACCCGAGGTACCACTGTACTTAGAATACTGACTAAAAACATCTCACCATAGGGCCAAACTAGACAAAAATGGTGCCACTTTTATTTGATCATGTGTTTCTTCTAGAATCACATATTCACATATAAAGGAGAGGGGGTTGTAGTTCTTATTTTAACCAAAGGGAGACCTGCAATGAAATGTTGCAGTGTGAAGTGCTCTGGGCTGTTTTTTAAAGGTTTTTGCCTCCTAGTGTTTCCCCTCCCTAACCCCTTTCCCTTTTGCAAACCTTGGCATTATGCTGCTCATGCTGATCTTTCCCTTTTGTTTTCCAGTAGCCATGTTTTGGCTACAAAGCCACCATTACTCTGCACCTGACTCCATTGTTAGTATATTAACATGAAAAGTGATGTGAATGAGAGGGCAGAACACTTTCTCCTTCCTCTGTGTACTGTCCTCACTTGCCCAGTGAATTTATTTTTCTCCTGGCCTTGCTCACTGCCAGTAAGTTCAGGTGACAAACTATGGGGAGATAAGGCAGAGAAATGTTTAGCTTTACATTTTCATGTGGGGGGGGGAAAGACACACACACCCATCTTTGGCATGAATAGGGGGGCTGCTTAAGCATCACTATAGAAGAGGGGAAAGAGGGTGATCATTTGCATAAAAATCACTTATGCCCATTTTTTAAAATATAGTCACAAATACATTAGCTGGCTGAGGATGATGGGAGTTGTAGTCCAAGAACATCTGGGGTCCAGAGGTGGATGATTAAAGAAATGTGGCGGCTACTGGCGCATTATGTCTAGTTTGGCTTTTGCATGGCCTCTAGGGTTCAAGGATATGCCGTTTACCTTCCCGCCGCAGCGGTACCTATTTATCTACTTGCACTGGTGTGCTTTCGAACTGCTAGGTTGACAGGAGCTGGGACAGAGCAATGGGAACTCACCCCGTCGCGGGGATTCGAACTGCCGACCTTCCGATCGGCAAGCCCAAGAGCGCCACCCGTGTCCCTTGACCGTGTCAAGGATAGCATCCTCATCACAAAGCAGCGAAAGAAAACAAGGGGCATGATGAGTGCCAAAGACAAGGTACTTCAGGATGACTGTACGGGGAAGACACTTCGATAGATGTGAGATCAGAAGCTCCCTCATTCCCTGTGAAATGAGAGCAGAATGTAACCTCCCCCCCCCAGATTTCACTTTCATTTACACAGAGACATACCTGGGCTTGATGTTTCTTGGGGGAAGTACCGGAGCTTGTGCTGATGGATGGGAAGCTGACGGAGGAGGCGGTGGAGGCAGCTGGGTGGTGGTATGCAGGGTCGAAACAGGCAGTGGAAGTACAGGGGGTAAACCTGCCGCATGGGGTTTGCTGGAGCCTGCAAGGGAAGAAAAAGTTATAGAGTGGTACCTCGGGTTACAGACGCTTCAGGTTACAGACACTTCAGGTTACAGACTCCACTAACCCAGAAATAGTACCTCAGGTTAAGAACTTTGCTTCAGGATGAGAACAGAAATCGTGCGGCGGCAGCGGGAGGCCCCATTAGCTAAAGTGGTACCTCAGGTTAAGAACAGTTTCAGGTTAAGAACGGACCTCCAGAACGAATTAAGTTCTTAACCCAAGGTACCACTGTAATATTTAAGGGGGAAATTACAGGGAGCTCCATTTTTATACACAGGAGGAACCTAGCATTGCAATTTGCATGAAGGATAGATAGGGAAGGTTGAATCTATCCATTTCAGTTTCTCTCGCTTTCTCTTTTTCTTCCAGTCGTCTTCTCATTCCCACAGCAATTTGCAGTTTGATTTTAAAACAACAGCAGCTTACCATGGGAACTTTAGTAGGCACATTTTGCATGTCGGTGTTTCTTAAAAAATAAAAAAGTTCCCAAATTGCTTAACAGTAACAACATCCACTTCCTACTGCATCTGCAGAAGTTTCCTTTTCCTTGCATGCTACTTAAAACACAGACACTTGTATTTTGTTGCCATCCTGCTAGATGTAGGTCTTTCAGTGCTGGTAACTGGCATCTGTTGCGCCTCTTCTATATAAGTGTGAGCGTGTGCCATAGAAAGAGCAATGATTTGGATCTCCCTGCATTTTTATTTTTTACTTTAATGCAGTTGTAGGGGACTTTGAATAGAGCAAAGCGTGTTCTCCCTCATGGAGAGCACGTGTTGCGGTGGGGGCTGACCAGTGGCGTAGCGTGGGTTGTCAGCACCCGGGGCAAGGCAAGTAATTTGTGCCCCCTAACCCGTGGATTTGCGCCCCCTAACCCTAACCCCCAGATGTTGCGCCCGGTGCGGCCGGCCCCCCCTGCACCCCCCACGCTACGCCACTGGGGCTGACAAGACACCTCACTGTTGCTGGGCAAAAGAGTTTGGCCATCTTTAAGCAGGGGCGGGCTGTTACTGGGGAGATTTATATGTTGCCATTTATTGATTGACAGCCCTGTTTGTTAAATACACTGCACGCAGTGATGAGCTTCCTCTTTCGCTGCGTGCTTCGGATCACCCGCCCTCCCGCCCTAATGTTAGGCTGTTTGCTTGACCTGTCATGGGGTCGTCTGCTTTGGGGCAGGGGCCTGGTAGGAATTTTGTCCATTTGGCTGATTGGCTGGTGCCATTTGGTTTTTGCCTACTGCGTAGCAAATCGTCACAACTCGTAAGGTTGCAGTTAGGCATTGGTTTGGGAATTGGTTGGTGGAGGGGTATGGATTTGGCTGTGCCTGCCCCTCCAAAATGCTGCTGCTGCAAGGGTTTTCCATTAAAGGAACCCAGGGGCTCGCCATGCTTTTGTCCGAACCTCCTGGCAAGGGGCCAGGGCCACGCAAGAGCCCCTGGGAGCATTCTGGGGAGAGGTGAGGCATGGTTCCCAGTCCCGTCTCTCTCCCCAGGTGACTTACCCTTTCTGACTTTGCGGGGGGTGCGAATGTCAGAGCTGTCCCTGTGCGGGGTCAGTTAGTCGCTACCAATGCCTAAGCAACCACTCACATTGCTGTATTTTTAATAAAGTTGTGGCCAAAATTATGCCAAAAACCTTAAACAAAAATCAAGTGTCATTGTGTTCTTATTTGGGGTGTCTTGGGGACCTCAACGCGCAATGACGTTCAACCCTTCCCTGTTCTTTTTCAGCTTGCTTCCCATAAGCTGTTGTCAGACCTGGTGTTTGGAATGGAGCACGGCAAAGACTATATACAATATCAATGTAAAACGAAAAGCAATCAAATCGTACATCAAGGAGGAAATGCCAAGGGACAGAGATAGGCTTTCCTTAAAACAGGACGAAAAGGAGACAGTTGAGTATTTAAAGTGCCAAAGATCCATACATAAGGGGTTTAGTAAGTGAGATTAGTATTTAGAGTGTGGTAAGACTAAGGTGGAGAGCTGAGAGAACGCACTAGAGATAAATAAGAGACAGGGGCAAGACAAACAGTGAAGTTAAAACAAGTTCAAACTTAATACATGACAACAGAAGAAGCAAGTGAAGAGCAGTCGTCTCACACAATTAAAACACAAAATCCACCCACTTTCCCCATCTTTTATTTAAATATATTTACTTGCAAAATTAATGTGCATACAAAGTTAACTCCAATCAATTAATAACTATAAACATGTTTTTAAAAACTAATTCTTACAAATAGTTAATGGAAATTATTTAAATGCAGGAAGACTTAGTTCTAGCAATATTTTTTTTTAAAAAAAGAAGAACAGCAACCCAGCAATATATATATGCTACACATGTAGAAATACACTTATAAATAGATATTTAAATTATTCATAATTGCATGTATAAGTTGCTTTTTTTTCTTAACTCAAAAGTGACTTATACAGCACATGCATTAAAAGCAGCACAAAACTGTTATAATGGTGAAAACAAAAGTATGGCTATGCATCTTTCATGGTGATGGATGTTTAAAAATAATAATAGTGCCCATTCCCCCCCCTTCCTGGGGTGAATAGCATCCAGGAACGCACTTTTTGGTAAAGCGTATTTGTATGTTTCTCCTCAATAGACAAAAAGAACAAACTTTTAGAAATATTATAGAAAGCGATTCAACAGCAAGCCTAGTGAGTTATGTAATAAGTGTCCGAAAAAAGTAAAAATAAAATAAAGCTAAGAACAAGTTGAAAGTGAAAGTTTAGGGAGGAAAACAACAAATTCCGTGCATTTAATTTGAGATAATGATGCAGCATAAAATAATAGGAAGCTTAAAGTGATAGTTAGATTATGGAGGTGCAACAATGGGGGAATATTAAACTTGCCAGCTTTCTACTTGCCATTCAGCTATCACAGGCACAGGAGCTCTGTCCTGGTCTCAGTTCTAACATTGTGGTCACCTAGACTGCTGTAAGTCCGAAGCAGTAAAATGGGGGTTCACAAATTTGGAAAAGGCAGATGGTTGATCCTTCTGGAACTTCACCAGTTCAGAACATAGATGGGGGATGGCATTATTTAAATGTTTCCACACATCGATTGCCCTTGTGGTCTCTTCCAACTCTATGATTCTATGATTCTATGATCCAAAATCCCCTGTGGCAACCTTCCCTAAAATTCTATCTGATGTGCTAGTTTACTTTTGTTTTCAACATGAAGGAAGCTTTCTACATGAGAAAGCTTTGAGACTTTCCTGTTTTAATTCCAAACAGGGACAGGTTCAGAAAGGCTGTACAGTGGTACCTCGGGTTACATACGCTTCAGGTTACATACGCTTCAGGTTACGGACTCTGTTAACCCAGAAATAGTATCTCGGGTTAAGAACTTTACCTCAGGATGAGAACAGAAGTCGCACGGTGGCAGCGTGGCAGCAGCGGGAGGCCCCATTAGCTAAAGTGGTGCTTCAGGTTAAGAACAGTTTCAGGTTAAGTACGGACCTCCAGAAGGAATTAAATACATAACCAGAGGTACCACTGTATACTGATTTCCCCTCTGCCCCCACCCTGCTGCCCCTTAGGATGAATGAACATAACTGGACTTTTCATCCCCATATATACTTCTAGCCTTCCTGCTGGTGGTCTAGGCTACATATTACACGCAGAGGCATACATGGGCATCCACAAGAGTGGGAGAGGGACAAATGCACCCTCCACCCCCACATGGACCAGAAGCCCCATTTTTCAGAGTTTTTTGCATTTGTAGAACCTGAGATATTAGACAAAATGTATGCACACTATTCTTCTCCATTTTTTTGGTGAGAAACTAGGCAGTGTCCCCCACCTTTCACTGTTCTACTTAGCCTCTCTCCGCCTGGAAAAAATATATATCATTGAATGTATATAACTTTTCCTCAAGACCGCTTTCTAATCAGGAAAAGCAATATCCAGAGTGATGATTTGGCACCAGAAAGTCAAAGGGGGTGTCGGCATAGAGTGAGCAGGTGCTTAACCATTTTCTCTTGTTACTGTTCCATCCTTCCAAATAGCCATGTCTAGCAGGGTCTCCTCCCTCACGAAGTTCCCAGTGCAGGCGAACACACATTAAGAAGGGAATTTCACATGGTGGGAGAGTCCTTAGGGGCAGCTTGGAGTGGGAAAGGGCAAATGGGGAAAGGATAACACATTCCTTTCCCGATCAGCTCTGTGGATGCTGTTTCCCCTGTTTAAAAAGTGCAATCAGGGTAAAATTGCACCCATCTCTTTTACTACAATTCAAGCAGTATATGCATTTTGGTAAACAAATGAAATAAATATCTAGCGTGGCCCAGTCAAAAGCTCTAGGTAATCAACAGAGTGAGAGAATCAGTGACAATGGAACATTCCCTACTATGCAATAAAACACAATTCAGTACAAGATGTATTGGGAAAATATTTTTACACGGCACATTATTATTATTATTATTATGTCCCCCCCCCACCAGCACCGAGGAGCTTTTCCCCCACCTTGCATAAAACCAACAGCAAATAGGGGATGAATAACTCACTTTCTTCGGTGTATTTCCTGAATTTTTCAAGGTTCACCGTTGGAGGTCTGCTGGGTTTCTGCGGGGCCAGACCTAATTTGACTGGGGGAGGGATTGCCTTCCGTCTCGGCAAATTCTTGTCCTTCTCTTCTTTTTCAGAGTTACTATCCCAAGGTCCTGTTGTAGTCGCCCTGGGCAGACCAGTGAATTTAGGTGCCCCAGAAGTTGACCCAGAATCCTCTTGAGAGACTTTGAAAATATTCTTGGCCACACTTGGCCTTACTTCTTCATTGCTTGGCTGCCCATAAGATTTTGGGACGGCCGGAGACAGGCTGCTCTTGTCAGCGACGTGTCTCAAGGCTACACCAGGGAAAGGGCTGGCTGCAGAATCCACCCCATTGTCTCTCTTTCCTTCGGCATCCTTGGCCATTAGAAATGAGTTGGGTTTGGGTTTGAGGCCTAGTGGGCTTGGAGAAGTCGGGTTCAAGGAGGGGTATTTCTTGGGAGCCTCTTCACTGGGGACAGGATGTAGACCTGGTTTCTTCCCAAGGGCTGGCTTCAGAAAAGGAGGTTTAGGGTCATTCTCCTGCGAGGCTGCGATGATTTTTTCTTTAAATCCAGCCGCCACTTGAGAGACAGGCTTTGTCTCGTTTCCTTGAGGTTCAGGTTTAAAATTCGACCTTGGTAGCCCCGGTGGCCTGAGTTCATTTTTTTGTGCTGTGGAACCAGGCAATCTGTTGTCAGGAGGCTTTGGGAACAATGGCTTGGATTCAGCTTTTAGTCCGTCAGTAGGTTTGGGACCCAAAGGCCTAGGAAATCCAGGTTTTTCATTCGTTTCCCTGTTAGCTGCCTGCGCCAAGGCGGCAACCTTGCTAGCCACTGCATTGCTCTTCAAATGGGGTGGCTTGGGGTCCTTGTCCGATGTGTCAGGAACAGAAGGTTTGGTGCCCAAAGGTGGTTTAAAAGATGGAGATTTGTGGATGTTGCTGGGTCTGGGAGGTGCAGCAGCATTTTCCAGGTGGTTAAATTTCTCAAATGCAGTCCTCGCCACCGACGGCGGCTGTCCTGCTGCTCTGCCTTGCCGGCTGTCAACCTCCCCGACTGGGTTGTTGCTAAACTTTGCCATGATGGACTTCACATTCGTCTTGCCATCCTACAAATGCACAAAGAAGATTAAAAAAAAAATAAAGATGAAGAAGCCGAGTGAGAAGTTCTTTGCAGCAACGTTCGCATATACTGTACTTGGAATGGGTTTCCTGGTCTGAGGCTTGTGAGGCTCCTGATTGGTTAGAGATATCTCAGCATTCAACTTCCTGTATGGCTAAAGATGTTCAACATTTTGCTACATACTCGTTGTGGTTAAAGTATTATTTCAAGGCGTTTGCTGCAGACGAGCAGTTTTGCTGACTGGATCTGGCCTTGCTATGTCTGCTGAAATTTCCCCCTTCCCAACGTATTTGCGGAACAAAGAAGTAATATTATGACCTAAAATGTATGTAGCAAGTGATACTGCTAAACCCAGCAGTTCTGTCCTCTCATAGTGCATGTGTTGTTGGCGTCCTTACAGCCTTGTGAGGTGAGTTCAAGCCTTCCTTACCTCACATTTCATGCTACCCACTAACATGAACCCTGCACACATGCTGATTGCAGCAGACAGGTTTTGACTTTCTTATGCTTGTAGGTTGTCACAAGCTGTAAACTGGCACTGTAGACTGTAGCATTAACCAGTCTAAGAAGCATGAAGTCAGAAACTTGAAAACTTGACATAAAAGCCCTGTGGGGCAATGAATGTGCAGGTCAGCATGTGCCACACACTCATCTCGTTTTGAAACACGAACATGTCGATTTTCAAGACAGAGTGGTCCATGAAGGACTAGAGAATGTGCCAACTGAAGAGTTATCAAATCAGGCTGACCTCATAAGGATGAGACATTAAGACCTGGGAGGTTTCTATTCATACCAGTCTAGAAATCATGTAAATGTTGGAACATGACAATGAATCATGGGCGATTTACTTTTGCCACAACCATTCACTTATTTATGAGAAAGTAAACAGGAGTTTGCGAGAGGGGAAGAAATCATTTCACTACTCCTTTCAATTCCACTATTAAAAATTTAAATCATTTAATTTATTCAGCTTAAATCATTTAATTAAATCATTTAATTTTTTACTCAGAGCACACCCATTGAAATTAATGAACATGGTTAGCTTAGGTCCATTAATCTCAACAGGTCCACTCTGAAACCTAGCTGAATGCTGCCCTTCTTTATCACAATTGCGCTCATTTTATTATTGTTTTGGAGCTAGTTCATTTATTTCCATAAATCCCATGCCACTGATGGGTGACCCAGGTAGGCTTCTGTTGCTTGTAACATTGGTGTTTTCTATCTGAACAGTCTCCTGTTCCTCAAAGGTATCAGAGCTCTGAAATTTCAGACAGACTGAGGAAATGGTACTGGATTTATAGGAAATTTTAAAGTGACAAGAAGAGGAGTTACCAGGCAGTGGTGTAGCGTGGGTTGTCAGCACCCGGGGCAAGGCAAGTAATTTGCGCCCCTAACCCGTGGATTTGCGCCCCCTAAGCCTAACCCCCAGATGTTGCGCCCGGTGCGGCCGGCCCCCCCCTGCACCCCCACGCTACGCCACTGTTACCAGGTGGTGGGCAGGTGGATGTCTGTCTGTAAGCAGCAGCAAAGTAAAGTATGGCAGAGCAGAGGAACTGAGTAGCAGACCCAACCTGCTCTACCTGTATATCTGTGAGCGAAAAAAGCCTACATTACAAACATGCTGTTAACCTCAAGGACTCCCTCATCCGAAGGGAGGAACACTGAACTCAACAGTGCTGCAATTGGACCTCCTCAACACTAGGGGAAGTGGAGAGCATGCAACAATCTATAGCTATGGTGTTAAGGGGCATTCTTGTTGCATTTTCATTTCTCACCTTGGAAACTACTGGCATCCCTCCACCCATCACCATTGTCATCACCACCATAGCCAGCTCTGCCCTGCAACACTTTTACTGGCACTTTCTGACGCAATGCCTTTCCTACTTTAGGATTTTACATTACTTTCTGTTTTTATTTGCAGATTATGCCATCAGGTTTCCTGCATTGGAGAGGTGAGCACATCTGGATTGCACAGAGTGAGCGTCACCTTGGGAAAACCAACCTTCGTGATTATCTCCCTTGCCAGGTAAGTATAGCTATAGCTTTGTTTGCTAGATTATTATTCTGATTATAATTTTTTAAAATTCCATTTTAATCCTATCTTTAGTTCAAGGACTCAAGGTGGCATACATACTTTTCCTCCTCCCTATTTTATCCTCACAGGGTTAGGCTGAGAGGCAGTGACTGGCAGTGAGCTTCATGGTTGAGTGAGGTCATAATCCGATACTCTAAGCACTGCACCACACTGGCTCTCGTTTGTAGTAAAAGTAGCAGCAGCTAGTACAGTGGTACCTCTGGTTACATACTTAATTCGTTCCGGAGGTCCGTTCTTAACCTGAAACTGTTCTTAACCTGAAGCACCACTTTAGCTAATGGGGCCTCCCGCTGCTGCTGCGCCACCGGAGCACGATTTCTGTTCTCATCCTGAAGCAAAGTTCTTAACCTGAAGCACTATTTCTCGGTTAGCAGAGTCTGTAACCTGAAGCGTATGTAACCCGAGGTACCACTGTACTGGGGGAGAATTCGGTTCGGTTTTACTTAATTCGCACTTCCCGAAGCAGTGCATGAACTGAATCACAGCCATCTTCAACATTTGCAGTTCTCCGAATTTTGCGATGCAGTCCTCCAACCAATCAAAATGCATGCAAAAATGCATATATTTGGGGGGAAATACACATACAAATGCATGTATTAGTGAAAATAACATCAAATGCATTCTATTATGCAAAACTGCATACCCATATGTATATATTAAAAGAAATGCATACTTAAATACTGGTGAGTTTTCATGAAAAAAGCTTAAAAAAATGTCTCCGAACTGAGGCAGAGTGCTGAGCATGATATTTAAGTGGGAACAGAAGAAGGAACTGGCATGTGAATTCATGTGCCTTCAGAAAGAAAGGCGAAGTCCATGTGATTTCTGGAACAAGAAAAGGCTGCAGTTCTTCATTTACAGTATTTAGGGCTTCATTTAGGGCTAGATCCTAGGATTATTTATTTATTTCATAATGTGTTGGTATTTTTAGAGCCACGAGTTAATTTTGAGCATTTCAGGGTGGTAGAGATATGTCCCCGCAGGACTGCTTCCTGTTTAGCACACGCACTGTTCCTGCAGTAGGGACAACCAAGGGAGGCCTGCAACAAAATGTTGCAGCATGGAATACTTCTGTTCAGGGTTCCTTGGAAGCAGAGCTTAGTAAAAGTAGCCTGTGCCTGTATCTCATATGGGCTAAATCAATTCTGGCTGCTAGCAACGCAAGGCCCAACTCAGCTTTGAGGTGGGCAGCTGGTGTCCCACAAGGAAAGCCTCAAAATTTGCCTCAAAAAATTATTTTGTAGAACCTCTAGTTCAGATTTGAAGCCAATTCCCCATATCTCAGCCCCGTAGAGCATTTGGGTGATTTTTTAGAAGCAAATATCTTAATAGCTGGGTTGATTAACTGTCTGCCCTTTGAATGGAAGAACCTATATAGTTGCCCAGTACAACTGCCAGATATTAGCTTAATTGCTTCCAGATGGGGCTTAATAATAATAATAATAATAATAATAATAATAATAATAATAATAAATCTGCATGCTCTTCATTCTTTTTCTAGTTATGAGAAATTTTGTCATTTCTACCACTATGTACAGATATCTTCTTAGATGTTTCCTTCCTGCTATACTTTGCATGCCTTGACTTGCTTTACAGCTAAGACAACACACCATTGTCTTGCTACTGATAAACTTCAGTGCTGGGTTTTGCATATGGTTTCATTATTTGGCTATGATGGCCTGAAAAGAGAAATAAGAGCTGTTTGCCCTTGGATAAAACTAAGGTCCTTTTCTATCTGTGTGTATGATTCAGACAAATAGAATCAACAGATTACTAAAAAGCTACAGACCAAACACAAGACAGTTGGAGAGGAGTTCCCACGTTCAGTTTCCAAATAAGCCATTTCTTTGTAAAATAATCTAGGGACAAGATCATACAGAAGGGCAACCGCTTGGCAAAAGCTACCCTAGACCACTCCATTCTCCAAAGAATGCGAAGCTGTTGCAATACTTTCTGCCACCCTGAATCATTCTCTTTGTCCTTTACTAGTCAAATTAAGGCTTTTCACACACTGTTATTTCCCCTTCAAGCCCTACATCAGCTGACATGAAAGAGAGAGAGAAGAAAGGGCAAGGAAAGAGGAAGATGAAACATTAGCCAACACTGCCGAACTTCTCTCTCTTTTCTCAACCTCTGTTTTACTGTCACAGAAGGAGAACGTACAAAAATATTCAGTGTGTGCTAACAGTTGAGCAAGCCTTGCGGTTTCCTTGCCAGGAGGGCTAGGCGTACATTTATTTACAAACCAGCTAAAGTTCTGGAGCTAACACTTGTAAAGGGCTCCCTACAAGTGTGTGATTTGGGCCTCCATCCTTCAAATTGGGATGTCCTAAGGCTATACTTCCTTGTAGCTTTCAGGGACAATTGGATGAAGCTTGGCTGAAGCACGTCTACTTTTGCCACCAGGTCTACTCACGAGACAATTCTTGGGGCACCTTGAGAGAAGGAAGAGGCAAGGAGTCCCAGACCAAAGAGCACAGTAACCATCAGCTCCTGGAGATGGCAGGAGAGAACTGTTGGGACAACCTTCTCCTCACCTTGCCTTGAACTTCTTGAGATGTTTCTGTTACTGACTACAACAAACTGTATGAATGGAAAAGAGCTTGGCAAATGATAGTTGCCATTTTCTCCCACATAATAGGGGTCAAATTAAATGTGATATGTTTCTACAGCTCTGTATTTTTTATTTGCTGAGGAGTAACTGAAGGGCCTAGATTAGGATTAGGAGTGTGGTATAGCTTGACCCTAGGAGATACCCAACAGAAGAAGTTAAATTTTTATTAGCATTCATTGGCTAAACTTTCAAAAGGCTACACACTTAGGGACTGGCTTCCCCCTACCCACTTCCAGTCTCAAGCCCTCCTCCCTATTTTGTGCTACAACCAGGGCTAACCCTACTGTTAGGAAGGGGTGGGGAATCCATTTTGGCTCAAGGGCCACATTCTTTTCTGGCAACCTTCCAAGAGCCACATGCCAGTGGTGGGTGGGGTCAGAGACCAAAGTGAGGGGAGCAACAAATGTAAATCAGAGTTCAAGGAGGGTGTGAAGCAGGGCTGGCGAGTAATGTGGCCTGGGGGCAGGGCCAGCCCACCCATGAGGCAAATGGAAGCAGCTACCTCAGGCAGCGAAATGCTAGGGGCACCCATCCCAAGGAGTGAAAAACGGCAGAATCTTTAGTTACTGTCCATATATAAAGGTGGTTTATATACATCCCAAGGGACGCGGGTGGCGCTGTGAGTTAACCACAGAGCCTAGGGCTTGCTGATCAGAAGGTCGGCGGTTCGAATCCCCACGACAGGGTGAGCTCCCATTGCTCGGTCCCTGCTCCTGCCAACCTAGCAGTTCGAAAGCACGTCAAAGTGCAAGTAGATAAATAGGTACCACTTCGGTGGGAAGGTAAACAGTGTTTCCGTGTGCTGCTCTGGTTCATCAGAAGCGACTTAGTCATGCTGGCCACATGACCCAGAAGATGTACGCTGGCTCTCTCGGCCTATAAAGCGAGATGAGCGCCGCAACCCCAGAGTCGGCCACGACTGGACCTAATGGTCAGGGGTCCCTTTACCTTATATACATCCCACCTTTTCTCTAACATGCTAACATTTTTTTTAACAAGGCACTCCCTGCCCCACCAAGGTAAAACTCAGAACTATGATTTGTCTGAAAGAGCTTTCAGAAAATAGGCCTTGTTGCTGCAGGATAGGGATAGATGGATAGCAGGTACTAATGTGATATGATCACTCTCTTCTTTATTGCCTTTAATTTAGCTGGAAATCAAGATGTAAAAGAAATTGAGGAGAATAATATACAGGGAAACTTATGTAGTATTAACCAGTGTACATGAACTCTCCTCAGTCACGAATTAACCAGGTGGCCTTAGGTAAGCGATGATGGCCTTCACCTCAGTTCCCCATCTGTAATCTCCAGAGGAAACAGAGCTGGCCTGCATTGCTGAACAGTTGTAACGATTCTTGAGATTATGCATGTGCATTATTTTGATCACTCAAGGAAAAAAGTGCTACACAGATATTAAGTATTATTACAATCCAGAGTCCTCCGCCTGACATGTTGTTAAGAAGCCCATTCATTCCAGAACAAGGCTATACCTTCTATTCCATCTTAAATTTGCATATGTAAAGCCTCTGTGCAGTTATTTGTGCAACACATTTGCCCATGGCCATGAATTCACACAGCTAATCCGCTTCCTGCTCTGAGCAAATGCAAAGTAGATTTAAACAAACTTCCTGAAGTATCACGTAAACCTCCAGTGGGGCACTTCTATATCACATAAGCATCGTGGCTGAGTGGGAATTTGAACCCTGGTTTCACAAATCCTAGTCTGGCACTCTTAACCACTATGCCATACCAGTTTACAATGCAGAAGGTTGCATGCAATGTTAGTCTTACTCAAGAGTACCCATTGAAATGAATGGACAGGACGGAAATTAGGTCCATTAGTTTCAACAGGTCTGCTCTGAGTACAATTGAGTTGGATACAACCTATTGAGTTGAATGTTTTAGGAGTCTATTTTACCCGATGATGCTATTGTAGTGCTACCTGCTTGATCTTCCTATTGGTTTAAGTGTTATCTTTCAACTTTAAACTTCAGTAAATATAAACAAAAAATGCCCCTTCCCATTAAAAAGGCATCTTTTCAAACGTGGTGACTCACAGGGATACATGGGTAATTTTGTCTCTGTGATTTCCTCTGCGATATGACCTCACGTTTACCTTTCAGGTTAAGGGACGAATCTGCATATGGTCAAGAATCCTTGGCAGTTTAAATATCCCAAACTATGCATGTGTATTTTGAGTGAAAATACTAATGTATTAATTTATTTAACAAAATGTATGTGCCCATTGATTGTAAGAAAAACTTTACGTGGTTTACAAAAATAATCTATTTTTTAATTTTATTTTTAGAGCAAGTACATATTTGAACACATATTTAAATATGCCTTCTAAAGTACCGCAAGCATTTAAATAGTATTTCAGAGAAAATATTCATTTAAATATGTATTTAAATATATGTATTTAAATAGATATTTAAATGCATATCTTTAGAGGAGACTTGCTTTAAATGTCATAGATTAATGAGGAAAGGGATCGGAATTGAATTAATGGAGTTTTAAAAAATGTGAAAGTAATTTTTCTTTTGAAGCAAAGTTTGTCAAAAATGTTTTCCAATTCTCTTTCCCTGCCCTGACTGAAATAAATAAATAAATAAATAAATAAATAAATAAATAAATGCAAAAAGAGCTCGGAGATCCCATCAGCAGAGTACAAAAGACATCAGCGCACACTCTCCTTTCACCTATAGAAAGCCTCACGTTTCAAAGTGCAATTTCGTCCTGAAAATTGCATGCATACGATTGCAAAATGCACAAGCACTTTTTGCATATTTGTCAGGAACCCAAGACTACCTCTCTGCTGAAACGCTTTCCCTCCTGCTTTGATCTTCTTGTGAAGCAAGGCTTAAAAACTTGCAGAGGAAGATGTCTAAACTGCACACACTGCAGAATATCAAAGCCCCCTTTACCTCTTAATTGCTCCCTGATGTGCAGATGATAGGCATGAGGGGGCTCTGAGAACCTGATGAAACTCAACTGCAGGCTGCATCCAACCTGGAAGCAAGGGCTTCACCACACCTGAGATCGCCCTGGCTGTTCTTATCTGATGCTATTTCACTGTAAAAGCAGGATTGCTGCTGAAGTTCAAGGGCCAGTAGAGATCAAATACAAGAATTTTGGCAAGAAAGTCCTTATCAATAAATTTTTTAAAAAGTATTTCCCTACTTATCAAAGCTGGCTATTCTTGTGGATGGGTGAAGAACATAAATTGCAGTTTGATTCCATAAAAGAGATGTTCATGCATCTCCTACCTAATGTCCACAGGTGTACACACACCATAAGTTTAAAGCACATTTCTAGCACACTGGGAAGAAACATGGGAACTGTAGTTCACCACTTGCAGAACTATAATTCTCAGCATCCTTTACAGTGCCCAGGGTTTGGAGGAAGGGGTTGGGAATGTGTTTTGAATGTATGGTGCGTAAGCAGGCCACTTTGGGCATGAGCAAGATGGCTGCCCATGTTGCAATCCTTCCTACAATATGCTGGTTCAGTGGTTGGCCGTTGGCGGTTCTCTATAACGCTCTGCTAAGCACAGACTTAGAGGGATGTGGGTGGCGCTGTGGGTTAAACCACAGAGCCTAGGACTTGCCAATCAGAAGGTCGGCGGTTCGAATCCCCGTGACGGGGTGAGCTCCTGTTGTTCGGTCCCAGCTCCTTGCCAAACTAGCAGTTTGAAAGCACGTCAAGTGCAAGTAGATAAATAGGTACCACTCCGACGGGAAGGTAAACGGCATTTCCATGCACTGCTCTGGTTCGCCAGAAGCAGCTTAGTCATGCTGGCCACATGACCCGGAAGCTGTACACCGGCTCCCTTGGCCAATAAAGCGAGATGAACGCCGCAACCCCAGAGTTGGTCACGACTGGACCTAATGGTCAGGGTTCCCTTTACCTTGACCTTTAAGCACATACTATGGTGGATACTGATAAGAGTCTCTCTCACACACTCAAGGACACACACACACACACACACACACACACACACACAGGGAATCACTGCATGAAGTCACTGAATGAAGTTACATCACTCTTTCTCAACTCCCAGAGTTAGGTGGAAGAGGTACAGAGCTGATTAGGATCTTCAGGGGAAGGTCTGAAGACCGCAGGTGCACAGACAATTTCTCGATCCAGTCAAAGCCTCAGCCCCAGAAAAGAACAATGCGTACATAAAACAGTACCGTACTGGAGACGGCTTTTATCTTATATTTACATTTGGTCTCATCGTACAAAACGACGGGCTGATTAATCATTTTATCTGCAAACCCCTTACGTCTGCTCTGTCAAGGGAAATCACATAAAAACTATACAGAGAAGTAATGCAAATGTTAGTCACGCCACTTTGCCACCAATTTTAAGGTATTTCTCTAATTGATATTCTTCAGTAACATATCACATTTCTAAGAATTATACTTAGATCTCATCTTTCCTCCAAGGATATCAAAGGGTTGTAAAGTGGTACCTGGGGTTACAGACGCTTCAGGTTACAGACACTTCAGGTTACAGACTCCCCTAACCCAGAAATAGTACCTCAGTTAAGAATTTTGCTTCAGGATGAGAACAGAAATTGCGTGGTGGCGCCGCGGCAGCAGCTGGAGGCTCCATTAGCTCAAGTGGTGCTTCAGGTTAAGAACAGTTTCAGGTTAAGAACGGACCTCCAGAACAAATTAAGTTCTTAACCCGAGGTACCACTGTAAGTTGTTTCTCCTCCACCCCCTAGAATTCAGGGGTGCCCAAACTTTTTCCAAAGAGGGCAAGATTTGAAGAAGTGAACATGTGTGAGGGCTGACCAAAGTTGTTGTGATTTTACCCTAGGGCATATACTGCAACGGGGGGCGGATTAAATTGATGGGGGGCGGGCGGAACCAGACTTTGGACATCCCTGCTGTAGATCATTTACCTCAGCACCAACCCTGGGAGGTGGGTTAGGCTGGAAGAGAGATCCTAGTCCACAATCACCCATACCCTCCAACATTCCTCAGGGGGAAATAGGGACATTTCTCACTCCCCTGCAACTGACCCTCCTCGACCTCCCAGTTTTGTCATCCCAACCCCTGCAGAGAGTTTCCTTCACCACTACACCAGCATACACACCTT
Source organism: Podarcis vaucheri (assembly GCF_965113315.1). NCBI lineage: Eukaryota > Metazoa > Chordata > Lepidosauria > Squamata > Lacertidae > Podarcis > Podarcis vaucheri. The sequence goes on from NC_138749.1 coordinate 19,360,154, forward strand.
TCACCAGCCTGAGAAAATCTCTTAATCCCAATTTTATTTTATTTTATTATTTGGTAGATTTACAAAAAGAAGAAAAAAAAGCACACTAATACAGTGGTACCTCGGGTTACATACGCTTCAGGTTAAATATGCTTCAGGTTACAGACTCCGCTAACCCAGAAATTTTACCTCGGGATAAGAACTTTGCTTCAGGATGAGAACAGAAATCATGCTCCGGCGGCAGCAGCAGGAAGCCCCATTAGCTAAAGTGGTGCTTCAGGTTAAGAACAGTTTCAGGTTAAGTACGGACCTCCGGAACGAATTAAGTACTTAACCTGAGGTACCACTGTAAGTTCATTTTAGAAAGGGGCAAGATTAGATGCAGATGCACAAAGCATTTATTTTTTTTAAAAAAAATCTAGACTCCTTGTACTTTGCTCTGCTCCCTCTTTCTTTCCATCCAGGCCCTGTCCTCTACCTGCACCTTGGGGCCAGTGCATCATATGAGGCCTCGGCAACCATAGCCACTTCTCCTCCTTGCCTGCTCTCCAGCAGCTGCTACGAGATGCCCAAAGGAGGAGGCTGACAGCGGCAGCCATGGGGAGGCCAAGGAGAGGCAACAGGGTGCTCCAACACAGCTGCCACTGCTCAGGACATCTTCCACCCTGAGCTCAGCAGTTGCAGCACTGGTGGGGGAAATAGGGACATTCCAGGATCAAATCAGAAGCTGGGAAGGCTCTTGTAATTCCGAGACGGGCCTTGGAAAATAGGGACACTTGGATGGTATGGATTGCCCCATGAGCTTCATGGTTAGGTAGGAATTTGAAGCTGGAACTCCATACTCTTAGCCCAGCACTAACCCATGGGTAGCCTACGTCTTGCAGATGTTGTAGACTTTATCTCCCATCATCCCTGACGATTGGCCATCCTGACTGGGGCTGATGGGAGTTCCAGTCCAGGACATTTACGGGGCACATTTACCGCCCCTCCTCCAACCACAACACAACTCAGTTTTATCTATAACTTGTGATCTATGGAGCCGAGTGCAGCCCACCAGCTACGTATGCATGGTGGACCACCAGACTCTTGAGAAAAGCATTTGTGCAGCCTGTCTCAAATTGCAGAAAGGAAAGAAAAGACATTGTCATAGGAACATAGGAAACTGCCATGCAGCAACTCTGACCATTGGTCCACCTAGGTCAGTATTTTCTACCCTGAACGGCCACAGCTCTCCAGGGTTTCAGACAGCAGTCTCTGCCCACCATGCCTATAGATGCTGGCCACTGTACCTGGGACCTCTTGAATGAAAAACATGCACTCTGCCACTGGGCCATGGACCTTCTGCAGGTGAGGCACCAGGGTGTGGCTGACGGACAACATTTGGCTCAGTAGATCACAAGCTGCGTGCAGCCTGATCGGCTGGTCTTGCTGAAAGAGTTTCTTAGAATGCTACACCGCTCTCCTTTCAAAGATATGAAACGAAAACGCATGCATCAGCCACTCATGACCACTGCTGCAAAACAGTCTTAAAGCTGTCTTATCACTTTAGTTTTTAATAACTATTTCAGTGAAACCGATGAAAATTAGAAAAGTCTGCACTTACCATGACAACAAAGTTCTTTGTGGGATCACAAGCCTGCTGAAAAACGTAGTGTTAGAAGAGGAAATTTTTTCTTTGTCCTTTTGCCTGGAACGGTTAACACTTTGAAAATAGGAAGTGGGCTTGTTTTTTTCTTTTCTAATCCAGCCTTCGTAGGAAAAACCAAACAAGTGCAATCCTTAGTTTGCATATTTTGATCCAGCAACTAGCACGGCTTGTAGCAGTAACCTGAAAATGCCCTGTAGTGCTGGAGGCGCAAAGGAACTGGGAAATAAATAAACAAACAAATACAGTGGTACCTTGGGTTACATATGCTTCAGGTTACATACGCTTCAGGTTACAGACACCGCTAATCCAGAAATATTACCTTGGGTTAAGAACTTTGCTTCAAGATGAGAACAGAAATTGTGCTCCAGCGGTGCAGCGGCAGCTGGAGGCTCCATTAGCTCAAGTGGTGCTTCAGGTTAAGAACAGTTTCAGGTTAAGAACGGACCTCCAGAACGAATTAAGTTCTTAACCCGAGGTACCACTGTAATAGTAATTATTTGATTTTATTTGTACCCTGCCCATCTGACTGGGTTGCCCCAGCCACGATGGGCAGGAGAATACACGAATAACTAGAAAATCTCGAGCACTATATTAATGCACACATTTCCTGTTTTTTTTGGTTTTTTGTCTTGCTTTTCTAGGAGCTGCAACAGGATAGTTGATTTACCACACCATATTTTTCCGTGTATAACACGCCCCCGCGTATAAGACGACCCCTATTTTGGGGGACTCTAAATTTAGAAAACGGGGGGTAGGGGGGCCAGAGTTCTTGAGCTTTTTTTGGGGGGATTACTGAAAATCATCTGCCCGCTCGCCACCAGCAGCTGTCAGTCAACAGCCGAACAGAGCAACTAATGAGGCAGAATGATGTGTGGACAGTCTGGCATTTGTGATTGCTCTCAGTTTCTCATTTTCCCAGGCTTACTGTAAGCTTGGTTCTCCACATTTTCACATCAATTTGCATTTTTTTTAAATAAATAAAAATCTTACGAAAATTCATTCACATTTTAATGTACATTTCTCCTAATATACACATTTGTCTTTGCCTAATACAGTGGTACCTTGTGTTATGTACCACCCCCTTTACAAATGATCCAGGTTACTAACCCAGAAGTAGATGCCCCTTGTTGCGAACTTTGCCCTGGGATGCGAGCGGAAGTCGCGCTCTAGCAGCAGCAGGAGGCGCCATTAGTGAAAGTGCGCCTCATGTTATGAGTGGTTTCCGGTTACGAACGGACCTCCGGAACGGATTAAGTACGTAACACGAGGTACCACTGTATATACTTTTCTGCAAAGCAATTTCCTATAACACAATGCACCTTTTATGTTATTTTCACTAATCTATGCACACCAGTATATACATTTTTGTACACATTATTTGCACTGCAAAATTTGAAGAAGTGAAAATTTCGCATATTGTTTTGAAAAGTGGGAATCAGGTTGGTTTGCACTTAAATGTGAACTGACTCATTCCCCACCCCCACTCCCCATCCCTTGTATATGGTCCAGTATAAATTTACAATTAAGGTATGTCTCAGTCAGTTTTATTGCACATAGCCAAAGGCTGCCTCAATGTACACAAAATTATTTGACAATTAAAAGAAAATATACTGAATTGATAAAAAAAGACTTAAAACATTTATATTATTAAAACATTACGTACTCTAAACAAAGCTATAAAAGTACCCCAATGTACCAATAAAAACATTTATCGCAAGAAGCAAGTTATCGCTTCTCGGCCTTTTGGCTAAGATCAAGTGTAGTATCTGTTCTTATCAGTTTAATTAGGGTTTGATTATTTGTTGAGACATGCTACAGAGAACATCCACACACACAAAAACACCTTTCCAACACCTTTGGAGGATCCCAAAGACGCTTCTCTGCAAGAGCCCACAGGAATAAAAGAGGAGCAAGAGAACTCCCTTTAGGCCAGATATCACAAGATAGTGATATTTCTTTTGAAGGTTTTTCTTTGCTGGAAAAGCAGTCCTAAAATGCTTTCCCCCCGCAAAGTTGTTTCCAGCTTCAGTAGCATTTTGCTGTGTGGCACTGAAGGAAGGGGCAGGTATTGTTTGAAAAACACACATCCAACCAACATCCCCTCTCCCTGCAAAGCTTACCGTGATTTGGATTTCACTTCATATTTAGTCAAGATCTCTGGACTTCAAAATGGAAATGCATCATATTTTGCATTCATTTCGGGGACTTCTAAGTGAGGTAAATCACGGCCTAACAGCTTGATTTGTATGCGTGCGGGTAAATACTGCAGATTTATCAGACAGCTACAGAAACGGGTCTATGTAGTGAGCCAGAGTCTGAATTCTGAGAGGAAAGCAGCAGCTGCTATTTTAGTTTAATATCAAAGGGGAAAGTTTTAGAAAGAAACATAACCACCTGAGTTTGCAAGCAATTCCAAGAAGAACTGGTTGCTGAGTGACTGAGAAGATTTTGGTATGCTGGTTCGTTTTAAGATGAACAGATAAAGGTAAAAAAATAATAATGCCCTAGATTCTCAAAGATCATCTATTTGAGGCGTCTTCTGTTGTGGGAGTGGGGAACTTTGGGCCCTTCCGTTGTTGCTGAACTACAACCCACATCAGCCCTGGCAAGTCTGCCCGATTGCCAGGGATGATGGGAGTTGTAGTCCAGCAACGTCTGGAGGGCCAGGGGTCTTGTTTGTTTGTTTTGCTGAACAGTCTGTCCCCTTTCTGGGACTGGCCGCAGATGAGGTTAAGGCAAAATGGAAAGAGGATTGTAACTCAGCCGGTCCCATGCAAAAGGAAGGTCATATCTGCCTGCTGTCCATAGCTGTCAACTTACAGATTTGAAAATAAGGGACCAGGAGCCTCGGAAAGAAGGGATCAGCAGCCAAAATAAGGGATCAACAATTACTTTGATAAAATACATATTTTGTTGCGTGCAAATGGCTTTAGATACCTATTAGGTCCTATAAATTACCATATAGCATATATACAACACAAAAAAGCAACAATTTGTTGTTGACAAAGGACAGCTGGACATATAAAGAGCCACATTACCTTCAGTAGTTTATTTAAGGGACATCATCAATAAGGGACAGCAGCGGGACATGGCCCTGGGATTGTATCTTCCCTCTAGAAGAGCTGAAGGGAGAGCGTTAAAGCGGGCCCTGGAAAATGCGCATCGGTGTTTAGCATTGTCTAGAAATTTGAGATAGTTTGCTAGATGGGGCCTTTGGGAATTGTATAGACGTTTATAAGTTATCGGAAGTTGGTTAAAGTCATTTTGGGTTTCAATGTCCCTGAGTCTTTCTTTGATTATGTTCTTGGCCCTTCCCCCTTCTAAACTTAATAAATACTGGCCCTGGGATAAGGGACTGTCCCGCCAAATAAGGGACGCTTGACAGCTGTGCTGCTGTCCTGTCTTAATCTTCCATTTTGGTCAGGAAGATGGATAACTGACAAAGCAGGGAGGAACACACTTGCTGTGAACTGAACACCCCCCGGAGCTCCTGCAAAGGTAATCTTGGGAATAGGTGCTTTCTCCAACTGTTTGACACACACCTTGTAACAAAAGGGGCTTTCACTCCCATCTCTTCCCTGCAAGGTAAAGAGGCTGGGAGCCCCACACTTCCTCAATTAACAGACTTCATTAACAGACTTCCACACCTCCCATTTAATTCCCTTGCTCCCCAGCTGCTAGATGGCTAAGAGCATGGGTAGGCAAACTAAGGTCTGGGGGCCGGATCTAGCCCAATTGCCTTCTAAATCCAGACCATGTTTTTACATGAGTAGAATGTGTGCTTTTATTTAAAATGCACCTCTGGGTTATTTGTGGGGCATAGGAATTGGTTCATATTCCCCCCCCAAAAAAAATATAGTCCGGCCCCCCACAAGTTTGAGGGACAAGAGACCGGCCCCCTGCTGAAAAAGTTTGCTGACCCTTGGCTAAGAGCTTCAGACATTAAACTGAGGGTCGGGGCATACTATTACCAAGCCCTCTGGTCTTGCTAGCAAAGGGACCAAAATCTGAATTTCCCGCTTACTTCCCCTTTAAGCTTGGGGCATGCAGAAGTGGTTATCCTTCCTTAGCAAAATACAGAGCCACCTTCAGAGTTTCTACTTCAAGACTTCTGCTGGAGGGATTCAAGACAGAGGAAGTAAAAGAAACAAGAGGTTGCATTAAGATAAAAATAAAGTCTTTAGTCCATAGTATCCAATTAGTCCATAGTATCCTGATGGAGGAATGGGTGGATCTGTTAATTTTGGTTTCTCCCAGCTTCCCACCCTAACCTTAAGTTAGTTCTCTCTCTCTCTCTCTCTCTCTCTCTCTCTCTCTCTCTCTCTCTGTGCGTTTTAAGGGATCATGAAAGTTTATAAGCATTTTGCTGAACCAGAGCTTCTTGTTGAAGGCAGCTCCCCTTTCTCCTCCCTCTTCCTCCCCAGACCACAAATGCATCTCAGATACCTTCTCTGGCGTGTGTTGTTCTTTCTACAAGCTTCTGCTTTCCCAATTTAGCTGTTCTAACATCTCCCCAGCCCCATTTTTCCAGTGGGTTCTTACTAAGCTATGGGTTAGAAGATCTAGGAAGAGGGGATCCAAATCAGTTTTATTTCCAGGGCTTGACACACTTTCATAAGTCCCATTTATTCATTAATCTACACTTTAAAAAATGCGCACAAATCTTTGCTCTCAAAAATATGCAGTTCTTAGATGCATTTCTAGATGCACACAGACTTTAAATGTATTCTGGTGTTTCTTTTGAGCCGAAGACTGGTGTCAAAACATTCAGAAAGTGTGACAGCTTAAGTCCAGACGCACATGTTAGTCTGGGAGGTTTGGATCAGATCATTTCTTATCAGAATTCACAAGATCACATTCCTCAAATGTTCCCCTCTCTCTTTGACACCTGCCGTGAGTGCACTATGGAGCAAAAATCTCACAATGCATTGCACAAAGTTTAACACTATGCACATTGCTGTGATGTATTTATTTATTTTCTGAAGGTTCTATGGGGGAATAGCTGGGGTCGCATCTTTCCACTGAGGAATGTGTGGTGACTCTGAAAGCTGGGAAAAGCTTATCTTATGGACAGGGTCTATGTTCCTTAAGCAATTGCTAGTCCTAGGGCAGGAAAAGATCTGCAACATATATATAATTAACACAGCTTTGCAGATAACACGTTTTTCAAGGGCAGGTGGGATTGCCAAAGTCTTTTTTTTCTGGGTGCATGTTCCCCCCTTTCCACACTCTCTTTTTTTTGGCCAAGTGTGTAAATCTGAATGTGCAGAAGTTAAATGTGTTACTAGTTACCTGTAATCGAATCAAATTAAATAAAGAGAGTTAATTTTTTTAGTGCCAGCCCCCTGTTTTTGGAGCACTGTACCCACAGAATGGCACCTGATTTGACAAAATTCTTTGCCAAGCAAATACATTTTCATTTTTCCTGGCATTTGGACATGAATGCGATTTTGAAGCAACTTTGATTGTATCTGGTGGCTCGTGTTGCAAATGGAAAAGATGTTTTTAAAAACCAGTAATAGATTACTTCCGATAAACCCCATTAATGTTTGTTAACAGTTCTTAAGAAAGTATACATGCAAACAAGTGTTATTTCTGAATTCTTCAAATAAATATTACAAAGAACAAACAGCTAAACATGGGAGGATAATAAAATCTCTGATATCCAGTTTGATGTCCAAAACCTGCTCCTGAATACCTTAAGCTTAGGTTGTAGATAACGCCGTATTTGGCGGAAACCGAACTGCAGCAGAAAGGAAGCAGCACTCATTGTGATGAATACATATCACAATGAAAATCACTGCCATCTTACATCCCTTCTCACTATAAGGCAGCTGCCTATGTTTGCATTTGTGCACCATCTGTAAAAATTTGCAAATCAAGCAGATTTTTAAAAAATCCTTAAGTGTTCTGTAGTGTTCTCTTTTCCAATGGAAGCCATATTTGCCTAGCACCACCTCTGGAACTCTGGAGAGTTGGAAGCAGGCAACAAAACAAACAAAACCCTGTCAATGTTGTATTTTTCTTATAGGCAGCCAACTTTTAATTTAAATTCTAAGTCATTCAACACACTGACTCGTCCTAAGAGACCCACACCCTCACAAGTGTATTTGAAAAACAAAGTGCTACTTTGTTAAGAGAAAGAAGATGCCAGATTTTTAATCCCAGCTGGACAGTAATTCTGGTCACTGAGGTTTTTTTAAGGAAACAAAAGCCAAATAAAATAAGAAAGACATTCAACAAGCATGTCAGTGAGTGTGACTCATGTCCACCGTTTGATGTAGATGATGTTACAGTTCTCTTACAGAATGGGTTGCTTCCCCACCCTACTCCCCCCTCCCCAGTTTGCCCAATGTCAGCATTGTTCAGCTCAGCTGAACAATCCACAAACCCATTACTGTTAAATAACTTTGCAAATTTCAGTGGGATTTTTCAGGGACTTCATTGGTGGGAATGGTGTTTTAATGAGCTGCCGTCCGTATGGCACCAGGAAGTGGGCAGAAAACATCTTCCATGCTGGCAAAATGCCTTCCTAAACTTAGTGATGGGGAAAAGCACAGAAGTTGGATAAAAACGAAGCAATTGAAAGTTGGCTTTTGCTATGTTAAAGCAGGGATAGTTAAGCTGTTGCCCTTCAAGAGGTTGCTGGACTCCAACTCCCATCACCTGCAGTCACCATGGCCAATGGTCAAGGGTGATGGGAGTTGTAGTCCGTCAACATCGGAAGAGCCATAGGTTCTCCATTCCTCCCTGACCTAAAACTTCTCTCCCAAACATCCTCCATTGCAATTTCTCATGCAGGCTGAGAGGTTCTTTCCCTGTTCATAGATTCTTATTTCCTCTTCCTCCCAACAACGAACTATTTCAAAGGCCCAACTAGATAGCATCTTATATACCAATAGCAAATTTGTTCTTTGAGTGCCTGTCCTTATATGGCAAAAAAGGCACTGCTCACAAGAGAGGGAGGCAACAGGAGGGTTGAAAGAACCCCAAAGTTTGCAGAAGTTTGAGGAAGAAAACACTTCTCTTGCAGGGACACTTGCTTGGGACGTGACGTAGGACTTCTCTACTGCAGCACTCAGGTTATAGGACTTCTTCTCTAAAGAGCAGGAGTGGGGAAAAGGACCGGGAAAGCAATGTAGCCCCTCCAGAACGCTCAGTCCGGCCCATGGAACTCTCCTGCTTTGTACCCCAACGTTTTTGCCTTGCTGGAATGTATCCTTGCACTCTGGTAATGTCTCTTGCTTGGGCTGATAGAGGATAGAAAGGGCTGTGTGAGAGAGCACTAAAAAGGTAAAACTGGCATTTATTGCTGCACTCATTTTTGCTTCTGACCACTCTCAGCACTAGTATGTGGCCCTCAAAAGGTGTCCAGGAAAGGAATGTGGCTCTCAATCTGGAAAAGCTTCCCTACCCCTACTAAAGAGGTTTGTCAGGCTTCCCTCCTTTTAAATGAGCTGCTCAGACTTCCACCTAGTATTTAGTCAGCAAAAAAGAATAATAATAATAACAATTAAATCCATTGTCGCTCCTTGGTAATTATGCTTCGCTGTTTTATTTTGTTCTCAGTTTTATTGTATTTTCATTGGTTTCTGTTTCATTACTTTTGTGCTTGGATGTGAGCTGTTTGAGGGGTCCTTTGGGGCCCAAAAAAGCAGAATATAAATGATTTTACAAATCTATCAAGCCCTGCACTGAGCAACTTGGAGAAAGGGTGGCACACAAATTTAATACAAAAGTGTCAGCAATAAATAATACAAATGTATTGTGCTGAGCCAGTCATCAGCTGAAATTTATTTTCAACTCTTTAAAAAAAAAAAGGAAGGAAAGGAAAACAAATTAACACCAGGTTCCAAGATTTCCTGGCATATCTTTCAAAACTCTTTGGCAGCTTGAACTTTGCTGTGGAGATCCAAGGGTCATTCCAGTTGTGTCGTGTTCCTATCAAACACCTGTGAAAAGACACACAGTCAGCTAGATCAACTAACCGGAGAATCTTCAGTGCAGGAGCGGCCAATATAATGCGCAGAGATCCCCTACGTTTGCAATGCCAAAGCAGGCTGGCGGCTTCCAGATAACTTGAGATTGACACCATAGTCAAAATTCTGCACGTGTAAGTTGCTGCAAAGGTCACATCCACTCCACACATTCAAAACACATTAAATGCATGTTTAAAACACATGGCTTCCCCCAAAGAACCCTGGGAACTGTAGCTTGGTATGGGTGCTGGGAATTATGGCTCCACAAAGGGAAATCTACAGTTTCCAAAATTCTTTTGGGGAAACCATGTGTGTTGAATGTGCTTTAAATGTACAGTTTAGATGCAACCTATGTAGTCAGTGGGCATAACTTGTAAGTGCTCTTTGCATGCAGAGTGGATAACTCCACCAGGGGATGCTGCTGGCTGCCATCCCTCTCTCCAGCACATGGTATTTTATTTTTAAAAGCCTACATTGTATGATATCAGGTAAGGGGCAAGTGGCTTGGCTGAAATGGCTTTGAGAGCCAAATGGGAAGGCCTGGGAGGTTTCGCTAGAGGCAGGTTTAGGGCAGTTCTATCAGTTTCTCTGCAGGGCTTAAACCACAGAGCCTAAGACTTGCCAATCAGAAGGTTGGTGGTTCGAATCCCTGCGACAGGGTGAGCTCCCATTGCTCGGTCCCTGCTCCTGCCAACCTAGCAGTTCGAAAGCATGTCAAAGTGCAAGTAGATAAATAAGTACCGCTCCGGCGGGAAGGTAAACAGCGTTTCTGTGCGCTGCTCTGGTTCACCAGAAGCGGCTTAGTCATGCTGGCCACATGACCTGGAAGCTGTACGCCGGCTCCCTCGGCCAGTAAAGTGAGATGAGCGCCGCAACCCCAGAGTCGGTCACGACTGGACCTAATGGTCGGGGTCCCTTTACCTTTTACCAGTTTCTCCACACTGGGCGCAGAGCTTGGCCTTGCATGGAACTCTGCTGAAATGTGAAAGACCCAAGTCTGCCCCTGGCTTCATGAGGGAGGCCTATGGGCTCAGGGCACCCCACTCATGACCTAGAAGGTAATTTGTGGTTGCCCTGTAATAACCACAATAAAAAGTCAACATTGTGCTAACACAGATGTTCTGTCAACACAAGCATTTCTGCTTGTCCAGTGGAACAATCTTACCTCTCCTCTTGCGTACTGATCTGGGGGATTTTCCTGCCCCACCCAAGTTGGACTTCTATTTATTACACCCACTGAGTAACTACAAACCTGCTTTGCATCTTCTACACCATTATTTAATGTCAGCAGCACAGTAGCCCGATTCTGAGTCAGCTCCTGCACAGTCCTTGCCCCCACGAGCCTCTGGATTATTACACTGCCTTCTCCGAGTGCGTTCTCCTTGCACACAAGCCGACCAGGTAGACCAGCAGCTCCAGCCGCCATCGGTGCCAGTTGCGACTGAATTAAAGATTGGAGTGGAAAATATTTTGAGTCTTAACATGAAAACAAAAAACAAACAAACATACACTGCAATTACTTCGATATTGAAGTAACTGCAGGAGCGTCTCCACCCCATCGTTCTACCTGGACACTAAGGTCCAGCACCGAGGGCCTTCTGGCGGTTCCCTCACTGCGAGAAGCCAAGTTACAGGGAACCAGGCAGAGGGCCTTCTCAGTAGTGGCACCCGCCCTGTGGAACGCCCTCCCACCAGATGTCAAAGACAACAACAACTACCAGGCTTTTAGAAGACATCTGAAGGCAGCCCTGTTTCAGGAAGCTTTTAATGTTTGATGTATTATAGTATTTTGATATTCTTTTGGAAGCCGCCCAGAGTGGCTGGGGAAGCCCAGCCAGATGGGCGGGGTATAAATAATAAATTATTATTATTATTATTATTATTATTATTATTATTATTATTATTAAACTGCCTTCGTGTCTGTAAGCCCAAATGGTCATCCAGGGTGCAATTTGGGATAGGGGTGTTTCTTAGGTGGATAAGGGATCTCTGCTTCCACAGAACAGCTACAAAGTTTGTCGTTTTAAGTGAAGATCTGGGCAGGAGAGGAATGCTTAACCCTTCCCACCACTTGTTCCTTTCCCTCACAACTCCTCCCCCAGGGCGCTTTTCTACCTGACACAATAGCCTATGCCTCTGGAACCCCAACTTCTCTGCTATAATAATAATAATATTTTATTCATACCCTGCCCTTCCCGGTTCAAAAACCGGGGTCAGGGCAGCTAACAACAAATTAAAAACACTTAATTGTAAAAGCAGAATAAAATACAATTTAAAACCATGAATAACTATAAAATTCAAAAATCAATTTAGGGGAAATAAATAAATACGCATTAGATAATCCCCAGGGCTAGCTGGCTGAATTGGTCCTACTTGGGCCAGCGAGGAGGTCAGGGGAGAATTAGCTGTGGGGTCTCAGAGCGGCTAATTTTCATAAAAGCGGAGGGGGAGGGAAGAGAAGGAAATAAAAGATCAGGCCCGATGGAAGAAGGTTAAATCCTGAAGGGCCCTAGTCTCATGGGACAGAGGATGGGACAGGTCGGAAGATAGTCTGACTTCCTTAGGGCCCGGGACCTCTAAACTATGGTTATTCATGGACCTTAAGGTCCTTTGTGGGGCATACCAGGAGAGGTGGTCCCGTAAATACGAGGGCCCTAAGCCTTGTGTACTAACCCTGCTGCTTTCCACCAGTTTGGTAGAGTTTCTTGGTTCCAGGTTTAGAGATGTGAAGGCCCAAAGAATATCTTGGTGAAAACTATATTCTTCATAACACCTGCTTTTCTATGCAAAGGGTTTTTTTTGCAGGTGTAGTAAACTATGCAATTCCACTACCCCGCATCTTCAGTGGCATCGGCCAGGAACAATTCCATCACTGTTTGTATGAGCAGAGCCCTAGTGCAGGGTTAGGTGGGATAATGGCTTTATCTTCGCAGCTCACTTGTCCTGAATAGAATATGGAAATGAACCCTCAATTCTTGATCTATTGCTGACCTGGTGAAAAAAACGCTGAGGGTATCTGGCAGGCTTCTCCCTTGAAGTAAGGGGTGCATCCGCATTCACACCTTCCGTTCAACAGCATGACAGTGCCACCATTTTGACAGGGCTGGCATTTGCAAACACTATATTCAGCAATGTAGTCCTCCACAGCTCGGTCGAGATTCTGCCTCTTTACGGTGGAGTTGGGTATCGTCACCGGTATGAGAGTAGAAATTGGGTACGGCTGCAAAGAAATGCAAATACCTTAATCCAACTTGTTACAGCAGCGGTATTCTTTGGGCAAGCATGATCAAAGCTTCTCTGACATTTGTGATAGCCGCCTCTTAGCTACTCTGAGTTCTCTACCATGTGAGGAAAGGGTGTTCTCAGGTAAAACAGAGTCTCGGACAGCAAAGTCCAATTCCTTCACAATATCCTAGCACGGAAAGCACCTAAAATTCCTCAGCTCTTATTTGCAGGTAAAAAATGTGCTTACCTTGGAAACATAACACGTGCCTATTCACTCGCCATGGTTCAGCAATAAATAAAGGTCATACATTTTAATGTATTTTTAATCTTTGTTGGAAGCCGCCCAGAGTGGCTGGGGAAACCCAGCCAGATGGGTGGGGTACAAATAAATTATTATTATTATTATTATTATTATTATTATTATTATTATTATTATTATTTCCACCTTCTACCTGCCTTGCCCCGCCCTCTGGCCCTGGGTCTCCTCATAAGTGGTTTGCTGTTGCTTTATTGATTGGAGTTTAGAAATTACTTATTGTAACTGTTGAGTGGATTTCTGTTTAATTTTGAAATGCTGATATTTAATATTATTCTATATTGTTTTAATGAATGCTGAATGTTATTTTATTTGCATATTGTATATTGTATTATGCATATTGTCTTATTTATATGATGTTAGCTGCTCTGAGCCTGGCTTTGACTGGGGAGACAATTTTTTTATTTATTTATTATCATTATCATTATTATCATTATTATCATTATCATTATTATTTTAAGGGGGCAGCATTTACAGCAGGGGTGACTGATATTTTGGCCTAAGGACCTTAGTCGCTCTCGGCCAACCGTCTGAAGATGTGCATGCCAGTGGTGCTTGTGGTTGAAAGCAGATGTTGCCACACACACACACTCTTACATGTGCACCCAGCACATTGCACACAAATCAAGGCACTTGGTCACCCACTGCAGCAGATCCAAGCTGAGGAGGAATGGCATTTATTATCCCTCCCTGCTCATAAAATAATAGATCTGAGGAGAAGGGAAGGGCAATGTGCATCCTCACCAGGGATGAGCCATGCCTGCTCTCCCACATACCAACATGCGCATCAGTTTAGGAAGAAAACCCTCTTACTTCGTATTGTATCACTGTGGGAGCATCAGGGAGCGTCGCTGCCCACTGGACGTAGTCTTCCACATCAACGACGCTGTGACCTCGCGACAGCTTTTCCTTCAGCCTAACCAGAACTTCAGTCTTCCCTCCATGAACGAGAGATATCACATTGTGGATAATTCCGCTGTTACTGGGGTTGTCCTCTGCAGAGGAAAGAAACAGGGCAAGGATGGACCAAGGGCCCTCGGGATGTTGTCTCACCATCATTCTGACTTTCTTATGCAGACAAACACCTGGAAAGGCCCAGAACAACAAACAAATCCCCCCCTTTTTGCCAAATTCATGACAACATATGTACTGTGGGACACTCAAAATCTGTGCTACTGTGCAATCTCCTTTTTAAAATGTCTTTAAAAAAAAGTATTTGATTAAAATTCCACAAATTTCACATTAAATTTTTTTATTAGGCTTTATTGACTTCCCATCCCATTTTCCATGGTGTTTTTTTTTATATTCCACCCCTTTGCTTCGCCCTTTCTCCCCTCTTTTATATCATAACCATAATGCAATAAATAGTTCAAATCCTGCTCGTGAATTCATCATATTATAATATTTCTTTAATAATCCAAAAAAAGGCTTTCATTGTTCCATAAAACTGTCATTGCTAAGTTCTCTTATTTTAGCTGTTAAATTTGCTGATTCAGCATAGTCCATCACTTTACTTACACATCTTTTAAATTTCTTTTGGAATGGATGATGTAAAGATAAATGAGTTCTGAAAGTGCACCTCCTTGCCACAGGGACACCTTTGCAACAGGGGCACACTTGCCATCGCCAATGCCAGCTTGGACATGAAATTTTCAGAAGTGGGTGTGCCCAAATATATAGTCCCCTTTTTGTGTATTTTGAACATAAATCTTTAAATATATAGATATATTTACCATTTCTAATCTTGCTACTTTTGCAGTCCTTCCCTTTGTTGGTATTCTTGACTTCAAATGTGCCGGCTGTTAAACCAAAATCTGTATTGTAACCCAGGCAAGCTTTTACGTCTTCGACGGTGACTCCTGCAAACAGAGTTAAAAACAGACATTCAATAAAAGATGGAAGGAGGGAAAGGCTCATTAATAAATTTCCTGAACCATGAAATTATATTCGGAAAGGCAATCAAGTTGTACCCATAAGAAAAAGCAGCAAAGACTTTTTAGTTTTCATTTAAGGGTGATATCCAGTCATGGCATAATGACTAAAGGTAAAGGTAAAGGGACTCCTGACCATTAGGTCCAGTCATGGCCGACTCTGGGGTTGCGGTGCTCATCTCGCTTTATTGGCCGAGGGAGCTGGCATACAGCTTCCGGGTCACGTGGCCAGCATGACTAAGCTGCTTCTGGCGAACCAGAGCAGCGCACGGAAACGCCGTTTACCTTCCCGCCAGAGCGGTACCTATTTATCTACTTGCACTTTGACGTGCTTTCGAACTGCTAGGTTGGCAGGAGCTGGGGCAGAGCAATGGGAGCTCACCCCATCACGGGGATTCGAACCACCAGCCTTCTGATTGGCAAGTCCTAGGCTCTGTGGTTTAACCCACAGTGCCACCCGCATCCCTGTCATAATGACTAATGCCACATTTTTTATGCTTTTCTCGCCTCCTGTCTTTATATTACATTAGTCACAATTTTGCAATTGAGGACTAGTCTAATATAAGAGTATGCATCACAGCTCTTGTGATGGAAATTCCAGCTGTGCTAATACATCAAAGGCCACTCCAGCTGATTGGTTTGCTAGTTTCTCTACAAGCAGTGACTTTGCTTTAGGCTGCACAAACAGACCAAATAATCACTTATTGGTTTTGGATTGTTCCTTTTGTGATAGTTTATTGCCATAGATATTGGTTATGTAAAAGTATGTGTGCTAGTTTGGTTTTTTTGTCCATACTTCAGTATTATTATCAGATAGGGTAGCACCCACCCTGAATTGGATTGGAGTATAGCCTCTGAAATTAATGAAACAGTTCCTACCTTCACTTTTCATTGTTTGGTTGTCCAGTACATACAGTAGTTCATATTTCCCACCAACCGTTCCCTTCTGTGCAAAATGAGTTCCGTGCATTTCCAAAAATTTAAAATATTCTCCCTTGTCGTATGCACTGGGCAGATATTTTACATCTTCAAGGAATGTGTCGGTCAGGCGGACATCACGCCTTCGCATTTGAAAGGTTCCCAGTTCAATGTTTCCTTTCACGTGAAAAAATGTTTGATGCTGTAATGCAGAACGACGGGGTTAACCTTCTGCCAACGGGAAAACGAGAGGACCAGATGTTCTCCCATCTCTAGGGTGACAATGTGTCCAACATTATGGAGGGAAGTCTTCCGTTTGATGGCATCCTCCCTTTGGAAAGGATCTCAAGCACTATTGTTCCGCAAGTGGGTTAACTTGTCGGGGGCTTGACTCCTTCTCAAAATTAAAACATGCAGTGCTCAATAAGGGTAGCATGTTAGAATGCTGCCCCAGAAGTCACACCTACCAACCATCCCTCTTCGACTTTCCTCTTTAAAGCAGAACAGTTGAAGCTTCTACTGCCTCCCCATATAAACTGACCTGGACCCTGCAATCGCCATCTGAGGCTCTTCTTCATGTGCCTCCTCTGTGAGAGGTCCAGAGCACAGCAACACGAGAGCAGGCCTTTTCTGTGGTGGCTCCCACTTGTGGAATGTTCTCCCCAGGGAGGGTCACCTGGTGCCTTCTTTACATATCTTTAGGTGCCAAGTGAAAACGTTCCTCTTCCCCCAGGCCTTTGGGCAATTAAAAAAAACTATGGCCCTTTAAACTGTGCATGTATGGCATGGGTAGGCAAACTAAGGCCCGGGGGCCAGATCCAGCCCAATCACCTTCTCAATCCGGCCCACGGACAGTCCAGGAATCACTTTGTTTTTACATGAGTAGAATGTGTCCTTTTATTTAAAATGCATCTCTGGGTTATTTGTGGGGCATAGGAATTCGTTCATTATTCCCCCCCCAAAAAAAAAATATAGTCCAGCCCCTCACAAGGTCCGAGGGACAGTGGACCCTGCTGAAAAAGTTGGCTGACCCCTGGTCTATGGGTTATTGTTTTCATTCCTTATTATGGTTTGTATTTTTATATTTTAAATCACCCTGTGATCTTTGGATGGAAGGTTGTATAGAAATTAAATATTGCCTGGTGAAGCTTCACCAGTGAATTCCTGCCTGCTCGACAGTTATCAAAGGCCCAAAGTGGCAGGGAATTTGTTTTCATTAGACAATTTTGCTGAGGTTGAAGGAAACCTCCACAGCTTTCACACTATTCCTCATTCAAGAGTCATTGGTGTATATACAAACATGCCTCTGGAAAGGGCTCTAAACATATTCCTAAGCATCAGGGTGGAAGGGACAGTCTTACAATCCCCAAAACAAAACTTAGTTTCAATGGACCCCCTCAACTAGGGGATTAGGAACCACATGGACTGACTCAAAAAACTTTGCATACATATCCAAGGAGGATGAAACAAAAATGAATGTGGGAACAGCTCCTCCCCTTGAAACATTTTTGGGCCCCTCAAACTATTAGGGGAGATTAGCATCCACACCATAGGTTGAAAGGACTTGGAACCTACTGAGTTACTAACTTGAATAAAATATTGGGAGAGCCCAGGTAAGCCCTTTGCACATAATTGATCACAAGATGCAGTGCATTTGAATGGCAGTGCCCATCAACTTTGGGGATGCCCAGTCCCCTCAAATATTTTAATGGAGGAGCTTGGAGGGACCTCAGCTCCAAGGAGTTGTCTCCTATGAAACCTACTCTGTCTGATGGGGAGCAATGAGATAGTAAAGTAAATAGGTCACACAATACCCTAAAACAAAATTTCTTTTTTAAAAAAAGACTATTAAGTTTATATAAAAGTTTTATCAATATAAAATCTGTATTAAAAAGTAGGACAAGGGGCAAGGCCACCAGTAACGTTTTAATGGCAAACTGCAGGTACTATATTCTACCCAGCTCTGTTTCCTGGGACTCTTTAAGCTGGGGATAGACCTGTGGTCAGTTTCACATGTATCCCTTCAAAAAACACCCTGTTGATTTCATCTATATTTTGATTGTTTCATTGTGTCTCCTTTTTAAAGAAAGCCTGTTTTTATTGATTTTTAAATAAATATTTTATACTGTTAAGGAAAACACACACAAACGTATCTTAAGCTGTATACAGTGGTACCTCAGTTTTCGAACATCTCAGTTGACGAACATTTCGGTTTTCAAACGCCATAAACCCGGAAGTAAATGCTTCGGTTTTCGAACACACCTCGGAAGTCGAACATGCCACACAGCTTCTGCTGACTGAAAAATCCTGAGGCCTAGCTGTCGGTTATTGAGTTTTCGGTTTTCGAACATTTCAGAACTCGAACGGTCTTCCTGAATGGATTACATTCGAAAACTGAGGTACCACTGTACTAAATAAATAAATAAAACACTCCTAACAGCGTGCTAATATCAAGTCCCCCAAATAACACAGAAGGGCTCCCCATTTTGGGTTTGTTTGTTTAGGATAGCTTACCTTTCCTTTAGAATCCTTTAAGAATTTATGTAGAGTTTCATTGGAGGATGCATCTGTGTTCATGCTCAAACCGAAGCTGGTGGATGTGCCATTTCCTACTTCTGTAGGTGTCAATTTGAGAGAAAAGCTAGACTGAGCAGACCTATGCCTTTCGCTGAACATATTCTTTACTGCCGACACCTGGTCCTCGTAGACTTCATTTCTAAATCTTTTGTCTCCTTTTGTCTTAGAAAGAGAAAAAATGATACAGCAGGCAATTTAGTAGGCAATCGGCCTGGAATATATGCAGCCTAATGGAAGGAATGGTTTTCACTCTCTGTTATAAGATTAGAAACTTAGAGCCAATAATTGAAAATGTACAGCAGCAGATTCAGGACAGCTAGAAAAGCGCATTAATTAAAATAAAGTGCATTCATTCATTCATTTTGTCCCCACATTTCCTCTGAAAGTTCATACTATCTATCTATATCTATCTATCTATCTATCTCTATCATCTATCTATCCATCTATTATTTCACACCAACTTTATTGCTTATTTGTTATTCTTCTTAATTTATTAATAGCTCTCTAAACCACTCTCTCAAGGCAGTTTGCACATAGAATAGTTAAAAACACATTGGAAAGCCAAATACATTTAAAACGAGGCTTAAACCCTAACAATTGGACACTTGTTGTAATGACCCATTTATCCGGTTGTAAAAGCAAATATAAACAAAGGCCAGCACATTCCCAAAGTAAAAACAAAAACATAGAAGATCCAAAACAAAACAGGGGAAAAAGATGGGGCAGCGTAGGAGAGAACTGATAAACAAACAAGTAATCAATTCCTGCCACCGACAAGTTAAAAACAAGAGTTTTCAGTCTGTATGAGTTTTAACAAAATATTTAAAACTAAAATATATCTGTAGAATCCCCCCAGTGGTGGAAATAATAGGTTGGTTGCCCTCAGATCAGCCATAACCCCCTAGATTCCAGCATCTGTAATACCTGAGATATAATACAAAATGTGCAGATGCTATTCTCAATTGTTTTGTGAGAAACTAGCCACCTTCAGTGCTTTACCTTTTAGCCATAGCAATGACTGATGTCTAGCTCATTTGACCAAAAGAAGACGAGAGCGAAACACCCATTGTCTAGAACTTCTTGATTTGTTTTTAAACCTTTTATGCTGCTTTTCTGTGATGGAGAAGCCTCACAGAAAACAAGACACCTATCCAGAGCTTTAGTATCCAGATCTTTTGTTCCCTTCCCTTCCCCTCCCCTTTTTGTGAAGATTGCCAGTTCTGGGATCCCACAGCTGGTTCTTCCCTGGTCTCCACGCTGGCCCAAGTGGGACTAATTTAGCCAGCTAGCCCTGGTGATCATCTAATGTTTATTGGATGGATTTCCCCCAAAAAATGATTTTTGATTTTATGGTTATTTACGCTTTATACGTATTTCATGCTGGTTTTTTGTAGCATCAATTAAGTGTTTTAAATTTGTTGTTAGCCGCCCTGAGCCTGGTTTCCTGAAAAATTTATTATTATCATTATTAGTGTGGCAGTGATTGGAGATTTGGGTATCAGCTCAAAACACAAAAGAATTAATGATGTTTTGGAGGTCTCATTTCATGTGAAAGTGACCCTTCAGAATTTGTAAACCGTGTTGATACCGTTGCAGAGTTGTGTGTGCAATAGTGTGGTTATCACAGCCTTAGAGCTCAGCAAATTTGTTCCCGCCCCCTGGATGTGTTGCACAGCTCTTTCCCCCAGCTGTTCACATCAGCACAACTTCATTAGTGTCAGATTCATTTCTGTTTGTGTATGCACCAGGAGGGTGGTTGACGGGGCAGGGATGTCTTTACCTTATGCAAAGGTGCCCACCCCTTTGTTTAAATTTCATTTCATAAAATGTATATATCTCTTGACTGTGGAAAACCTCAAAGCAGTTTACCAAAACAAAAAAGCAGCAATATTATTGGTAACCAACAACAACATTTTTTTAAATAAAAACCTTGGCTGGAGACAAATTAGCAATGGCTTCAGGACTCCAGTCAGTGTGAAGCATCAGATTGTAGCATTTTACAACAACGTACAGGAGGCGTATGCATTTTGGATAAAGCTAGGCGAGCATGGAGTCAAATGCACACTCTCCACTTTGCACAAAGGGGCTTACGTCATAATTGAGCACAGCAACATTCCATGGCTTGCGATAGTATATTCCAGTATTCCCATCGCGGACTCTGTCGCAGACTCCGTTGTAAAACTCATTGTAAAATGGGCTTTCTTTTGGTTCCATGCCCAGAATGTTGACACTGCAACAAAATCACACAACAAACTAGCGTCTTCCAGGATCTTGGTCACTTAAAACCTGCTATACCATTCAAATATACAGTTGCACCTTGGTTGATGAACGCCTTGCAACTTGAACGTTTTGGCTCCCAAACGCCGTGAACCCAGAAGCAACTGTTCCGGTTTGTGAATGTCCTTTGGAACCCAAATGCCCGAAGTGGCTTCTGGTTGGCTTCAGGAGCTTCCCGCAGCCAATCGGAAGCTGCGCCTTGGTTTCCAAACATTTTGGAAGTCGAATGGACTTCCGGAGCAGATTCCGTTCAGCTTCTGAGGTACAGCTGTAATTCATCCTTACCACAATGGAGGGCAACCTAGCTATGGAATGCTGGGCACATCACATGGCACACAGAGACCTGCCCTCTAACAGAGCAGAACGACCACGGGACTCATGAGGAAAAGTCAAGGGACCTTCTGCCACTGCTACTCATAAACTAACAGCATCCGCCACCAGAGGTAGGCATCTCAAACTGCCTAACAGTAGGTTCGGCCCTGCCAATAGATTTGCTACATCTCCCATAATTCTCCCAAGAACTTCCCAGAACTTACCCACGGCCAGCTGTTCTTCCAACCTCTGATACATCAATTATACGGTCACGACAGGGTGCACGAGGATCACCTTCGCAATTGTCTTCATCGGAAAAGTCTCCACAATCGTCTTCCGTATTACACACCAACCTTTTCTTTATACAGTGTCCTAAGTGTAGAATGAGGAACCATATCTCTAGCTGTTAAACAGTTCTTATTGCTCTCAGTCTTTTGGCTTGAACCAAACCTAGTTGGGTTTCCCCCAGTGCCACTGGTGGATTTTTTGACCATAAAGGAAATGAAAACCTGTTTTACCCTTTCAATGTTTAAAAAATTGTCACTGTGAAAATGTAGACATTAAACAAATACAACCACACACACATACGTATAATTGTCCTTTGAGGATGAGGGGTGGTATAGATGATGATGGTGATAAAAGACAATATCTTGATTAGGAGCGACAACCAAACCAGCAAAAATGTACAATACCAGTTCAGGAAACTATGAGCTAATTTTCATGTTACTTGATTCCAGGAAAAAACCCAACCTGTTTCTGGGAGTGAAGTGACAACATTTGGTGTAGTATACCTACATACAATTCTTTCCTGCTGTTTGCATGGGGGTGGGGATCATTTGGGGTGGATTTGCTAAAATTTGAAAAATCAGTAAAAACATAGACTGTTGTGTGGCACCATGTTGTCTGGTGCGAATGAAAATTAGGGCAACATTAGCCAAAAAGCCACAATTGCACAACACGCTAGGGGTGAGAGGAATGTTAGAAAACAGAACAGAAGCGCTGGCATTACAATCAGGAAAACGAGCTCAACATTTCCAGGTGAAATACGCACCATGTGAATGCGTATGAGAAGGGACTTCCGTAAGAGTATTTCAGAGAGCTGCTAAATCATGACAAGATGGTGCCTTGTGATGGGCAACTAATGATCACCAGTATAATCCACCGTGGGAATCAGTTTCAAAGAATAATGCAAAAGAACTGCATACCATTTTCACACATGAAGTCATTGCCACAATCTGGTAGCTCTTCAGGGCAGGGGGTGTCTGGCTGGCAGAACTGTCTGTCTCCCAGAGCTTCAATACATGGCTTCCCTCCATATTGACCGAATCTCACAACGCTCCTCGAGCGATACTTTAGAAAAGAAAGGAAGAAGAATTACAGGTGCTCAAAAGGACTGGTGTGGCTGAGCAGCCATGAAATGATGTACCGGTACATTCTTTGCACACGCCAAATAACTTTGACGGAAACTAAGTGGGAGGTTGGGGGGCGGATTATGCACAAAATTAAAAGGAGGCCTACTCATCGCATCTCCACAATGGAGTCTCCATTCTTTGGTGCTTTGATCAAAAGGCATGCCTGGTTAGAAAATACCAATGACTACTTTTTCTACAATGCTAATGCCTGAAGACATTTTGCTGCTTAAAGCAAAGGACAAGATGGAACCTTGCCCCCATATTCCACATTCAAAAGGCCACTACATTTCCGAGCACAATTCAAAGTGTTGGTGCTGACCTTTACAGCCCTAAACGACCACGGCTCAGTATACCCGAAGGAGTGTCTCCACCCCCATTGTTCAGCCTGTACACTGAGGTCCAGCTCTGAAGGTCTTTTGGCAGTTCCCTCACTGCGAGAAGTGAGGTTACAGGGAACCAGGCAGAGGGCCTTCTTGGTGGTGGTGCCTGCCCTGTGGAACACCCTCCCATCATATGTCAAGGAAATAAACAACTACCTGACTTTTAGAAGACATCTGAAGGCAGCCCTGTTTAGGGAAGCTTTTAATGTTTGATATTTTATTGTGTTTTTAATATTCTGTTGAGAGCTGCCCAGAGTGGTTGGGGAAACCCAGCCAGATGGGTAGGGTAATAAAAAAACAACAACAATAAAAATAAATTATATTATTATTATTATTATTATTATTATTATTATTATTATTATTATTACTGGACTGGGAGTTGAATTTTACTTCAACAGTGGCAAAGGGACAGTGTCCTTTGGCACACTTGAAGGCAGCAGACCAGCTCAAGGAGCGCAAGGCAAACTTCCCAACCACTACCTGTTACCCAGTATTTGCTGCCTGAGGTGGCTGCCTCACCTCGCCTAACGGTAGGGCTGTAGGAACATACAGACCGTTGTACACAGAAACCTTCTAAAAGTATAGTGCAGTGCACCAGTAGGTGGCACTCTTTGTTCTACAATCCACCAAATCTACGCTGACTACATTGCCGGATAATTTGAGGATAGGACTGGAACATCGGGTTTGGAAAAGGCGCATGCATCACAGAGTCTAACCCCTGTGCTGAGGTAAAAATATCAACAGCCCTAATAATTTGTACCTTACTGTTCCGATTCAGATTACGGATGGCGCCACTAAGTTCATTGTTATCCAGTGGCTCTACAAAGTCAGAAAACTAAACAAGCTACCCCTGCCCCCCCCCCAAAGTCATGAACATTTACTTTACTGTCAGGAGTTTGAAGTTACTGAGTCGCTTCTGGGTTGAACTAAGCAGAGCCATCACCAGTTATGATAGACCACAATATAAACTGGAGCTCCACAAGGTGTGCCATTGCCAGAGGTCCGAACAAATTCAAATTCATGGAGGATAAGGCTATCAATGGCAAGAACTAGTTGCCATTGCTACTGAATCCCAGGGGCTGGGAATTGCAGGAGGGGGAAGTGCTCTGGTGCTGGGCTGCTGCTTGAGGGTTTCCTGCAGGCATCTGAGTGGCCACTCTGAGAATAGGAGGCCGGACTGGACGGGCCCCCGATCCTCAGGCTAATCTTACATTCTTATCCCTAAAACACATTGTTGTTTCAAACAAAAGCCTCCTGGGCTAACTATCAGTCACAAACCCATGACTTACTCTTTCCTTCGCACATGCATTGCACGGTCCCCATTCGCTCCAGCGGCTCAGCAAGCAATCGATGGGCCTGACGTCCACTTCTCTTCGCTCTCTTAGTATAGAACAACAAGATGCTTTTATGCAGTACTATTCAGTAAACTAAAAATCAGAAGCAATGTTATTGGGGAAGGGGGGGAAATAGGCCCCATACTAGGGGAAAGACATCACCAAAAGAGACGAGAAAAGGGACATATATTTGCATATGCTGAATTTTATGGACACAGAGGCAAAGGCAGAAAAATTTACAGCCTATCTTGCTATAGTGGGAAAGCCTGCGACCATGAGGTGATTTGACTTGGTGCCTTCTCAGTTTGCTCTCCGCCAGTCACCGCTGATGGAGAACTTTAAGGTCATTGCTCTCCTTTCTTATGATGCTTCTGTCTTTAAAACTAGACTGGGCAGTTGAAAATACAGGACTTTTTTATCATCCCAAGAGCCATGTTCCTTCCTGGGAAACCTTACAGTGGATCTTCCTTTCATGTTTGAACTGGAAGCCACTCCCACTAAATTCACTGGGGCTGATTACAATCTAAGCATATGCAGAACTGCAGTCTCATATACTACCTTGATGCTGAAATTGGAAATCATTCAGATTCGCTAACTTCAGGCTCCAAAGAGTAATCAGAGCAAATTCTACATTTGCTGTGGGAAATGTGACACAGGTTTTATTTTATTTATGTATTCATTTTATTTTATTTTTTTATTTTATTTTTATAATATTTTATTAAGTTTTATCAATAGAAAAATTCAGAAAAATACAAAAACAGAAAAAAACAAAATTACAAAATACAAAAATACAAACATTAAACACAAAAAGGAGAAAGAACACATATAAAAGAAAAGAAAACTCCCTCTTTTTTTTTATTTCTCATCTTTAGTTAACTTATCTTCCTGACTTCCTCGCACCTCCCTTTTTTGTATCCCTTTTAAAAATTAGTTCAGCAAATTCATATCCAATTTAGCTTATCTATTATCAATCCCATCTTACATTTTACCTTGTTGCTAGAACCCCTTCAGTTCATTTCAACGTCATCAGCATTCAAAAATGTTACAATGTTTCTGTAAATAAATTTTAAATTTCCTCCAATCTTCTTCCACAAGCTCTTCTCCCTGGTCTCGGATTCTGCCAGTCATTTCCGCCATCTCCGTGTAGTCTATTAGTTGCATTTACCATTCTTCCAGGGTGGGTAACTCTTGTGTCTTCCAGTGCTTTGCAACAAGAATTCTTGCTGCTGCTGTAGCATACATAAAGAAAGTTCTATCCTTCTTTAACACCGATTGGCCAACTATGCCCAGGAGAAAAGCCTCTGGTTTCTTCAGGATATTTATGTATTCATTTTAAAGTCCACTTACCTTTTCCTCCCTGGTGAGACAAAGCCATTTGCTCCTAAGATGCACAGTGCCGCTATAAGAGGCAGTAAGGTTTTCATGGCGCTGCTGTCGACTGCGACACCAAAACCGTAGCACCCAAATGGGAAGCTTTTTGTCCTTTCCTTTTTGTTATTGATTAGCAGAAAAACAAACAAAAACCCCTGCCAAAAGGAGGCAGAGCCTGCTGCTGACTTTCGGGAAGCAGCCTGGAGTTTGTTGACAGTGAAGAATTTGGAAAATCAGCTGGTCTTGGCATTCCCCAGGCAGAGAGAAGGGGAGAAGAGAAAGCCCAGGCACCTGTCCTTTCTCTCTCCAATTCCACGCATTACACAATAGGGCGGTAGCTCAGGGACAGAGTGTGTGCTTTGCATACAGAGGGTCCTGAGTTCAGTTCCTGGCTTCTCCAGGTAGGGCTGGGAATTCCCTGCATCCGAAAACCTGCAGACCCACTGCCTGTAAGTCAGCCTGGACAATTTGGATCTGGGGGGGGGGGCGCTAATGGTTTGCCTTGATGTAAGGCAGCCCCCTACGTTCTTATGCACAAAGTGGGAGGGGGGGAGAACAAAGCAGCACTGTTTTATTGTAAAAGCAAAGCACATCAGGAACCTTTGCAAGAATGCGGGGAAAAAAGAACGCAGTAGGCACACCCAAAAACAAGTTAGACCACTTAACTGGAGCATTTCACAAGTCCCTAGTGCGGCACCAGGATTCTCAGTTACCGTTAAGTGCTGACCACCCTGGGCACCCAAGACAAAACAAGGAGAGGGTCTTCTATGAGCCAGCCCAAAACTTTTTGCTAGTTATAGTGGGGTAAGAAAGCTGGGGGTGGGGGTGGGAATCACACCTGGCAATTGATGCACCCCTTTGGGTTCAGACAGTACATGGGGAGAAGAGCCTGGGAAGCGGTGGAGCTGTGGTCTAAACCACTGAGCCTCTTGGACTTGCCGATCAGAAGGTCGGCAGTTCAAATCCCTGCAACGGAGTGAACTCCCATTGCTCTGTCCCAGCTCTCGCCAACCTAGCAGTTTGAAAGCACGCTAGTGCAAGTAGATAAATAGGTACCGCTGCGGCGGGAAGGTAAAAGGCATTTCCATGTGCTCTGGTTTCCATCACTGTGTTCCGTTGCGCCAGAAGCAGTTTAGTCATACTGGCCACATGACCCAGAAAGCTGTCTGTGGACAAACGCTGGCTCCCCATAGTCGCTTTTGACTGGACCTAACCATCCAGAGGTCCTTTACCTTTAATACATGGGGAGAAGAGTCTAAAAAGCCTGGGATGCAAATTTTCACAGCCCTCTAGCTACCATGGAGGCTCACTTATCAAAAGTAATGCATTTAACTCTGGAAGTGTATGCTTGATTCTGACCAAAGTCAGTCTCCTAGAGCAAAATACATTTCAGGAGGCTTAGTTTGGTCAGAATTGAGTACAGTGGTACCTCGGGTTACATACGCTTCAGGTTACAAACTCTGCTAACCCAGAAATATTACCTCGGGTTAAGAACTTTGCTTCAGGATGAGAACAGAAATCGTGCTCCGGCGGCGTGACAGCAGCAGGAGGCCCCATTAGCCAAAGTGGTGCTTCAGGTTAAGAACAGTTTCAGGTTAAGAACGGACCTCTGGAACAAATTAAGTACTTAACCCGAGGTGCCACTGTATACACTTCCAGAGTTACACAAATACTGAAACCAGACATCAGAACGTGCCACGGTTAGTGGAATATTCACCCCCCCCCCAAAGAGGGTGGGCAGGTTAGATTGGTGGGGCTTGTAGCATCGCTGAGCAGGATCCATGCAGTTGCTTGATTCAAGAGGGAGTTGTACGTGGCACAGAGGCCAATGAAAACACATTTGAGATGCTATAAATCACGCTTCCTCAAACTCTGCCCTCCAGATGTTTTGAGACTACAATTCCCATCATCCCTGATCACTGGTCCAGCTAGCTAGGGATTATGGGAGTTGTAGGCCAAAAGCATCTGGAGGGGCAAGTCTGAGGAAGCCGGTCATAAATCCACCACAGAGTATCAGGCAGCAGAGATTAGTGTTAGTTCAAGGCACTGCAAGATCTGGCTTCCCTTCTGAGCCACTGTGCCATACCTGCATACTTCTGCAGGAATAGTTATGCAGTAATCTTAAGCTTAACTTGGTTGTACAGAAGGTTTGACAAAGTCCCTTTTAAATATGCCCTTGTTTGGAGTAAGATTGTTTACTTTTCAGAGATACAGAGGGACATCCGATTCTTTAGCAATCACATCCAATCAAAAGAAAAATTAAACATTTACTAGCTGGTTGTTTGTGTCACTTACTTCATCCTGAACTCGGTAGCTGGGGAAGCAACTTCGAACAATTTTTTTTTGTAGCTTAGAACGAAGCTTTTGAGGCAAAAAGGGCAGGTGAGGAGGGAATCTCCAACAGTGCAGGGTACTTAGGAAACATGCTCCAAAAAGAGAACCTTGTGATTCCCACAGCCATAGTGGGAAAGAACTTTGGCACAGTCGTGGGTTAAATCTGGTTTACACACACACACACAAATCAAAATGCCATTGCCAATGTCTCCAGTTGAAAGGATCAGGAGAGCCCAGTGAATTACTACCAGTCTGACAGCGCATAGGAAGCCATTTTCTACCCGGCTAGACTATTAAATCTATCCAACATTATATTATCTCCATTGACTGGTGGTAGCTGTCCATGTTTTCAGAGGACAGCCCTTTCCCCCAAGGGTGCCCTCCAAATGTTGCTGGACTACAATCTTGGTGCACATCACACAATAATATATCATTTATACCCCACCCATCTGGCTGAGTTTCCCCAGTCACTCTGGGTGTCTCCCAATCGAGTGTTAAAAACAATACAGCATTCAATATTAAAAACTTCCCTAAACAGGGCTGCCTGCAGATGTCTTTTAAAAATAGGATAGTTGCTTATTTCCTTGACATCTGATGGGCAGGCGTTCCACAGGGTGGGCGCAACTACCGAGAAGGCCCTCCGTCTGGTTCCCTGTAACCTCACTTCTTGCAATGAGGGAACTGCCAGGCGGCCCTTGGCGCTGGATCTCAGTATCCGGGCTAAACGATGGGGGTGGAGATGCTCCTTCAGGTATATAGGACTGAGGCCATTTAGGGCTTTAAAGGTCAGCACCAACACTTTGACAAGGATGTCAAAGCCAAATACTAACTGTTGTACCACCAGCTATGTTGCAAGCCTTTACCCCAAGTTTGAGGCAGCAGCGAGAACCTAGCTGAGAGCCATATTTTCAATATCAGCATACTGCTGTTATCAGTTAAGCCCGCATCCTGTGGACTGCATCCAATGTTCTTTGGACCCCAATAATGGGGTAGGAGAGCTAAAAATAATGCCAATATATTTCACATCTGGCAACTAATGCGCTCCTTTGGTTTCAGATAGTACATGGGGAGACAATCTAAAAAGCCTGGGACACAAATTTTCATGGCCCTCTAGCGGCTATGGTGACTCATTTACCAGAAGTAGTTTATTTAGTGTTAACTCTGGAAGTGTATATTTAATTCTGACCAAACTAAGCCTCCTGATGTATATTTTGCTCTAGGAGGCTTAGCAAACTGTCCCATCCATTCTTTAGCAACAGAGAGATGCAAGGAGGTTCCCCCATGAACGGCAGTGGCTGATGTAGGTGCACTCCCACCCCAACTGGGCAGGTGGCTAGTGGGGAGCACATACCCGCCAAACATCCTGGGGAAAAAAGGACACCCCCTTTTCCTCACAAGATCACAAAGGCCATTTTTGGTGCCACACTCTTGCCCTGAAAAAGTGCTTTGGGGGGGGTGAGATCGCGGCACAGGTCACGTGACTCACCCGGGAGCGCATCCCAGAAGACGCATGTCCCAATTTTTGACACGGTGAAGTGGGGCGGCCATTTTGTGTTGTGGCATTTCACTATGGAAGCCATTTTATGACTGACACCCACAATTTTTCAGAGTTCCAAATGTGCCCTGGTCCCAAAAAGTTGGCTTATGATTTGACACGCTGCACCCGCCTAAATTGCATACTGGTGCACTGAGGGAAGCAGTACTCTATCAATGTGGGTCTGCATTCTAGGTGATTCAAGGACCCCAGGCTTTTATAAGCTTCTAGCTACAAATGCTTTTACACACCTGTTCAATGACTTAGACTCAGGCTACCCAAGTAAAACTACTATCATATGAAAACAAAGAGTCCTGCTTCTGGAAAACCACGTTAAAAGTTTTCACCGAACTCCCTAGAGGCAGAGGCCGCTTTTGAAATGAAGTTACATTTAATTGTCAGAGTATTTGACTACTTTTTACAATGTAACACAATCCAAAAATTCCTACATTTCCAGTCAGACAAATACATATAAATTGATAGCTTTGTTTTGCATTACAGGAAAAGTGCAGTAGAATATGTACAGAGCAGATTGCATAATTTACCGGCAGAACAGGTCACTACAGACAAAGTGTTTACTAGAAAGCAGATCTCCCATTATGCATTTATCTGGCCATTTAAACATGGATACCATTTTCAAGTTTGTGCTGATAAACGCTGTAAAGGAGACACACACAATGCTCTTGCATCAGTTCTGCTCAGTTTGTTATTAAGCCCCTTGTTTTAATGCATTGTCACTCTGCATAGAGTTCTAGCTATACTAAACCTTGATTGCCATGATTGCAATTTTTGCTTGCTCCAAGTACAGTTGCTTTTCAATTTTTACAAGTGATAGTACATTCACAGGACCCACCCCCTTCTTTAAAGGGCACCCATCTATTTCTGCATCCATCCTTTTTCAACCCTGGTTTGAAGAATCTTGCTAGAGGGTTAATAGTCAACACACTAGATGCATTAAAAAAAAAATCACTTCCAAGGTGTATCTCTCGACTATGACCACAGCCAGCCTGCATGGACATTAAGAGTCAATCATTACACTTTTGGAACCTCCCCATTACAAGTCAAATATGGTTTTGAATGATCTTCATAACAATTCAAACATGCTTTGACTTTGACATTGCTGGAGGCAGAGAGGGTGTGAAATTGAGTTCTGTCCAGTTTTTAAAGCTTGCAGTTAAGGCTGGGAGACGTACAAGAGACCATTTTATGTTCTAGGTGACTCAGTGCTGCGAATTCATATCCCGGTTCTTTCCCCTTGTGTGGAGGTGAATACTAGTCTGTGCAGTTTCTCATCCTAGAAGGAAGTTCAGTAAAAGCCCCATTTACAGCCAAGGTTCACCCAAGCCTTGACAAAATGTGAAGTTGGCTGAAGGCCTAGGAGACACCACAGTGTTCAGTTAGTTAAATCCACTTGGGCTGAAGTTCGCCACCCAATTCCAGTTTGGTCTCTAGCAGATTCCTTCCTTGGCTTCCGATGGCTGCAATCCAAGGACTCATTGCAATCCAAAAGTGGATGGCGAAGAATAAGGCAGATAATGCATGCAGAGTGAAGACAGTAACAGGGGAGGGTATCCAGTTATTCATCACATCCTTGCACCATGGCCAGTCCAGTTATTCCTCTGCTGGTTTGCACTCATTCCTGGGTCAAGAGAACAAGAGGGAGATGGTTAGCACCACTGGGCTGAGCCACATGAAACTTGCTCTCTTGGGGTTTGCTATGTGGAACTACTGAAAAGTAATGGGTAAGAATGGGATGTGCAAATGGGAGTAGATACAGCAGCAGCAGCATGCAAAAAGTCAATCTTTACCATCACTTTTATTTTGCTGGGGTGCTTTTGGACTATGTGGTTCGGAATATAGTAGTCTTGTAAATGGCTGGTATGAAGATAGCACTGAATGTTGTTATAACCATAGTATGTAGGAAACTACAAGCAGCTGGACTGGTGAGTGGGAGTGGTTGTTGAGACCATATAACACTGGTCCTGAAAGACCTACATTGGCTCCCAGTACGTTTCCAAGCACAATTCAAAGTGCTGTTGCTAACCTTTAAAGCCCTAAATGGCCTCGGCCCAGTATACCTGAAGGAGCGTCTCCACCCCCATCGTTCTGCCCGGACACTGAGGTCCAGCGCCGAGGGCCTTCTGGCAGTTCCCTCACTGCGAGAAGCAAAGCTACAGGGAACCAGGCAGAGGGCTTTCTCAGTAGTGGCGCCTGCTCTGCGGAATGCCCTCCCACCAGATGTCAAGGAAATAAACAACTATCTGACTTTTAGAAGACGGAAGTTTTTTGATGTTTGATGTTTTATCATGTTTTTAATATTCTGTTGGGAGCCACCCAGATTGGCTGGGGAAACCCAGCCAGATGGGCAGGGTATAAATAAATTATTTAATAATAATAATAATAATAATAATAATAATAATAATAATAATAATAATAATTTTTAAAAAACAACCATTGGTCCAGATACTGCAGTATATTCTACACAGTCTGGCAGCTGCCCTCTAGGTTTCCAGGAAGGAATCTTTTCCAGGCCTACCTAAAGATGCTGGGGACTGAACCAAAGACCATTCACATGTGAACCAGATCTTCTGAGCTAATAGCCATCTCCTTACTTAGCACCATATCCCTACTGAGCAACATTAAGGACCAAAACTGGTGTCCATCCTGCTCTGGGCAAGGCTTACTCCCCACCGAAGCAGTATACATATTTTGTTCTGGGTGCTTCTTGATCCTTCACCAGCTGAGCTGGCTTGCCTGCTACCACCATTTGTGGATGGCGTAACCAAACCATAGCTCCATGCTCAGATGACCTCACAGCTGGTTTTCTACAATGCTTTGGGACTGCTCCTTAGTGCAGGACTCAACCACTAGAATGTCCATTGGTACAGCCAGAGTTGTGACTTTGGTAGCCTGTTCACATCTGTGTGCAATGTAAGGAGCTCACGGTCCCAACATTTATAAAGCCTTAAATGACACAACACCAATTGTGGTGGTTTGAATCCTGGTCTCCCAGATCCCAGCTCAAAACTAACTGCTAACCCACATTGACTCTCCACACAGTTGCCTCTTTTATCTCCTTGCATGACCCCTGTTTTGCCTTTTTTAGATTGTGTCATGTTCTGGATCAACAGCCACCCCTCCAAGAGACACTTACCTATCAAGCTTACGCAAACGGGTTTCCAAATGGATCACCAAATGGAGCAGAAGCCAGCTGGTGCGGCACGGCAGTCTAGAAAGGAGGAGGCTGCTTTATTTATGCACAATTTGGAAGTCTTTTTGCAGGCAAGTTGCAAATACTTGAATACCCTATGCTTGCCAGCTGTGTTGAGTTGGCAAATATCTTATTTGATCTAAGCTTCTCACATCCAGTAAGGTTGCAGCATCTTGTTCAGAGGCAGTTCATGCTTCTTAAAGTGAGAGTTGTGGTTGACATCAACCCCTATCACCAGCTGCAATATCTAGAGTACAGATCTCTTGCAGGTGACAGGCGATGCAAGCAACAGTTCCGTTCAAGGCACCTTCAGAAACTGGGTGTTGGGTATTGTGTTATTGTGTTATACAGAGAGAGAGAGAGAGAGAGAGAGAGGAGGTGGTGGAGGAAAAAATGCACAGCGCTTTCAATATGGCACCATATACTATGGTGGTTTGGTCTTACAGCAAAGTGTTGCTCATGCCACTGAAGTATGCAAACATACAACCCCTGCCAATTATTTTGGTCAAGGATCAGTGCAGTCTGCAGGCTGATAGCTAACAAGCATGTTGCTTGAGTGTGCCTTCCATTCTAACCATGGGTCGAAGGGTGCTTGATTATTCTTACATCTATCCTATATATATATATATATATATATATGCAATATATATGCATGGAGCCTTCAATGAATAAGCCATAGCGGTTGGTGTTAACACCCTCTTATCTTTACAGATTGCCAGCTTTAAGCTACACTATAAACACTTTTGATCATGCTGTCATGTTCGAATAGCAAGAGCCAAGACAGATAATTTTACAGTTATCCTGCCACCTGCACTTGGGTTAACTGGGGACAGTGCCAGCTTTTGTTAGAAGGCAATAGGACCCCAGGGGTGCTTCAACTCTGGAGAAAGAAGTGGTCCATAATTCACAGCCAACAGAAGTACAGCCACACATACATAGAAGTGAAGTTTGCTCTGCCACTTACCGAGTTTAGCGATGGAACAGCGAAAGGGTCTGTCTTGAAAGGGTTTTCAAATAGGTCTTCAGCAGGCTTGGCAGTTGGCACAGTGTTTGGCCTGAGAGCAGGATTTGGTGGCACTGCAATGCAGAACAGACTTATTTTTAAACCACCAGACACTGTAAGCCACCCATTTCACATAACACAGCAAACACAGCCACACTTGGCACCAAGTGCTGTGTTTTTCTGCTGAGGGCACACATTGCAGGTGGATCAGTGGACATCACCATTTAGTTTACACATGCACAGAATTCAGAAGCAAGGCTTCTTAAGCAGCCAAGGGACGGACTGTGCCCACAGAGGCCTTCTCTGGGGCCCATAAAGTCCTCTTACCAGCATCACCCTGAAATTAGTCACTGAAGCAAGCATTCTACTTCAGTTGTGGTGGAGCATGGCACCCACAATTGTTCCTCCAGTTTTCAAATGTGCCCACGGGCCCAAAAAGAAAATGCTAACCATCTGCCCATCCCAGGTTAAAGCACACATCCACCTGCCCCAGAGACTACTTAAAAATATGCAGCATGTCCACTAAAATACAGTGGAACCTTGGTTTTTGAGCACCTCGGAAGCCGAATGTTTTGGAAGCCAAATGCCGAAAACCTGGAAGTAAGTGTTTTTGTTTTTGAAGGCGCCTCAGAAGCCAAACGGCTTCCGCTGCAAGTTTTTCAATTTTCTCAGTGGAAATTGCTGACAGCCCTTTGCGCCTCGGTTGTCAGATGTTTCAGAAGTAGAACAGTCTTCCGGAACGGATTACGTTCGACAACCGAGGTTCCACTGTATGCGTCTTCTGTGAGGGGGAGGAGAAAGGTCAGAACTTCAAGGTTCCCTCAAGGAATATAGCAGATTTACCACCAGTTTTTGTAGCCAGCCAGCTAGCTTCAAAGTCATCGTGGTCAGCCAACTCTTGAGGAACCCCCACTTTGTTACTGAAATAACTGGCAAAGGCTCCAGAAGCTTCCGACAGACCTTGTTGTTGCTGCTGCTCTGCCCTCCTCGCGGGCACGGCGGGCAGTTTCGCCAGCTGGAAGTCTTTGAACATGGCTTTTACATCCTTTATTTCCTTATCACCAAGCGGATCCAAAGCAGTGAAGGCGTCGCTTTCCTTCTTGGGCAACTCCTTCTGAGGTGCAGTTCTGGGAGGCAACTGAGGAGGGCTTCTAGCAGGCAACAGAGAGGGGCCTTGGGATGCGAGCGGAGGTGGGAATATGGCAGGCTGGAAAGGGTTCCCAGTGCTGGAGGGCTGGACCCACGCATTAGGAGGAGGACCCCGGACAGGCTGACCCCAGAGATCAAGAGCTGGAGCCTGGATCGGGGCTCCCAAGGACAATGGTGGCTGACTCCAGCTGGGAGCTTGTGGAGCAGCGTCAAAGCCAGGAGGCTGAGGGAAGCTTGCTGGCTGAACACCCAGAACAGATCCAGGAAAGGCTGAAGAAGGCTGGTTGAAGATTGCAGGTTGGGGACCCCAGGCTGGTGTTGGAGAAGCACTTGAAGGCAGGCCACCTGGGGAGAAAAAGCCCACACATCAATAAGTTATGCTGCTCTCTCATCAGGCAACTCCACAAACACCTTAGTTGGGGGGGAAAGCACGTTTCCAAGCACAATTCAAAGTGTTGGTGCTGACCTTTAAAGCCCTAAACGGCCTCAGCCCAGTATACCTGAAGGAGCGTCTCCACCCCCATCGTTCAGCCCAGCCCACTGAGGTCCAGCTCCGAGCGCCTTCTGTTGGTTCCCTCCCTGAGAGAAGTGAGGTTACAGGGAACCAGGCAGAGGGCCTTCTTGGTGGTGGTGCCCACCCCGTGGAAGGCCATCCCATCAGATGTCAAGGCAATAAACAACTACATGACTTTCATAATACATCTGCAGGCAGCCCTGCTTTGTTGTTGTTTAGTCATGTCTGACTCTTCGTGACCCCATGGACCAGAGAACGCCAGGCACTCCTGTCTTCCACTGCCTCCCGCAGTTTGGTCAAACTCATGTTCGTAGCTTCGAGAACACTGTCCAGCCATCTCATCCTCTGTCGTCCCCTTCTCCTTGTGCCCTCCATCTTTCCCAACATCAGGGTCTTTCCCAGGGAGTCTTCTCTTCTCAAGAGGTGGCCAAAGTATTGGAGCCTCAGCTTCAGGATCTGAAGCTTAGGGAAGTTAAAAATGTTTGATGTTTTATTGTGTTTTTAATATTCTGTTGGGAGCCACCCAGAGTGTCTGGGAGACCCGGCCAGATGGGCAGGGTATAAGTAATTTATTATTATTATTATTATTATTATTATTATTATTATTATTATTATTGCACATACCAGCACAAGGTTTAAATCTATCTGTATTAAAGACTCAAGAGCCCCACTAGATCAGGGCATAGGCTTATCTAGGCCAGCATACTTCTCACAGTGGCGAATCAGATGCCCATGGGAAACCTGGGAGCAGCGCCTGAGCAGCTACAGTGTTCTCCCCACTTGAAATTCCCAGAAAACTGTATTCAAAAAGGTATAATGGCAAAACCCTTCCCCTGGTAATATTGGGTTTGCTACAACTTTTTTTGTCACAAGCCTTGCCAAGGTAAGTAGTTGAGGATCAAAGTCGTTTTTCCTGCAAGGAACACAGTCCCCCAGCTTCATTATTTCTCCATCCTAATAAAAAGACTAACGCCTCTTGATTATCACCATTTGGCAGGAGGAATTCAACTAGATGCCTGGAAACTTAGCCTTCCCAGGAAGACGTTTGAACACCCCAGAAGCAAATTAAGATGATGAATGCTCAACAACAACAAAAAACAGATCTAATCTAACCTCTGCATAAACTTTGTGCATGCAAATCAGAATAAATGTTCAACCAACAGGTCATTCAAAGGAGCCACCTTACCACGGCAACATGGTTCCTAAACAGTTTATTCCTGCCCCCAAACAAGTTCCTTTGCTCAGTTAATCCTGGCTTACCTTAAAGACTAGTGCCAGCTCCACTACTAAAAACAAGCACCTGATGGAGGAACACATCTGCCTGGGATACACGTACAGGGAGGTGCAGAGGCTGCCCACCCCCTCCTCATATTAGCAGTGCAAGGCTAACAGTTTCAAATCTCCATTTAATTTAAACTTCTGTGCCTGGGGGGGGGGGGTGTAATGTGTTTACTTGAGGATCCTAATTATGAAGTTTTATTCTGGAATTTTATATAGGGTTGCTATATTTCAAAAAGTAAAAACCAGAACACCCCCAAAATTGTATTTACATAAAAAACCACCATTTTTATTAATTTTTCAAAAATAATAATAAAATAAGGATACAAAAATCAAACCACCATCTAACATTTATACTTCTAATTAAAAAATCCTACTATTTTACAAACCTTTTCAGGTTCTTTAAACCTCAATACTTCCTTCCACCCCCTTCTACTGGCTCTTTACATCTTACATCATTCTCTGCATTTTGTTATCATTTTTATCCACTTGTTACACCTTTGCATTCTCTAATTCCTTACTACTTACAAGTCATAAAATCATAGAATCATAGAGTTGGAATAGACCACAAGGGCCATCAAGTCCAACCCCCTGCCAAGCAGGAAACACCATCAGAGCACTCCTGACATATGGTTGTCAAGCCTCTGCTTAAAGACCTCCAAAGTAGGAGACTCCACCACACTCCTTGGCAGCAAATTCCACTGTCGAACAGCTCTTACTGTCAGGAAGTGCTTAATATAAACCTGCCAACGTATTAACTTGTTTACAGTATTTCTGCACATACACAATAAATTTTCCCATTCTTTAAGCTTCTCATTGTCAGAGTGTCTGGGTTTTGCCATCAGTTTTGCCATTTCTGCATAGCCTATAAGTTTTACTTGCCATTCTTCTATTGTTGGCAAAAACGAGCCAGTTTAGCCTCGCGGTTACTTTGGAGCAATCTTTGCAGGTTTTTTTAGGTAAATTTCGGTAATTCCCCCAGATGTCAATTCTGCCTTTGAAATCCCGGTAATGTCTGGGAAAATCTGGATGTATGGCAGCCTTAATTATATACCACTTTGTGGAGGCTGTTATGCCCTGAAAAGGCAGGCTAGAAATCTTTCCATAAAATATAGTGAGCTTACTGGTACTTCTGCCCCCAAGTGTCTCTACAGGACTTAAATCATGCCCTAGAATTATGATAGTTTTTTTGTTTTTTAACCTTCAGAAATTCTACAACTCAGCTTATAAAGCAGATCACCTAAGAAGCTTAAACCATGGGTGGGGAAACCTATGGCCTGTTGAGTAAAGCCCTTCCCAATGTCTTACCGTCTTTCTGGATCTCACAATATGTGCCTTTGAACTGAACACAAAAAACCAGACTGCATAAGACAAGACACAGACATTAAATTGCTTTGCAATGAAGGTACACACAGATCCATCAACATGGCTTTCCAGATGTTGGGACTGCAACCCCACAAGCCATTGGCCACACTGACTGGTGCTCATGGGACTTGTAGCCCGAGAACAGGATTCCCCATCCCTGCCTCAAGGAAAGAACAGACTTTACTAACCTAGTACAGGCATGGGTGCTGCTACAGGAGCACTAGTGTTGAAGAGGTCTAGAGGATTGGTCTGTGCAGGTGGAGGCGGCGCTGCAGTTGTCAGAGTGCTTGTTGCAGGAGCAAAAATGCCTGAGCCAAACAGGTCACTACTGGCTGAACCCTGGAAATGTGTTGGTGGGGAAGACACACCAGGCATAATGGTTATATATGTACAGGAAGTTAAACATTGCCCAGATTGCTATTACAAGCACTACAACCCCCCCCCAAACTGTCCTATAGGCTGAATGGCTGAAGAGTCCTATAGTGTGCATCTAAGTTAAATTGATTCTTATTAAAGATGAGTGTGGGCTCCCATCTACAGCAGAGATGGAGAACCTGTAGGACATTTTAGACTGCAGTACCCATCAGGCCCAGCCAGCATAGTCAACGGTCAGGGACAATGGGTTTTGTAGTCCAGCGACTTCTGGAGGGCAACAAGTTACCCACCTTTGGTCGACAATATTCTTTGTCAGTTCTGTACGGTAGCAACCAAGAAGGGCTGCAGCCAAATAGAGATATTTTATATTGCAAGGCCGATGCAACACACCTCGACACCTTGTTACTGAACTACACCAGTGAACTACACCCTAAAACTACATTCAACACATGCATTAGGAGTTTAAGCGTCTTACTTACCAGAGCTACAGAGACATGGCAGCATTAGGAGGAGAGAGGAAAGTTAGGATTAGAAAGAATGATTGATGTACACAGAAAGCCAAGCCACAGAGTTTAAGGTTTGCTATGGCTATGACCGACAGCTTATAAGAGGACCGAAGGCAAGCTAGTTCTCTGCCAGCAGAGGT
Source organism: Podarcis vaucheri (assembly GCF_965113315.1). Lineage (NCBI taxonomy): Eukaryota > Metazoa > Chordata > Lepidosauria > Squamata > Lacertidae > Podarcis > Podarcis vaucheri. The sequence goes on from NC_138749.1 coordinate 19,399,222, forward strand.
TTTGTTGAGGAAGGGGGAGGGAAATCCCTTCACCTAGTCCAAGTAGGAAAACATGCATGTCACCACTCTGTGCATGCACCATTGTTCACCTTAACAGTCCTCCTTCCTCTTCCTGGCTTGGTGCTTTGGGGAGGTGGGCTAATCGTGATAGAGTCATGCGACATCAATTGGCCGTTGCTATTGGAGTCTAGCCGTAATCCATTTTGCACTGGTAATCCTTTGGAAGAGCTCTCCAGAAAGACATTTACTGGGGACGTGGCAGGGAAGCCATTCTGTTCTCTCTCCGGCACCCCATTTGGAGTCCTCGCGGCTAGTTGGGCAGGCTTACTCTCAAGCAGCCACTGGCTGGCTGGCATTTCCTGCTTGCCAGTTCGGTTGGAGATCTGGTCAAACTCTTGCCCAAAGTAGTCTACATCCCCATTCATACCACCGCTCCCCATGGGGCTAGTCACAACACTTCCCATCTTCTGGCTGGGAGGCTTCAGAGAAGAATCAATTGGGGGCTGCGACAATCGGTCGGGTTGCGTGAAAGGGTCATCCCTGAAAGGGTCAGGATTTGGGGCGGGGAAGAAGCTGAGATTTGCAGAGAAAGCATTGTCAGGCAAGAAAGGTGGCTGCAGCTTGGACAGTGGTAGGGGAGGCGCGATGTCATTCAAGAAAATATCCTCCTCTTTGAGAGAAGTCGGAGGGGCCTCAATTTCAGAATTTAAATCCACTAACAGGATCTCTTTATCCTCCTCCTATTAGGTTTGAGAGAGAAGACTGATTAGCAGAAGAGACACTGTAGACAATGTGCAAGAGAGTCTCATGTGCTTATTAAAAATCACAGAGCAAGCAGAATGGCAATGGACTCCAGCAATTCCTAAAATAAGAAACATGTGAACTACACACTCCCATGCCCTCACATTTGATAGGTAACCCTGTAGTGAATTTTGTGCACTTATTGGACAATCAACCAGGAGATTTGAAGATCAGGAGCATCAGTTCTGAAGTTGTGGTAAAGAGAGAATGTTTACACAATGCTGAGTGGAGTCTGGTCCATTAGGGAAAATGGAAACCACTAACCTCAGTCAGCTCTTGGCCAACTCCCATGGGCCTAACTTTGTATTTAGGTTCAGCCCAGGGGGTAGCCCCAGATATCAACTTTCTCCTCCTCGTGGATAGGACCCCTAATGCCATGGTGGCCTGTCTGGAAAAACCACAAGTACTTGCACCCAAGAGTTGCAATCTTCCCAAAGGCATCTGACTAGGAAGCCTGAACATGGTGGCAATTGTGGTCACGTAAATCCAACCAGGATTCTCAGTGCTTCGTACTTCTTCTAGTTTCCTTCTCAACCCTTGCTCGGAATATCTTAGAGAAGCACATTGTACTTTTGCATATATTCCCTGTCCCAATGCATCCAGCTACATGTATGTAGGGATTTTAAAATACTGGTTCACAGCTTTGATTCTGGTGGCAGTGTTCGAATCCCTGTATAGTGTATTTAGTATGGCTGAGCCAATCTCTAAAGCATATTCTCTTCCACTAAACTACGGTAACATGTATGGTGCCCTCCAGATACTCGCCACCAGTTGCAGTGAGCATGGCCAATAGGGATGATGGGAGTTGAAGGGCACCATTTTAGCTACCCCTCTACTAAGTCAATGCCATCCTGCCAACATGGCAATTCCTGATAGGTACAAATGGGCAATGGGCCCAATTTCATGCATCTTACTCTTGGGGGTGGGACTGTGTTCACATTTATATATAGAAAAGTTCAATCATATGGATAGGTAGTCAACTGCTCATCTGAAACCACCCCTAAGCATCCAAGACAGGCCAGTCCTTAGAAGATTTCTCCTACCATTAAGTCATTTAAAAAGCTATCAACAGTACAAATCCAAGTCTTTACTACTCACTGAGGGGCTGTTCAGGTCAGGAGGAGTAGACATGTCTCCAAACAGATCCATCTGCTCCACACCCTTTAAGAACAAAATGGACAGAAAATTAAAATCTATCATACACCTCAGCCTGCAAGGTCATTCGAGTCTAACCAAGAGCGTGCTTGGAAGCCCAAGTCTCTGTGGTCTACTCTGTAGTAGTTCAGTTTGTTCAGTCAATCAACTGGCTGCTCATATGTGAAACCTCTCTAGGGACCTTGGGTGTGGTCTCAAAGCAGAAGAGGCCACTATTTTGTTGACGTCAACCAGGGCTGGTCAGTGCCTGGGTGGGTGACTATCTGGAAACCGCATGGATTCCTCACTGGTCCCGTGACGGGGGGAGGGGGAGGCATGATACAGAAGAAAAAAGAAATCACATACCAGCTTTATTTTGTCGGCTCGTTCAGTAGCTGTTTCATCACTGCCATTCTGGAACAAAGAAGAAGAAGAAGAAGAAGAAGAATTTGGATTTGATATCCCGCTTTATCACTACCCAAAGGAGTCTCAAAGCGGCTAACATTCTCCTTTCCCTTCCTCCCCCACAACAAACACTCTGTGAGGTGAGTGGGGCTGAGAGACTTCAAAGAAGTGTGACTGGCCCAAGGTCACCCAGCAGCTGCACGTGGAGGAGTGGAGACGCGAACCCGGTTCCCCAGATTACGAGTCTACCGCTCTTAACCACTACACCAAATGTGGTTTTTTTGGTCTCTGCTACACAGATACTCAATAAGAATAAGCTTTCCCCCAATTTCACATTGTTTGTAAGCAGCAAATGTACTTAAAAGTCTAACAGGCAATTGCATTTGGTTTTTCAGGCCTAAAGATCAATTTGTTTCTTACCTCAACAGGTTTATTGGCCTCTTCATTCTGAAAAAAAAAGAAAAAAGACATCATGCCATCAACATTTATAGAAAAGCTTTATATATTTGTCCATGTCTACACCGATGGGCAGCGGTTGTCCAAGGCCAATGTCTGCCCCATCACCTGCTACCTGAACTAGAGTATGCACAACTTATGGAGGGGATCTGCTTGGTGCAAGTTATGTTCTTCACTATCAAGCTATGGTCCCTTCACTTAAGGGAAGGGATATCATATTACATGTTGGAACTGCTGAGATGCAACTCTGCATGTGAAGGAGCAGACAGAGGAACCTCCAAGCTTCCTAGTCTGTCCTTTAACCTGTGCTCAATTTCCTTCAGGCTAGACTGATACTTTTAGGGTTGCTGACCTTGTTTCCTACTTACTTTTTTACACCCTCACCCTGGAACAGATCTTCCAACCCAAATAGATTAATTCATTTTCCTTTTTACCCCATTACCTTGTTGACTGATCTTCTGTACTTGAAGAGTGGACTTATCTGGGAGTAAGTGGTATTGCCAAGTTTAGACAGGCTCCTTCCAGCTGTGTAGGATTTATCTTAGATCAACCAAGTTCATGGTTCAGTCACTGCCACTTTAGATCAATAGCAGGTTTCATTTATCTTAGGTATGGCTACTGAGCAGCCTAAAAATCTGGAAAACTTAAAAACAGGCAGCATTACCTTTCGCTTGTCACCCTCTTCTTTTTTCTTCATGTTATAGATTACTTGGAATAGATCCTTCAGATCTACTACTAGAGGTTCAGCCTAGAAGAGAATAACAGGCAGTGAGTGAGTGAGTGAGTGAGTGAGTGAATGGACAGGACTTAGATTTCCACTTTGTGGAAGAATTCACAGTTCAGCTCATTTCCAAATGGAGTGGAATAGAATTCAAGGAACAGAATTAAAGGCCTATACTAAAGGCATTTTCTCCCAGTGTTCCAATTTCCTGCTGTGTTTAGAGTGCCCTAGATTTTACTTTCTTGGGTTCCATGATCACTGCAGATGGTGACAGCAGTCATGAAATTAAAAGATGCCTGCTTCTTGGGAGAAAAGCAATGACAAACCTAGACAGCATCTTAAAAAGCAGAGACATCACCTTGCCGACAAAGGTCCACATAGTTAATGGTATGGTTTTCCCTGTAGTGATGTATGGAAGTGAGAGCTGGACCATAAAGAAGGCTGATCGCCAAAGAATTGATGCTTTTGAATTATGGTGCTGGAGGAGACTCTTGAGAGTCCCATGGACTGCAAGAAGATCAAACCTATCCATTCTGAAGGAAATCAGCCCTGAGTGCTCACTGGAAGGACAGATCCTGAAGCTGAGGCTCCAATACTTTGGTCACCTCATGAGAAGAGAAGACTCCCTGGAAAAGACTCTGGTGTTGGGAAAGATGGAGGGCACAAGGAAAAGGGGACGATAGAGGACGAGATGGTTGGATAGTGTTCTCGAAGCTACCAGCATGTGTTTGACCAAACTGTGGGAGGCAGTGGAAGACAGGAGTGCCTGGCGTGCTCTGGTCCATGGGGTCACGAAGAGTCGGCCACGACTAAACAACAACAACAAATGCCCAAACAGGCTGAGAGTTGGTGATTGGCCCATGGCTACCCAATGAGCTTCATGACCGAGTGGGGATTTAAACCCTGGTCTACCAGGTCTTAGTCTCTAACCACTACACCACACTGGTCTTGCTCAACATTTCTCCAACCCCTGCAACCTATTAAATATGTAGAAAATGTCAAGCCTCAGAGATAAGCAATTTAACAGTACATCTAAGCTTCCAAGTTGGTGGCCAAAACACTTGTGGCAACCAATTCCCCAGTTTTAACCATACTCGGTGTGAAAATTTTGTCAATCCTGCAATTTGAGAGCGACAGCTTCCTTTTGCAATTTTGTACTGTGCAGCATTGAACATGCACCCAGAATGCTACTTAGAAGAGCAGCACATCAGCACCACTGGTCCCACGATGTAAAGTTTTACCTGCTGTGCTGTTTTGATGGCGAAGAACTGGTGCTGCCCTTCTCCTCCACAAACGTAGCCAAAGGCACGGTTGTCAGTCACATCCCGGGCTATAAAGGATATTTTGTTGACTGGATGCTCATGCTCAATAACCTGGAATCAAAGTGGATGACATGGTGCCAGACTTTAACTCTTGAAAATGTGTAAACCTTGCACTGGTGGTCTTGTAGGCCACCCTTTGCAGACCATCCCCTGGCAGGTGCCTATTCTTCTTTTTGAAGATCTACAGTAGAGTTCACTACCCTTTTATGTAATTGGTCCCACTGAACTGCTCTTACACAAGTCAAGAATCCTCCACCCCAAGTCCAAAGTCAACCATCTTCCAAGCCCATGATTCTAGTCCTGTTCTATGGGAGCACTGATATGAGAACGACTTGTTCATGTTTTATTGTCTTAAGTGTGCCCTGGAAATTTGACTTCCCCATAAAGACTGCTGCCAGTCCAGCTCACTTTTGTTTCAGCACTCCCCATTCAACAAAGTAGTCAGCATCAATAGAGCTCAAATATTTTAGGCTCTCTGTATGAGGCGTGCACTGCATGTGCACGTGCTATGACCAGAAGCAACTCTGGACCGTATCTCAGCACTGGGAAGATTATAGCAAGATTATTCTGAAGAGGTGTGCATGCACATGAAAGCTCATACCAATAACTAACTTAGTTGGTCTCTAAGGTGCTACTGGAAGGAATTTTTTTATTTTGTTTCAACTATGGCAGACCAACATGGCTACCTACCTGTAACTACTCCTAACAATCTCTGTACTATTGCTATAATCTTCCCAGTGCTGAGATACGGTCCAGAGTTGCTTCTGGTCATAGCACGTGCACATGCAGTGCACGTCTCATACAGAGAGCCTAAAATATTTGAGCTCTGTTGATGCTGACTACTTTGTTGAATGGGGAGTGCTGAAACAAAGGTGTTACTGGAAGGATTTTTTTTTATTTTGTTAGGAGTAGTTTGTGCTTTATGGTAAAGTTTTAATCTTCGGCTTAGAAGTAAACACTAAGTCATTGACACACACACTCCAGTAGGGACTGGAAGCTGCCTGTTTCTTACATAGCCTTTAGCCCAAGAAAAAATAGAATGCCCCAATTAAAACTTTCACTTGGTGTTCATCAGCCAGAATTTCCTAGATAGGGCTGAAGTGACCTGTGAGATGAGTCAAGGTTTGCTAGAAAAGCTACAGCAGTCCCCACGTTAGAGGTTTGGCACTAGAGTTTGGTCCATTATGAAATACTTCACCTGGATGGGTAATTAACTAGATGGATAACTTAACTGGCCTGGGCCAGTTTCTGCATTTCTTTGAAATGTCTCTAATGGGAAAGCTGCTGTTTTAAGTTCAGCACATTTTTAGAAGTTTCTTCACCCCAACAAGTTTTAGGTTAGATTGGCACTTTTTTTATTATTAAGAGAATGGACAGTTTCTCCTAATGGGTTCAGCTTGGCCTCCTCAGAACTTACCCCTGTCTTCTCATCTATGACTTTGATCCCAGCAAGAGAGATGTTCACCCATACTTTCTGTTTGTGCTGGCCTTGAGAACGGGCTGCTACCGCCATTCCCTACAAATGGAACAGCAAAGACATTTCAGTATTCAAGACGTACTGTCTATATAAACTTATTGCAGCTTACGGCTATCACTTAGGGTAAGGGATGGAGAATCCATTTCCCTCCCAGATGTTGGACTCCAACTCTCCATTAGTCAACATGGCCACTGACCAGTGGATAACACAATCTTCATTTCAGCATATCTGAATTTCCCTATATCTGAGTTATGAAAATGCCAAGTCGAATACCAGCTATATACTGCTCCCCAGTTCCCTCACATTTTAGGATTTATTGCATGTTTGGGTGGGTGGGGGATTGTCTTGCAACCTTTGTCTTGCGCTCCAGGTCTAAGCAAAACTTAGAAACTCAAAAGTGTTTGTTGACAAGCAACCCCCAGGCATTACCACCACACCTAGAGGCTATTCAGAGGGTCATTCAGTACATGAAGGCATCATGTGTGGCCTTCAGACAACACTGTGGGAGGACAGTGTTATGAACAGTCATGTCTCAGAGGAATTTACCAGCACTGTTTCAATACATAAGCAAGAACTCATTTGTCTTAATGAAGTTGTTTTGCAGGAGGAAATAAACAAAATTCTGACATAAGGTGGTGACATTCCACCTAAGAAGCTAAATGGAACAAACCTGAGCCCCAAAACAGCATGCAAGTTCTATCTACAGCATAATGTTCTAGCAATGTTTCCACTTAACCTGAAATTTTCGACTTTGACACTATATATTGTTATCTGAATCAGCACTATAAGCAACCTGCAGTATGTGCTAGGACCCATTCTCCACTAGTTTAAGATACTTGAGGAAAGGTCCTATAATTGCCGTTGCTAAAATAGCTTCTAGGAACTGCAGTTTTGCAAGGATGCCATTAGTAATCCCTAGCCCCCATGAAACTACAATCATCATCTAGCACCTTAGAAACACAAAGAGGCAGGAAATATGAGAGACTCACCTTCAGCTTCATCATTGAATCCTGACTCATCTTGTCTCCCCTTGCTTCTGGGACATCATCAATACCAATGAGTTTGGCCTTGTATCTTACACCATCACCTTGAAATCTGGCCAAGAGAAATTCTTCTGTCTTTTCCGGTCCTGAAAAACCAGTTTTATGGTCATGTGCTTTTGTTTGACCTGCACAGGCTATTAAAAAATCAGAACCTGCATCTCTGTTCATTCCTAACAGTGCAATTTACAGTGGTGCCACGCAAGACGAAATTAATTCGTTCTGCAATTTTTGTCATCTAGCGAATTTTTCGTCTTGCGAAGCACGAAATCCCATAGGAATGCATTGAAAATCAATTAATGCGTTCCTATGGTCAAAAAAAGTCCAAACAAAGCCAAATTTGGTACAACAACAGTTTATTAACTGCTCTTTAAAGTCACACATACTGTAAAGAGCAGTTCAAAAATTTAAGGGAAAATAAATTAACTTTATAAACAAAACATGTCTTTGTTTTTAGTCAAAGAAAAAAAGTCGCGAGACGTTTTCGTCTTGCGAAGCAAGCCCATAGGGGAAATTCGTCTTGCGAGGCAAATCGCGAACGGAAAAAACTTTCGTCTAGCGAGTTTTTTGTATTGCGAAGCATTCGTCTTGCGGGGCACCACTGTAATATAGTGGTATGTTTCACCATCAGCTATACCAACATTCAGTGTGTAACCACCGTTTCATCTCCACACTGGCAGTGGAATGCTCTTGGGTAAGAGTAGGGCCAACCCACTCACAAACATTTTAGGTATAAAGAGCCAGAGTTTGCGGCAGATTCCTTGCCCACAGTCTGCTTACTCACAGATCCATCTGTGACTGTGCAGTCCAAGGCAAAGCCCCTAGGTGGCAGCCTTCTGCCAAACTCCTGCTTGTCTGCTTATTTCAACGCTCTGGTTTATGACTCCTTTTAAACCAAAAACCAGTTGGGCAGGTGGGAGTCTCCACGATTTTGTGTGCTAACCCATCAAAAGGACAAATGATGGACAGGCTTTGTGACCGTAAGGTTGCAAGGTTGAGAACTAATTGACTAAATTGCCTGTCATCGAGTATTTACCACAGCAACTGCTGCTTGTTTTCAGCAACTCTTAATTATTGGCAACTCCTTAGGACAGAGGTCAGCAAACTTTTCCTGGAGGAGGTGGGCCCACTGTCTGTCAGACCTTGTGGGGGGCTGGACCCACCACCTCCTGAAAGCACCCCGCTCCTGAAAGGCCCGCCCACCTATGCCACTCAGGCCGCAGCCGCCGACACTGGCTAGTCTTTGGCGGTGTTGGCATCCTCTGTCTCAGCGGGGCACAGAGCCCATGCTGCTGGCCTGGGTGGCAGAGGCAGCCTCCACGTCGCTGCCACTTTCTTCCCGCTCAGCTGCTTCCTCCTGCTCGGCCGCTTCAGCAGGAAGGAAGGGGCGGCACCCAGAGGCGTCTGTGGCTTCTGAATCAGAAACCGTGCCAGTGTCGCTGCCCACCCAGAGGCATCACAGCTTTTGATTGGCTGCAGGAGCTTCCTGCAGCCAATCAGAACCCGGCCCGCATCACGGAAGTCAGTCCCCGCGCGGCGAGGCCTCTGCACCGTGCCTGTTTAGCACTGGAACTGACCGCAAGGTTCGTGGACTGGATTAGCGAGCCCGGTGGGCCATATCCAGCCCACGGGCCTTAGTTTGCCAACCTCTGCCTTAGGAGCTGCAGAGCTGTCCTGCCTCCTGTTGCCACTCCTGCCTTACCTTTCTTCTTCTCCTTTTTGAAAGGCTGTGTTTTCGGTGGTGCCTGTTGCTGGGCAGGCGGACTGTTTCCACTAGTTGCTTCCACTTCGTTTGACATGGTGAGAGAGGCCAGTCTCAACTCCAGGAGCAAATGCGGCACTTGGTAACGTGACTGGAATCCAGCTAGCAGCAGACAGGCATACTACTCTGACCTTCAGGAGACAAAAATTGGGATTCAATTCAGTGTTGCCACTGTGTTGCATTGAAGAGTTACAAAGCATAATTTTCAAGAAACAGGAATATAAAATGATACTTTATATCAGGACTATTTGTTCATTCAGCACAGCACTACAGAAGGCGGTCCTTATCTGTTACTTGAGCCTTTTGAACTGGAGTTAAACAGTGACCGAAACTGGACCTATTATATGCAAAACATACATATATGCAACACATAGATAATTTTTAAAAAATGTTTTATTTTTTAATATGTTTTTTCTGGAAGCCACCCAGTCAGAAGGGCAACTTTTTATTATTATTATTATTATTATTATTATTATTATTATTATTATTATTATTCTGTTCTCTGCCACTGAGCTTATGTTCCTTCAACAATAACTTTAGGACACAGTGAAGAATTACTCATGAAGACTTGATGTGATTCAGTTACAAGGATCCTGGCATGCTGTATAACGAACGCCTTCATTTTATAGAATGATGGTTGCATCCACGATATGGGTACAAACCCATATCAGGCCCCATTCAGAGTTTACAGTAGTGCTAGAATTTAGATTAAGTGGGGACACCTATTGAGGCTGGGAATGTGTGTACAATCTAGCCCCACCAATACTAAAGGACAAGGCACTTTAAGACCATCACACACGGACCAAGGACTCTTGCCCACTCCCCGCCATCCTGCCGCTGGGTAAATAGAGGTTCTCAAAGGTATTTCTTATGAAACACATCCGCCAATCACTTCATTTGACTGTGGATCACAGTCTGCAGCCGATATGCTGAAGGGGGATACTCCAGACCTTCTGCTGCACAAATGAAGCACGTGCCTTTGCCTAGTATTAGCTTGCATAGGAATGAACGTGGGTGGAATCAATGATGCTGGCCCTTCCGTCTCCTGTTCGTTGCCATCTGTTAGCAGAATAACATCATGCTAACAGATTTGCTAGCAAGCAACTAACCTACCCAAGGCACAAACATTGCAAGCTATAATCCTGTCTTTCATTCACTTTTGAGACTCCGTTGGTTTTTGAGGGGGCGGGGTGCTTTCTCCAAGTGAATTGATGACAGGGGTCTGCTGCAGAGGAGAGATCAAACAGCAGTAAACCAGTCACCAAGACACATGCTTCAAGTAGCTACTGAGGTTGCACATTCCTGCACATAGGGACCTCATTCTGGTTTGTGCAAGGGAGTTTATTAAGCTTCTCTAGGGCTCTTCAGAATGCTACCTTTAACCTTTAGTTTAGGGAAACTTTGTAAGTTATGGTACACAAATGCAGCTGATCCCAATTCCTTAGAAGTCATGGACGGGGAATAATATTATGCAGTCCTGGGAGAGCTGCACCACTTTGAAACATGGAATGGTCATCGGCACACTCCTTGAAAACTCTTATCCCCCAGCTACCACCCCCACTGGTTTTTATGCTATGGGAGTGTCATTTGAATGTGGTAGGTGGGTTGGGCTTTCAGTAGCACAGCACCAGAAAGGCGCCACCATATGACTAGTTCTACATGCATCAATCAGCTGCAAGCCTTTGGACATCTACAGTTTTCAGGCCAGAAAGGTCACTACTAGCTATGCAATGTCCATATGCACGAGACCTGGCCTTCATTCCTGTTGCAGGTATTTGGTTCAGCTTTGAAATGCCGGCTGATGTTGGCAGAGTTGCTTTTGCCGAGCTTGACCTCCTAGAAATTCTAGTTGAGGCTGTATTTCAAAGTATTTAGGACATGGGATGCTGGCATCATATGCCTGTTGTCTTTGGGGGGGGGTATTTTTGAGTAGCCCCGCTCCGTAGACTTGAAGTTGCAATACAGCAAAACTGCAATACAGCACTGCCTCAGTGGACCAGTGAGTCACTTGTTCAGACATTTGTGGAAGATGTTTCAACAGATAACATACAGCCTCAAACAACCCAAAGCTTTCACAAGACACTTCAAGCCCTGCACCTTAAGATTCAAGCGTTACGGAGAATATCATTGTGTTTTTCTATGCAGTCTATTCTTACTGCACAGCGCTGAGAATCTGATGCAAGGCAAGTACCCAATCAACATAGCTATACTGAGTAAGGGACACAGTTGTTTTAAGCACCAGACAGCTGCATGCTCAGGTTAGGACAAGCAATGGCGGCAGCAGTGCCATCCACATGCTTTTGCACAGAGGTGGACCAATTCCAAGCCTAAGTGTGGGATTTGGAAGGGATTCTGGACTTGTCAGTATCTGTACAAGCCCCTCCTTGCTCCAGAATACCACAAAGGCTACACTTCCATCTGTCCCATAGTCTACTTCCCACAGCCCCCGTTTTAATCTAGAAAAACAGGCTTATTCAGTTTGTTTTAAATCTTCAAGACGCACCGCCAGTTTTATAATTAGGTATGTTACGGCATTTTATTCTGTGTGCAATTTTTGTTGTATGCCACATGGATGTTTTATATCAGGGAGCCGCCTATAAATATTTGTAGAAACAAATAAAATTAAATGAACAGCTTCGTTTATTTTCCTAGAAACCACTTTTCTCTTCAAGATGGAATGCTTACTTCTTGCTTGCTGTTCGTTATCACTCAACTGAAGCAAGCGGAATGCTGACCAGGTTGTTTAGGGGTACAAAGGTTGCCGTTTCGCAAAGTTAATATTTTAGTGATTGAGATTCCTTTGATACTCTTCAGCCAAGCAGATAGAGGCCAAGAAACACATTTTTCCTCCTAGATAGAGCTCTCAGGATCCTTTAATTTCAGTTGAAGGAACTCATTGCACCAGCAGGCACCATGAGATTAGGGGGGAATGGTCAGAGGCCAGGCAGCCTGAAGATCTGTGTTGAGGTGGCACAAATAAGGTCCACACCTTTGCACCCTTTTGCTTGACCATGGCACCCAAGTCCCTCATCATCTTTGCAACTGAAATGTTGCAGGGATGTAAAACTACTACCTGTCTTAACACCTTTGTAATTACTACAATTGCCAAGGTGAGAGAGCCTGTTGTTGTTTTTTAAGGTGTGGCGGTATGGAGTTAACAAAATGGGCTTAAATCCACTTGGGATGTACCTTAACAGTGTTTTTTAAAAAAATTAATAAGCAGTTCTACTTTGTGCCATGTGTTAACAGGGCACAAGGCAGAGGTTCAAAAGGTGATTTGACATCATGTGACCACTCCTTAGAATGTAGCTGTACCTGAGCAAGTTCTCAATCCTGTTACTCTCCATTCTTCTATTAAGCACAAATTCTGATCTGTTGTCTCATGACCACATGCATGCCAACAGTTGTATGAGTCAAGGAAAGAACATAGATGTTATTCAACTGGTTGCTTCTACATTTGGAGGAATAGCAGGGGAAGGGCCCCACAACTTTCTTCCTCCCCCACAACTGCTTCTTCAGCTACTGGTTGTAGTAAACACTACTAAGAGAAGCAGAAGGCTGCCAGCTACTTTCAGTAGGTTGCAGGGGGGCATCACATGGCTCCATGGCCTAGAACCGTAACATGTTCTAGATCAGTGTCTTGTGACTGTTTTCTTCTCAAAACAGATGCAGCTATGTTAAGCGTGCTCATTTAAAACATTGTCATCTGTTTAGCAGTTTTAAACGACTATAGATGCCTAGGTGATAAAGTAACCAAAGTCAGTGTTTTGTCTAGTTCTACCCAACATCTCCCTCAAGGTCCTGAAGGATCTCCTCTTTTGAAGGCATGCCCACTGGCATTTGAGTAAATGCTCCTATGACTGGAGAAGCAGAATATAAGCAAGACTGATCTTCCAGGACAACATTTTGTAGATTCAGACTCCAAAGGTAGTCTTAAAGCCATGATTGCTAGGTCTGTATGTTTTGCTTCCCCTTTCTTGGTACAATTACAACCTGCAGGCCTGCTCATGTTCGCAGCCTGCATGCTCGCAGCTCACCCAGCACACTGCAAGCCTGTCGCACTTTTTGAAGAGGCACAAGACTTTTCGGGAATCCCCCAATAAATCCCAAGCACAAATTGCTTTTGGGCTGCACCAGCGTTGGAAAATAAAGCCATGCAACATTTGCCTTGGCACTTCCTTTGGTGAGCAGATCAAGAAAATACACCAGCGCCAACCAATAGCTGAGTGCCAAAGTATGTTTTTCCAGTTTCATCTGGGCAGGTCAGTCAACAGCTTTCAGGTAGTTTCTTGCCAGTTTCCAGATGCAAAGCTATCCCAAGTCTAGGACAAGTAGGTTCCTATGTCCTAAAGAGCCTCTTTTGCCCGAGACACAGATGATCAATAGGCTTCAATACATTGGGATTTAGAGATGCAGTTATATACCAACCTCACATTTCTCAAAACCCTTTTGGAGAAAAGAGACAACCCTAATGTTCTTCCTAGGGAGGGGGAGAAATCCGATTCCGTTTGTATTTCAGTCTGCATTTGGAAAGGTGGACTTTCCCAACTGACACTTCCCGAAGCGAAGCAATATGCAAAAAAGACACACAGCTGTCCTGCAAAATTTGCACTTCTGAATTTTTCATTGCAACTACTCCAGTCAGCTAAAGGGAACAGACACGTATGTACAGTATAAGCGCTCCAATGTCTGGAAAAAACTGGATCCAGAAGGTGGCATTCCTGAAAGTGTTATTTATTCATTTTAGATGCATACCCCATAATTCAAACACTCAAAGAAGCTTAATACACAAGCACACAGAGGATCTTGCCAAATACAAAGTCAAGCCATGGACCTGCCTATACCAATACTGTGGTATCCTGAGATACCAGAGGTTGAAATAGTGGCCTTTTCACATATGGAAATCATGTGCTCTGCCAAGAGATCCTTCACTGAAGAATGAGCAACTGAAGGATGAAGATGCCTCACCTCACCTCCATTCTATACCACTTTGAGCAAGCTGTAACTGCAGGGGCTTGTTTGCCCCTTTAAAGTCTGCACAAAGCTTAGTTTCCCATAGGGATGCTACCATGAAACACTGACTTTACCCACAGCCTGGGGCTCAACAAAAAGCACTGTAGCTTTTGAAGGTAGAAGCTACCACCAAATCCCTCTTTTCTTTGGAAGAGGAAGGAGAGCAGCCCAATATTGCCCATAGCAGCTTCTTAAGAGAAAGTTGCTTGGGGGACGTAGAAGCTACTAGCTCACCCTACCCAACAGTCAGCCCTTAAAACTGCTCAGAGGAGTCTCAACACACAGCAAGGAATGTTATTTACACTATTCCTAATCCCAGCTACATATATTTTTTATTGTGTTTGGAGTAGGGCTGAAGCACCACGTTGCAAAACCATCCCAAAGAGCTGTGTTTTTGTATGAAGCTTAGCCGAGTTGGATCTGCAGCACAATAGCACATTCATGTGTATCAGAGCCTTGACCTGCTTAGGACACTTACAAATACAAATTCTGCTGAAAACTCAGCCTTGAGTTGGGCAAACCCCCTTCACAGTGCTCAGCAGGAAAATACAGCAAGCTGCCAATGGCAGAGGAAGAGCGGTATCTTCCATTGCCAGCTCAGCCCCATTCCTCTGCAGTCCCCTTTGCCTCTCACCAATGCTGCACAAGTGACCACAGATGCCAGTACAAACATGGAAGGAATGGAGCAAGAACAGTGAGTTGGAGAAAGGAAGTTTGGTGTAGGTCTGTAGTGAGTGCCAGGGATTAGACTGAGGCCTGTATTTGGCTTTAGGCTGGAGCTGGGAGTAGCTGATGTGATGCCCTCCAGATGCTGTGGACTACGACTCTGAGCATTGGCCAAACTGGCAGGGGTCAATGGAAGTTGTAGACTTCTGAAGGATGCCATGTTTGCTATTCCTGGGCCAGAGGCTCCACATAACTAGGCTGTATTAACCTTGCTACTGTTAGCAAAGCCACTTAAATAATGCAGGTGGTGTCCTGGGAGCCGGTGTGGTGTAGTGGTTAAGAGCAGTAGTCTCGTAATCTGGTGAACCAGGTTCGCGTCTCCGCTCCTCCATATGAAGCTGCTGGGTGACCTTGGCCTAGTCACACTTCTCTGAAGTCTCTCAGCCTCACTCACCTCAGAGTGTTTGTTGTGGGGGAAGAAGGGAAAGGAGAATGTTAGCCGCTTTGAGACTCCTTCGGGTAGTGCTAAAGCAGGATATCAAATCCAAACTCTTCTTCCAGATAGAAAATAAATCCTGGTAACAATTGACTAAGCAAAGCCAGTGTATAATGAGAGAAGACACGAACAGTGGGCAGAAACTGCCAAGAGACTGCAGCAGGGCTATGCTGCTCTGGCTGCAAGTGCCCAACAATGCTAACCCCTGGCATCGGCCCATCATGCACACACAGCTTCTAGAAGAGCAGCCTTCTTTTTAGATGTACTGTGTCAATAACATGCCAGCCGATTAAGTGTCCTTTAACCAAGCAACAGCCCTATGAACCATCTGCCCACTGCCTTCATATCAGTACTTGTTGTTTACCATCACAAGTTATGTTAGACAGATGGGAAAATGTCTTATGCAAGTTACCATCATTGGTTTCCCCCACCACAGGTGATCAAACCCAAGGCGTTTCACTGCTAAATGTGAAGGACAGTGATGGGTTGTCCATTTGGGCAAATGGGGCACTGCCCACCAACCTCAGCCAGCCCCCACCTGCCTTCTTTCCTACCACAACCAGTCCAGGAGCTGGCCTTGACTTCCTCCTCCCAAGCCTCAGTGTTGCCCTTGTAGAACTCTGTTGAGGAGAATGGAAGAAAACTAGAATCGTGTCCGCCTGACATTGATTCTGGCTCTGCTTACTGTTGGGCTCCTTTGTCTTCTGATCAATGGATGCCAGCCACCACTGGTGAAGGACAAGATGCCCTTCCTTATTCTATGGATAGACTGGCAGTCCTTACCTTACCCTCAGCGATAGCAAGGAACAGCATCCTCCACCAGTGCAAGGTAGGCCATATGCCACACAATTCTCCCCCAAAACCTTGCCACAGCATCCCAGCCATCTTCTACCCAAGGACACTGCCTCACTGTGCCCAATGACTGTGCCGGCCCCCCAAATCCAGGCTTACAGCCTTCACCATACTTGCAGAAAATTGTAAGGGCCCCAGTGGAGTTGCCCTTCTCCTAGGCCTCACTTGTAATTCATGAAGTACTACAGGGTAGGAGGTTTTAAGTTCCAAGAACCAAAAGCACTTTCAGAGACACATCTGCTTTCCATACATTTATCCAGAACAGGATCTTAAAAATCTTTGTATTACTACATTTAAAGCATTAGAGACTTTTAAAAAGGTAAGAGATTAAGTGTTGCTATTTTGGATACTCGTGGATGGCAACTCCTTCCTACATGCAAGAAATGTATCTGAGATACACAAGCTGGGTTTTTAAGTAACTACATATTACTAAAAGATGGCAAAGTTGCCGCAAGCAGGAGGGCAGTAAGCCACAATCTAAGGCAGCGGCTCTCAACCTGTGGGTCCCCAGATGTTGTTGGACTACAACTCCCATCATCCCTGAGCTCTGGCCTTGCTAGCTAGGGGTGATGGGAGTTGTAGTTCAGCATCATCTGGGGACTCACAGGTTGAGAAAGGCTGATCTAAGAAGTATGCTATCACCTTTTAAATAACCCATGCTATTCAGCTGGCTTTTACTTGGGACTTCCAAAGTTGACTTCTAGGGTACACAATTTCATAGACTCATAGAATTGTAGTGTGAGGGTCATCTGGTCCAACCACTTAAAATGCATAGTTGACGGATGGCCATCCAACCTTTGCTTAAAAACCTCCAAGGAGAGTCCACCAACTTCGGAGGGAATTCGTTCCACTGTCAAACTGCTCTTACTGTCAGAACGTTCTTCCTGGTGTTTAGTCAGAATCTCCTTCTTGCAATTTGAAGCCATTGGTTTGGGTCTTACCTTTCAGAGCAGGAGAAAACAAGCATGCTCCACCTGCCATGTGACAGCCCTTGAGATATTTGAAGATGGCTATCACATCTCCTCTCAGTCTCCTCTTTTCCAAGCTAAACATTCTCAATTCTCTTAACAGTTCCTCAGGAGGCTTGGTTTCCAGACCCTCCTGTGCACATGTTCCAACTTGTCAATATCCTTCTTAAATTGTGGTGCCCAGAACTGGACACAGGCATGGTCTGACTAGGCAGAATAGCGTGGGACTATTAGCATTTTTTTTGCAGCTGTTGACTCATGATAAGCTTGCACTCCACTAAAGCCCCTAGATCCTTTTCATGTGTACAGTGGTACCTCAGGTTACATACGCTTCAGGTTACATACACTTCAGGTTACAGACTCCTCTAACCCAGAAATAGTGCTTCAGGTTAAGAACTTTGCTTCAGGATGAGAACACAAATCGTGCTCCGGCGGCGCGGCAGCAGCAGGAGGCCCCATTAGCTAAAGTGGTGCTTCAGGTTAAGAACAGTTTCAGGTTAAGTACGGACCTCCGGAATGAATTAAGTACTTAACCTGAGGTACGACTGTAGTACAGGAAAGACCTCTAAAAACAAGTATTTTCTGGATCTGCTCTACCCCTACTTTCTGAAGCCAGTTAGACTTTCCCCTCATCAAGCAGCAAGGAGAGACCTGCACTTTACTACCTATTAGAAAATAGGTTATTATTTGCCAACAAGCAAGGGGAAACTACATTTCTCCTTTACCCATCCCCACATAGGGTCTGGGCTTTCAGTATTAAGATAGATTCATTGTACTTTACAAAGGAGCATTTTTTTTCAACTGGCCTGCAATGTCCTGGAAACAGTAACTAAGGAGTATGATCCAGAATAGAAAGGAATAACTGCACCTCCCACTAGAGATAACACTGACAGTTTTCTCCTTTGCTCAACCATGTGCATGAATTCAGTATTACTTGGTTGCATTCCACTTGAGTAGAATATAGCACTAGCAATTATGTCAAGTATTTGCAAAGACAGCATTATCTATTGTGACTATTCTACCAAGTGTCATGGTATGCATAGGTCCAGGCAACACAAAGGGGGTGGACAGTCATTCCTGAATCTACCTATCTCAAGGAGGAGGGGCAGGCAAGTTGCAAAGCTGATGCTGAAGACACAAGGCATTTTTGTACACTATTCCTGAATGCCGATTAACATACATCCTCTGAAAGAGTTGGGTCAAAGGATTCCCATTACTGGTACATAGAGTAAGTTTAATATACAAGCAGCTTCTTACTTTTTTGGGAGGGGATGGGGAGCTTAAATGAAACCTTCCTCCAAATTCCTATCCAAAAATTGATTTAATTTTTAGTTAGTATTTCCAATATTTAATACTGAAAAACATTTGTTCTGAGTGCTTTCAAGTGCTTAGAAACACTTCATAATCTAGTTACAGCCATTCTGTAAGGCAGCCTTGACTAACCTGCTGCTCTCCACAAATTGTTTAGGAATCCTATGAGTTGGAGGCACCAGGTTGGGCACGCCTACCTTATTATCCCCTAAATTGCAGGTGGGGGAGACTTAGGTCAAAAGAGAACAGCTTTCCTAAGTCTACCTAGCAAGTTCCCAGAAGAGGCAAGATATCAGCCACATTATTCTGGATCCATAGCTCAGGATGGTATCCAATCAAGTAATATCAGTAGACCCATTACATCAATGGACTTAAACATTCACTCATGGATAACTTAAGTTCATTTATTTCAATAGGTCTACTCCAAGTATGACTTAAGGTATAATTGAAGGCAGTGCTCTATACCAGAGCCTCTCTCAACTTTGGGTCCCCAGATGTTGTTGGACTACAACTCCCATCATCCCTGACCACTGGTCCTGCTAGCTAGGGATGGTGTGAGTTGTAGTCCAATGACATCTGAGGACCCAAGGCTGAGAAAGGCTGTTATACCAGCTTAGCTTTACTTTTAAGTGCTGTTTACTGCATATTGATTTTTGTAAGGCACGTTAGAATACATGTATTCTTAAAAAGCACTATATAACTGAATTACACCGTTTCCTCATGCAGCAGATGAGGTGATAAACCCGTGCCTAGGCAAGAGCTCAGTGACAAGAGCATCTGTCCCAAATTCAACCCCTGACATCTCCAAACAGGGCTGGGAGGGAAAACACTATGAAATCCTGAAGAGCCATTGCAAGTCAATATAGACAAGAATGGGCTAAATGAAACAATGGTTTGATTCTGTGCAAGGGCAGCTTCTTATGTTGAGAGCGCCCCATGCTGTCAACATCTGTGGTACTGCAATTACACGGTGTCCACATAAAACCAGGATTACTCAGGCAACTTCTGCTCCCATCTTTGTTGCTTCTAGAAGTTAAAAGCCAAAACTGATCTAAAAAATGTTTAGAAGGCATCTACCAAATTATGTCAAGTTTATCATTACCAAAGGCAACCTCCTTGCAGCACATAGATTTTATACCATTTTGACTGCCACAAACTTCCTCATCCCATAACTAAAGTTAATGCAAGTGATTCTCTAGAAGCCATGAGACTACAGCTAATGGGAATCCCCTGGGCAGAGGAAATTATTTTAGGTCTGTAGTGCACAGATACCATATGTTCCAAATGCTTTTTTTCTGGTAGCTGTTCCTATTTTGCAAGATGTTAAGGGTTCCTTGACAATTAATGTTCTACACAACAACAACAACAACAACAACAAAACACACACACCAGGAATGCCATCTTGCGGTGCATGCCTGTATGTATTTATGTATGTATGTAATAATAATAATAATAATAATAATAATAACAACAACAACAACAACTTATACCCCAGTGGCGTAGCGTGGGTTGTCAGCACCCGGGGCAAGGCAAGTAATTTGCGCCCCCTAACCCGTGGATTTGCGCCCCCAAACCCTAACCCCCAGATGTTGCGCCCGGTGTGGCTGGCCCCCCTGCACCCCCCACGCTACGCCACTGTTATACCCCGCCCATCTGGCTGGGCCTCCCCAGCCACTCTGGGCGGCTTCCAGCAGAATATTAAAAATAATAAAACATCAAACATTAAAAACTTCCCTAAACAGGTCCAGGGGCATAGCTAGCTGCTCTGACACCCAGAGCGGCGGGGGCAGGGTACCGCAGCGATCCATGCATGGGGGCACCACATGAGGGTGCCTTGGCAATCTGCACATGGGGTGCCACACGGGGGCACTGTGGTGATCCGCGCATGGGGGCACCACGGCGAGGCACCCACGGAGTCCGCCTGGCAGACACAAGCCCCACACTGCTGTTTCGGGCAGCGGGGGTCCCGAGCCACTGCATGAATCCCAGGAGAGACGTGTGGCTCAGGTGTGCTACAGGCCAGGCCCCGCGGTAAGTGCTGCCCCCCTCAGTGTATCATTTTGTCACCCCCCTCAAGGATGACACCCGGGGTGGGCCACACACACCCTGCACCCCCCCTCCTACACCCCTGAACAGGACTGCCTTCAGATGTCTCCTAAAAGTCAAATACAGTGGTACCTCAGGTTAAGTACTTAAATCGTTCCGGAGGTCCGTTCTTAACCTGAGGTACCACTTTAGCTAATGGGGCCTCTTGCTGTCACCGCACCGCCGGAGCACGATTTCTGTTCTCATCCTGAAGCAAAGTTCTTAACCTGAGGTAATATTTCTGGGTTAGCGGAGTCTGTAACCTGAAATGTATGTAACCCAAGGTACCACTGTAGTTATTTATTTCCTTGACATCTGGTGGGAGGCCGTTCCACAGGGTGGGTGCCACCACCAAGGCCCCATTACATGGGTTAGGTGCTTCCCAGCCACTCACTTCAACAGCCTATTTAAATCCAACAGCATGGTGCAGCTTCTCTGTTGAAGACAACCAGATCCACTGAAGTTAGGTTTATGGGTACATTTTGCAACATTCCTTGCTTCAGGAACCAGGGCAGGATGATCTAGGACACAGTACAGGGAAAAAGAACAGAGGGTGCAAAGGGCAGCTTTCAGCACTGCACTGTAAATGGGGCCTCAGCTGGACAATTTCAGACTCTGGATTGGAATGGTCTTCCTGGGGGACCTCTCTGTAGAGGGCATTGCAAGCTACATCACAATATAATTAGAAGTCAGCCCTGGAACTGATGCCCATTTTGTGGTCCTCCTGCTCATTGTGGTCATGGGTACTTGCCTATATTTGATCTGAAATATTGGCAGGGAAACATGGATGATGTACATGCTCAACAATGCTACAGGTGGGCCATTATCTTCCTTTTGTGCGCTAGAAGAGGCTGAATTAACACCCGGCTATATATTACATGCAGACCTGTACAACTAAACCCAGATGCTGCTGCTCTAGGTTGCTTCACACTTATCACACTGTTTAGTCATCCCACAGCAGTTTCACAAAACTACACTTGGCAAGGTCTGTTGCAACTGGCACAGCTCTGGATTTTGCACTCAGTTGCAGCTGCCTGTAAAAAAGGTTTTTAACTTGAGGCCTAGAATCCCACCAAACCCAGAGGAATTCCGATCACGCTTCCATGAGAATTACTTGGGTGACTGGGAATCATCTCTCATTGAAAGATGCCAATGGTTTCTAACAGTTTTAAGGCACTTCTGTGAACTGGTTCCCAGGTCGCTAGACACTAAGGCGGCTTAAGCACCCACACATTTAAAGCACATGGCGTCCCCCCCCCAAGAATCCTGGGAAGTTTACCTCTCACAGCACTACAATTCCCAGCACCCTTAAACTATACTTCCCAGATTTCTTTGGAGAAGTCATGTTCTTTAAGTGTATGCTGTGTGCGCAGCTTAAGTCAAGCATCCCAGTCAAAATCATGGGACAGACATTCTTGGAAGTACAGCTGCCTAGAGAGTCTTTTAGCAAGTAAAAAACTCCAGTGGAAGAGAGTCAAGTCGTTTCATTAAAAAGGGCTAAACAGTTGTGACAGTGTTGGCTGCAAAAACCACCCTGACACCAAGAGATCTTTCCTCTGTTGTAAGAACACTAAGAACTAGCCAACCACTTAGATGAATCCCATTTGGGTCACCTCCCACGTCCTGCTTTCACTTCCATGGGGTGATTATGCGGCCAGCGCTTCCTATCAAGTGTTCCACATTTTTAGCTGTCATATCCAACAACATCAGTGACAGAGCAACACAAACCTTCTAGGTTATATATGGAGAAAGCTCAGCAGTCTGGGAGTTCAACAGTATATAGCCATGCATTTCCCTTAATAAAATGGTCCCCCTGGAAAAAAAATGTTTAGGGTTAAATGGTAGTAGTAAAGTCTGTTTATAACACATGAGCTTAGAACTACAATATATATTTACAGCAGTAGGAAAGAGACCAGGAGGTTAACCAATGTTCAGTCTGCTGTCCAGGTACTAACTGCTGCTAAACTTCCAAGTTTGTTGCTATCTCTTCCAATGGCTCTTCATCTTTTAGACCACAACCCTGCAAACAGAGGACTGTCTCAAAAGGAGGACCTATGCCTACCCTAACTGGGATTATTCTCCCCAGCCCTCAATAGCTGCAAGCCCAGCTATGGCAAGTTAATGGGGAAAAAACATAAGGATTATGCAGCAAGAGCCAGGGAATATACCCTGGGTGGTTTCCAGATTGGGGTGAGCAGCTATGTTTAGAACGCCATAACGAAGTTTGACCAAATTGCAGGATTTGCCTGTATTAATCCAGAAGGAATGCATCACTGGAATTCTGCTATGCCTTTGTCACATGGCCTGCTATGTCAGCGCCAGAAAGTTCTTGCTTTTGGCCTTTAATCAAATAATGCAAGGTCTATTCATTGCTGGCATGAGGGCCCCAGAATTATAACATTGTTGTGTGAACCAAATGCATTACAGAATTTGCAATCTCAGGATGATTGTGGCAGTAGCCAATCAAGAGTATACAGTATTAGCAGCAGCCAAGCAACAGTGTATTAACACCCCTGTAAGTTAACTGCTCTGCAACTGCAAGTGGAATTTGTAGGTACTGCAGTTAGCTTTCATTTCAACGATTATCCTGCCAAGCAGGAGGAACTGGCGGGACTTAGTAGCCAGCTTCAACATAACAGATCTAATTGGTGCATTCTCTCACACACAGTTCCTTGCAAAGACCACTTCTGTGTCCACCAGACAGCTTTACAGAACATCTGAGGTTATCAGATGGTGCATCCTGGAGCATACAGCAAAACATACATGTGTTTCCTTCCAAGTCAGGGTAAGCAACCACCATCCTTTGGTTGAGACCTATGCTTCAATAGCTCCCCCCATTTTATTACTCAGTTGCATTCTGAACTGCTGAGTGAGCAGTGATGGATAGTTGACTGCCAATGTTTTGTCCTTAGCTGGCCCTGTTACATGGTTAGTAGTAAAGTTCTGAAGTTCAAGTTTTCTGAAATATTTAAAGAGGAGCAGCACTAGGCCTACACAGCACACAATCTGCTACCTTCTCCCATCAAGTAACACCATTTCTGCAGAGCTTCTTGTCAAGTTTGCATTAATATGGGGCAGTTCAATACTTTCCGGGAAGTCGTCTCAGCCCAGCGCAAGTTTCTGTTCCTCCTCCCCACCCTTAATCCAAGCTGCCATCCCATCAAAACCCTCATTTCCAGTTAAGGCAACTTCTCAGAAGGATTAGGGGCATCATGCCACGTTACAGAGGTCCCCTTACTTCCATAAAATGAGATTTCTGCCAAAGGCAACTTCTGCCTCAGCCATCTGAAATAATTCCATTAGAACACTGCTGAGTGACATGCCCCACTTGGAACAAACAACCTCAAGCAAGGATTATTCGAGAACATTTAATTAGGGGCTCTTTTCCTACTCAGGGAGCACCAATCTAGCCAACCAGTCAGCGAATTCTACACCACCACCCCCAGTGGCTAGGGTAATGAACATGCATACTACCAGGTTAAAAACCTCATGCTTTCAGAAGGTGTCTGTTGATTAATGCATATGCTTCCAACATCCACACATACATTTAACAAGAGCTGGGGTGTTTTTTTCCAAGCAGATATTGGCCTGGTGATGAACTCTGCTTATCCCAGATGCACAGAGTGTGATAAGATAACTCATTAGGTTAAGCATTCCCATTTGACATTTCATCTCCTTGCTGTGGCCGAAGGAATGACTAGGCATTTCCCCGCCTTAAAGAATGCTGTGACTCCACAAGATCTCATATGGCTCCTCGAAAGGGGCAGCTGATTAATAAAATGGCTTTGCCTTATCTGCCACAGAAATTTTAAGCCCACCCCTAAGCTTAAAGGGGTAATAAAAATTCTGGATTTCAGTCAAGTTGGACTCCGAGATCAGAGGCTTGCTTGCAAGTTCTACAGTCCTGTTAAGACATTATGTTTATTAACCACAGTTAAGCATTACACCTGCAGAGAGAAAGGTCTAGGCATTCTCACTTTTTCTGCTTGCAAGGCAGGTTTTTTAAAGTTTATTTTAAAAGCCTCCATGATAAGAGTTTGACCTGTTTGCTATCTAAGGATGATACAGCAGAAAAGGAACAGGGATTGGGAGGGAGGAGGAAAAAAGCAAGTCACAGTAGCTTTGCCTGAAATGCTTCTACCTCTGCATCTGCAAACTTTACTTTCATTCAAACAAGCAGGTGTATAGCAAAAAAAAGGGGCAGTTCAGCCAATTAGTTACACTAGAAGTGGAACATGAAACCTTCCTTTCAGCCCATCTACACTTGATCCCATTAACAGAAGCCATGGCTTTTGGCTATTTGGTGATTAGCCTACCACACCTCTCCTCCTTACACCTGTGAATACAACTCACCTGCTCCTAATCTTCCATTAGTTCCTTTTCTGCAGAAACATGCATTTCTATTTTAGGGTAATAATTGTTTGGCGGCACCACCACCCTGCTTCAAACAAAGTGCTGGAAAGATGTCTACATGCCGATACTGAGGGCATTCCATCAAGGACTTTCTGGGGCCAACAATTTTATTTCTTTAAAACACATTGATCCTGCTCTTTAGTCAAAGGTCAAGCATATGACACTCCCTCTCCCTGCTTACAAAAGGAAAAGGGATTGGGAGGAAGGAAACCAACTCTGGCACTAGAAAGATTTCGAGGAAAAACTGCCAAAAGTCACTAGTCTATCAGCAAAGCAGATGGGGAAGTCTGGCAGATCCACCTTCTATAGCCTGACTGAATGACTGCTGATCAAGTTGAAGGAACTCAGTGAAGCAAACTGATATAAATAAGGGTTTTGAGACTGCATGCTTCTAGAGTTGCCATGTTTTACTGGTCTTTTGCCTCAAGTCAGTTAAGGCTTTGGACATGAAAGGTGAGGTTTCCTGGTAAGGAACTAAGCTTGTGTATGCTCTGCTGATCCTGGAGGCCAAGAAAGTGGCAAGCCTTTCTTCATACACAAGACATGAACCTGTTGGCCACATTAATCCTACATTCTTCAGATACTTTTCAATATCTCCCTCCCCACAACCATAGTTGACAAGAATCAACCCCTTTCCCCTGAAACCACAATGGCTTCAAGTATTTCATTCAGCTTTCCAGAGTGCTGTAAATGTTTTTTGTTTTGTTTTTTGCTGTACATATTTTCTTGCCCTACAAATTCTCTTCCAGATGCATGTGTATTAAATCCAATATTTTATTCCTCTAGGAAATTATTTTTCCTCGTACCTCTGGGAGAGGGAGAGAAGAAAGGCAACACAATCCCAGAACTCCAGAGGTTTTAAAAATGTTAACTTGCCTTTCCAAACCACCCTATACCAACAAACTCCTGGGATAAGCCCTTGGGCGAGCGGTTAAGTCACACACTAAGCCACCCATTCAGCCAGGCTTTGGGGACTTATTACTTTCTATAGTTTCCCCACATGCTTTTAAATGGACCACTGTTTCCACCTGGGCAAGGAAGAAGTTACAGGAGCATTTGACACCTGGGAAGGTGCCCTACTCTAGGGAAAGCTGCCACGTTTAGGACACAAGCCAGGGATCACAAAAACCATTACTCTTGACATTTTCCAGGGCCCAGTTCAAGCCTAACCAATCAGTGAAGCACTGCAGATGCAAACAAGAGATAGCCAGCATGGGACAACAGATGCACTCTAGCTCCACTCATCCCTGAATAGTGCTGTGCAGACTGGAGGATACCCCTGTGCCAACTGAATAGCAATGTCTCAAGGGATGCTTCCTCCGACTTTCCGCGGCTTAACTGCTCCCTTATTTTATTCAGCTTGCTCAAATCAAGCTCTCCAGCACGACCATTTCAATGGCAAGATTTATTGTTTTGTATACATTTGCCTGCCTTGACCTAGCCCCCTTCCAATGCTTGTTTATTTTCCTAGGATTCCGCTCTCCCTGCACCCCTTCCTAAGAAATGCTGAGAGTCCTGGTCTCTTAAAGGGGTAGCTGAGGCAGGGACATTATCCTCAAGCAGGATTGCTACATTTACACTACAGGCAAAACACCACATTTATAGCTGGCTACTTTGTCGCCTTCCCCACTCATTCCATTACTCCACCATACAATTGCGGCAAGATTAAACTCAAATAGTAGTAGTAGTAGTAGTAATAATAATAATAATAATAATAATAATAATAATAATAATAATAATAGCAGCAGCTCCCAGCACTCTTGGCTGCAAGCTAAGGAAACACTGTAGTTATTTTACAGAAAGCAACCCAGCATTGGAGAGTGGAAAGCAAATTCCCAATTCAGGAGGCCAAAATATAGCCATTGTTTCTTGCCTCCCAAGTCTGGCAAGGCCACCTGGAGACCTTCGGAGGCGCAGCTGCCTTGGGGACCGACCGAGACCCAGCGTGTGTGTAGGGTATTATTATTTTTTTGCGCGTGTACGCTTGCGTGTGCGTGTGAACCCTGCTCAGAACAGGCCCCCTCGAGCCGACAGCAGCCACCCCTCGGAGGCTCCCCGGCTGCCTGGCGGTGAGGCAGCTCGTCCGGTCGATCCCGGTCTCGTCGTGCCTCCCTGGGAGGTGGGGAAGGGAAAACGCGGACATGTCACTCGGACGCCTCCGAGAAGCCGCTGTCGTGGCTGCAAACAGACGCTGCAAACCGGAGCCTCCCTCCCTCCCTGCCTGCCTGCCTGCCCGGCTCCCCTGCCGAAAGCGCGTTCCTTACCAGCCTCTGCGCCGCGCTTCTCCCCACATGATCCCGCCACGGGAAGCCGGCAAGCGCCCTGACGCAGCGGCGGCTCCGCTTAAATATTGAGCCCCGCGCGAGCCTTCGGCGGCCTGAGCCACTCACAGCGAGAGAGATGGTTTTAATCAGCTGCTGGCAGCTGAGCACTGCCCAGGAATGCGCGCCGATGTTTTTGCTGCCTCGGCTCGGGCGACTCCCCCTCAACGTGTCTTGCGCTCCCAAACTTAACTCCTTCCGTCCCGGAGAGGCAGGAGATGGGGGGGGGGACGGACAGTCCAGCGCCGCGCGCGCCGGAGGGGTCAGTGGTTAGAGGCAGGGCCGGATTTACGTATAAGCTAAACAAGCTGTAGCTTAAGGCCCCACACTCTTGCCCCCCCCAAAAGGAAAAAAAAAACCCTGGATGTACATTTCCAACATATACGTTGAAAAAAACCACAAATAAAATAAAAGCTACATACAACAACAGTGTTTTGTGTTGTGTAGGCTCCTATGATGTCAGTAATGGGCCCCACCTGCTAGCCTGCTCCCTAAAATATCACTGGTTTGCTCATTTCTATATATAAGGTGCCTACATTCTGCATGGACTGGTTGCATGGCACCATGTGCAAATAGCTTTAGATACCTATTAGGTCCATAAATTACCATATAGCACATATTCAACACAAAAAACAGCAACAATTTGTTGTTGACAAAGGACAGCTGGACATATAAAGGACCCCCATTACCTCCAGTAGCTTAGGGCCTCATCAAACCTAAATCTGGCCCTGGCTAGAGGGATCAGTGGTTAGAGCAAGCAGGGAGGGGGAGCTGGGGCTGGCAGGGGAAGAAGGGTTTGGCAGAGTTTAGGATCTGGATGTTATGAATGGGACAAATTCATAGGAGCCCAGGGAGCTGCCCAAACCGAGTCCCCAATGGCACAGCAATAAAACTGCCAGCAGGTTTGCAAAACTAAACAGGGTCCTCCAGTTTGGTTTCAGATTGGATGGGTGGGGCGTGGGTTGAGAGTCTTGCATTGCACAGGGCTGGACTAGATGACCCCTCGTGGTCCCTTCAACTCTACATTTCTATGATTCTAAGTATTGCCCATCTGGCTCCATATCATTTGCACTGACTGGCAGTGGCTCTCCAGGGTTTGGGGCAGAGGGCAGGCCTACCCAGAGGTGCCAGGGATCAAACCTGGGACATTTGACGTGCAAAGCAAGTGCTCCATCACTGAGCTATGGATCTTCCCTCATATGGTGGGCTTTCTGCCATTTCCTTGAAATCTATAGGGCGGGGGGGAGGTATTTGAGAAGATTATGCAGAGGCAGAACTAGACTTTATTTCACCTGGGTCAAAGACCCAGTTTGGCACCCTCTCCACATGCATTTGCTCTCTCTCTCTCTCTTTCTCTCTCTTTCTCTCTCTTTCTCTCTCAAACACACACACACACACACACACACACACACACACACACACACACAGGCTGGGAGCCGCAATGGTTTCAAAAAAACCTGGCTCTGTTTGATGCTCTGTTCAGGATCAGGGCCCCAATCACTTTGCTTTCTTTCCTTTGCACTCTTCAACCTAGCATCCTTCATTAAAGGTAAAGGTAAAGGGACCCCTGACCATTAGGTCCAGTCTTGACCGACTCTGGGGTTCCGGCGCTCGTCTCGCTTTATTAGCTGAGGGAGCCGGCGTACAGCTTCCAGGTCATGTGGCCAGCATGACTAAGCCACTTCTGGCGAACCAGAGCAGCACATGGAAATGCTGTTTACCTTCCTGCCGGAGCGGTACTTATTTGTCTACTTGCATTTTGACATGCTTTCGAACTGCTAGGTTGGCAGGAGCAGGGACCCAGCAACGGGAGCTCACCCCGTCATGGGGATTCAAACCGCCGACCTTCTGATCGGCAAGTCCTAGGCTCTGTGGTTTAACCCACAGTGCCACCTGTGTCCCTGCATCCTTCACTGTATTCCATCAAATTCAATGGGATTTAAAAGGGCCTGTAGATGAGTAACAGCTCAATCCTATTAATGGCTTCTCAAAGCAGTTCAGTGATGCTTGCTCCCAGATAGGTGAGTGTAGGATTGTAGTCTAAAAGGGTTGAAGATTGTGGTCATAATGTTGAAGTCATTCGTAGTTTGGGATATTTGGTGTGTGTGTGTGTGTGTGTGTGTGTGTGTGCGTGTGTGCAAGTGATGGCTAGGAGCCAACTCCTATGGGCCAAGGTCCCTTCGCTCCCCATAAAACATTTGAGGAGACCAGGCCCTCTACAAAGTTAATGGACATTGTCATTCAAATGGTGGGTGCATGACAGGTCTTGTGATTGATTATGAGGGAGGGGCTTACCTGGGCCCTCCCAATAGTTTATTCAAGTTGGCACCACCCACCTGTCAAAGTTGTCCCATGGGATCATTGGCAAGGGGGAGGGGGGAGAGATAAAAGATCTGACACCAACTGTGCCTTTCCCATCCCTGCCTTACAACACTGTTTTTTTCAGCTTGCTTCTGTTCCGTGCCTGTCATGTGCTCAGTCATTGGTTCATTCGGTCCTGGTTTTTGTGGATTTTTAAAGGTGGAAAATTTGCATTTAAATTGCATGCAATTTCTAACACATTTCTAATTCCTCTTTGTGTACATTTACTTGTTTTGAGGATTATTATTCATGTAAAAACACTTTGAATACTTAAAAGTGCCATGCAAATGTTGTGTATCATCATTATGGTGTGGTTTATTTATATGTATACTGCTTTTTAACTCAAGGTTCCCAAAGCAGTGAACAACAATATACATTAATACAAATGAAATATATAATAAAAGTACAGTGTATCAATTAATCAAAACAAAATAAAATAGCATCAGAATTCAGCCACGGATACAGATTGTGTAATAGGATTTGATTCTTACTAGGTTCTGTGCACTGGAAATTGCAGAAATGTCCATTCTTACTTTGGTTCTTTGAGGGAGGGAAGAAGTAATCAGAACCACCTTGTTGGCATTTCTCCCTACACCTGATTAAGTCAAAACCCCTCAAAATAGTGTCATCATAGCTCATGTATGTAGAGGTTTCAACTGTCTCAAGAGTGGTTGTTGTTGTTGTTTAGTCGTTTAGTCATGTCCGACTCTTCATGACCCCATGGATCAGAGCACGCCAGGCACTCCTGTCCTCCACCGCCTCCTGCAGCTTGGTCAAACCCATGCTGGTAGCCTCGAGAACACGGTCCAACCACCTCATTCTTTGTCGTCCCCTTCTCCTTGTGCCCTCCATCTTCCCCAGCATCAGGGTCTTTTCCAGGGAGTCTTCTCTTCTCATGAGGTGGCCAAAGTATTGGAGCCTCAGCTTCAAGATCTGTCCTTCCAGTGAGCACTCAGGGCTGATTTCCTTCAGAATGGTTAGGTTTGATCTTCTTGCAGTCCATGGGACCCTCAAGAGTCTCCTCCTGCACCATAATTCAAAAGAATCAATTAGCTGTCTCATTACTATTATTACTACTACTACTGTTACTATAAGTGTTACATGTTCCCCACTTCTCTGAGCAATGGGCCAGACCAGGCTTAGTTTTCTTTGGATGAGAGAGCACTGTAGACTCATGGTGTCTTATTAACTAATCTACAAGTACAACACAAGTGGAGGCAACTGGCACTCCTTTGAGGCAGGAGATCCCCCAGAGAGGAACCTGGGCAGCTCTCCAAGACTGCACCCTCACTTCTGGCTAACTCCAATACCTGCAGTTGGAAACTTGGGTTTTTTCCTCTCTTTCTTTCATTGTGTCTAACTCTCTCTTCCAAACTGCAAACACCTTTTTCACACCTTGTCTCTGGACCCCCTCCTCAGCTGGAGGGATGTTGCCTCCTACAAACTCTTGATGGGTGTCTCATTCAAAAACACAGAGATTATCAGCTATCAGGACGCAATTGCCTAACCAATTTATGCTCAATGATGCAACATTAATCAGCTTTTCTGGGCTATTATCCTTTAATCTTCCTAACAAAGCAGCCAAAACAATAGGTTATAGGCTGATGTCCTCCAGAGCTGAGCCAGGGCTAAACAAGAAACTCTTGCTGTGCCCCCAACACTAGAAATATATGTAGGCAGAGGTGGGGGATCTGCAACCCTTTGGGTGCTGCTGGACTCCAGTTCCCATCAATCCCAGCCAACATAGCCAATTATTGGGGATTAGGGAGTTGAACTCCAGCAGTATCTTGTTGTCGTTTAGTCGTTTAGTCATGTCCGACTCTTCATGACACAATCCAACCATCTTGTCCTCTGTCGTCCCCTTCTCCTTGTGCCCTCAATCTTTCCCAACATCAGGGTCTTTTCCAGGGAGTCTTCTCTTCTCATGAGGTGGCCAAAGTACTGGAGCCTCAGCTTCATGATCTGTCCTTCCAGTGAGCACTCAGGGCTGATTTCCTTCAGAATCGATAGGTTTGATCTTCTTGCAGTCCATGGGACTCTCAAGAGCTTCCTCCTGCACCATAATTCAAAAGCATCAATTCTTCAGCAATCAGCCTTCTTTATGGTCCAGCTCTCACTTCCATACATCACTACTGGGAAAACCAGCAGTATCTAGAAGGCCACAAATCCCTCACTGCTGCTGAAAAGGAAAGACATTCTACACATGCTCAGAGGCACTCCCCTGAGCCATGAAACTGAAAGTTCTGATGCTAAGCCCTGGTAAGCCCCCATCCCAGATTCAGTATCCTTTATCTCAGGTGTGAGGAACTTGTGACCCTCCAGATGTTGTTGAACAACACCTCCTCATCATCCTTGACCATTGGTCATGCTGGTTGGATGAAAGTTGCAGCCCAACAACATCTGAAGGGCCATAAACTCTCAAACCCACACCTTCCTTCTTTGCAAAGCAGCCTGTATCACTCTTTTCTCAGAATACTAGAACTTGGGTTCATCTGGTGATTGGGTTCATCCGGGACTGACAAAGAGGAAGTAGTCCTACATGCTGTGTGTAATCAGATTGTGAAATTTGCTGCCATGAGATCTGGTGGTGGACACCAACTTAGATGGCTTTAAAGGACAAATGGGGGCTGCTAATCATGAAGTCTGTATGTTATCTCCAGGATTCTGAGGAGCACCATTTTCATAGAATGATAGAACTGTAGAGTTGCATGGGACCCTGATGATCATCTCTAGTCCAATCCCGGCAGTGCAGGAATATGCAGCTGTTCCATACGGGGATCAAACCTGCAACCTTGGCATTACTAGCACCACACTCTAACCAACTGAGCATAACACTATGATATGTCTGTATGATATCTCTATACAATCTCTCCAGGGTTAGTAACAATATCATTCTCATAATATGCGCCACTGTTTTGATCCAGCAGTGGGATAACTCCTTTGGAAATGGTTTAGAGCTTTGAAACCCTTTTAGGTTTTTTTTGGGGGGGCTAAATATTAACAAGTCACCTCAGACTTAATCTTTTTCAGACTTGTAGAGCCACTGAATTCTGTCGGAATTAAACACTTATACAAAGCAGAGACATCACCTTGCCAACAAAAGTCCATATAGTTCAAGCTATGGTTTTCCCAGTAGTGATGTATGGAAGTGAGAGCTGGACCATAAAGAAGGCTGAAAGAATTGATGCTTTTGAATTATGGTGCTGGAGGAGACTCTTGTGAGTCCCATGGACTGCAAGAAGATCAAACCTCTCCATTCTGAAGGAAATCGGCCCTGAGTGCTCACTGGAAGGACAGATCGTGAAGCTGAGGCTCCAATACTTTGGCCACTTCATGAGAAGAGAAGACTCCCTGGAAAAGACCCTGATGTTGGGAAACATGGAGGGCATGAGGAAAAGGGGATGACAGAGGACAAGATGGTTGGACAGTGTTCTCGAGTTTGACCAAACTGCGGGAGGCAGTGGAAGACAGGCGTGCCTGGCGTGCTCTGGTCTATGGGGTCATGAAGAGTTGGACACAACTAAACGACTAAAAAACAACAACGATATGTTACAGGATTGTGCCCATCACCTGTTATGAAGAGTATATGATACAGGTTTAGCATTCTTCAGTGGTATATGGCATGGGATACATGCACTTCAAAGATACATGCCTTTTAAGAGCATTTAAGGCAGATGCGCTAAGATAATTATAGCAAATTGGGAGGATTAAAAAAGAAGACGGAGGCTTGTTTAATAAGTAATGAAAATGAGAACTACTGATTGAAGAAGAGCAATTATATATAAAATGGACAAAGACAATGTGAAAAGTTAAAGGCAACATAAAAAAGCCGGAAGAAGGAAGGAGGGAAGTCAGCTTGGGAGAGCAAGAACAATTGTGAAATATGATGTATGTGTATGCATAGTATGTAACTAAAAATTCAATAAAGATCATCTAAAAAAAAGAAAATGAGAAAATGAGAACTACTGTACCTGTAGCCTGTGGGATGAGTTTTGGGGGAGGGCAGTAAGCAATGAAGAGTGCCACAGTCCCCTGGAATGAACCGAACTCAGAAACCTGAGTTCATAGCAACCTTGGTTCATAGCAATGAAGTGGCAGGAGTATAGCTGGTGAAATATTAAACCAATTGATAGGTCCACACTGCTAGAATTACTTTATAGATAGATAAGAGGGACAGCGATGGCATGAGGAGACTGGGAGGTGATATGATAGCCATCTTCAACTATCCAAAGGGCTGTCACATGAAAGATGGAGCAAACTTGTTTTCTCCTGCTCCAGAGGGTAGGACCCGAACCAGTGGCCTCAAGTTACAAGAAAGGAGACTTCACATCAGGAAGAATGTTCTGACGGTAAGAGCTGTTTGACCGTGGAATAGACTTCTTCAGAAGGTGGTGGACTCTCCTTCCTTGGAGGTTTTTAAGCAGAGGTTGACTGGCCATCCATCATGGATGCTTTGGCTGAGATTCCAGCATTGCAAGGGGTTTGGACTGGATGACCCTCAGGGTCCCTTCCAACTCTACAATTGTGTTATTCCAATAACTAGCAATCTCTGTGTTTATGTGTGAGCTGC
Organism: Podarcis vaucheri; assembly: GCF_965113315.1. Classification (NCBI taxonomy): domain Eukaryota; kingdom Metazoa; phylum Chordata; class Lepidosauria; order Squamata; family Lacertidae; genus Podarcis; species Podarcis vaucheri. The sequence goes on from NC_138749.1 coordinate 19,433,396, forward strand.
TCCATCTCTAAGCAGTGCTCATTCATTATGACAGACACAAATAATCCCACATATGGATGCACTCTGTAGATGTCATAATGAATATGTGTTATGGTGGTGCTCTCAGGGTAGGACCTTGGGGAAGAGGTGGAGGGGCCCACTCCACAACATGTACATCAGGGCTCCAAAACATAGCAGGACTGGCTTGCCATAAGACAGAGAAGAGCCCCACCACCACCAGACCCAAAAGGTATTGGAACAGAGTAGCCAAGTCACATATAGGACGGTGGCAACATGAGAATGAGCCTTTTCTGTAGTGGCTCCCCATTGGTAGAATGCTCTCCCCAGGGAGGTTTGCCTGGTGCCTTCATAATATAGTTATAGGTGCCAGGACCTCCATTAACCAGTCTTGGGGGGATTAATATTCTACGGCCTTTTAAAGGTGTCTGTGGGAAGAGGGGAGTTATTGTTTTGTTGGTTTGGTTTGATTATTTACTTGTGTTTTATATTGTATTTTATTCTGCAAGCCTCCCTGCTGAGATCTGTTGATTAAGGGCACTGTAATAATAATAATAATAATAATAATAATAATAATAATAATCCAAATTCAACCAAATAATTTTGGCAGAAAAGCCTTCAAGTGCCTCTCCCCTTCTCAGGCAGTAAAAAAATGGACTTAATTAAATTGCCTTTGGGTTGTATCCAGCTAACATGTCCTGCCAGTGGAAGGATTTCCACTTGTGCAATGAGACCTCCTCACTTTTCTTTCTCCTGTAAAAAGGTAACAATGCAGAAACGGCCACCCTATATCCCTCCAATCTGTGCGTACAGAATGCTAAAGGCTGAGCTATGGTGCTGCAAACTATTTTCCCTGGCTCAAATTAAGCCCCACCAGAAAGCCAGAAAAATCAGGCTATAAAAAGCAAGTGAGGGGGAAAAGAGGAAGTGATGCAAGTAAATCTGAAGAACAGGCAGACACTGCAATCCAGGATGTGAATGTATGCTGCGCCATCAAGTTGCAGATTATTTGGGGTGGTATGTTCCCCTTCTTGTGAAATCTGATGGCCGAACTCCCCTAGCAGTCTCTCCCCCCCCCCAAAGGGACCAGCATCATGGCTGCAAATGCGAATTTCAATGCAACCTTAAAAACATTGCATTGATACTATTTGTTTTCATTGTCAACTTCACGAGGTTCATAAACTGCTTGCTTAAAATAAAAACCTCAGAGTGGTTTACAGGAAGAATAAAGTAATCAAAATAAATGATAAGCTGAAATCCAGATTAAAACACATTTCAACATTCTGCATAGGTCGGGACACATTTGCCTAAACTGAAATGTTTTTCTCAGGCATTGGAAAGAGTATAGGAAGGTGCCGCCCTGATGTCTATAACAGACATGAAGTTCTTTGCTGCTTAATGTATTTATTTAATTACATTTAATTAAGTCATTATATACTATAATGCAATTAATTATATTTAAGTGTCACCCTTTCCCCCAAAAGAGGTCAGCGTGATGTACAGCATAAAGTAACAGAATACAAATCAATTATGTTAATGCCTAAAATGCATAGAACGTCTGGGGAAACCTTTTCAGCCTTGGGGCCACATTCGCTTCTGGAAATCCTTCTGGGAGCCATATGCCAATGGTGGGCTGGGCCAGGAACACAACGATGCGTGGAGCAATGACTGTAAATTTTACCTTTGTATAGTAGGCCAGTTTCTACACATGCCCCTCTTTATCGGCCTTCCAGGAATGCAAGAATACATCATCAGAGTCCAAGGATACATTGCAGTAAGTAAAAAGAAACTTAGGAGCAACGCAGGGTCAGCGAGAGGAGCGGCCTGGGGAAACTTCCAAGGGCCACATAGCAAGGTCAGAGGGGCCTGAGATTCCTCATCTCTCTCTCTCTCTCTCTCTCTCTCTCTCTCTCTCTCACACACACACACACACACACACACACACATACACACACACACACACACACAGAGTGAAGGTCAGCCATGTTGGCAGTTTACTCAATTTTCCTAGTGTTTCCGTAATAGTTAATTTCTACATTATATTGGAACTTTCATATTTAGTGCTCATATCCATGTTATTTGATTCCCCCCCGCCACAAAAAATCATTTGCAACCGCCTTTGCCAGGAAAATTGTGGGAGTGTAGGGAGAACATTCGGGGACGTATCTGGTTCTTTCCTGCCATTTTCATAAGGGAATCATGGGGGTCCAGAACCGCCTATGTGGAGAAAAGGTGGGGGAGTAACAAAGCTGTCCAAGGAGGCTCATTCTTGTATTGCACCATATCCAGGGGTGGAGGAAGGGGGCAGGGGGGGGAGGCAGGCCGCCCCAGGTGTCACCACTGAGGGGGTGTGTGTCAAAATGCCGGGTGGCACTCGCCACGGGGCCTGCAGTGCGCCCGAGCCACACATCTCTCCTGGGAGTGACGCGGTGGCTTGGGCGCCCACACTCTCTGTGCTGCCCCAAATGGTCCGCCCACCACCTCCCCTTCAGCTGTAGGGCAGCTGAGTGGGAGGAAGCAGGCAGACTCCTCGGAGGCCCCACGGAGCGTCATTCCCCGGCTTGCCTCGCCCCATGGGCGTATCTACTGGTGTGGATAAAACTTAGCATGGCATGCTGGTATATTGGTAAAGAAAGCCACAGTTCCATAATGTAACAGGTACTTCAGTGTGAAAGAACATTAATAATAATAATAATAATAATAATAATAATAATAATAAAAAAATTTATTTATATCCCACCCTCCCCAGCTGAAGCCGGGCTCAGGGCGGCTAACAACAATCAAATAATCAGTCAAATAATCACACAATCTAAAAATATTTCATTATAAAAATTAATTAAAACAAATTGATGGCAACCAATTAAGCAAAATTCTTTTCAGGTTGCCAGAGGAGGGAGTCAGGCTGCACCCTGACCAAAGGCCTGGCGGAACAACTCTGTCTTGCAGGCCCTGCGGAAAGATGTCAGGTCCCGCAGGGCCCTAGTCTCTTGTGACAGAGCATTCCACCAGTTTGGAGCCGCGGCCGAGAAGGCCCTGGCTCTAGTTGAGGCCAGCCTAACCTCTCTGAGGCCTGGGACCTTGAGGATGTTATTATTTGCAGACCGTAGGTTTCTCTGTGGGGCATACCAGGAGAGGCGGTCCCATAGGTACGAGGGTCCTAGGCCATATAGAGCTTTAAAGGTTAAAACCAGCACCTTAAACCTGATCCTGTACTCCACCGGGAGCCAGTGCAGCTGGTATAGTACTGGATGAATGTGCTTTCGCAGCGAAGACCCCATAAGGAGTCTCGCCGCGGCATTCTGCACCCGCTGGAGTTTCTGGGTCAGTCTCAAGGGCAGCCCCACGTAGAGCGAGTTACAATAATCCAGTCTGGAGGTGACCGTCGCATGGATCACAGTGGCTAGGTCAGGACGAGAGAGATAAGGGGCCAACTGCTTAGCTTGGCGGAGATGGAAAAATGCCGCCTTTGTTATAGCTGTAATCTGCGCCTCCATAGAGAGGGAGGTATCGAAGATTACACCCAAACTCTTAACGGACGGTGCTGGCACTAATTGCACCCCCGCAAGAGATGGGAGTTGCCCCCTCGATCCCATATAGTCCCGCCCCAGCCAGAGGACCTCTGTCTTCGAAGGATTTAGCTTCAACCGGCTCCCACGTAACCATCCAGCCACAGCTTCCAGACATCTGGTCAGTGTGTCTGGGGCCGAGTCAGGATGGCCATCCATCAACAGATAGAGTTGGGTGTCATCAGCATACTGATTAGAAAATGGAACAGAAGTGCTAGCATTGTAACTAGGAAAACAAACGTAATATTTTGCATGTCCTAATGCACCCCAGGGCCTCAATGGGAGCAACTTGCATGCCAACAGGAAAATGTCCCAGAGTATTCAGGAATCCCTTAGATTCCAGAATTTTTTAGGAGTAGAGCATCTTAATGCATCCTCTTGCTGTAGAGGGGGATCAGTCACAACCAATCTAAACTTCACCAAGCCATGATCTATCAGTGACAGCAGAGTGACATTGCCCCCACCTCCAACCCAACTGGTGGGAAAACTGAGAGTATGACTTGCAGTCTTCATTGGGCCATTGATGTACTGAGACAGTCACATGGTTGCTATGGTAGGCATGAAGTCCTGATCTAAATCAGACAAGGTGAGCCTGGGGTTCTCCAACACCACGCCTGAGACCATCTCTGTCATTTCAGTCAGGGGTGCTGCTGAGCAGTTGGGTAGGTAATACACCAACAAAATCCCCTCCTTGTCTTTCTGGCCAGGTAAAATTTTTCACTCCTCATCCCCAGGTGGACTGAGGTCCTGATGAAGGACCTAGAATAACTGCAATGCTGTTGCTGTGCAGAGTAGCCAGGCAGCAAAGCTGGGTCAAACCTGGTCACCTCATCTACCCAAGTCTTGGTAGCACACACCAGATGATCTACATTATCTACAATCGTAGCATGGATGAGGGTTGTTATTGTGAACTGACCAACAGCACCACCAGATAGGATTGGGCATTAGCATGGTAGATCAAGCCTGATTGGTTGAGGGATGGCCCAGAGAAGGCAAGAACTTCCAGACCCTTATTGCCTCCTCTCCAGTGATGGCATGGTTGATCCCTTGCAGCAGAAACCCTCCTGTCAATGGCCTGGCCAGTAGTGGCATCCCAGGAGTCATGATGCTGTCTCTTCACCCAAGCATATCTCTTTTCAGACCCACAACACATATAAATAAAAATAAAAATTTGAAGAGGGAACTTTGAGGTGTGAGGAGAACTAACCTGGGACTAGTTGCTGTTTTGTATTATTATTTTTTTACATTTCATTCTGCTGCTATTATTATTCCAAAATAGTCATGTTTTTGAGCTGGAAGCTTTCCCGCACGGAGGACTCTTGTTGCCGACAAGTGCTTAAACATAATCCTCTCCTGCCTTGCCCACCCATGTCTAATCTTCATTCAGAATGAAATCCCAACGAGCAGAATAATCGCTGGTTTAGACAGTATTAACATTCAGAACGCAACAAAGAAAATTGCCAGTGGTGCCACTTGTCAGCTGCAAGTAAGATTGACGGGCTGGAAAAGTTAAATTTGCAGGAGCGAACCTTGGCAACCATCTCGCCCCTGCAATTGCTATGCTTAAAAGTAACAAAAGAGGGGTTCAGATGAACCCCTTTCTGCATTAAGGTGGGGGTAGGGAACACTTTTAGTCTGAGAACCACATTTCCTTTCAACCAGCCTTCCAAGGGCCTCATGCCATTGATGGGCATGGCCAGAGGCAAAGAGTGTATGGAACAATGAGCTCTTAAAAGGTAAAGGGACCCCTGACCATTAGGTCCAGTTGTGGCTGACTCTGGGGTTGCAGCGCTTATCTCGCTTTATTGGCCGAGGGAGCCGGCGTACAGCTTCCGGGTCATGTGACCAGCATGACTAAGCCACTTCTGGCGAACCAGAGCAGCGCACGGAAATGCTGTTTACCATATTTTTCGCTCTATAAGACGCACCAGACCACAAGACGCACCTAGTTTTTGGAGGAGGAAAACAAGGAAAAAAATATTCTGAATCTCAGAAGCCAAAACAGCAAGAGGGATCACTGCACAATGAAAGCAGCAATCCCTCTTGCTGTTCTGGCTTCTGGGATAGCTGTGCAGCCTGTATTCTCTCCATAAGACGCACATACATTTCCCCTTACTTTTTAGGAGGGAAAAAGTGAGTATTATAGAGCAAAAAATATTACCTTCCTGCCGGAGCAGTACCTGTTTATCTACTTGCACTGGCATGCTTTCGAACTACTAGGTTGGCAGGAGCAGGGACAGAGCAATGGGAGCTCACCCCGTCACGGGGATTCGAACTGCCGACCTTCTGATCAGCAAGTCCTAGGCTCTGTGGTTTAACCCACAATGCCACCCGCGTCCCAATGAGCTCTTACTTTTGTGCATTAGTCTATGTTCCAGTCACACACAATCCAGAGATTTCTACACTTGTACACACCTCTAGCGAGGTAAGCATGAGGTGTTATCACACTTCAAGGACACAGTGCAGCTAGGTGAAGGCACTGGAAGAGAGAACAGAGGAAGGGCAGTGAGGGAAGTGGTCTGGGAAGATGGCGTGGCCATGGATAATTTAATGGGCCTGATACAAAGGCTTGGAGGGCCACATTTTACACCTGAGGCTGGGGTTCCCCATCTCTACATTCACTAAAGGCTCGTGTCGGACATGCCAGGCCATACAGGATAGCCCCTCTCCTTCATTGTGCCTGCTGGTCACTGTACCTGCTGAAAATCCTAAAGACGCCCTTTGATGGGGAGAAGAAACAAGTCCCTTGACATTTCTGTACACCAGAGAATTCGAGACTTCTTTGGTAAACCACACTCTTGCCTTTCGCTGATGAATCATTTCACTGTTAGTCCATTCATCTTTTTTTTTCTAGAATCAAGTGACATCAGCTAAGTTATTTTTTCCCAACACACGTCTGCTTTTCCCCACCTTCTTAATTATGGTTAACATAGAAGGAACTTCTACTGTTGGTCCGCCCATCTCAGTGTTGTCTACACTGACTGACAGCAACTCTCCAGGCTTTTAGGCAAGACTATTTCCGGCTCTGACTGGAGATGGAAGCTGGGAGCTTCTGTGTGCAAAATAGGTCTTCTCCACCAAGGTCCACCCTGGCTTCCATTTTACAGAAGATGTTGCAGCACTTCAAAGAATGGTAAAAATTCAGATTAGGCGATGGGATTTGTGGCCTATGCCTGCTGGAAATGTGTCGAATGCTGATAACGCTTCTTGCTTTTCTGGATGGAGGGCAGAGAAGCGGGTTTGGAAACTTGCCTGCTGCATAAAGGCAGGATTTACATGTGCTGCCCCATCAGCATATGACCCTGGCCATGCCTGACACTGGCATGTGGCCCTTAGAAGGTTGCTCAGAACAAAATGTGGCCCTCTGCCTCAAAATGGTTCCCCAGCCATTTTATGTGTTTTAGCCATCGATTGAATTTGCTCCCCACCCTTGGTATGTTTCTAAAAAGAGAGACAGGTTTTTGTCCAAATTCCGTTGGGTTCCATTTAAAGGTAAAGGACCCCTGACAGTTAAGTCCAGTCGCGAACAACTCTGGGGTTGCAGTGCTCATCTCACTTTACTGGCCGAGGAAACCGACATTTGTCTGCAGACAGTTTTTCCAGGTCATGTGGCCAACATAACTGGCAAAACCAGAGCAGTGCACGGAAATGCCATTTACCTTCCCGCCAGAGCGGTACCTATTTATCTACTTGCACTTTGACGTGCTTTCAATCTGCTAGGTTGGCAGGAGCTGGGACTGAGCAATGGGAGCTCACCCCATCGCAGGGATTCAAACCGCCGACCTTCTGATCAGCAAGCCCTAGGCTCAGTGATTTAGACCACAGTGCCATCCGCATCCCTGGGTTCCATTTAGGGGTAGGGAAATGGTACAAATTTTCATTGGACGGCTGTGTTTTGGTTCGTGTATTGTTTCAGGAAGTGCAAATTGGGTTGGTTCGCCTTTTAAATGTGATCTGAATTCAATTTCTCCCCCATTCCATAGTTCCATTAGCTCCATAACACATAGTTTTGCAAAGCTCCATACAACTGATGCACTCTTGGAGCAAGACACCCATTTTGTTCTGGACCTATCTGTAAAAACAAAAAACAAAAAACAAAAAAGAGTGTGCATTTGATAATTGCCATGTTAGGAATTTTGAGTTGCGGCGGCAGCAGGGTGGGGGGCAGAGGGGGATTACAAGGATTTGTTTCTCTTCCAAACTGGTTTTTTGGAGGAATGTGCCTTTAAGGGTTACTATAGCAATGCTGGCTGCTATTGAAACTGTAAACATTAATGATGACTTGGAAGCTGACCCTGCAAAAACATTTCTCTCCTTTGGAGCAAGACTTGCAACAACACTGCCATAATATGCAACTCCTACTGTGAACACCAGGATTCAGAGGTTTTCTTTTCTTAAAAAAAGAAAGAAAGCGAAAGAAAATGGAATGCCTTGACATGCTAGATAGATAGTTCAATTCCAGCAACGGGAAAATAATACATTCTAATTTTATAAGAAACCAAAGTTCCTGCTTCAGCATATTTTGAGAATTCAGCATGTATTTTGGGAGTCTGCAAGGCTGCATTTAAAAAACACACACACCATGTGCCTGCCAAGTTCCAAATCTCCCCCTTGCTCCTTTTCCCTTCTCTTTTGAAAAGTTGAATGTCAAGTCTCAAGTTAAGCCCGTGGCTGGAGCTGAATCCTTTATAGGCTGGATGTCAGGCAGAAGCTGTCGTTTCATTGTTTCTGGAGAGGGCAGAAACAAAGAGATTCTGGTGTAGTAGTGGGGAAGGAAGATTTACGGCAAGACCCAAGACTGCTCTTCAACATTGCTAGAATTGCCAGCTGGCTATGGCTTTGTTGGGCAGATTGCTAGCTATTAGAATCATAGAATCATAGAGTTGGAAACTACCCCAAGTCCAATCTAGTCCAACTCTTCCTCTGCAATGCAGGAATCTCAATTAAAGCATCCTTGACAGATGGCCATCCCACCTTGTTTAACCTCCAATGAAGGAGAGTCCACCACCTTCTAAGGAAGTCCATCCCACTGTCGAACAGCTCTTACTGTCAGAAAGTTATCCCTGACATTTAGTTGGAATTTCCTTTCTCATAAACTGAAGCCATTGGTTTGGGTTCTTACCTTTCGGAGCAGGAGAAAATAAGCTTGCTTCATCTTCCATGGAACAGACCTTGAGATATTTGAAGATGGCTATCATATCTCCTCTCCAGGCTTACTCTGTGGTGGTTGGTTCACATTTCATCCTTGTGAGAGAAACGTTTAGGAAAAGGGTCGGGGACTGTTTGAAGCCTGAGGGCCAAATTCCCTTCTGGATAACCTTCCAGGGGCCACATGCGGGTAGTGGGTGTGGAGTCAGAAGCATAAGTGGATGGAGCAACAAATGTACATTTCGTCTTTGTGCAGTAAACTGGTTTCTACACATACCATACACGCATTATCAGAGTTCAAGGTCATGTTCCAGTCAGGCAAAAGTGATGACAGAGGGCAGAGTCCCAAGAAGACCTGGGCAAAATCCAAAAGGGCCAGACCAAGAGAACTGGAGGGCCACATTGGCCACTGGGCCTGAGGTTTCCTATCCCTGACACACGTCTAGAAACAGGATGCCACCTAAGTCCTGCTCCTCTACTTAAAACTGGGGATAGTACCAAAATCTCTTAGGAGGCTCAAAGATCTTAGTAGCCACCCTCCAGCCCACATCCTTTCACCTTGTTATGCATTGATCTGCAGACCAGGATGCTCTTTAGCAAAGTGCATAACAGTATATAGTGTGTTAATGGTTTGCCATCCGTATCTTGATAATCCTGGGATTTGTGCCAAGTGGCTTTCTTGAATGAATGAGCCTTTGAATTACTTCCAGAAGGGTAGACACAGATAATATTGACTGGAGGTTTTTTGGTGTTGGCATCTTTGTTTTCCCAAAACCATTTTCATCACAACACAATTTCCATTAACGCTGCTGAATCATTACATTTGGAAGCCATCCAGACAAGGAGACGTCTTAAACCGAGAATTAAAAATTGAGAAGCTTACATCATCGGGTGCAGAACAACGCAAAGGCTCACATGAGAGTCTGGATGAATTCAATGAGGGAGAAAAAAAAGCAGAGGGGTGGTAGAATGGGAGGACAATTGGTTTAGGAGTAGAAGGAGTTAAAGAAGAACCACAGATCTGAAAATAGGGGAGTTCTGTTTACATACTGGCAAAAATCTGCTTCAGAATTGGAACCAGTGACTGAAAAGAAACTTCTAGGGAGGTGAAGTGAATGAATCACCCGTATTAGAGACCGGGACAAGTCAGAACCAACCTCGCTTCCCTCAAAATTGCATTAGTTGTCGCATTTAGGGTTTTTAATTTGGCCTTTCAGACTTAAGCTGTTAGCTACAAGGCATGATCTGGGCTTGATGCTGTTCTCCTGGGGTGAACTTTCCATTTGTATGCTAATGCATATTTAATCAGAGCTCACTTAGCTGCACAAAGGAAGAGTTAATTGAAATTCTCCAAGGGGATTTAGAAACAAACAAGGTACAATCCTGCCTTAATAAAAACATAAATGATGGGCTAATTATATATTAATGGGGTTACAATTAAGACAGAAAAAGAGATAGCATCAATGAGAACTATTTTTCTTATACCACCTACCTTGTGTGTCCCCCCCCCCAAAAAAAAAAATTGTTTTCAATATTAGGGTAACTATTGAAAATTGGGTCAAGTTCCAGAGCTGTTGAGAGTGAATCCCACAGTTAGCTTTCTAAGGATTGTCACACCAAGTTGTTCAGCAGTGGGTCTTCGGTTTGTGTTCTACACATGCCTATTGGCAAGTTATTATGTTGGCAGATTGCTTTCAAAGAGTTGGGTTAACCTCAGCCTTGCCCTCCTTCATTATCAGGGAAGTGTCCACTTATTTATAATGATCTTAGAAACAATGATATTCAACCATTGTTAAGATCGCAGAAAAGAGGGTCATTTCTTGCAAAGACTTGTATTTTGCTGTCTGATGTAGAGAAGTACATATCCTTCAGAATATTTAAATTTCTTTCTAAGGCTCTACATAAAACTTAAAGCGGGTATAGGAAAGGATTTATCATTTAAAGGTTAAGGAGTACAAATGTAAGTCACTATTACTATTATTACTACTACTACTATTTTCATGTGTATAATGGCTGTTTGCTAAAACACAGCAAACTGACTGACTGTAATTATATTGTTGCATGCCACCCCAATCTCTGAGCAGTGAGAGATTCCAGGAGTTCCAGAGTTCTTGTTTACTTCAGAATGAGGGGCAGCGGAGACTGTGGTTTATTTACTCATATATAAAACGTGAGCCTACAATGTAAACAGGGCTGTCTTTAGCATATGCGCTGCAAAGATAGAATGATCATGTGTTGCTTTACATTGTGAATTGCAAATGAATACCGAATCCAATTAAATGCATACAATGAAAGGTGGCTTGCCGCCGACCAGCAGACAATGGCAATGAATAGGTGTAAGAAAATCAAATACCTGGTAGCATACCTTACAATCTATCACGGTGGGACAGGTTGCAGAGAATGGTTGGTCTCTCCCCCCCCCCCAATTTCTATACCGCTTTATATTTTTAAGATTTTAAAATCTCAAAGCGGTTTACAGCATATTAAAACATCAATAAAACAATCCGGAATCAAACATTTCTGAAGAAAGACAAATATAAAATACAGTCAAAGCAACATAATTAACAAGAAACTAAAATATTATCTTAAAGGTTTCAAATACATAATTAACACAAAAGTTAACACAAAAACTCTTAAATATTTCGAAAAAAATTGCTAAGTGAAGTCAAATATAAAATGCACATTTAAAACAGCATAATTAACAAGAGAATAAAATATTATCATAAGCATGACACAACTGTTTGGCAGGCACAAAAAGATGGGGCAAAAGAAACCAATAATTAGGATTTATTGTCAGGCATAGTGATGTCCCTCTGGTCTCATCAGGTGCCTCTTTAGTAGGTCTGGGTGAGTCTGGATCCCGCCCCCTAGGCCAGGTGGAAAGGGCCTTGCAGGAAGCGGCCTTTACGACTCACAGCCGGGCGATGGTTGGCTTGCCACTCAAGGATCTGGGCAATCAATACAATCCCATGCTGGTTTCTAAGTATCAGCATTTTAAATGCCTGATTCATGTTTATTTATTCGGCTGCATATTCTGTTCGGCCTACATCTGTGTGTGCAGGTGAAAAAGACCGGCTATTGTTTGGTTCCATGATAATATTGCCAAAGCAAATATGAGGACCAAGCTGGAATCCAAGCTAGTGGTAAGATACAAGGATCTGGAACTTGCAGCCCTCCAGATGCTGTTGGACTCCAACTCCCATCAGCTCCAGCCAACAAAGCCAATGGCCAGGGATTATGGGAGTTGTAGTCCAACATCGTTTGGAGGGCCACAGGTTCCCCTTCCCTTCTCTAGAAGGATCGTCTTTGCAGATGGGCTATGGACCCTTGATGATGTGCAGGAGATGCTTTGGTTGAGAACTTTAATGATAAATGGAATTATTCTGTTACCTTCTCAACTGGACCTATAGCTGCCTGGTCTTATTGACCTAGTTCTTCACTTCCCCAGATAGTATGGTAGTTCCGAGCCCCGGAGTCTTATTTATTGTAGTTTTAATACAGAAGATATTTCCAACTTTTTCATATTTTCTCTTTTTTCAAAGGCAACTGGACATGATGTTATCTCAACTTTAGTATCTCCCAAAAACAAAACCACTTCCAAACAGGGGGAACAAGATAAGTATCCAGCTGATCATCATTCCATAGTGTTTAACTAGAAGACAGATGTGTTGTTTGTTTGGATCAGATGTCTCAGTGTTTTGCTCTAATACCCCAAGGCTATTGCTTTATCTGAAAGTGCTCCTTTCCGGAAGCAGGAAAGCCAAGCACATCCTTTTGAAAGCATGGGCTGAGGTTTCTTCCATAAGCTTTCACTTTAAAATGAAAAAGAGCATTTAATATATAGGGCAAATAATTTCATGCCCGAGGTTCTGTGCCTTGCATATAAAATAAAGCTGAGGATGTTAGGCCAGCTTAACATATGGCTTATAGCAGTAGAAGAACTTGCATGATCTGAACCTTGTTCTGTAGTGAAGCCAATAGCCAAGCCATTTTCCTTTAGATTAATGCAGGGGTAGGCAGAAGGTAGATCAGGATCTACTAGAACAAGGATAGCCAATTGGATACCTTCCAGTTGTTGTTGGACTATGACCCCCATCATCCTTAACCATTTTCTATGGTAGCTGTGGCTGATTGGAATCCTACAGTGACTCAGGTCACCAACTTTGCTGCCCTTGTAAGAGTAGATCCTTGGGTAATTTGCTGCAGATCGGTGAGGATTTTGGATTCCCACTTGTTTAACAGCAGCAACAAACTGACTTATTATCACCTAAATGAAGAAAGCTAACCAGGAGCAGGCTTTTGTGTAGAAGTTCTGTGAGCTCATTTCAGTTTGCAGACTAAAATAAAATTATAGGCTCTGAATGTGCTAAAAGTTCTTTAATTTTAACAAATATTCCTTTGCACCTGGCTCTGTTTGGTGGATCTTAAGAGTACTGGTAAAAAGAACAAAGTACAGCCGACAAGTCACAAGTCACCTCTATTATTATGCCACGGCATTCCACAAGTAAATGAGTAAGACTTCGGGAATGGTCAGAGAAATGGAGTGATTACGCTTGCAGCCGTTTGGTCCACCTATCACCTATAAGGCAAGGGTAGCCAATGTGGAGCCCTCTAGATGTTGTGGACTATAACTTGCATCAGTCCCAGCCAGCATAGCCAACGATGACGAATTGTGGGACTTGTACTTCAAACCGTCTGGAGATCAGCATATTGTCAACACCTGACGTCAACAAATGATAACATCTGGGAACTGTTTGGATGCTTTTATAGGGAGTATGAGAAAACAAATATGGATCATATAAAGTTGCCAGGTTGCATATGTGCATATATGCATACAGATAAACAAATAATATCAATCGATATTGGTTAGGATTAATCTAGCTAGTCTAGTCCCATCAGCAGAAGCCTTGTTCAAGAGAGCCAGTGTTGTTTAGTGGTTAAGAGCGGTAGTCTCATAATCTGAGGAACCGGGTTCGCGTCTCCGCTCCTCCACATGCAGCTGCTGGGTGACCTTGGGCCAGTCACACTTCTTTGAAGTCTCTCAGCCCCACTCACCTCACAGAGTGTTTGTTGTGGGGGAGGAAGGGAAAGGAGAATGTTAGCCGCTTTAAGACTCCTTAAAGGGAGTGAAAGGCGGGATATCAAATCCAAACTCTTCTTCTTCTTCTTCATAGCAGGGCTTTCCACCTTTTCCTCCCCCAGGTGCCCCCAAAATTGTCTCTGGAGAGTGTTGGGAGAGCATTTTGAATAGTGCATTGGGGAAAAGAGTCGGGATTGCTCCATCTGGCAAGTTTGCTGATGGAGTGATTAGAAGCGTGTGACGCTGAATTCTTCCCATTGTGTTTTCATGACTCAGACTGCATTTCGTAATGAATTTTAACTGCTGCTAGCTTAGTATAGCAGTGAGAGATTTCACTTTCTTGGGCTCCATGATCACTGCAGATGGTGACAGCAGTCACGAAATTAAAAGACGCCTGCTCCTTGGGAGAAAAGCGATGGCAAACCTAGACAGCATCTTAAAAAGCAGAGACATCACCTTGCCAACAAAGGTCTATATATTTAAGCCATGGTTTTCCCGGTGGTGATGTATGGAAGTGAGAGCTGGACCATAAAGAAGGCTGAACGCCGAAGAATTGATGCTTTTGAATTATGGTGCTAGAGGAGACTCTTGAGAGTCCCATGGACTGCAAGAAGATCAAACACATCCATTCTTAAGGAAATTAGCCCTGAGTGCTCACTGGAAGGACAGATCCTGAAGCTGAGGCTCCAATACTTTGGCCACCTCATGAGAAGAGAAGACTCCTTGGAAAAGACCCTGATGTTGGGAAAGATAGAGGGCACAAGGAGAAGGGGACGACAGAGGACAGAGGACGAGATGGTTGGATAGTGTTCTTGAAGCTACAAACATGAGTCTGACCACTGCGGGAGGCAGTGGAAGACAGGAGTGCCTGGCGTGCTCTGGTCCAGGGGGTCACGAAGAGTCGGACACGACTAAACAACAACAACAAAAGCTTAGTATAATTGAAATGACTTGCTGCTTTATTTTCTTCATTGATATCTCACCCTTTCCCCAAGAAGCTACATATCTCTCCCCTCCCCCCATCTTATCCTTACAACAAGCCTCCACAGTAAGAGGATTGACTACCCCTAATCTATATGTTGTCCAATTCTGTTGCTTTAAGGGAGGTTTCCTCCTGCTGATTCCTGGAGCTCGGGAGGCTCTGAGTTGCTGAAAACCCCATTGAAAAGAGTGGGTTAGTGGTCCATGCCACAATGGCTGCTTTCTCTCCCTTGGAAATATTTTTAGCTAGATATTCTAAAATAATCTTATGGGATTGTTTTGTTATTGCATTCCAGTTCTAAATAGGAAGCAGATTCATGCGTTTTCCTGGAGTTGGCATCAAGGCAGAAACAAGTCAGTAATAATCAGAATGGCTTTGGAGACCACAGCGGAGCGGTTTACCGCCAACGCCATGATCAGCGAAAACTGGCACGCTGCCTCCTCCTTTCTGCCTTCAGTGATATTATGGAATTTAAAGACAACTGCCTCAGGGCAGCTGCAAAGAGTTACCAAGCATTTTCATGGAACTGAAAAATATTATGCATTTGATCTAGAATGGATTGGGGGGGGAATCATGAAACAGGATCTCATTTTTTCTTAACCAAGTAAATCCTCAGCAGAGCGCAGCATTCAAAGTCACTGGGGCCCAATGGTGAAGCTTTCCAATCACTCAATAAAGTTTTCAGGAGCAGGTTTGGTATTTGGAAAGAGAGAGAGTAGGAGGGAAGGAGTCTTCCCCTGTGTTTTGACTCCTTAATGGAACAGATTCCCCGCATTTCCCCCTTTCCCCCCAAACATCTTCGTATTTCAAAGCAGTACGATCTGCTTGCCAGAAGCAAAGAAAACGGTTCAGTTTGTACTTTCGACAAGGGGAAAAAATTCCATTCAGATGAAGAACTTGTTCTTTCTCGATCCAAGCGCCGTAAGAGAGGCTGTTTCTATACCCTTTTCCGGTTGTTGGATGAGGACTCATTTGTTGGGAATGAGGGCTTGCAAGCACTGCTGAAGCCATCAGGAACAGAATTCATTTGGGAAACAGAATGAAGAGAAAAGCCATTCACAGCGATATAGAAAAGCTTAATTTAAACTAGTGACAAGAGAAACATGTTTCCTGGAGAAACATGTAAACGTCAACCTCCGTGCATGATCATTAATGACTTTCCCGTAAGAGAGCAAGCAAGTTATGGCATTCCAGACATGTCTGCAAATATTACCCCAGTCTATTTATTACTTGGTGGCCTGAAATCACATTATATGGACTTCTGAAGGTCAGCAAGTTATAGAGACTTCCAGTCACTTGTTAACTATTTGCTTTTCATTCATCACTGCAGTAAAACAATAACTTCTGAGGCTCGTCTGCATAAAGTTGTGACGTGCGGAGTTGATAGACCAGAAAGGAACAGGCAGCAGGTTGCAAAATGCATGAGGGTGAATTGCAAAATCTAGCAGTGAATCCAGCCACACACCTTGAGCAGCAGTCAGCAAAAATCAGGTGGGAAGGCTTTGCATTTTAGGCTGCTGCTGCTGAGGCATTGTGAATGGGAATGTTCTCCTTACCCAGAACAAGCATTTGGCCAAGTTGTCTCTGACATGCTATTTCTCTATGGCTGCATTTAGTAGTCGGGGGGTCTCATGGGCGCTCCTATTCTGGGGTAAAAAAAAAAATGGTGGTCACCAACTGATCAGAGCCACTGGAGGCCTCCTGTGAGTTTCAATCCCCTGAAACTTGAGTGGCACTCTTGAAAATCACCAAAATGTCCCCCCCCCGCCAATTTTTCAGCTAGTAAATGGGGTGACAGAACTGCAGAGACCATTAGAGCTCAGTTAAATCCAGATTTTTGTTGTTGAACAAGCAGCCCTGTTATTCTTCCTCCCAACTGGTGTTGGTTTGAAACCATTTGGCACAATTCCCCCATGCCTCGAGCCCAAAGACGTTCTATCAATGCATTTTGATCCCAGGTATCACATGAAATGAATTGGTCACGAGACAGTGTGATGATGTCAGACTGCAGGACAACCATATCTCACGGTACGTAATGATGTCATGCTATCACCATGAACACCATTAAACAGAGCCAGGGATTCCAACCAGAAACCACTTTAAAAATGGGAATGTACTACATTATGTCTTGATGGATTGCATGATGACATCAGAAGCTTAAGTGAAGGACTGCACAATTCAAATTGTCTGCAGAATGAATGGGAAGTGAAAGATGGTCACAGAGAACAAAGGCCCACAAGGGGGGACAACATAATGGGGGAAACAAAAACAAAAAAGAGGTTTGAAAGACAGTAAGGGGGATTCAGTTTGTCCCTAATTGAATCCACTTGTTTTAATGCAATCTTGGGTTTGAATTCGTAAGTGCTGTCTGCCTAAGATAAATGAACTTGGCGTTGCTTCTTTGCTGTAGTGGAGATGATGAAGTCATTAATGCAGAATGTTGCTTTGGGACAGCTGCCTCGTGCTTTAAAAAAATAAACTTGTCAGCTTTGCTTCAAGATTCATATTCTATAAATGCCTCAGCTCTGGCTGATTGGAATTCACGTAGCAGCAGGAACCAACCTTTGACACCGTAATAATGTCAGTCCACCATCTTTTCAGTTTCCAGCGCTCAAAGACTTCAGCGATGTTTTCTTTTAATCTCCTAGCAAGTTACAGGACCAAATTCCTAAAGAAAAGAAGAGAATGAAAAGTTATACCTACTTTTATGGGTATTGGGTTGGATCCAGACTTAAGAACATAAAATCCAAGCATTCTGGACATGAATTAAAAATATTAATATCCTGACTTCTAATCTCCTGTCTAGTAACCTATATTTTGCTCCCAGGAGTACATAACCCCACATAATTCTCACCAATATGCATCACGACCACTGACTCACCCCCAGCCTTATCTACCAGACCATCTAAATGTGACATGAGAATTGCAACCTTTGAAGTAGGCAGGAAAGCTACCATGCAGTCTGCATGTATCTTTGCAGTTTTATATTGTAGAAATATCCTTGGACGATGGGAAGCATATAAATTTAATTAATAAATAAATGTCCACCACAAATCCAGCTATCTATGTCCCTAATGATTGAATCAACTGCTACCAGGAGCCATTGCCCTTCTAGGTGATCATTTGCCTTTTCCTTAGGGTGACTCCTTTTCCAAGACCTCCCTTCTCCGTGACTTTGTGGGAGTTGACACTCAACACCACCACCACCACATCCCTGAGGGACTCATCCACCACCCCCTCTGATTCTGTCAGCTTCTTTAAGCCAGATGTTGTTGTTTAGTCATTTAGTTGTGTTCGACTCTTTGTGACCCCATGGACCAGAGCACGCCAGGCACTCCTGTTTTCCACTGCCTCCCGCAGTTTGGTCAAACTCATGTTAGTAGCTTCGAGAACACTGTCCAACCATCTTGTCCTCTGTTGTCCCCTTCTCCTTGTGCCCTCCATCTTTCCCAGCATCAGGGTCTTTTCCAGGGAGTCTTCTTTTCTCACGAGGTGGCCAAAGTATTGGAGCCTCAGCTTCAGGATCTGTCCTTCCAGTGAGCACTCAGGGCTGATTTCCTTAAATCAGATACCTTGGCCTAAAGGAAGCAAATATGTTCCCTGAAGGCCAGGAGCTTATTGCATCAAGCACACCTCCATGACTTCTACTCAGCAGGAAGATATACCTGACACTCGGTAGAATATACTGGATAGCACACACCCCACACACAAACACATGTGCGGCGTTGGTGATCCTTGACCATTCATGTTTCAGTTCTTTCATGTATTTATTTCATACAATTTATATACTGCTTAATTGCAGAAAAAACCCACAAAGTGTCCGAGACCTGGGAGAAGAGACAGTGGAAGAGGACTGGAAGAAATTTAAGGACTATTTGCAGTGGCGTAGCGTGGGGGGTGCCAGGGGTGCCGGCCGCACCGGGCGCAACATCTGGGGGGGCGCGCTCGCTGCCTCCGGAGTCGCCGAAGAGCCTCGGGCTCAGGCTGTAGCGGAGCCGCATGTCTCGCGGAACCGCCGAGCTGTGCGCGCGTCCAGGCTGAAGGCGCCTGGCAGGCAGCGGCTCTCAGTGCTCGCCGCGGAGGACGCGCCAGGCAGCCCCTCTTCACAGCCCCGCCTCCGCCGGTGCTGCTGCAGCTGCTGGGCAGTTGCATTTTCCTCGCCTCTCTGCCCCCTCCTCCTCCGGGCAAGCGGCGTCGTTTGGACGGCAGCACCAGCGGCAACTCGCGGGTTAGGGGGGGCGCAAATTACTTGCCTTGCCCCGGGTTAGGGGGCGCAAATTACTTGCGTTGCCCCGGGTGCTGAGAACTCACGCTACGCCGCTGACTATTTGCAAAAGTACTGTAAATTGTATGAATGTTAGAATGATGCAGGATATAAAGATAACTTGGCATTAGTAACTTAGTGGAAAGAAGTATGAAAATAACTTGAATTATAAGAACAAAGGTGAAATTTGAATAATATTATGTCAAGCTTAAATATTTAAATATTTGATAACAAAGGGTAAAATTGGAGACATAATATTTGAAAGGTACAAATTAAAACAAGATTTGAGAGAAGGTGAAGTATTGCTGAACATGATTTAGTAAATGGGAACGCAGGAAAGGGAGATGCGAGGGAGTCCGAAAAAAAGGTTATGGAAATATGGTTTATGAAATCTAACTATGTTGTATTTTTCTTGTTCTGTGTGTATTTTTTCATTTTGGTGATGGTGTTTTTGATTGTTTTTGGGTTGTGTATGTGCTTGGTGTTATATTGCTTAAAACCTTTAATAAATATTTTATATAAAAAAAGAAAAACCCCACAAAGTGATTTACAATAAAACTTATCACTAAAAAAGTTACAACCGTAATTTTGCAGTTTCTTTAGCTCATTCCGTTTTTGCTGTGTAGCGGTGGTTTTTTTTGGGGTTGCTATTTTGGATGGCCTGATTCAGGGCATGCATCATGCGATATCATTCCCTTTCCTCCCAGCAAAGATGGTTCTTTAACTAGAACATGATTTATTTGTGTTGGGACCAGTCCAATCGTACTAAATTGAGCTGTAGTCCAAGAGACTTGGCTGCTCTGCCTCTTCCAACTTGGACTACCCTGCTTCCATTGTTCTTACAGTAAGGCAGCACAGTCATTTAAGGTTCTGAGCTGCTCTTTGCCAAATACCATTATCCTTTATTAGTAAGAGATAGGCTTTTCAGAGACTCCGAAATGCTCCACTTTCTCTTGCTATCACTTGCCATCTTGAGCACACGCTTGTCAAAGTTCTTTGCTCCTGATTCAGCAAAAGCCAGAAGCTGAACCGGTTGTGGGGGGAAGAAACCACCCCTAATTTACATTGAGCTATTTGTGTTTGCAGAGGTGGCCTTCAGGGAATGCATCCAAGTGATCTAGAGAAAATGTATTTTGCAAAGAAAAAGGAAACAGCAGGAGCATCCTGTATTTCTCTGCTGTTCAGCAGGAGCTCCTGCCAACATCAACATCAACCACTCTCAGTTACATTTTCCCTTGTTTTTACACTGTGCGTTTGGGCTTACCATCAGCAATTGATTGTTGTCTCACCATCCCACTCCGATGTTGATTATAGGCATTTGCAGAGGCACCCTCCAACATCCCACAAAACAGGGACATTGTGTAATAACCTCACATACAGTTTGCTTGCTGAATTCAATGGGCTTAATCCTTAGGCAAAGGTGCACAAGATTGCAGCATAAGGGCCAAGCTATATGCAACATGCAAGACGCAACCCTAAACCTTAGGAGACCCTAACCCCACTGGCCTGAGAGTAAGCCCCATTGAAATCAATAGGACTTGCTTCTAAGTCAACATAGGAAGCTGCTGTATATTGAGGCAAGCCATTGGTCCATCTTGCTCTCGGTTGTCCATATTGACCTGCAGTGGCTTTCCATGAATTCAGGCAGGGATGCCTCTCCCATACCTGGAGATGCAAAGCAGATGATCTACCTTTGAACTATGGTCCGTTCCTTAATGAGTCACATTATTATTATTATTGATTTCATTTATGAATCGCTTCCCATGAGGAATCCAGAACCCAATGGGCTAGTCTCCGGGTACACATACATTGGGTAGCAAGGTAAATCATGTCTAATTTTGCCCCTCCCCAATCATTTTATTTATTTCAAAATGAAGCCATTGAGGCTCCAGTCCACAGCAGAAGATCTGCATGAAGCAAAAGGGCTTCTTAACCTCTTCACTGCCTGATCTTTTTCTGCTAAAGATGCTTCCCCAAAATTTCTCCCCATTTTTAGGACAACACCTCTTTATGTTGGAAATAAAAGCATTGGGAGCAGGGAGAGTTAGTAGAAAAATCACTGGAGAAGCAGGTTTAAGAATGTTTCCCTCGCTACTTTTTCTTTTTAATTACCCAAGGCATCCTGGGTAGGAATGGATGAATTTGCTGATTTTTCAGGTCTTGTCGTAGTTCCAGTCTTAAATTCAATTCTCCACATTTCTGCAGTGATCTGTGATTTTCTATATTAAAAAAATCATTATGAAAATTCACCAGCATTTTAGTTGGAATGTCTCCTAATAAAATCATTTCTGTATTCCGTTTTGACAAATATAGACATTTTTGAAAGTAATTTCCTGTAATGTACTGCATGTTTTCATATTGTTTTCATGAATGCATTGTTTTTATGTACACTTTCCCCTAATATGTGCATTTTTGTTAATGTTCTTTCAGGAGCGAGTCAGCAATAAATCACACAGAGTAAGTGAAGTCAACTCTTTATTAGAAGAATCAGAATCTGCTGAGGAATGACAGGCCTAATGAGCACAGCAACTCTTCTTTGGTAGGTCTTGCCCCATGAGACAGTTACAGAGACTGAAGGTCCCTATCTTTCTGTGGGATGTAATCCACTAGAGTGGACATGCAAGGGAAACTTCCTGTTCCTCCTGGCCTGGAGCATCCTTCCTTGCATGGGGCTAGTAGGTGGGTGTGACCTTTCCAGACCTGGTAAAAGGCCAAGTCACGCTGCTACCTTTCTCTCTTTTCAACCTTCCTGTTCGCCCTGTCTGCTTTCTGCATCACCTGGACTGGACTGCTGGCTGCCACAGCAGTTTCCCAGGTTACCTCCCTTATGGGGTAAACCTGTTTGTACATGTTTGTAACTTTAAGCCTAAAGCCTGCCTTCAGGGATCACTCTGTGCTCTGCTTGATCGTGAGTAAAACTGCTTTTTGTTACTTATGAATAAGACTATGGTGTCTTTATTCTTTTAGGAGGGATTCCAAAGGGGTCTTACCAGGAATATTAGAACATATCTCAATCTGGACAAGCCAGATTGAAATGCTTATTGTCTTAAGAAACTCACATGAGTTTGCAACCACCTTTCTGCTGCGTAAGAAGGGAAATACACTCTGCTAAGTGAAGAAACTTGCTAGTGCAAGTTAGGAAGGATATTAATATACAATATATCCTCTCCTGCCACCCTCAACATTCCCACAATTCCCACAGCTGCCTAAGTCTCCCCCTCTCCTGGGTCTTTCCCAAGCAATCTGAGACTATGCCAGTGTGCATTTCTCACTTCATACCTCTCCTGGTCCTGGGAGACCAGGGGTGGGGTGGGGAAGGGAGCTTGTTGCAGCAGGAGGGGGAGGCACTGCTCTTTCGTCACTAACCTGACTCATCTCTGCTTCTTGGCCTCCCTCCTCTCCTGCTTCTGCTTCCACTTCTGATTCTGGACTTCTGTCTACCACAGACTCTCCCTCCTAACTAAACCCTGTTACCTCTTCCATTTCCAACACAGCTTCTTTCCAGTCTACTCCCTCTTCTACCCCCTCTTCTCCCTCTGACTGCTCATCATAATCCCACTACCAATTTCTCGACTGTGAGCCTTCTTCCCATGGAGGTATCCCAGCTGGTGCCTTCCACCATTCTTCTGCATCCAACCAGTCCATGACAACTGGGTTGGCTTGAGAACTTATCTGCCAAATTCAGTGAATTGTGATGCTTCGGTTTTCACATTGTTTAGGGAAATGCAGATTAATATTTAAGATGTGAATAGAACCAAATGTTCTCCCCCATCCTTAGTCATCTCATAGCTCTACCCCTAAGCACCAGTCATCGATCTCTACATGTGTTTAAGAAAATTGTTACAAAGCCTTGTTTTGTTAGTTTTATGATCCTATAAACTTCTTTTTCTTTGACTTTTGCGGAATTGGGGATAGTCCCTCTTGATACATGACAGATGGAGTATTCCTTTCATCCTTGAAATAATTTTTATGGCACGTTATGAATAACTGGTAGCAACTCCCCTCTGCCACCCCCCTCGCAACATCACAAGCATGGCTTGTTATGTTAAGGACATGTTTTGAAGAATATTTCAAAACGGCAAGGCTGGAATCTGATGTGGCAAGAGATGTTCATGACTTTGCTGTTGGACCTGCTGCATTGCCTATGACTTTCATTCCAGGAAACCCTTCTTGAAGAACAAACAGAAGTTTTGTACAAGTTGCATTTTTGGAAGGAGTAGGATGAGTAACGGAAGACAGTTACTCTTGCTCAATACAGAAAGTGGGAACTTCTTCAGAACAAAAATAATTGGGAAACATTTCACGCACTGGAAGGGGAACCTGCGTTCTTGAAGAGTGCATTATATTTCATTTCTAGCTTGCTTCCTCCCCATGTTCTCTGGGTTGCAACAACACATCATCAGTATAATTATCATAACAATTTATTCCTCCTTCTTCACCCTGAGGTCCCAATGTGGGCTTCAACAATCAAAACACAATGTTAAAACAGTTTCCAGCAACCTTCAACCACAGAAATAAGGTAGTCCCGAAAAGTGTCAAAAGCTAGAGTGAAGAGGTGTGTCTTCAGAATTTGCCAAAAGTTGTATAATGAAGCTGTGGAGAGGGAGTTTCCACAGCTTAGGGGCTTCCAAAGAAAAAGAGAGAGAGAGAGAGAGAGAGAGAGAGAGAGAGAGAGAGAGAGAGAGAGAGAAAGAAAGAAAGAAAGAAAGAAAGAAAGAAAGAAAGAAAGAAAGAAAAGCTTTTTCCTGGGTTATCACCTCTCAGAGCTTCTGAGGATGGTAGAACAACCAATAGGGCCCTCTCTGCTGATCTTATTACCCATGAGTTTTTGCGTTGAAGGAAGTAAAAACCAGAGGATAACAGAATAAAATACCAATTAAACAGTGGCATAGCAGTAGTGTGAGTAACTATGTAAGGGGACTGTGAGCACAGGTTGCACTATTCATGGGGAGAAAAATAGACAGTGCTGAGGTGCCAGGATCCATACCAATCATTCATGGGGAGCTGCCAAGCCTCAAGCTGATTCTAGTGACAGCCCCCTCCACCCCTCCATGACAGTTGGTTGTTGTTTTAAATGTCCCACAATGCCCTGGAGTACTCAGTGTTGCTCTGGGAAGTTCTGAAATTTTAAAATGGTGGCCAGGGGCTGCGTAATGTAGGAGCTAGAGGTGGCCCACCTTGCTGAGATCCCCTCAAACATGGAGGCAACCTTGTTGATGCACAAATAAAAAATAAAAAAGAGAGACAAGAAGAGAGGAATGAAAGTTAAAACTAAAGAGATGAAATTGCTCAGTATTCTACCAAAAACAACCTCCTGTCCTGTGTCTGTCATTATTTCTACATCTCAACCTTTGGAGGCCCTGAAGAGTTAGAGGCTCCAGAACATTCCATTTCAGGAAGGGTTGTGAAAGGCTAGATACACACCATCAAGGAAGCTAGGAGAACTTTGATTGACTCTCTTCAACAATGAAGAAGCAGCTAAGTCCAGTGCCAGCCTGGGGTGATACAATATCATAACACGCTAGGCTCTTCTCTTCGGAAATCTGACTGAGGGGAAAACAGCTGAGGGAAGTTTCAGGAGGGAAAGCAGTAGGGAGAAGAAGGGTTAAGCACCCCTCCCCCACACTGCTGTGCTCCTGTGAACCAGCCCTTCCTAAATACTGTTTTGCAAAGGAGAAGCAGAAGCAGCACCTATTTCTAAAAACATATGAAAGCTGGGAGGTATGGATTTGCTCTAATTCAAAGCAGCGAAAGCAGCAAAATTGGTTTTTATTGCAACTCAGTCAAATTCAGTGGCACTCAGCTCGGTTACAACGAATGTTCAATCGCAACCATTCTGTAGAAATGGATGTACAGTTGATAGGAAGGTCAGCAGTCTTCCCTGATAAGAACGTAAGATGGGATCAAACCCATCTAGTCCAGCTTCCTGTTCTGACAGTGGCCAACCAGGTGCCTGTGGGAGGCCTGCAAGCAGGACACAGGCACAGGAGCACTCTCCCTACCTGGGGCTTCAGGTATTCAGAAGTGATGCTTCCTCCAACTGTGGAGGTAGAACATAGCCATCATATCTAGTAACGGCTGATAGCCAGTTCTCCTCCATGAATTTGTTTCATCCTCTTTTAAAGCCATCCAAGTTGGTGGCTGTCATAAACGTAGGGGTTGCTCCTGCGCAAGTTGGTGCCACTCCTGGCTAGGATGCCTTGTTAAACCTTTTCTGTCTGGTTACGGATAGGTAGCCGTGTTGGTCTGCCATAGTCAAAATAAAAAAAATAAAAATTCCTTCCAGTAGCACCTTAAAGACCAACTAAGTTAGTTCTTGGTGTGAGCTTTCGTGTGCATGCACACTTCTTCAGATACACTGAAACAGAAGTTGCCAGATCCTTCTATATAGTGAGAAGATGGGGAGGGGTATTACTCAGAAGGGTGGTGGGAATGGGAGATTGGCAGATAGCTGAGATGAGCCTGTTGACGACTCTTAACGACTGCAATAGGTCTTACAGGAAAACCCCTTGTATAGAAAGATCTGGCAACTTCTGTTTCAGCGTATCTGAAGAAGTGTGCATGCACACGAAAGCTCATACCAAGAACTAACTTAGTTGGTCTTTAAGGTGCTACTGGAAGGAATTTTTTTATTTTTATTTTCTGTCTGGACAGCCCTACACTTCGTGGCTGTTCAGTCGCTAGCAGAATCCGTCAGTGGGCGTTTCTTAAATCTTTTCCAGCATAAAAGTTGTTTGACTCCAAGTCTCCTCCTACTCTCCCTGCACGGAGGTCTTCTGCGCAGGGAGGGCGTGGGTAGCGGAGGACCCGTGCTCTCCTCGCTGATCTCTGGAGAGGAGTCCTGGAGCCCCCTCACCGATTCCCCCATCTGCCCCCCTTTATCCCTGGTGTTACGCTGATTTCCTTCCCCAGCTGGTGAGCCGCCTCTCCCCCTGCTGGTCCCTTCTCCAGCATCGCTTGAGAGCCTAGCCTCCACCTCTGGCTCCGATGTCAGTTCCCTGACAGTGGCCATCACTGATTCTTGTGGGAGCAAGAGTCCCATAGGTTAACTATATGCTTCATGAATTTGTATTTCTTTCTAACCATCCTGAATCTCGGATTCAGGAAGAGGCCGGAGAGCTATGCGCCATGCATTCAGCAATGTGTTGACTTCCAAGGCCCTTCCAATTCTGTGATTCAGGCCTAGGAAAACCAAGCTCATTGGTTCTGCACCTTTGTGGTGTAGAAGAGGGACAAGGCATATCTGCTGTCAGGATGCTGTCTGCAGCTCCCGGCTGGTTGCCCAGGAAAGTACCAAGACAAGGAAAAGTTTCTTACAGTCCTTTTTTTATTTCAAGCTTTACAGAGAGAGGCTGTAGAACCCAGGCTCTTGGGTAATGGCATTGGCCCAAGTGAGTCTCTCACTTCCTCATTCGTCATCATCATCACCTACTCTACGGGTGCTGCTACATGCCTTCTGTCTTTGAGCTCTTTGCTCTCCTACTTTAAAGGCCCACTGGGTTCTGGGAGACGGTGGGTCAGAAATGCTTTCATTTAATAATAATAATAATAATAATAATAATAATAATAATAATAATAACTTTTATTACGTTTTCCATATTTATCATTATCACATTCTATTACATATTTCTGTCACCTAAAACCTTGCTCAGACTGAGCATCAACCTCCTTCTCTCCCTCTTTCTGACTTCCAAATATCTTTACTGAATTCTTAGCATTTCTATATCCACTTTTTTACCTTATATCCTCTTTTTGTACTTCACCTCATTATATGTAAATCAGTTTCTTATATTCACATTACAAAACATCTCAACTTAAACCTACAAACGTTTTCAGATTTTTACAATGTTCTTTCATATATGATATAAATTTGCTCCAGTCCTTTTGAAACAGTTCGTCGCGCTGATTCCAGATCTTCCCCGTCAGCTTTGCCAGTTCTACATATTCCACCATCTTATTCTGCCATTCTTCCAGTGTTGGAATTTCCTGCTGTTTCAATTCCTGAGCCAGAAGTATCCTTGCGGCCGTTGTGGCATACATAAACAAATCTACATTATTATTATTTTGGAATATCCTCTCCAGCTAAGCCTAACAGAAATGC